>NC_091950.1:72306184-73028684 GCF_031021105.1 Erythrolamprus reginae
TGATGTCATTGTGACATCACCAGCGGGTTGCTACTGGTTCAGGGGAACTAGTCCGAACCGGGAGGAACCTACTTCTGCTGCACACATATACTAATTCTGACACTACCTCTTGTTCTTTAAACTTCTTATTTTTCTCTCTGGAAGGCTTCATTAAATCCAATCAGCCTTTACTTTAAAGTCTTTCCCTTCCACTCAACCAATTTATTCTTCCTTCAGTTACTTGTCCTGCGATTTTATCTTTGTTTATTCTCTCTGTATGATTAGGCAATTTCAGTATACTTCTTTTATACCAATCACTTATTTGTTCTTCACTCTATTGTTCCTTATACACACAACACAGTATGTATTTATGGTTCTTGGAAGCTGGCTTGAATGAGTGACATCATAGGCTTCAGCTGAACCCTGGTAAGACAGAGTGAGCTATATAGGTACACAGAGCCTCAGGCCAGGACCCCTTTGGGGGTCAAATGACCGTTTCACCGAGGTCACCTAAGACCATGGGAAAAGACAAATTTTCCTGGGTGTTAGGAACTAAAGCTTCTATTCTGGCATCTTGGAACTATTTTTACAATCTGTCCAATCAGGCATTTACAGTGGGGGTAACCCTCTGACCTTCCTGCCAATTAACTTAAATCTCTGTTGGGAGAATTGGCGCTAGACTTATGGTTGGGGGTCACCAAAACTATATTAAGGAGTTGCAGCATTAGAAAGGTTGAGAACTACTGCAAGTCTAGAGGCTTATCAACTAGTTTTGGATGGGCCTGCACTACCCCAGACAAATCCTGAGTTCAACTTGGGGGTTCTCCTACACTTATGACACTTATGGCAGGTGGCAGTCATGATGATTAGAGTGCCTTTGCACAACTTTGTGTTGTGTGCCAACTGTGCCCTTGGTTTCCCTCTACCACCACTGGATGACATCGCTAGGTCTCACTGTTTCTGCAGAGTAAGGAAGATACTTAGGGATGATTCACACCCTGGCCAGAGTCACTTTCAACTTTTACCATTGGGCAGAAGACATTGAAGCCTGACAAACAGATTTAAAAACAGCTTCTATCCAGGGTCTGTTAGACTCCTAAACACAATCACAATCTCTCGATGTATATATGGAAATATATAACTAGTCATCAACACCCCACCACCACAAATTATTTGTACAAGGATTATTCTCTATACCAGTGTTTCCCAACCTTGGCAACTTGAAGATATTTGGACTTCAACTCCCAGAATTCCCCAGCCAGCGAATGCAATTATAAACAAACATTTATTACAGCAACCAAACTTCCAAAAATTACAAGATTCTCCCATGGACTAACAAGCAAGATTCCTCACTTGATTACAACATTCAGAAAGTCCTCAACTTATGACCACAACTGGGCCGAAAATGTATGTTGCTAAGTAAGGTGGTTGTTAATTGAACTTCGCTATTTTATTACTTTTTTGCACTCTTGTTAAACAGATCACTGCACTTATTACGTTAACACACAATCATTATTTCCACCATTAACTTTACTTGTTGGAAGTTGACTGGGAAGGTTACAAATGATAATCACATGACCCTAGGACAGTGCCCATTGCCCAATGCCTGAATTTTTATTGTGTGACCATGGGGATGTGGCAACAATCCTGGGAAAACAGATAAACCTCCAAGTGTTTCAAACAACTCTCTAAAACAGTGGTTCTCAACCTTTCTAATGCCGTGACCCCTTAATACAGTTTGTCACTGCTAGACTTATCGTTGTGGTGACCCCCCTCAACCATATGTCTAGCACCAAGTTGAACTCAGAATTTCTCTGGGGTACTGCAAGCCCATCCAAAACTAGATGATAAGCCTCTAGATTTGCATTGGTTCTCAACCTTTCTAATGCTGCCATCCCTAAAACACACACACAACATATAACATATAACATGTGCTCAGTGATTGTGCCCACCACCAGACAATCAATCATACCCCACCACCAGTTGGGGATATTTCTTGTATAAATCATTTAAACCCAAGAGTGAAATATTTCTTTACATATTATAGAGTGATTCCAACTTTTTTCTTATAGCTTGGTCTCGGATCCTACTCGCCATATATCGTCTTACCTTAAGACCTTAATACAGTTCCTCATGTTGTGGTGACCCCCAACCATAAGTCTAGCCAATTCTCCCAACAGAGCTTTATGCAGATTGGCAGGAAGGTCGGAGGGACACTACCACTGTAAACACCTGATTGGTCGGATTGTAAAAATACGCTCCAAGGTGCCAGAATAGAAGCATTAGTTCCTAACAGCATGGGAAATTTGTCTTTTCTTGTGGTTTTAGGTGACCCCATGAAATGTTTGACTCCCAAAGGGGTCCCGACCCCCAGGTTGAGAGCTACTGCTCTAAAAGGATGCAAATGACCAGCTGTCTGCAAGCAATGTAAACCCTTCCATTCCCCACTATACTGTCAGAGTTGGAGAAGCTTCTTGGATGAGAAATTAAACATCTTCAAAGGCAAAAAACAAGAAAGTCCAGCTGCCTCCTAAAAAAGCACCTTTGGGATAACCATCACCTGGATGACTGAGAATCTTTACGGAATGCCACAAAACCCAATCATGTCACTTTTTTTTCAGCACCACCAGTGAAGGGCTACCGGACCTTTTACTACCATACTGTGGCTGTGGCTTATGCAGGACGCCCTAAATTTACTTTCAACATCTTTCAGTGCAAATTGGGTGCTCTGGGGTGGAGCTCCATTTTCGCTACCCCACTGCGTCGTCCCCCCCATCCAGGCAGCATCCCACCCGAGTGCCATTGTTAACTTTGAACAATCACTAAACGAATGGTTGAAAATCGAGGACTACTTGTACATCCTTACAGAAGAGATTAAATTTGGAAACCTGGAACCCCTGGAGGCCTGAGGATAATTTGAAAGAAGCAGATCTTTCACAAAAGCAACCCCCGGAGTCCCCCCCTGGAGAGGGGTGGCATACAAATCCAATCAATCAATCAATGGCTAAACATCAAGCACACAGATTATGTTTTAAGAAGCCTGGGTTATTTCTTTTTTTTTTAAAGCATCTTCACTTCCTTAAGCAGGCCTGACCTGGAACTACATTAACTGCTCCCACCCAAAAAATAAAAGGGGTTATATTTGACTTCTTTTTTATTATTGTGCTATTGTATTGTATTTTTTTATTGTTGTAAGCCGCCCTGAGTCCTATGGGATTGGCTAGAATAGAATAGAATAGAATAGAATAGAAGACATCTTTATTGGCCAAGTGTGATTGGACACACAAGGAATTTGTCTTGGTGCAGATGCTCTCAGCGTACATAAAAGAAAAAGATACATTTGTCAACAATCATGAGGTACAACACTTAATGATCATCATGGCATAGAAGTCAAATTAAATTAAATTAGGTTAAATTACATTACATTAAATTAAGCTAAACAACACCCGCCATGCAACCCCTCACAACCATCCTGTACGCCCGTCTTCTCCCCTGCTCGATCCTTGTCCAGTCGCGTTGAGCTACAGCTCCCACCTACAGGATTATAGTAGGCAGGAAGACCAACCCATGCTCCTTTTCCTGCGGTCCCAAAAGCCGGGAAAGATCCCGCTCCTGGGCCTCCCCTCGCCTCCTAACCCAGAGGAACAGAAGAAGGAAGAAGCTTCACCTCCGTCGCTCCTTGCGCCGGGAAAGATTGAGGCGTGGCGAATTTGAGGCAGGCGACCCACGGATTTCCTGGGTGGGGAGAGTGAGACTCACCTGTTCCTGATCCATGGCGTAGGCGGCGGCGGCAGCGGCGGCAGAAACTGGGGCGCAGTATAAGGAAAGGGCAGAGAGCCCCTGCTCCATAGCTCAGCCCCCCCACCCCACCGCCTCTCCCGTTTCCGACTGAGACCTTCCCCGCGACGATCGCGCCAGGCAGGCCAAAACCCTCCTCCGGGGCGGAGGCCCTGGGAAATGAGCTCACAGAGGCCGGTTCCCGGCGCCGGTCACACCCCCGTCTGGGTGGTTGCTAGGATTCCTGGTAGAACTAAGGTGCCCCCGCGGCAGGCGTCTGGGGAGCCAGAGGAGGGGGGGGGGCGCCTATTGGTGACCGAGAGAGATGGGAAGTGGGGGGGGGGGGGGCTGTCGCCTGACAGATCCAGATCCGGGCCTTCGCTCGGCGAAAGCAACGAGGCGCGTGACCGTCCCTGGGTGGAACGTCGTGCCGTAGCTCAGTGTTTCCCAACCTTGGCAACTTGAAGAGATTTACAGTATTTATTTATTTATTTATTTATTTAGTTAGTTAGTTAGTTAGTTAGTTAGTTAGTTAGTTAGTTAGTTTTAGTTAGTTAGTTTTAGTTAGTTAGTTTTAGTTAGTTAGTTTTAGTTAGTTAGCTAGTTAGCTAGTCTAATACAAATGAGGGTTTTAGTGGGCACTGTATATATATTTATACACATAGTAAAATACATGATGAAGGTTATAGAGGAGATACTCATAGTAAAACATATCTAAGAAAGAATAGAAAAGAAGGTATAGTAATAGAACATATCAACGGAAGAATAGAAGAAGAGATATAGGAATAGAAGAAATGAATAGGAAATATAGGAGAGCAATAGGACAGGGGACGGAACGGAGGGCACTCTAGTGCACTTGTATTCACCCCTTACTGACTGACCTCTTAGGAATCTGGATAGGTCAACCATAGATAATTTAAGGGTAAAATGTTGGGGGTTTGGGGATGACACTATGGAGTCCGATAATGAGTTCCATGCTTCGACAACTTGGTTACTGAAGTCATATTTTTTACAGTCAAGTTTGGAGCGCTTAATATTAAGTTTAAATCTGTTGTGTGCTCTTGTGTTGTTGTGGTTGGAGCTGAAGTAGTCGTTGACAGGCAGGACATTGCAGCATATGATCTTGTGGGCAATACATAGGTCTTGTTTAAGGCGTCTTAGTTCTAAGATTTCTAGGCCCAGGATTGAAAGTCTAGTCTCGTAGGGTATTCTATTTCGAGTGGAGGACTGAAGGGCTCTTCTGGTGAAGTATCTTTGGATGCGAATGCTGGCTGGGGAATTCTGGGAGCTGAAGTCCAGATCTCTTCAAGATGCCAAGGTTGGGAAACACTGCCGTAGCTTATAAACCGGTTTCAGAAACTTTTCCCACCCGCGCTGAAATGAGACGACGGCCGCGGAGGTGGAGCTCTTGCCTCTCACAATCAGAAGGTTGTGAGTTGGGCCCGAGGGTCGAGGCAGGTGTAGGGCATCTCCTGTTTGGTCACGGGGGTGGGCTAGAAATCAGGAGTAGGCAAAGTTGGCTCTTCTATGACAAATGGACTTCAACTCCCAGAATTCCTGAGCTAGCATGATTGGAGCAGAGATTCGGGGAGTCATAGAAGAGCCAACTTTGCCTACCCCTTCCAATGATGTTAATCTGTATCCCGACCTCATCTCCCCCCACCTCTTCAATTTAAAGTTGCTGCCGCACGAATCCCAACAACCGATTAGGTCCCACAGAGTTGGCCTTCTCCAGGTCCCGTCGACGAAACAATGCCATCTGGCGGGACCCAGGGGAACCATCTCTGTGGCGACCCCGGCCCTCTGGAATCAGCTCCCCCCAGAGATTAGGACTGCCCCCACCCTCCTTGCCTTTCGCAAACTTTTGAAAACTCATCCTTAGCTGTCTTGACTATGTATGGTGTGTCTGGGTTGTATAATAGGGATCTTAAAAACCGTTTTAACATTGGATTTGTATATGGTTAGGTTTATTGGATTTATATGCCGCCCCTCTCCGCAAACTTTTACTTGTTGTATATGATTGTATATGATGTTTTACTTGTTGCGAGTCATCGGAGAGGGGCGGCATACAAATCTAATAAATTATTATTAGTAGTAGTAGTATGCAACAAATGATATGCAAAGAATGTCTTGGAAATGTTGTAAAGTATTTGTTGTAAAGTATTTGATACAGGATTTAAAGCTCCGAAAACAACTTCTGACAAAGAGAGGGGATGTATAGAACCCCTCTTTTATGTTCCATGTTTGTTTTGCCTTTTGTACTGTCACTATGCAAAATTTTAACTTATACATATACGTATGTATGTATATAAAATAAAGTCGCTGTCATCTTTCATTAGCCCACACATCCCCTTCCAATTTATATTAATATTGTTTCCTGATTGCTTATTTGTATCCTACGACAATTTTTGTATCCTACCTCATGATTCTTGACAAATGTATCTTTCCTTTTATGTACACAGAGAGAATATGCACCAAAGACAAATTCCTGGTGTGTCCAATCACATTTGGCCAATAAAGAATTCTATTCTATTCTATTCTGGCAGCTTCAGTGAAGGGCTACCAAAAACTTTACTACCACACTGTGGGCATGGCTTATGCAGGATGCCCTGCATTTTCTTTCAACATCTTTCAGTGCAAATTGGGTGCTCTGGGGGTGGAGCTCCATTTTTGCTACCCCACTGTGTTTCCCCCCCCCTCCCGTTGGGGCAGTAGCCCACCCCTGGGCGGCTTCAACGAATTTTAACTAGTCACAAATGATGACAGACTTCAAGGCCACTAATAGTTGTAAAGCAAACGCTAGTAAATGACATTTCCATTTACCTACTGGCCATTTTAGATTGCTGTCCTTGCCTCGCATTGGAAGATTCCAAATCTTTTTTGAACTCCAGATCTTCTCTGGTATAAAGCTGCTAATAACCAGAGCTCACATTTTTCAACCTGGCTGCTTCCCATGAAGCCATCAGATGTCTAGACTGGTGATGTTAGTGTGGATAATGAAATGTCTGCAAGAAAAGAACCAAGCTCAGAGAGCACCAAGGACCCCTTACAGACTTGAGATTTGAAAACCTATGTTTAAAATTGCTGGATTAAACAATTATTTCACTATACATGCCCCCGGTGCCACCCTATTCCAGGCAGCCAACAGGTATTCAGCTGGACTGTCCACTAGGGAGTCCGGTATCACCCCATGGTCCTTCTTGAACCCTTCAGGGTCCATTAGTCGCCTGGGGCAGAACATCTTAATTGATTCTGCCTCCCTGCAGTGGGGGAGTAGCATCCTAAAGTCTAACCACAGCAGGAAATGATCTGACCATAACAAGGGGAAAAAAATCTATACTCCTTAATTCCAGATCATCTCTCTGCTGCCCTGAGAGGAACACCAAGTCAAGTGTGCCCCCCCCCCCCTATGAGTCGGATCCTGAACTATTTGGGTCAGGTCCACGGTTGTTATGAAAGCCATGAACTCCTGAGCCATATCTGAGGGATCGCCAAGTGACAGCAAATTGAAGTCCCCCCAGCACCACAAGCCTGGGGAACTCCACCACCAACCCGGTTACCACCTCTAGTAGTGCAGGCAGGGCTGTTGTAACACAGCTGAGAGACAGGTATGTTAACAAGGCCAACTGAACCCGAGTCCAACCTCAAGAGGAGAGACTCACACCCGACTATCTCTGGGGCAGGGATCCCAGGAGGACAAAGACTTTTCCGGACAATAACTGCCACTCCCCCACCCCTTCCCTGGAGTCGCTGCTGATGTAAAACCTGAAACCCATCTGGGCAGATCTGTGAGAGGGGAACATCCCCCTCTTGGCCCAGCCAGGTCTCAGTTATGCATGTCAGGTCAGCCTCCTCCTCCAGAATTAAGTCCTGAATGAAGGGGGCTTTGTTAACAACAGACCTGGCATTAAGCAACAGCAGCCTGAGGCTGTTGACATCCCAAGTCACCAGGTAGGAGAGGGGCCGGAACAAGTAATCGCTTTGAAACAGTGAGTCCTAGCTCCCCGAGAACATCTTACCCCTTTCTTGCCATGCCTACCTCTCCCAGTTACAACCGTAATATTTCAGCTCTCAAGCATCTCTCTATTAGCATTTTGTTAATCCATCTGGTATTGATTTTGAAGAAAGCCAAACAAATTTTTCAGATAATGTGACAACATTCTATTTTATATCAATGGATTTAGTCAAAGTTGTGTTCAAATGTTTTTGCTTTCTATATGAGTAGTATTTTTATTGTGGGTGGATGTAAAGAACAAAGGATTTGACGTAAACACAGCATCATAATTTAGCCTGGAACTGAAGTTAAACCTGAAGATATAATTTATCTGAATGCCCCCTGCAACAAATTTATACAAAGAACATTTGCTGGAGACAATGGCTCTTCCAAATTGCCTGATAGCAAACTATCAGGAAATAAGACATATCATTTTATTATTGCTGCCCAAACTTACCTCATGGGAGGTTAAAACTGTGAAGACTGAAATTCATTCTTGAAGCACACGGTCAACAGTAAATACGTACTTCCTTGCAACAGACTTATTTCTAAAGTTTTTGTAAGCACAAAAATCAGCTCTTAAATTTACAACCAGGTAAGTTTATTTTACAATATATTTGTGACAAACTGGCATTGACCAAAGATCTGAATTGTTTACAAATATAACGGTTGCCATTTGAAATAATTAAAAAGTTCCTCTAAATATTAAATTTATACATGATTTATTTTTAAACAGGTCCAAGAAAATATTAAACCTGAAACATTAATAAACTGAAGTCAAACTAGAACCACTTTCTAGACCTAAAGACTGGAAAATCTCCAAACTGATGTTGTAGAAGTATAATGCTGCACTAAAGTTCTCCACAGCAGAAAAGGAGATCTCATTCTTTTTATAAATACTCCAGCAAATAATGGTCAATCAGTTTATTAAGGCTGCTTTTACATGTTATTGAATCCCATCATGCCTTTTATATTTCCAGCAGCACCCTGTTGAAACTGGCGCATCATTGACTGCAATCCTGCCATGCCACCTGTAATGAAATATTAAACTAAAATGTTTAAATGTTACATTATTTTTCTACTGCTTCTTAAACAGCAATCATTCATATCTCCTTGATTCAAACAGCAATCATTCAGTATCTCCTTGATTCAAAACCAGTTGCAAAGAACATTTAGTGGAACAATGAAGTGCCCATGCAAACTAGAATGCATAAACTCTTGTACATTTTTTGAATTCCAGACATTATGATGTATAAAATGAAATAGGGAAAAGGGAAAAAAGAAACCACTTTAATATGTAGGTATGGTACATATTAAGAAAATACAGGAAAATAAATGAAACCATAATGGGGGGGGGGTTTATATCTAGCTCTCAAATGTTTACTGAAAAATGTGGGGGGTTTTATTCCATCATACTGCAACACATACTGAACCATAAATATAATTTTGACATAGCAAAATGGCTGGATTCAGTCTCTAAGAACTACAGAAAGTTGTATTCAAATATTTTATTAAACTGTTAGGAAGTAGTACCTTTCCAGCCCACTCCTGCAGCAAGAAAAAGCATAATTACCCATATGATGAAGAACTCTGGGATCCATCATCTTTGCCATCTGTTGGTTCAGTTTTGCCATCTGGGATGGATTTACATTCTTTGACATATCTCCTCCTTAAAATTAAAAAAAAAAAAAGCAAAGAGGAGAGAAGAGAAAAAAATTGTAATGGAGTATTTCAAAATAGCTCAAAGCACTAGAGAGAAGATTCCAGATGATGGGCTCAGCACAAGTTTGAAAGCTCAGAAGATTAAACTTCTGATCCCTGTGACTGACCCAGATTGGATCCTACAATATTATCCTAGGACATGTATACAGTATTGTTCTTAATATTTTAAAATAGTAATGAAAATTCTCTTAGCCTCTTCTGATTGGTATCTGGCAATGAAGCATTTCAAATATTGTGCAGCATTAAAACCAGCCTCATAGTCTGAGTGAGTGGTTGCTAGAGATAGCAGTTCCCACAAGCAAATATTGCAACTTTTCATATACAGTATTTAATATCGATAATGATAGTTTTCTGAAGAAATCTCAGAAAATACTTTTCTTTCTGCAACAAATGTGTGTAGACTAGCTATTATTTCTAGAACTAATTACTACATAATATTTCCATTAAATATGTTAATAGCTTTTCAAAAGTTAACCTATATGTACCAAATTTTAACAAAGCTAGAAATTATAAATTAGTTTCTAAAATGTATGGGCTATATCCATCAATGACATGCAGTAAGACTTCATGTCTCTTTTTCCTTTTTATGTGCCTCTCAATCAATTTTTATTAAGGTCACAGATCAGCATTACATGACTTTCAAATCTGCCCCATGGAGGATTCTTCAATCTTTTCAGGCAGATATGTCATAAATCCTGAGGAATGTAACGAAGAAGACATCTGTCCCACCATTAAATGCTGTTTTTCAGCAGATGGATATTTTGGATTCACTTCTATGAGTCTAGTATTAAGCAGCTGAGTCAATCCAGAATTCCCAATACAAGTAGTCCTCTACCTACAACCACAACCGAGCTTAAAATTTCTGTTGCTAAGTGAAACAACTGAGCCCAAAGTTTCTGTTGCTAAGCGACATAGTTGTTAAATGAGCTTTGTCCCATTTTATGACTTTTCTTGCCAGTTATTAAAGGAATCCCTGCAGTTGTTAAGTTAGTAACACGATTGTTAAGTGAATCTGGCTTTCCCATTGACTTTACTGGTCAGAAGGTTGCAAAAGGTGATCCTGGGACATTGCAACTGTTATAAATATGAACCAGTTGCCGAACATCCAAATTTTGATCATGTGACCATGGGGCTGCTGCAATAATCATGTGTGTGGAAAAACAGCCATATCACTTTTTTCAGTGCTGCCATAACTTTGAACGGTCACTAAATGAACTGTTGTAAAGCTGAGAACTACCTGTATATGCAAAGATAGTAGATATTCAAAATATGCATTGATTCTTACCTTTAAAAAGCCCTTTAATGCCTCCCATCTTTTTCACCATTTGGGCAAATTTTGTGTACTGTGTCAGGAGTTCTTGGACATCTCTAGTTGAAACACCAGAACCTCTTGCTACTCTTTGGATTCTTCCTGGTTGCTTACTGAAAACTTTGGCTCCGTCTGTACTATCTAGTTCTACAATTAAGAAAAGCCATGGATTAAAACAGAAATTATTCATGGATAATAGTGTCAAAAAGTTGAGATGTCAATTTAATCAACTTTTTAAAAAAGATACCGTATTTTTTGGAGTATAAGACACACTTCCCCCCAAAAAAAGAAGTGCGTCTTTTACACCAATTGTAACTTTTCTTGAAGCTTTCCCCCCCAACCCTAATGATATCCTAATGATCTTCCCGGCTTTCAGGATTCTTTTCATTGCTACTCTGAAGACGTTTTTTTCCAGCTCTAAGTCTTTGCAGGCTTGTTTTCATTGTTACTCCCTCCGAAGGTTTTTTCCCCCCCAGCCCTAACCAGGGGATAAAATAATGTGCTGAAGCTGACCAGACTAAGGACACTAGCCAGATTTATACCTGGTAGGTAGATCCTCCCCCCCCCCAATTTTCCTCCCCCCCAAAAAAGGTGCGTCTTATTCTCCGAAAAATACTTTTCTCAAAATTCTGTACCTGATTGGTACTGTTCTATAGCTTACATAGTCATAAACCAGTTTTAAAAATGAAGCAAATACTAGATTCAATATAATTAATAAGTTTGTAATTAAATCTGCTGAAGAAATTAAGAGTATAGGTTAGGATTTAATTTGTATTAGTGAAGCTCCTAATAATAAAAGATGGGGTATCAAATTGATACCCTATATTTGTTTAATCCAGAAGCAAATCTATACTCAGGTTGGTTCCCCCTCCCCCCCATTAAACAAATGGAACCTTCTAGCCATAGAAGGGAAAATCTGAATCCTGCTTCAATGTTTAAATCATAATGAATCACATGGTATGTTTGTGTGTATGCTTACTTTTAATAATGGGGTTTTTAGTGTTTTTTAAATTATTAGATTTGTTGTTACATTGTCTTTGTTATTGTTGTGAGCCGCCCCGAGTGTATGGAGAGGGGCGGCATACAAATCTAAATAATAATAATAATAATAATAATAATAATAATAATAATAATAATAATAATAATAGAAAAATATACAAATATATGTTTTGGGTTCTTCATTATTTTGACAATAGCTTAAACAAGTTTCAACTTTTGTCATTCAGTTATTCTAGAAATGTTACCTTGATCATTCATACTATCCATTATCGTCATCAGTTTTTTTAACCGTGCCATTGATTCCTGTTCATTGCCTTTACTCATAAAATCTGTTCCGAAACCAGGGATCATGCCCTAAAATAATTTCAAAAAAAGTGTTAAAAGCTACTTGGAAGTGAGCATTAATGCATTAAATGGTTTTTAGATAACTAATCTCATTATAGTTACCAGTATTTGACTGAAGGGTCCCATTTTCATGATGTTTTGGAACTGTTCATACATATCTCTCAATGTGAATTGACCTGAATGGTTAAAACATTAAACTCTAAATATTAAACTTGTACACTGTAAAATAATATGGTTCATCCTATCTTTCAAAACAAAATAGACAAGACAATTAAACTGTCAAATACTGCTATGTTAGCAAAGCTTGAGGCATGGCTTACCATGTTTTAGTTTCTCTATGAGAGCCTCGTTGTCATCTAATTTCAATTCATTTACTTTATCTATCAATCCTTCAATATCTCCCATGCCTGTAATATAAAATACACTTCTTTAACAACTCAAACATAATTTATTATGTTTATTATCATAATTTATATTTATTATCATAATTTATTAAGAGGGGTGAGTGGGTAAAAATCAATTTTAGCAATTAATTTTTTGCAGTGAGCAATACATACCAAGAAGTTTACTGATAAAAGGCTGAGTTTTAAAAGGTTCAAAGTCATCTATATGTTCGCCAGTTCCAATAAAAATGATTGGACTTTTAGTTGCAGCAACTCTGTAGTAAAACACAGGTTTATACTTTAGTATCTTGCCTCAAAACGAAAGATTTAAGAAAGGAATAGAATATCTCTTGTGCATTAAATTTTTCAAATTTGAAGAATTCGCTCAACCCTGATAATTTAAAAACTCAGTTTTTCCTTCCACTTCCAACAAAATACAGTAAGCAGTGAAGAGACAGTAGTTTTTCTTGCTTCAAGTTCCCCAAAAAGCAAAGCTAAAAGAGCTGGAAAAATCTATCAAATGCAGGATGAACTCTGTCTTTTCAGAACTCTTTATTTTCTGCAGCTACAGTGATCCCTCGATTTTCGTGATCTCGGTTTTCGCGAAACGCTATATCGCAATTTTTCAAAAAATAATAAATTAAAAATATGTCCGCATTTTTTTTGCTATACTGTACCTCTCTCTCTTCCTTCCACTCTTCTCTCTCTCTTCCTCTCTCACACTCTCTTCCTCCCTCTCTCATCTCTTTCGGGGGGGGGGCGGCGGGTGGGCGGGTGCCTACGGGGGACGGTGGCCGCCAGCGCTGGACTCGGCGGTGAGAGGGGCGGTAGCGGCGAGCGGGCGGGCGGGCGCTTACGGGGAACGGTGGCCACCAGCGCTGCTGCAGGAGGACTCGGCGGTGAGAGTGGCGGTAGCGGCGAGCGGGCGGCGGGCGAGCGGCAAACGGCGGCCGGGCGGGTGAACGGGCGAGCGGCAAACGGCGGACAGGCGAGCGGCAAACGGCGGCCGGGCGGCCGGGTGAACGGGCGAGCGAACGGCGAACGGTGGGTGCTGGGTGGGCAGGGGCAGCCGGCATTCAAAGCAATCTGTCGGCTTCCGCACTCTCGTCGCTCCCCGCCTCCACCATCTGCGCATGCGCGGCCATGGGGAAAAGGTGCGCATGTGCAGATGGTGTTACTTCTGCACCACTATATTGCGAAAAATCGATTATCGCAAGAGGTCTGGGAACGTAACCGTCGCGATAATCGAGAGATCACTGTATTTATAAGCACCACACAATATTGTTTGGTCTACTATTAAGTAAAAATTACTTACGCACTCAATGCTCCTCCTCCCTTGGCATGGCCATCAAGTTTAGTCACAATTACAGAAGCAACATCAACTTTATCTTTGAAAGCCTTTGCTTGAGCTTCACAGGCTTGACCGATAGAGGCATCCATCACATATACTATATTATCTGGTTGCTGGAAGCAATGACCCAAACAAAGGGAAACAGAAATTAGGAGCTCTTGTCCTTGCTCCAGTGTAAAGTAGTACTAAACTGTAGATCATGTTAAATATCTAAGTGGTATATTCATTTCATTCAAGGAGATGACAATGATTTGCTTCATGAAAATGTACATTTATTCTAAATTTCAATTATGTCAATGTGTAATTATCAAATCTCAGTTGGAAAGCACTTTCCATGTAAGTAAATAAATCTAATATTCAATCCTTTGTGTCTTCAGGTGGTAGTGGGGACATCTTGGAGAGCTGCTACCAGTTATTGTAGGTGATTTGACCTAAAAAAAACATTTATCTATTTCAAATTTTGGTTCAATTTTTAATTTCTAGAAAAAATGGAAATCCTACTTTTTGTCTTTGTGCTCATAACACATTTTATTTTACAGGTAGCCCTTGCTTATCGACAAATCTCTTGGTGACTTTTCAAAATTACAATGGACCCCCCAAAAGGTATTACCACCCAGATTCAAAATTCTGATGTCTACTGAAAAGTTCAGTGATCACATTTTGGACACTCAGCAACTCGCCCACATTTGTGGCTATTTGCAGTACTTCGCACCGAGGTGACTGCAATTTACAATACCCCCCCCCCCCCCAAAAAAAACACCCCTGGTCTTTACTTCTGGTTTCCAGCAAAACTGTCCATTGTGAACAATGACTTTGCTTAACTATCATGACATTCACTTAATGACCACTGCAACATATTATAAAATTGGGATGGTTACATGATGATCAGACTGCTCCCTCAATTTGAGGTTCAATTGCAGTGATAAGGCAAGTACTATATACATTAGCAGTATATAGTACTCTAGCCTCAGTATAATGAGTTCTATGTTAGACCTTGAAGAGTGGCCATTTTGAAAGTTGCTTCACAACGGTTCCAAATTCATATAGAAATGAATGCAGTTAATCCTATGTACCCATTTTGTAGTCTCACTGAATACAGATGATAAGTTGGATAGCATATTTATTTAACAATTAATTAGATATGCTTATAAAAGTGCATTATATACATATTTTACATCTGCTGTATACTGAAGATATTAGTATATAATGTTAGAACAGGAAATGATTCTATAATCTCCTGATATAACAATACCTGAAAGTACAGTGTTACCTCTACTTACGAACTTAATTTGTTCCATGACCAGGTTCTTAAGTAGAAAAGTTTGTAAGAAGAAGCAATTTTTCCCATAGGAATCAATGTAAAAGCAAATAATGCATGTGATTGGGGAAACCACAGGGAGGGTGGAGGCCCTGTTTCCTACCAGGAGATTCCTAGGAGGCCCCACGGAGGCTTCTCCCCACCTTTTCCGGCCCTGTTCCTCCCAGGAAATTTCTAGAGAGGCCCCCAGAGGCTTCTCCCTGCCTTTTACGCTTACAGTTTCAGAGACTCGTGTTTGTAAGTGGAAAATGGTTCTTGAGAAGAGGCAAAAAAATCTTGAACACCCAGTTCTTATCTAGAAAAGTTCGTAAGTAGAGGCGTTCTTAGGCAAGGGTACCACTGTATATTTTCAATTCAAAATAGCTTATTGGCCACATCCAAACTGACTTTCATTCATGTATCAATATTTCTTTGCTCCATTCCATACCAACCCAAATCTGCTCCCCCCAAAAAACAATTATTTTTCTACAGCGGATTTGTGAGGCATGCTGACAAATGATCATCAACCAATACTATATTTGCTTACCATTCAAGAAGCATTATACAGTTTGTAAAGTCTAGAATAATTTTCATTCAGCAGTAGCCAAACAAAACTTACTATGGCATTAGCAACTTGCAACATTTCTTCAAACAAAGTGTCTTCCTGCTTGTGCCGACCACTTGTATCAACTATTATTATCTCAAAGTTTTCATTCTTAAATTTTTCAACACCTTCTGAAGCAATAATTACAGGATCCATCTCTGTGTAACTAGTTAACAGAAAAACATACACTTAAAATAATGTGAAGTTATAAAATTATTGAGAAGCGGGTAATAAGCTACGTAATGGGGAAAGCACATTTCATCACTACAGGCAAGGAAGGGAGGGAGGGGGGAAGCCATAATGTTGTTGTTGTTGTTGGTTGTGGCAGATAAGACTCATTGTATCAGTCAAGAATTACCAAGGAACATATTCTGAATATCTCACTAGTTACCACTACTTTTTTCTCTATAAGCTGACAATCAAGACTAATTTATTTAAATGAAGAATTCCAATAAATTTCATTGATTTACAGTTTTTATCATATAAATCAACATGTAATGTGCATTCATGTTGGTACTGCATATTGTAATATATTATATGAATCTAGCTATTATGACCAAAATTAAAATACAACAGAGGGAGAAAACACTAATTTCAAATCATTTTGAACACAAACCATCTCATTAGAATATCCTGTTTCAACCAGAAGACTGCAGTTCTGAGCATGAAATGGGGTAATTTTAAGGTCAAAGTTTTTTCAAACCATTTCCAGAATGCTCAAACAAACTTGCATAAGATTAGAACAATTATGTTTTGTGGAATTACATACTTGTTGAAACAGTTTAAAATCAAACATTTGGGGTACCCCTGCAGTGTGGTAGTAAGAAAGGACTTGAAATAAAGCTGAGTTTTTGCTCTTTTGAAACATTCATGTATCAGATGAATTTTCTGTATTTTTTTTTCATAGACAAGCCGATAACAGATATTGAATAATTTTCAAATTATTAATGTTCACTGTTCATTTTTTTTCTTTAACTGAATATTCAGTTTAACTCCAAAATTTCTGATACATATTGATATACACACAAGCACATACACAAACTTTAGAATGCATCCCATAAATATGGAATAGGCTGGCCTTTCCTTCTTCCAGAGAAACTACCGAGCTTGCTAAACAGAGGTATTTTGAACTGTGATAATACACAAATTAATTTACTTTGGTTTAAGACTCTTTACTATTTTTTTTAAGATCTCTGATAAATATGAACCAAGACAATATCATAATAATGTTCTAGCTTTATCCAACTATATCTATGTAGTGAACTTCCAAAGACACTGTCTCAAAATGGGATAATCAATGTTTATAATTATTGGTATTATACATACCTCCCATAAAATGGAATTCTTGCTTTTGTGGCATTCTGTTTTAACTGATCAAAAGCACCTAGAAAATACAAGCATTGTTAGCCATCTTCTAGGACATACACATCTATCAAAAACAAAGTAACTAAAAATAAGTAACTAAAGTAACTAAAAAAAGAACTGCACCTGCTCTGTAAGTGTCTGCACATATCAAACATGTCTTCCAGCCTTTCTTCTGGTAATAATATGCCAACTGTTAATTTAAACAAAAGCAAGACATAATCTTATAAGCTATTATTAAAAACACTTTTTTTGCTTTAATTCATTTGAAGTTGCATATACAAAGACTGAAATATCTATCTCCTACCAGGTTCCTTAAGGTACAGCCAATTACAGAGCTATGGATCTATTATTTTATTATTTATTATTATTTATTAGATTTGTATGCCGCCCCTCTCCGAAGACTCGGGGCGGCTAGTCTAGTTTACTACAAACTATTTATTTTTCTCATGCTTTATCATGGTCCTTTTTATCTTGTTAATTTTGCCAAGTTGTAATACAAGCAAAATTTTTGTACTTTATTAAAAATATCTAATAAATTCTAGATACCTGGATTACAAGTCTGTCTTTCAGGAAAATCTGACAAATTTATTACACATGGCCAATGAACCATGTAGAAGTTGGTCTGCATCATCAGCTATGCATCATACTGAATTGCAAATCATATGGTTCACAATATTTTCAAATATAAAAAGAATAGCTTCGTAAAGAGATAACAAAGATGTAGTATGGACGTCATTGGAATACATACCTTTGAGCACGAAGTTGTTTTGCCACTTCCTTGCAAGCCTACAAACATGATGATATTTTGTTTTCCTTTTGTGGGGGTCCAAGCTTTGACTCCAGGATCTACAAGCTGTAAAATAAAATGCAGCATAATTTCCAGAATCACAAAATATTTACAAAACCTTTGGGTTTTGTTTTGCATATTTTAGATTGTGTGTATTTTCCAGTATCACTTTTCCTGCTAGATTCTGAAAGTCAGAAATCAAGGTTATGATATTCTACTTTCTGCTTCAATAACATACAACAAGAGAGCAATAAAACAACAAACACCTCTGCCCCACAGAACAGTTCCAGTCCTTCACATTCCTCAATTTACATTGGTGCTACTGGCATTAGCAAGGACAGTGCCTTTAAGATGCAAAATAGACTGCCTTCTTTCTTCTCCTTTTTGTTTTTAATAATTTCCATAAAAGAGATACAAAGATGCCTATAGTGTCTAACATTGACGAGAAAAAGCCAATTTGAGGAAATAATAGTTTAATTTACAATACAACTTATGCTAAGTGGGTTTATTTTAAATATGGACTGTTGAGAAATCATAGTAGACTGGTGTATATATACTGTATTTTTCAGAGTAAGAGACACACCTTTTTTTCCCTAAAAGAGGGTGGAAATGTTAGTACAATGCTATGAAGCAGATGGTTTCAATCAATGGCATACCTCATCATTGCAACAGATTCACTTTAAAATGGCCATGTATTATTCACATACATACATGCATATCTATACACATAGATACATGCCTAGAATGTGTGCCTATAGGTTAGAAAACAATACTTTAATTTTACCTTAACAAGTTCTTTAAAGACGGCATGTTGTATCATTTTTCTTTTGTTGAGTCCAGAAGCCATTTCTTCAAGGTCAATAGCAGATCTATGGTTGGAAAAGGGAAAAATTAATATAAGATGACTTCAAAATACATGTCAAGATCTAGAGACCCTCTGGATTTGCATGCAAAATAAAGACGGTTCTGTCATTAGAATTGGGGTGATCTATAGGCCTCCAGGGCAATCTGAGGAATATGACAACAAGATGGTGGATGAAATTACCCAAATGGCAGTAAAGGGAGATATTGTGGTTATGGGTGATTTCAACATGCCTGATGTTGACTGGAATATCCCCAGTGCCCTTACATGCAAAAGTAAGAATATAGTAGAGGCCTTTACAGGAGCAGCTCTGGCACAGCTGGTTAAGACACCAACTAGAGGGG
The DNA here is from genome assembly GCF_031021105.1 of Erythrolamprus reginae. Classification (NCBI taxonomy): domain Eukaryota; kingdom Metazoa; phylum Chordata; class Lepidosauria; order Squamata; family Dipsadidae; genus Erythrolamprus; species Erythrolamprus reginae. Next base: position 72,325,303 of record NC_091950.1, read on the forward strand.
AGAATATTCTAGATTTAGTTTTTACGAATGGGAATTGGGTTTCAGATGTCAAGGTGGGAGAAAATTTAGGTTGCAGTGACCATCTATGTTTGTGGTTTGATGTAAAAACTCATTGTGAGCAATCCTATAATGCAACCAAAGTATTGGATTTCAGAAAAACAAATTTTAATGCAATGGGGGAATATTTAGATAATGAATTAAAGGGGAGGGATAAAATGGCAGGAGCGAGCACCCAGTGGACTGTATTTAAAAAGGCCATCTTAAAAGCCACTGGACTGTATGTAAGACAAATAACTAAAGGTAAAAGGAAGAAGAAACCGCTATGGTTTAGCAATGATGTAAGGACTATAGTCAATGAAAAAAAGGCTGCCTATAGGAGGTATAAAGAGTCTGGAAGTATAGCTGATAGGGAGGTGTATAAAATGAGACAGAAGGAGGCGAAACAGATAATATATGCTGCTAAAGCCTCAAAAGAGGAAGAAATTGCCAAATCTCTAAAGAAGGGGGATAAAACCTTCTTCAGATATATTAGTGATAAGAAGAAGAAAAACTGCGGCATCACGAAGCTTAGTACCGGGAAAAATACATGCATTAATGGGAATAAGGAGATCGCTGACCATTTCAATAGCTACTTCTGTTCAGTTTTCTCAAAAGACACCTTACAAAATAATAGTATAGAGGGATATAGCATTGCCTCCAACTGTACGGATTCAGCTCCAGTGATCTTAGAAGCCGATGTCTTAGAAGAACTTGAACGATTAAAGATAAATAAGGCAATGGGTCCAGATGGCATCCACCCCAGAGTTCTTAAAGAACTCAGATCTGTCATTGCTACCCCCCTGACTGATTTGTTTAACCAATCCTTGTTAACAGGAGATGTTCCTGAGGATTGGAGAATGGCAAGTGTTGTGCCTATCCACAAGAAGGGCAGTAGAGAAGAAGCTGGTAACTACAGGCCAGTTAGCTTGACATCAGTTGTCGTTAAAATGATGGAGACTCTACTGAAAAAGAGGATAAATCAGCACCTAAAAAACAATAAATTATTGGACCCAAATCAGCATGGCTTTACTGAAGGCAAATCATGTCAGACTAATCTCATTGATTTCTTTGACTATGTCACAAAGGTGTTGGATGAAGGTGGTGCCGTGGATATTGCCTACCTGGACTTCAGCAAAGCCTTTGATACGGTTCCACATAAAGAGCTGATAGATAAATTAGTGAAGATTGGACTTAATCCCTGGATAGTTCAATGGATTTGCAGCTGGCTGAAGCATAGACACCAGAGGGTTGTTGTGAATGGCGAGTATTCTGAGCAGAGTCAGGTTACAAGCGGTGTGCCACAAGGGTCTGTTCTGGGTCCTATTCTTTTTAATATGTTTGTGAGTGACATAGGGGAAGGTCTGGTAGGGAAGGTTTGCCTATTTGCCGATGACTCTAAAGTGTGCAATAGGGTTGATATTCCTGGAGGCGTCGGCAATATGGTAAATGATTTAGCTTTACTAGATAAATGGTCAAAGCAATGGAAACTGCAGTTTAATGTTTCCAAATGTAAAATAATGCACTTGGGGAAAAGGAATCCTCAATCTGACTATTGTATTGGCAGTTCTGTGTTAGCAAATACTTCAAAAGAAAAGGATTTAGGCGTAGTGATTTCTGACAGTCTCAAAACGGGTGAACAGTGCAGTCAGGCAGTAGGGAAAGCAAGTAGGATGCTTGGCTGCATAGCTAGAGGTATAACAAGCAGGAAGAGGGAGATTATGATCCCGCTATATAGAATGCTGGTGAGACCACATTTGGAATACTGTGTTCAGTTCTGGAGACCTCACCTACAAAAAGATATTGACAAAATTGAACGGGTCCAAAGACGGGCTACAAGAATGGTGGAAGGTCTTAAGTATAAAACGTATCAGGAAAGACTTAATGAACTCAATCTGTATAGTCTGGAGGACAGAAGGAAAAGGGGGGACATGATCGAAACATTTAAATATATTAAAGGGTTAAATAAGGTCCAGGAGGGAAGTGTTTTTAATAGGAAAGTGAACACAAGAACAAGGGGACACAATCTGAGGTTAGTTGGGGGAAAGATCAAAAGCAACATGAGAAAATATTATTTTACTGAAAGAGTAGTAGATCCTTGGAACAAACTTCCAGCAGACGTGGTAGATAAATCCACAGTAACTGAATTTAAACATGCCTGGGATAAACATATATCCATCCTAAGATAAAATACAGAAAATAGTATAAGGGCAGACTAGATGGACCATGGGGTCTTTTTCTGCCGTCAGACTTCTATGTTTCTATGTTTCAATATTAGGGACTGAACTAATATAATTTATGTTCCACTGTTATACTGAGGATCTGGGGTAGGTACTTAATATAGAGTGAACTATGTCTTTCCTTAAAAATACCATCATTCATATGATGGTAATTATCTTCAAATAAGACAAAAATGTTCCCTCAAACCAAGATCAGTTTCTGATCACTACTAGTGTAATTTTTATGGCAACAATAAAGAATTACTGTAGTTGGCTACTGCTTCTTCCAAGAGGGATGACAACTTCCTATTGTAGCCTACAACCCTGGAGTCTCAGGATAACCTCTCATCCTGCCTTCCTTACTTAGATCGATGTTTTCCACACTTAACTTTAAGAAGTGTGGACCTGAACTTTCAAAATTCTCCAGCCAGCATCTTTTCATTTTTTTCAGCTTAAGTAATATTGCTTAGGTAGATCTCACTGTACTTTGTATTCCAGCTTCCTATTTATCTTTCCTCCAGAAGTCTGGCCCAATGTACAACTAATTTTATCTCTTATCTTCTTTCTCAAGGAAGAATTCTGATTTTTTTTAAAAAATATATTTTATTGAATTATGTACATTTTTTAAAAAGACAAACATTAAATAAAATAAAACACACATTTACATTTAGATCTAATTTGACAGTAGGGCTACCAGTCTATTTTGACTACCTGTCACGTCAGGATTTGAATGTCTTTTAGGTTTCCTTGGTCTAAAATTTCTGAGTATTTAACCATTTTGTGTACATCTGTTGTGATGTGTAATTGCTTCCATACTAGAAAACCAAATTGAGATTTCTCTGTAGTGCTGCTGTTTTATTTTAGTCCAAATCTTATATAGTGAGTCTCTGATTTTGTGTTTTTGAAAATATGAATGTGATTTATGTTCTTCATCCCAGAGAAACCCACGCCAACCAACCTGTAGGTGGAGTTTCTCAAGCATCAATATCCTTTTATTTCTAATTTGTATCCAGTCTATAACCCATTGTAATGCTGCTGACTGGTAGTAGAGTCCAAGTCAGGAAGTCCAAAGCCCTCTTGCTTCCTATTGCCCAAATTAATTTCAATATTATCTTATTTAAATGTTGGTAAAATTGTTATTTTAATGATCGCTACTCTTCCAATCAGGGAAATTGGCGATTTATTCCATTTTTCCAGGCATTTTTCTATTAGTTTACTTAGTTTTTCATAATTATAATTATCCTCTTTGATTGTAATGCATTTGGCAGTTAAAATTATTCCTAAATATTGAGTTTTCTTCACAATTTGAATTCCCAGTTTCTCTTCCAATTCTTGATTTTGTTTATTTGATAAGTTTTTAGATATTATATTATTTTTATTTTTATTGATTTTTAGGCTCGCCACCATTCCAAATTGATTGATTTCATTTATCAATTTTGGTCCTGTCTCTATTGGATTCTCTATATTAAAAAACACATCATCGGCAAAGGTCTGTAATTTATATTCCTTCTGTCTAATTTTAAGTCCTTTAATGTCCGAATTTTGCCTAATTTGTTGTAATAATGTCTCCAGGGCAAGTATAAATCGCAAGGTGTACAGTGGACATCCTTACCGGACTCACTTTTGTATATTAAAATTTGGCATAATCTCTCCACCTATCATTATTTTTGCAGTTTGTTTTGAATATATTGTTTGGATCATTCTTATATATATTTTTTCTGAAATTCATCATTTCTAATTTATTAATAAGAAAATCCCAATTTAGGTTGTTGAAGGTCTTTTGTGCGTCAAGGAACATAAATCCCATGAGTCTTCCTAGGTTTACTTCATAATATTCCAATATGTCTAGAATTGTTCTGATATTGTTTTTAATGTGTCTATCTGGTAAAAAACCAAGTTGATCTGGATGTAAAATTGTGTTGAGTAAATTTTTTAATCTCTCTGCCATTATTGTCATAAAAAAATTATAATCAGCGTTGAGCCGCGAGATTGGCCTATAGTTTTGTATCTTGTATTTTTGTGCTGTATCTTTAGGAATCAGTGTTATTATTGACTCTGCCCAGATTTATGGAGCTTTCCCTTTATTTAATACTTCATTATAGGTTGCCAACAGCAATTATTTCAATGAGTTCTGCAATTATATGTAGCATTCTGCTGGCGTCATCCGGACCTAGGGTTTTGTTATTTTTTTGCTTCTGTATTGCTTTCTCTAGTTCTCCAATTGTTATGTCTTCATCTAAAATATTTTTCTCCAGTTCGGTGATTGGTACAATATTAACTTGGAGATAGTTCTGTAAATGCTCTTCCTTTATTTCATCTTTCTGTATAATTCACTAAAGTATTTGATCATTATATCCTTTTTTTTCTTCCATTCCTGATTTTATATTACCCTTTTCATCTTCTAACTGTTGTACAGTGATACCTCTACCTAAGAACGCCTCTACTTATGAACTTTTCTAGATCAGAACCAGGTGTTCAATATTTTTTTGCCTCTTCTCAAGAACCATTTTTCACTTACAAACCCAAGCCTCCGAAACTGTAACCGAAAAAGGCAGGGAGAAGCCTCTGTGGGACCTCTCTAGGAATATCCTGGGAGGAAACAGGGCTGGAAAAGGTGGGGAGAAGCCTCCATGGGGTCTCTCTAGAAATCTCCTGGGACGAAACAGGGCCAGAAAAGGTGGGTAGAAGCCTCCATGGGGCCTCTCTAGGAATCTCCTGGGAGGAAACAGGGCCGGAAAAGACAGAGAAAAGCCTCTGTGGGGCCTCTCTAGGAATCTCCTGGGAGGAAACAGGGCTGGAAAAGGTGGGGAGAAGCCTCCATGGGGTCTCTCTAGAAATCTCCTGGGACGAAACAGGGCCAGAAAAGGTGGGTAGAAGCCTCCACGGGGCCTCTCTAGGAATCTCCTGGGAGGAAACAAGGGCCTCCACCCTCCCTGTGGTTTCCCCAGTCACGTGTATTATTTGCTTTTACATTGATTCCTATGAGAAAAATTGCCACAGAACGAATTAAGTTCGTAAGTAGAGGTACCACTATATATATTTTTTCTCCTTTTCTTCCCTTAGTTTGTAAGCCAATCCCTTCCCGGGTTTGTTGGAATGTTCAAAATAGTTTTGTCTAGCTAATTTAATTTTTCAAGCTACTTTCTCTTGTGTTATTACATTTATTTTGTGTTTCAATAATTATTTTTCTTCTTTAATCTTATTGTATGGGGGTTCCATCTGCTGCTTGTATTCTAGTTCTCCTATACTATTTTGTAATTCATTTATTTGTTTATTTTTATTCCTATTTATCCTTATTTATTTATTGGATTTGTATGCCGCCCCTCTCCGACGACTCGGGGCAGCTCACAGCATATCAAAAGAACATAGCAAATAAATCTAGAAATCCAATTAATATGACTAAAAACTTTAAAAGCTCCAATATAGTTTAAAAACATTCGTCACCATTCACTCCACAGAACATACTAAGACACTTGTTGGTCATGGGGTCTTAGGATCTAATGGTCTCAGACCTGGCGGCATAAATAGGTCTTTAAACTTTTACGGAAGGCATGGAGGGTGGGGGCAGTGCGAATCTCCAGGGGGAGCTGATTCCAGAGGGGTGGGGCCCCCACAGAGAAGGCTCTTCCCCTAGGCCCCGCCAACCGACATTGTCTGGTTGAGGGGACCCTGAGGAGGCCAATTCTGTGGGACCTGACCGGGCACTGAGATTTGTGCGGCAGAAGGTGGTCTCGGAGGTAATCTGGCCCAATGCCATGTAGGGCTTTGTAGGTCATAGCCAACACTTTGAATTGTGTGTAGAAACTAATCGGCAGCCAATGCAGTCCGCAGAGTGATGGTGAAATTTGGGTATGCCTTGGGAGGCCCATAACTGTTCGCGCGGCTGCATTTTGGACAATTTGAAATTTCCAAACACTCTTCAAAGGTAGCCCCATATAGAGAGCATTGCAGTAGTATAGACCAGCGTTTCCCAACCGGTGTGCCGCGGCACACTAGTGTGCCGCGAGACACCGTCAGGTTTGCCGCGGCGCCCCTAGGAAGCTCCAGCTGGGCGGGGCGCTGCCGGTGCCGGACCGCCGTATCCGGCGTTCTCCTGCTGGGCCCCAAAGAAGGAAGGCGGGAAAAAGGAGGCAGGGGCAGGGAGGTGCGGCAGTAGAAGTAAAGGGAGCCGCGGCTGCCCCTGCCTCCCCACGGTGCCTCCGGCCAAACGCGCCCCTGGCTTCTCCGCCCTGCCCCATTGCCTGCCCGATCCGCCCACTCTCCTCCGCCACCGCCACCGCCTCAAGCCTTGGGGCGCGATCCGCCCACTCTCCTCCGCCGCCGCCTCCTGCCTTGGGGCGAGCAATCCAAGAGTCCGGGACTGTGTGGCTTTGTGCCATGAAGAGAAAACGGCCGACTTTTCCCTGCTGCCGTTTTCTCTTCATGGCGCAAAGCCACACAGTCCCGGACTCCCGGATCGCTTGCTTCTCCGGTCAGCAAAGCCATCTGCCCAGGAAAGCGCTGCGCTGGCCGGAAAAGCGAGCGATCCGGGAGTCCGGGACTGTGTGGCTTTGCGCCATGAAGAGAAAACGGCAGCAGGGAAAAGTCGGCCGGGCTAACGGGAGGCGGCGCGAGGCCTGGCGCTGGGGACGTCTGGGAGGGCAAGGAGGCTGATGGCTGCTGCGCACTCCACTCTCTCTCCGGCTCTCTCTCACTCTTTCTTTTTCTCTCTGTTGCTGGCGTGGTGAACGAGAGAGAAAGAGAGAGAGAGAAAAAGGAGGGGAGAGAGAATGAGAGAGAAAGAAAGCAAGCGAAAGAGAGGGAAAGAAAGCGAGAGAGAGAGAAAGAAAGGGGGGAAGGAGGGAGAGGGAAAGAGAGCAAAAAAGAGAGGCAGAAAAGGATGGAGAGAAAGAAAGGAAGGAAGGAAGAGAGAGAAAGAGGGAGGGAGAAATAGACTGAAATGGAGGAAGAGATATTTTTTTTGTCCAAACTTTTCTTTAGGGCGCCCCCCCCCCCCCATAAATCTTGCATGGTTGTTTCATCATTTCAAATCTCTTTTTTAAAATAGCGTAATTCTCTTTCCATGTACTGAATATACAGTGATCCCCCGCTCGTTGCGAGGGTTCCGTTCCAGGACCCCCCGCAACGAGCGGGTTTTCGCGAAGTAGCGCTGCGGAAGTAAAAACACCATCTGCGCATGTGCAGATGGTGTTTTAAACTTCCGCAGCGCTAGCGAGGAGCCGAAGATTGGGGGGCGGCGCGGCTATTTTAAAACATCGCCGCAGACATGGGGGGCTCGCTAGCACCCCCCCGAACCCCCAACCCGGGTTTGGGGGGTACTAGCAAGCCCCCCATGTCGGCGACGATGTTTTAAAAGAGCCGCGCCGCCCCCAATCTTCGGCTCCTCAGCGGCGAGCGAGCGAGCGAAGCCAAGCCGGCAGCAATGTCGCCACCGCTGCAGCCAACGCGCGCTACGATCTTCCGGGCCAGCCAGGCTCAGTCACGGAAGTCAGCCGCTTGGCCCGGGATGCTGGGCCGAGAGGAGCCGGGCTTGATCCGCTGAGCCTGGCTGGCCCGGAAGATCATAGCGCGCGTTGGCTGCAGCGGTGGCGACATTGCTGCCGGCTTGGCTTCGCTCGCCGCGCCGCCCCCCAATCTTCGGCTCCTCAGCGGCGAGCGAGCGAGCGAAGCCAAGCCGGCAGCAATGTCGCCACCGCTGCAGCCAACGCGCGCTACGATCTTCCGGGCCAGCCAGGCTCAGCGGATCAAGCCCGGCTCCTCGTAGCGCGCGTTGGCTGCAGCGGCGGCGACATTGCTGCCGGCTTGGCTTCGCTCGCCGCTGCAGCCAACGCGCGCTACGATCTTCCGGGCCAGCCAGGCTCAGTCACGGAAGGCAGCTGCTTGGCCCGGGATGCTGGGCCGAAAGGAGCCGGGCTTGAAGATCGCAGCGCGCGTTGGCTGCGGTGGCGAGGGCTTGCGATGGAGGGTGGAGGAAGCGGCCATGGGAGGGCGAGCTGCCTCAGGGAGGAGGATCGGGCGGGACCAGGTGGGGGCTAGAATTTCTCCGCCAGGGCGAAGGGCGGGCGAGCGGCGAAGGGCGGGCGAGCGGGTGCTGGGGAGGGCTTCTCGCCCTCCCGCCAGCAAGAGGGGGAGCGAACGGCGTGGGCAGGCGAAGGGCGGGCGAGCGGCAGCGAGGAGTTTGCATGGGCGGTGGGGAAACTCCTCGCTGATGCCAGCAAGAGGGGGAAGACACAGGGAAGCCGCCCAGCAGCTGATCTCCCGGTTGCCATCTACGCATGCGTGCCCATAGAAAAAAAAAAGGGCACGCATGCGTAGATGGTATTTTGACTTCCGGGTTGAAAAATCGCAAAGTACCCTGTTCGCAATGGTCGGGGACGCAATAAACGGGGGATCACTGTAGTTGTTTTCCCTTATTATTCTCTGATCTGAAGTCCATCTCTTATTTCCTTTGTTCCTTATTATAGTAAATAAAATAAAATAAGATTATGATCGGCCCAAATGTTAGGTTTAATTTCAATTTTTTGTATGCTATTCAATGTTGCTATATCTGTCCAGACCATGTCTAATCTTGACCATGAGTTCTGGGGAGTTGAGTGATATGTATATTGATTTTTATAGGGATGTTTATCTCTCCCTTAGGTCTCTTAGATTAAGTTCTCTTGCCATTTCAAATAAAGCTTTAGGCATAATATTTCTTTCATGATGTTGTTTATTGATTTATAGTCCATTTTTGTATCTACTACTGCATTAAAGTCTCCAACAACTCATACATTTTCTTTTCCCAATTTAATTACTTGTTAATATAGTCTCTGGTAATATTCTTTTTGACTATAATTGGGGGGGGGGGGGAAATAAGTATTATTAAATACTTATTAAATATTATTTTCCTTTGGTTTATTGAGATTTCTAGTATGAGTGTTCTACCTTCTATATCTTGACAAATTTGTTTAGGTTATAACCAATTTCTGACGTAAATTGCAATTCCTCTTTTTTTTTGAATCGGCCAATGATGTGTATAATTTTCCTAGTTTTGGTGTGTCTAGTAATTTAATGTCATATTTTTTTAATGTGTACCTCCTGTAAGCAAATTATATCTAAATTTTGTTTTTTGCAATTTGTTGAAATTTGTCTTCTTCTGATTGGCGAGTTTAATCCTTCTACGTTGACTCACTTATACCCATTTTTCACACTTAAGACTGTTGCAGCATCCATGTGGTTACCTAATCAAAATTCAGACACTTAACAACGGACTCGTATTTTATCAGTTGCAATGTCCCAGTATCATGGGCAAAATTAATTTAACAAATGTCTTGCTTAGCAACAGAAATTTTGGATTCAATTATGGCTGTAAGTCGAGAGTTACCTGTATGGTAAATTTAAAAAACCCAATTGTTCAGCTGAACAATTATTTTATATACAATTGTGTATATATAAAATTAAATAACATACTGTATTTTTGAGGGGGGAGGGTGAATAAGACACACAGGAGTATAAGATGCACCTTAGGTTTTGGAGAGGAAAATAGGGAAAAATAATCTGCCTACCAAATATTCCTGTGGCTAGTCCTTAGTCTGGTCAGCTTCAGCACATTAGTTTGCTGGTTTTGAGCTCACATGCTTTTTATCCCATTTGGGGATAAAAACCACTTTCTAAAACACTTCTCTCTCTCTCTTCAGAAAAAGAAACAATGAGAAAAGCAGGCAAAGGGAAGACCAGTTCGCTAGCAAAGCACAGAAGATCACTTCACTCATTAGGACCTTGTTAGGACTGAAAAAAAGATGGAAGACTGCTGAAAAAAGGCTCAGCTGATTGTCAGAGGGAGCAGCAATGAAAAAAGCAGGAAAAGGGAAGATCACTTAGCTACATGTTAGGACTGAAAAAAAAGCTTAGTAAAAGCTACATTAGCTTAAGACACAGCCAAATTTTCAGCCTTTTTTAGGGGAGAAAAAAGTGCATCTTATACTCCAAAAATATTTTAGTTATTTAATTTATATGAAATTGAACTTATTACTCAGTGCAATTCCAAATTATTTATGCCCCCCCCCCCCTTTTATAGTGATAAGCAACACTAACAATATAAATAAATTTAATACTTCAAGATAGAGATAAAACATTATTCTTACTTGATTTGGTTCACTTACTTGACATTTTCTCTTAGTTGTTTCACCAGTTTAATGTTGACATCAGCTTCCAATAATGCCGTACAAACTTCTTTTAGCATAGCATTTAAAACCTGTAAGGGCATAAGTGCAATTAAAAAATGTTTCTGTACAATTTATCTTTCCAATGAACATTTTAAATTAATATTTACTGGTTGGAAAATAATACAGAACATAATGAAATTTCATATGGTTAAATCTGGTAGACATAGTGGATTGAGAAATAGACAAAATTTCAGAAGAAATTAATGCATAAGAAATAAGAATGCTATGAATAGCTGTATTATAACAATATACTTAGCAAATGTCACCAATTCACTGAATCTCATCCATGAAATTTCACATAATTCATGATGTATGGAATCCTTATCTTGTTATTTAATATGGGGGTCTTTTCTATCAAACTCAAACTGATAATATTTTCTATATTGTTGCTTTTATTGTATCTCACATGGAAAATGTACCTACCTCTTCATTGATAATGGTAGCATTGCTCAGGGAGCGCAATGCTGAGGTAATCTTTCTCCCAAGGTCTGCTAAAACCATCTTGACAATAGATTCAGCTCAAAAATAACCTATAAAAAGACATAATATGGCTAAAATTATTCTTCACAAGCTATACTTTATCCTTCATATAATAATCAGTAATTAGTAGAGAGACCATTGTTCACTAAGTCTCTTCTGCTTCTGAAATTTTAAGACTCATCCTTCCAATCTCCAAAGTTTTTATGGTGTATTAGGAGATTGGAACAGTGACATTTTTATTTATTTATTTATTTATTTATTTATTTATTTATTACTTAGATTTGTATGCCGCCCCTCTCCGAAGACTCGGGGCGGCTCACAACACGTGGAAACAAATCATAAATAATCTGACAATTTAAAATATTTAAAGATTTAAGAAAGACCCCATATACTAACAGACATACACACAAGCATACCATACATAAATTAAACATGCCCAGGGGGAGATGTTTCAGTTCCCCCATGCCTGACGGCAAAGGTGGGTTTTAAGGAGTTTACGGAAGGCAGGAAGAGTAGGGGCAGTTCTAATCTCCGGGGGGAGTTGGTTCCAGAGGGCCGGTGCCGCCACAGAGAAGGCTCTTCCCCTGGGGCCCGCCAACCGACATTGTTTAGTTGACGGGACCCGGAGAAGGCCCACTCTGTGGGACCTAATCGGTCGCTGGGATTCGTGCGGCAGGAGGCGGTCTCGGAGATATTCTGGTCCAATGCCATGAAGGGCTTTAAAGGTCATAACCAACACTTTGAATTGTGACCGGAAACTGATCGGCAGCCAATGCAGACTGCGGAGTGATGGTGAAACATGGGCATACCTAGGTAAGCCCATGACTGCTCTCGCAGCTGCATTCTGCACGATCTGAAGTTTCCGAACACTTTTCAGAGGTAGCCCCATGTAGAGAGCATTACAGTAGTCGAACCTCGAGGTGATGAGGGCATGAGTGACTGTGAGCAATGAGTCCCGGTCCAGATAGGGCCGCAACTGGTGCACCAGGCGAACCTGGGCAAACGCCCCCCTCGCCACAGCTGAGAGATGGTTTTCTAATGTGAGCTGTGGATCGAGGAGGACGCCCAAGTTGCGGACCCTCTCTGAGGGGGGCAATGATTCCCCCCCCCCAGAGTGATGGACGGACAGATGGGATTGTCCTTGGGAGGCAGAACCCACAGCCACTCCTTCTTATCCGGGTTGAGTTTGAGTCTGTTGACACCCATCCAGGCCCCAACAGCCTCCAGGCACCGGCACATCACTTCCACCGCTTCGTTGACTGGGCATGGGGTGGAGATGTAAAGCTGGGTATCATCGGCATATTGATGATACCTCACCCCATGTCCTTGGATGATCTCACCCAGCGGTTTCATGTAGATGTTGAATAGCAGGGGGGAGAGGACCGACCCCTGAGGTACCCCACAAGGGAGCGACCTCGGAGCCGACCTCTGACCCCCCACTAACACCGACTGCGACCGGCCAGAGAGGTAGGAGGAGAACCACTGAAGAACAGTGCCTCCCACTCCCAACCCCTCCAGCCGGTGCAGAAGGATACCATGGTCGATGGTATCGAAAGCCGCTGAGAGGTCAAGAAGCACCAGGATAGAGGATAAACCCCTGTCCCGGGCCCGCCAGAGATCATCCATCAACGCGACCAAAGCGGTTTCAGTGCTGTAACCGGGCCTGAAGCCTGACTGCTGGGGACCTAGATAATCGGCTTCTTCCAAGGACCGCTGGAGCTGGAGTGCCACCACCTTCTCGACAACCTTCCCCATAAAGGGAAGGTTGGAGACTGGACGATAGTTATTGAGTACGGCTGGGTCCAGGGAGGGCTTCTTGAGGAGGGGGCGCACAAGCGCTTCTTTATAGAGAGATGGAAAGACTCCCCTCCCCAAGGAAGCGTTGGTAATCTCCTGGGTCCAGCTCCGTGTCACCTCCCTGCTGGCCGAAACCAACCAGGAGGGACACGGATCCAGTAAACAGGTGGCGGAACTCACAGCTCACAGCTCCAATGGCCTTGTCCACTTCAGCAGTCCCCAAACACTCCATAAAATCTTTGTGAACACTGAAAGAAGTACAAAATTAATCATCATCACCATCGTCCCATCTTTCATTCAACCATCTGAATTCATTCTCTTATTAAAAGCTTATTTCGATAAAGAAGAACACCACTCTCTTGAGGACTAGGATAAATATAAATTAATATAAACTAAGATTGCAACTGTATTTTAGTTTAATGATTTTATTATCTGTATTAGAAATATATACCGTATTTAAATTTAATATTGATCCTACTCAATCAGTATGAGGGGGGGAGAGATACAATAGATATGTACATATATAGATATAAAACAAATGGATTGCAAGGCCTACTTTTATTGTACTATTCATTATACCAGTAACTTGACTCCAGAGCTACCAAATAAACCGCTGCAATAATTTCCTATGCAATATATAGAAAATATCATTCTCATGACATATACCTGTATTTGAAATCAATCGATCATAAGCCAATATCCTGTTTAGCACCATTTTTCGCTCCTTTTCATCAGTTTGTCTTTTGTACTCCCCATCTCTACTTTCTCTCCTCTTCCTACTTTCTTACTCCTTCTGTCCTTCTCTTCCTTCCCTCCATCCATTCATCTTCTCTCCCCTTCTATTTTCCTATTTTTCCCTCTCCTCTCTTCTCCTCTCCCTTCAGTTTCTACTTCCTCTTCCTCCCTCTTTTACCTTCCCAAGTGCTTCTCCTCCTCATTCACATCATATTTGACAGACTGATATTTTCTTCCTGCCTTTAATCTAACATTCCCCCTCCTAAAAAAAAATATTATTGCTTTGTATCATTCGATATTTAATATTCTGTAATCTAAATAGACCGATCCAATACTACGCTATAGGTATACGTTATTTCTCTAGTGCTGCCTCCTCAAATAATAATAATACTGTAGTCTAGTTTTGTCCCCTAAAGAGGCTTCTTGCTGTGGTTCAACCAGTACAACTTGTGGCATGGCTGAAGCAGGACCTACATTTTAACTTTATTTATTTATATACATATTTATTTTATTTATTTGTCAAACATGTATAGGATATTAGTAGTTTTTATATACATAAGTAAAAAGTAATGATAAAAGAGGCCAATAAGACAGTACAACAGGGATGATAGGCACAGTGGTGTGCTTATGCACGGCCCTTACAGACCTCTTAGAAACGGGGAAAGGTCGACTGTAGACAATCTACAGTTAAAGTTTTTGGGGTTAGGGGAAGAAACCATTGATCACTCTATTGCTGAATAGAGTTTGGAGCAGTTTACATTTAGTTTGAATCTATTATGTGCTTGTGTATTGTGCTTTTTATTTATTTATTTATTTGTTGGACTTATATGCCGCCCCTCTCCGAGGACTCAGGGCGGCTTACAGCGTATAAAAGTACAGAATACAAAAACAAATTCAAATAACTTCACAGGATAGCATGTGTATCTTGTATCGTATCCTGTATGTATCCTGTATATATTTGTATGTACGTATATGATACATATGTATATATGTATAAACACATGTGTGTATATGTACATATGTATGTATCCTGTATGTATCATGTATTGTGCTAACTTCACAGGATAGCATGTGTTTTGCATGTATCCTATGTGTGTGTGTGTGTGTGTGTGTGTATGATTTCTGTCAAATCACCCTAATATACCCAAATATGGGAGGGAGCACAGTCTCTCTTCCTTTTCACTATCAGCAAAAATATGTTACATACATACACACACTCACACACAAATATATATATATATGTATGTATGTATGTATGTATATGTATATGTATATGTATGTATGTATGTATATGTATGTATATGTGTTCTTGTGAACACAAGAACAAGGGGCACAATCTGAGGTAAGTTGGGGGAAAGATTACAAGTAATATGAGAAAATATTATTTTACTGAAAGAGTAGTAGATGCTTGGAACAAACTTCCAGCAGACGTGGTCGGTAAATCCACAGTAACTGAATTTAAACATACCTGGGATAAACATATATCCATCCTAAAATAAAATACAAGAAATAGTATAAGGGCAGACTAGATGGACTGTGAGGTCTTTTTCTGCAGTCAATCTTCTATGCTTCTATGTGTGTGTGTGTGTGTGTGTGTGTGTGTGTGTGTGTGCAACATACAATAACATACAGTATATGTGTATTTTATACACACACATACGTCTGTCTGACTGTCTGTCTGTCTGCTGTAGGTATCGTGTATTGTGCTAACTTCACAGGATAGTACGTGTGCTTCTCCTCCGCCCAAAGCTTTGAAATGTATACCTATGCAAAGGGGCACGTCTGGATAACCTGAAACAGTCTGGAGAGGTCTCATATTTGGGGACTCGGTTTGCCGAAAAGCACACAAAACCTTACCGAGAAACGAAGCGGTGGCCGAATCTGGCCCCGCTCTGAAAGCCACACAACCACCCGGGCTTCTTCGGTGAGGTCCTCGGAAAGCCGCTAAACCAAACCGGGCACCTGTAATGGGCTGCGACGCCTCTCCAGTAGCCAAACCACCAGGAAGAGTGTCACGTCACCACTACCCAAATCAAGTTAGTTATCATCCTTCCCAAGGCAAACTCGGGCATCTGCTTCCGGGTCATCTGTGAGAAACGTCATGTCCCCTCCCTTTGAGCCGGGAGCTAAACATATACAGATATACCAAAAAAAGGAAGAGGCGCGCGCCGGCTTCAGCTTCCGAGTATCCGTTGCTCCGTTGAAAAAACGGTTGTCCTGGATAGCTGTAGAAATATATTTCTACATTTTGCAAAAAACGGTTTATATCTCTCTAATCAAAGCAGTACCGTGAGGTTGCTCTGTAAGTTGAAGAGGGGTTGGACTTCAACTCCCAGAATTCCCAGCCAGGGGGGTAAATTCTGGGAAATCCTTAAAGCAGCTGCGGTTTGAAAACGTAAACGATGAAAGGTTGTAAGGACTTTTGAACTCAAGGAGCCAATTTCGGTGTAGATTGCATAAATTTCCAACATAAAACAATGTTCTGGTCCAGATTCATAGTGATGTTTTAAAGTCTTTTAGCACAATTTAAAATAGGGGGTCTCCAAACTTGGCGCTTTTAAGACTTGTGGACTTCAACTCCCAGAGTTCCCCAGCCAGCTTTGCTGGCTGAGGAACTCTAGGAGTTGAAGTCCACAAGTCTTAAAGGCGCCAAGGTTGGAGACCTCCGATTTAAAGGTAACATTCAACTTTCTAAGCTTTTTCCACCTTTTCTAGAGAAAACCAATGAATAAATCCACACCGTTCGGAATCATGTTTTTCCAAAAACAGCAAAATTATTCCTCGCCACACAAAAAAACGAACGGGGGACGCGCCTCTTGAAATGCGCCTCTATTTGCCGTCAACGTCTTTAAAACAAAAAGAGGATGAATACTAGGAAGTTCCGGGAAGGCTCATCCTAGCCATAATTCTCCGGAGCGGGTGGATGGGAGGGGGGAAATAATGGCAGTTACGTTTGCGCATGCGTTCAAGGCCGAGCGGTCGAGTCGGACTTATCTAGGCGTAGAGAGGAAGATGATAGAGGCGCGCTTGCGCGGTACCTTCAATCAGGTAAGGATGGATTTCCCGTCGGCTCGCCAAGCGGTGCTGAACGTAATAAAGGGCGCGCGCGCGGCGGAGTTGCCTCGCCTGTTGCACTGGCTGAGAACGTCTAGTAAGCGGAGTTAGTTCTTGTTCCTCGTATGCCGACACTTGAAATAGTATAACGTGGGATCGCCAGACATGTAGTCTTTTCTAGGCTGCGCCTTTCTATCCCCCCCACCCACCTCAAATCTTTCATCTCTTTTCTATACTCAGAACGTTTATTTGTTTTATACTTCGTTTATCTGCCCCTTTTTATCATTGCTTTTGTTGACTCTGTTACGGGTCATTCTTTGTCAAGTGGACCAGGTGTCCACTGGACTGATTTTTGCAGCCTTATTTGAAAAGAAACCATCACAGAAACAACATGTATGATAGAAAAAAACTGTTCTTTCTAATGAGATAAAAATGAAGATTATTGAAGGTGAGAAAACAGGGAGCTCTGTTTCATCACCTTCAATCTTCATTAGAAAGAGCAAGTTTTTTTCTATCGTTCTCTGTTTTCTCATCTTCAATCATCTTCATTTTTATTTCATTAGAAAAAGCACGGGGTTTTTTCTACCTTATATGTTGTTTTTGTGATGGTTTCTTTTCAAATAAGGCTTCAATTTCACCGGGTCCATTTGACAAAGAATGGCCCTTATGGGACTTAACTTGGGGAAATGGCATGGAGAAATCTTACTCGATTAAGATCTCCGAGGGTTGCCCAGAAAGTAATGCACCATATTTGAATGCGAAACTTTAGATACACATTATTTGACTTGTCAGGAATGCGTGTGTAAATTTTGCATTTCTTCAGACAGATAGCATAGCTGCAGCAGTGTTTCGAAATGGCGTCTGTAAGTGATGTAGGTTACAAGCAGCGTGTCGTCATTGAATTTCTCACTGAGAGAAAGAAACCATTGGGAACATTCACAAATGTTTGTGTACAGTTTATGGAGAATTGCAGTCGACAGAAGTACGGTTAGTCGCTGGGCACAGAGGGTGAGGCCATTACAGTGGACACATGGCTTAGTGTCCAGAACAAGGAGTGGTACCGGCAGGGCATACACACCCTTGTGTCTCGCTGGGAAAAGGCCATAGAACGGGATGGAGATTACGTGGAAAAAATAGGGAGTGTAGAAGAAACATCATTCTTTTTTGTGTGTAAGTTTCACTGCGTTCAATAAATAATTAGTGAAGAAAAAATGTGGTGCATTACTTTCTGGGTGACCCTCATAGTTTAATCGCACCAAACCCGCTGAACCAGATTAATTGTTTGTTTGGGCCAATGGATTGTGACTCTGGGAAATCCAGAAGAAAGATACAGCATCCTATATTGTTCTCCAGTAAGAATAGGTGGAAGCTGCATTGCCTTTAAAATTCATTTTGACATAGGTGTTATGATGGATTGCCATTAAGACTAGGATTGCACACCAGCGGCAGGTTACACTTACCCGCATACCAGTGCGCTGCGTGCGCACCTTCCTGATTTGGGTACGGCCCCATGTGCATCCCTTACATTCGTCCCTCATGTGATTTTTCTTCCGCACAAGCACAGGAAGAAAAAACATGCTGAAATCTCACAAGGGGATGCTCTCACGTGGGCAATTTCAATTATTTTTTTGCATGCGCGGAAGCAAAAAAATCACTGAAATCACACGCACGCAAGCGTCCCCTCGTGAGATTTTGCTGTTGCGCATGCAGAAAAAAAGATGGCGCCACCCAACAGATCGCAAAGACAGCACCGCAGTGGTCACATGTAAATTGCGCAATCTGGCAGCCGCTACCAGAACAGAGCTGCTTAGCACACCAGTATGAACCCACCACTGGTACACACATGTCCCACTGGGTTAGTTCACTTTGCATCTGGTTGCTTGGTATAAAATTTGTTCTCTCTATAAAAGCCATCTAAATATATGACTTTAGCTATATATCCCAGCAAAGTTCGGTTGGGTTGGGACAGGACGGGACTTTATTGGCCAAGTATGATTGGACAAATAAGGAATTTGTCTTGGTCCATATGCTCTCAGTGTACATAAATGAAAATATATGTTTATCAAGAATCATAAGATACAACACTTAATGATAGTCTAGGTACAAATAATCAAATCATATTAGGAACCAGTCAATATAAATTGTAAGCAACAAAGTTACAATCATACAGCCATTAGTGGGAGAAGATGGGTGATGGGACCTATGAGAAGATAAATAGTACTTAGTAAATAGTTTGCATTTATATGTATTATATGTATTAAGACATTTGTTAATGTTACAATCTTTGGGGATCACTGAACATTCGCTAGATTACAATTGGAGAGTATTATTGGTAGTGAATTTTGAATTTCTATTTTTTAAATTTTGCAATGTTATGTAAAGGATTTTTATCCCAGGAATTTCTCCTTTTGGAGGTGTCTTCCAAAGGTCAGTCTTGGACACTGTTTTTCTTGTTCCTTTGGGTGCTCTGATTCCTGATCTATATTTCCCGCATCATTGTTATGCTGACAAGTCTGTCAGTCTTTTCTGACCCTTGCTGGCAAAGCATGGTCATCTGTAATGAAACATTTCACCAACATTTCCTATTAAATACCCTTTTACTGTCCAATGCTGAATATAAATAAAACTGAGAGAGTCCTCTTTTTGGCCCAATTCTCATTCCAGTCCATTACTGAGTCTTCCCTGTTTGTCTACAGGGCTGCTCAGTTTCTTCTTCTTTCTAGGCCTTGCATTCTTGATTGATAACTAGCTGACTTCATGCCTGTTTACTGTACAGCTAGTGCCATTAATTTTCTTTTGTTGAAAGTTTGTAGAATCTGCACTTCCAGGAATTTATGGATTCAGCAGCCAAATTAAATAAAGATATTGCCTTGAGTTTCACATGGTAATTGCAAAATCTGTTTTCCCTGTTTTTTTGCAGATGATTTTGATGAATTTACATTAAATAATGATGATATCGTTCTCAGAAGTATTGCCGAAGATATTCGACATCGCTTGCCTGTTGGAGCAGTGCTCAATTCCGAACATAATGCTCTTCAAAAAGTAGGTTTTGTTATTTAACCTTTCCATAAATGTTGACAAGTGGTTTTTAATTAGAAGTTCCTATAAAAGAATCAACACATGGCTTTGTAATTGTTGTTTTTTTGATGCCCCCAAAATACAGGTGGGAATGAGGGGAAAGTTTTGGCATCCAACTACTTCTGCTTTGCCGGTAGCATTTCACCCCTCCCTCTGGGTCAGAGCTGTCCTAAAGGAGCTTTTGCAAGAGGCAACTGGAGTTTCTTGGTTTTTCCTTGTCCTGTCCTGTCACTGGCAAAGGTGAAAGCTCAGGGATTCTGTTGTGATTCAGCCTGAGGCTCCTCAGGGACCGGCTGGAGCTCTGCCGGATCCATGCCCAGAGGAGGAGGACAGTGACCAGGAGGGGGAGGACCAGGCAGACGGGGGAGAAGAACGTAAGGAAGAGGAGGAGGGAGAGCAGCCTGAGACCCCCGGGGGGGGGCCTCTCCCCAGCTAGTAGCCTGGATTCATTGGATGAAGACGCACAGGCTATAATAGACATGAGGCAGAGACGTGCAGCTCAAAGAAGGGGCCAATTAGAAAGATATTTCCATCCCTGAATTGGCAACAGCTGGGTTTGGGTGTGGTTCTCCTCAGCAGGGTTGAAAAGGCAGGCCCGCCCTTACAGTCTCGTGGAGAGTTATCAACTGGGAGTCCTGTGACCTTGCTTCGATTCTTGGCGTCTCTGATCTTGGCTTGTGGCCTAGAAGCCTGGAAGACTTGGGGGAGGCGTGGGTTTTATTATCTCCAGAGTTGTTTTTGCCAGCAAGAATCCTGTTTTATTGCCTGGCCTTCGTGAAACCTCTGTGAAACTGCATCGTGTTCCTGTCTGTAAGAACAGTTTTTGTTACCTGTGTTTGCTTTCCAGTATATAAACTGCCTTTGCTTTTTACCAGTGTGTCTGGATACTCTTTTTGGTTGGTGTTGGCGTCTGGGGGGACCCAGACAGAACAGATTCCAAGCTCCAATCTGCCTGGGGGCGGGGTGGTATCCTGTTTTTCAGAAGGTGATTTTTTACTAGTTAAAAATACTTTTAAAAAGTAAAATAAAAGGTTAGCCATGCCCAGCTAGTCACGTGATCCCCACCAAACCATGCCTACCAGCCATGCCCACAAAACTGGTGGCAAAAAAAAAAAATAGATTTCACCACTGCTTCAACTCATAATTCCCTAGCCATTCCCATTGTTGGTTGAGAAATTTTAAGAGTTGAAGTTCACATATCTTATTGGAAATCCACAGGGAAGTGGTATCAGTGGTTGCCCCATCCTTATGGAATAGCCTCCCCCAAAGATCTTCTAGGCAGTCCCCTAATTAAATTTTAGGAGGGCAATGAATTCTGCTAAATGCTTGGCATTTAAATTGTTTGCTAGCTAGATTATTCTTCAGTGTGAAGGAAAATTATTTTTTTTAAAAAATATGTGTGATCTGGATTTTTGAATTTTGGCCTTTTAAATTTAATTTTATGGAATTCTTTTGTATGTTTATGGTGCTTTTTTCCATTTTATTATGCATTTGTGATAAAGATTGCGACCTTCAAGAGAACCAAGGAAGGTCAGATCTGAAAAATTGTCTCAGTTTACATTTCTGCTTTGGAGTCAGATTTTATTTATCTGAGGCATTGTCTTGGATGTGAGATCTTCTGCTCCTGCGTTATTACAGATATTCAGGATACCTAATTATGCATCTCCACCTCAAGCCAAACAATAAATTTGACATAAATGCTGACTCAGTGCCTAGGGACTATCAGAGTCTCTGAGGGAAGGAAGAAGTTCAGTCTGAATTCCTGCACAGCAGAATAGTTTTGGGTTGGTGAAGCAAATTATTCCAGGAATGGCCATCGACTCAGAGTTCTATATAGTGGGGGAGAAAAGTATTTAGTCAGACACCAATTGTGTAAGTTCTCCCACTTAAAAAGATGAGAGAGGCCTGTAATTGACATCATAGGTAGGCCTCAACTATGAGAGACAGCATGACAAAACACATCCAAAAAATCATATTGTCTGATTTTTAATGAATTTATTTCCAAATTATAGTGGAAAATAAGTATTTGGTCACCGACACATGAGCAAGATTTCTGGGTCTCAAAGACCAGTAACTTCTTCTTTAAGAGGCTTCTCTGTCCTCCATTCATTACCTGTAGTAATGGCACTTGTTTGAACTTGTTATCAGTATAAAAGACACCTGTCCACAATCTCAAATAGTCATACTCCAAACCCCACTATGGTGAAGACCAATGTTTCCTCTAATTTTTTTTCGGTGTGGGCGGAAAAGTATAGTGTCTGAGTGGCAGTCCCTTTGGGACTGGGCGGCATAGAATAAATAAATAAATGAATGAATGAATGAATGAATGAATGAGAAAAAAATTCCCTTCTTTTTTATTAAAAGAAATTAATAATAAAACAAAACCAAAATCTATTACTATTATTACTATCTTCTCCTCTTTTTCCATCCCTGTCTCCTCCCCTCTTGTGTGTGTGTGTGTGTGTGTGTGTATGTGTGTGTGTGTGAACTCTTGAACCATTTCCAATAACAGGTGAGCTATTGGAAATGGTTCAAGAGTTCACACACACACACACACACGGCTGGGTTTTTTTTTCTCTGTTATTATTTGGGTGCTTTTTACCATATGCTTTAAATCAAGAGTCATTTCTCTCTCTTTCTCTCTCCCCCTCTTGCTCTCTCTCTCTTTTTCTCACTTTCTCTCCCTCTCTTTCTATCTCTCCCCCTCTTGCTCTCTCTCTCTTGTTTTCTTTCTCTCTATTGCTTTCTCTCTCTCTCACTCTTTCTATCTCTCTTGCTTTCTTTCTGTTCTCTCTCTTGCTATCTCTCCCTCCCCTTTCTCTCTCTCTCTTTCTCACTTACTTTCTCCTTCTCTCTCTCTCTCTCTCTGTCAGCGAGGGGGCTGCGAGAGCGCTTTCTCCAAGCTCTTCGGGAACGCCTGCCCTGCCTCTACTGCAGCCCCCTTGCTGAAAGTCCGGGACGAAAGCGCTCCCAGCGAAGGGGCTGCAAGAGGGGCGGGCATTCCCGAAGCCGCAGAGAAAACCCTCTCTCGCAGACCCCTGGCTGGGAGCGCAGAAGTGGAGAAGGAGAAGCCGCAGCCACCGTCGCGGGAGAAGTTGCACCCCAAGGCAGGAGGGGGCGGAGGAGGAGAGGGGGCGGATCGGGCGGGCGGGGGCAGGGCCGAGAGGCCAGGGGTGCGAGGGGGCTGGAGGCACTGTGGGGAGGCAGGGGTGGCCACGGCTCCCTTTCTTTCTACTGCCGGCGCCTCCCCCCCGCAGGCTGGCAGTGGGATGGGGAGCGCGCACCCGTGGAAAAGGGTGCGCCGGAGGGTATTTTGGGGCACGTGCGCAGGCGCACAGTTTACAGGGAACACTGGTGAAGACCAAATAAATTGGTTAAAAACCAGACAATGTGTTTTTCTGGATGTGTTTTCTCATGTTGTCTCTCATAGTTGATGTCAATTACAGGCCTCTCTCATCTTTTTAAGTGGGAGAACTTGCACAATTGGTGTCTGATTAAATACTTCCCCCCCCCCCACTGTATGCTTTTTCTTCCCCCTTTAGCTTCATGAACAGACAGTACCCACCATTCATGTTGATGCTTTCCTTTATGATGATGATTGTATTGACTCTTTATGTGAAGAAGGAAAGATGAGCAGAAATTATTGCCTAGCCTGTGGTTCTCATCAGACAGCCCCATTAGGTAAGTATTGTATTTTGTTTTAACCAAACTACAGCACTGACCTGAGTGTTCCCTTGCTGTACAGGCCAATCATTTTGGGCTGGAGTTTATGGGTGTTTATATAACATAAATATTATGTGGCCTTGCTTGTTCAAGAAATAGCTTCTGTGGCAGTTAAGCCATGCACAAAGCTTCTTTTGATTAGAAGCCAGCTGATTTGAAAATTATTTAGAATTGTTTTGGATCTGACTTGAGTTCAACTCAGGCAAAGTCACCACTTTCATTAAAACATCTTTGTAAGCCTGAAAAGAAATTGCATCTGCTTTAAGGAGACAACTCTCTAAATCTGATGCAACTTTTTAAAGTTTGGGATGAAAAAAGATAAATTGCTTTCATAAACAGCAGAAAACTATTGGGCTTGTATATGATCCAAAAAAATTTCAGATGTACCTCTTTTTTTCTGAATGGTTATGAATCAAGAAATTGTAATGATGTTTTCAAATGTCCAAATGACAGGTTAATTAGTTAGATATGAACACATTACAATCTGGGATGTGCTTCAAAATCGGCATGCCAAATCTTGTTATGTTCACGTAATACTATGCTAGGAGGGAAAAAATAAAATCTAGGCTTTGCCATCAGCACCCCAAAACAGAATGAGCAGAGATGAAAATGCTATCTGCAAGATTCTAGCTTCTCAAAGAACCGTTTTCATAATGTATTCCATTTAAATGCATATAAATTCTGTTCAGTTTTAAACTGTATATATATGAGGCCAGTAGATGCTAAACAGATCCAGATACTAGATATAACGAAACTCCCTTCAGGTCATATGCAGCCATTAATTTTTAAAAATAGCAGCAGAAATGTATAATATCCAAAATAAGCCTGGGAATATTTTTATCACTGCCCAAATCAAAAATGAGAATTTTCTTTAGAACGCTTTGTTTTAATCCAAGTTCTGAACATCATGCTGGATGTTAACCATGGTTGCAATGTGCTTTGTTTTATTGTTGTTTCCCAGAATTCATTTCCCATTCCTTTTCCCTTGTGGAACTGAAGTTCCTGTACCAGGAAGTATTACCTGACCTGACAGGGAAAGTTCTGGTTGACGTGGGCTCCAGGCTTGGAGCAGTCCTGTTTGGGGTAAAAATTACACTAGAAACTGGTTGACAATGTCTGTGTTTCCCCCCTCACTCCTTTTGCTTATAGTTACTGTCCTATGCTGTTTAATATTATTTCAACAAGTTTCTGGTAGCTATTTTTTAAACTGTAATTTGTTATTGATTTGATGGGGGGGGTTATTGGTTTGTTTGCTTCTTACATATTATTTTGATATTTTAATTACTGACATTACTCAAGTTAAATATAATATTTTGGAACGCAAAATTTGAGACATAAATCCCTTATTACAAAAAACAGCATATTATGGTCATAGTATGATGAAAGACACAAATAATCTCAGAAATAACAGGCTGTAGTCATTAAGCTCTGAAAAGAAAGGATGCTGGCCTTATCCTTTGCATGCTTTTAGAATTAACTAATCTTTAGTGCAATGGTGATATTTATGTTTTTGGCTTAAGAAGCTATTTTTTAGCAAGTAGATGCAACTTTTACATTTATCCTAAAATAAAAAAGTGTAATTATTGTTTACAAGATTCCAAGTAATAACCTTTTACAGGTTGAAATAACAGAATAACAGAAGTATTGTGGTTTAAAACGAACTATTCTTCAAGCTGAGCTTCATTTCCCTTTACATAAATGTGTTCATGTAGTCTTCTCAAAAGCTGCAGAGAATTAGCTTGTAATTGCAGCCTTCTGGGATGTTTCTCCTCCTCTCCCTTCCCCAGTTTTCCAGTCTAGCACAGAGCTCTGCTATTCCTTGGAGTCCCAACATTATAAAGTTTCTACGCCCCTGGATTCGCAGTGATTGTGCTTAATTCTGGGGAAAATTATTTTGAAATATATATTATTTCTTATTGAGACAGAAATAGAAAATTATTAAATGCATGAATAATATTAATAGTGTCTAATTACTTTTATTTAAATTGAAAGGTCAATTCAATTAAATCCAAGCAAATTTAGGGACTGTTTGGAACGTATCTCTTTTTTAGGATCTGGTTCCAGTAAAACATTCAAAAAATGGATATTGCCTTTGTTCCCCCAAAATTAGGTATTTCCTAGGCCAGTGATGGCGAACCTATAGTACGGATGCCACAGGTGGCACGCGGAGCCATATCTGTTGGCATGCGAGCTGTTGCCCTAGCTCAGCTCCAACATGCATGTTTGTGCTGGCCAGCTGATTTTTGGCTCACAGAGGCTCTGGGAGGGCATTTTTGGCTTCCAGAGAACCTCCCGGGGGGATGGGGGAGAGCGTTTTTACCATCCCCTGGCTCCAGGGAAACCTTTGGAGCCTGGGGAGGGCGAAATATGAGCCTACTGGGCCCACTAGAAGTTGGGAACAGGTTACTTCCAGTTTCCAGAGGGCCTCTGGGGCTTGGGGAAAGCTGTTTTTGTCCTCCCCAGGCATTGAGCTATGGATGTGGGCAGTCACGCATGTGCGATAGCGCACACCCACTCTCTTTCAGCACCCAAGGAAAAAAAGATTCACCATTACTGTCCTAGGCTGTCATGTCATTTGTAATAGAGCCTGTAAACATTTGGAAAGCAAATTCCTACATATAAGCAAAGTTCAGATGCCTATCACAGTTCAACTCTGTATCCCAACCCACTTTAGCAAGTTTTTCTACTTTTATTTTAGGCCTACTATTATAGTTCAGCATCCCAGATTTATGGAGTTGAAATGAATGGAGACTTTTGCCAGTTGCAGGAAGCTATCATTTCAAAGTATCGACTTGACGACAGAATAAAGGTGAACCAATACATTTGATTGCTTGTTTTCTGTTTATAAATGCTGCAGGTTAGCATAATGATCTTTTTGTTAGAAATTCAATATTATCCCCATTACTTTTAATATCTCAAGCAAGTTAAATGTTAAATCAAGTAAACATGGCTGAAAGTAAACTGAGCTTCAATTTGTATATAATAAGTGAAAACTAAGAGGAATATAAACAACTCTTGATAGGTTGAAGAAACCTTGTATTCATCCAAATGTTTTGTCTACCTAAGTTCTTGTAAGGACAATTCCTGCATAGTAAAGAAAACACCCAGCATTTTTCTAATTCTCATGTGTTACACTTCCCATACATTAGCTTATCATTCTGATAATTCTGTAAGGGAGCAAGTTTCCACATTACTGTACATTCTTATGTCAGTGTTGCAGCTGTGAATTGAGGAAAAATCGAAGCCAAGAATGATCAACTTCCTTCACATCCATGGCCAAAATGAGAAATTTCTGATTCCTACCTAAATTCTTATCTACAATTTGATATCATCTCCTATGAATATATTGCAATAACCTTAATCTTACTATCTTCCTTAATAAGCACAATATTTGACCATCTACCATTAAAAAAGTGTGTCGGGTTGAGGTAGTGCTGGACATCCAAACTCAGCAAGAGTCATTCTACTACACTATAGTAGAGTATACTATATACTCTACTATACTATACCTAAAGTTATAGAAACATAGAAGTCGACGGCAGAAAAAGACCTCATGGTCCATCTAGTCTGCCCTTATACTATTTTCTGTATTTTATCTTAGGATGGATATATGTTTATCCCAGGCATGTTTAAATTCAGTTACTGTGGATTTATCTACCACATCTGCTGGAAGTTTGTTCCAAGGATCTACTACTCTTTCAGTAAAATAATATTTTCTCATGTTGCTTTTGATCTTTCCCCCAACTAACTTCAGATTGTGTCCCCTTGTTCTTGTGTTCACTTTCCTATTAAAAACACTTCCCTCCTGGACCTTATTTAACCCTTTAACATATTTAAATGTTTCAATCATGTCCCCCCTTTTCCTTCTGTCCTCCAGACTATACAGATTGAGTTCATTAAGTCTTTCCTGATACGTTTTATGCTTAAGACCTTCCACCATTCTTGTAGCCCGTCTTTGGACCCGTTCAATTTTGTCAATATCTTTTTGTAGGTGAGGTCTCCAGAACTGAGCACAGTATTCCAAATGTGGTCTCACCAGCACTCTATACAGCGGGATCACAATCTCCCTCTTCCTGCTTGTTAGACCTCTAGCTATGCAGCCAAGCATCCTACTTGCTTTCCCTACCGCCTAACTGCACTGTTCACCCATTTTGAGACTGTCAGAAATCACTACCCTTAAATCCTTTTCTTCTGAAGTTTTTGCTAACACAGAACTGCCAATACAATACTCAGATTGAGGATTCCTTTTCCCCAAGTGCATTATTTTACATTTGGAAACATTAAACTGCAGTTTCCATTGCTTTGACCATTTATCTAGTAAAGCTAAATCAGTTTTTTGGGATATATGCATGTACTAAAAGGAATGCCAAGTAATGATATAACAGTAAGTTCCATTTTAAACAATGTCCGTAATATGATTAGCTTGGATGCAGAGTACAGGCTTAGTTCAGCTATTTGAGGAAAAGAGACAGTTCCCTCATCATTTCAACCCGGAGACTTGTTTTACTAAGCATAGGTCAACAGAGTGACAGACACTGGGTCTGTGTACATAGAGACCCTTCCTCTTATTCTGGCTTACCATTTTCCTTATTAACAAAACACTACTCCAAACAAACAATGCTTCTTACAACACACATAAACACAGCAACGAGAATTGCGATAGCACAACTCTGGAAAAATGACCAGACCCCAATGGAAGAATTAATTATAGATAAGATATATACATGCGTGGAGATGGACGAACTCACTAACTCAATCAAGGGAAACAAAATCACGGAATCAAAACGAACATGGCAAAAATGGCATGAATGGGTTCAAAAGAGAATATAGAAACAATATAATAAGAAGCAACAGTACAATGGAAACAATCTACAGCTACCTTGTAAAAAGTTTTATTTACCAGTTATTGAACATAATAAATATTAGAATATAAAAGTATGTATATAATGGAATGTAACAGGTAAAAATTTATTATAAGAATTTTAAAAGAGATGGTTTATAATCTGTAAAACAGAATAATGTGTGATTTGAACTATATGTGAAAACTCAATAAAGAAACTTATAAAAAAAAAACCCAACAAAACAAAACACTAAGTTAAAGAAACTCCAATAAGCAGACTTCACTTCTTCATTCACCTTCAATTCGGTTTCACACTTATGGCACTG
Source organism: Erythrolamprus reginae (assembly GCF_031021105.1). Lineage (NCBI taxonomy): Eukaryota > Metazoa > Chordata > Lepidosauria > Squamata > Dipsadidae > Erythrolamprus > Erythrolamprus reginae. The sequence goes on from NC_091950.1 coordinate 72,353,795, forward strand.
TGTATCTCACACTTGCTTTACGTAATTTTAATTTTTTTAATAATGCAGCGATAAGATTAATAACAATCTGCAATATTGGAACAATTATTTTCTAATGATCAAAAGATGAGTCATATGTACTGATGCAAGACTAATAGAAGGATCAGAACTAGATGGTTTTCATTGGACATTTCTTAAATGACCTTAAATATTATCACACAATTTTTCATTTGAACCTCTGCAAAATCATTTCTCTTTAGGTGATTAATGCAGATATTTGCACTCAAGCTTCACTTCTTCAAAATGCAGACATTGTTGTAATGAATAATGTCTTTGAATATTTCCTTGACAGATCAGAACAGGCTAGGTAAGTTCTCTTTGTTCTGGATATTTTTAGAAATACTATCTAACACCCAACCAAGTATGCATATGTTGCTATTCTTTAAAATCCAAGCCAGTATATAAAAATATAATTGTGAAAACGGATATATTCTTTTTCAGGATGCAAAAACATTCTAATTAAAGACAGTTGAATAAAAAAGTTCATGAGACCTATCATTTCCCTCTTACCTAGGCTAAAACTGGAAATATAAAGACACACGTGCCGAATCCAATTATTTTATTTTTCTTATTACATTTGTAATTTAATAAATTTATTAAATTTCACTCTACCAAGCGAAACTAATTTGGACAAAATCAGCTTGCCTTTTAAAATACATTTGAAATCATTCTCATGCTTCATGAACCGCAATAATATGAAACATGATTTTCATGCTGTGGATGGCTATAGTGTAAATTATGTAAGATTACCTGCTGATTAAATGTGCTTGATATATTTTATTTGCTATAACATACAAAAATATTAAAAGACTTCAAATAGAAAAAAGTAAAATGAGAAGGTATTAAAGGAGTTTATCCATGTGCTCAATAAAGAGATTGGTCACATGGATAGTTTTAATAAAGGAAATGAGAAAAAGTTAAATTAATCAACACTTCAGTCACCAACAACCATAGTAGGTAACAATTACTGAAGAGATGATCCAAATTCACCTGAAAGCAGAGGTGGGTTACTGCTGGTTTGGATCAGTTCTATAGAACTAAGAGTGGTAATTTCCCCCTGCTCACTGAACCAGCACCCATGGCCGTCTGGACATGCCCCTGAACCGGCTCTCTCGCTGCCGCCATGCTGTAGGTGCCACCATCTTGTTTTTTGCTTCTGCGCATGCAGAAACATTCCAGACATTTAGAAGCTGCCCATTTTTATCACAGATCAATTCTTGGTATCTTGTGTTGTTTTATATGACAAAATTTTTTGGAAGCGTTGCCTTATGAGAAATTTATTTTGTTTTACTCCTAGAGCATGGAAAATCATAAGTCAAAATGTAAGAAAGCGAGGGTCTTTATTAGTGACCGTCCCAAATCTTGAAAAGTCTCTCTCAGAGCTTCAGGTAAAGAGCTATTTACATGACAAGATTTTTCTTGGTGCGTGTTTTAGGTAAACCATGAATTAATTATAGTTGCTGAATCATGTTCTACTGATAAACATTTGCACAGTTTTCTCTCTTGGAGGTGACTTTATTATAATAAATTTAGGAGGTTGGTCATGGGAGATGGCTTTGAGATGCACCATTTGACTTAATCTTTCAATGTTTGCAGCTCACTAAAGGATTTCAGGAGGGAGAAAAATGAAAAGAGCAATCTTTTTCAACTCTCCAGAAATCTCATACTTAAATTGGTAGAAAAATCAGGAGAATTATTTTATCCGGATTGAGAAAAGCTTTCTAAAAATTTCCCTGAAACTTATTCACCCCAGAAAACTTCAGCCATCACTTGAAATTATTACTTTGTATGGTTTCTAAATTGTATGGGAAATCTCACTTGTATTTACTTCTTTTTAACTGATTTGTTTATACAGAAACAGCATCATTGTAAGATATTTACATTGGTTATGTGGGTATTTTTGTAGATGTTATTAAATGTTATTTTGCTTATGTACTGTCAGCATTTCTGACATTTATGTATTATTTTATGTGTTGCAGTAAATTGTTTTAATTTCTTTTCAGGTTGACATTCAGCTCAGCCAATGGGTAGAAGCGGTACCAGTGCAATATGATGAATTCTTAGAAGACGCTGATAGAGAAGCACTTGAACAAATTTATTTGTACAGAATTCTATAGCATACAAAATATGTATATTCGCAACAAGTGCTTTTTAAATAAAAAAAAGGTTTTTAAAGAACTTTGTTTTTAAAGAACTTTGCAGAATGCAGTTGCGAGAGCTATCATGGGCATTCCCAGATATGCCCATGTTTCGTCATCACTCCGCAGCCTGCCCTGGCTGCCGATCAGTTTCCGGTCACAATTCAAAGTGTTGGTTATGACATATAAAGCCCTACATGGTATCGGACCAGAATACCTCTGGGACCGCCTGCTGCTGCACGAATCCCAGCGACCGATTAGGTCCCACAGAGTTGGCCTTCTCCGGGTCCTGTCGACGAAACAATGCCGTCTGGCAGCACCAGGGGAAGAGCCTTCTCTGTGGCGGCCCCGGCCCTCTGGAATCAGCTCCCCCCGGAGATTAGGACTGCCCCCACCCTCCTTGCCTTTCGCAAACTTTTGAAAACTCATCTATGTCGCCAGGCATGGAGGAATTGATATATCCTTAGCTGCCTCTGATTTTATGGATGGTGTGTTTGGGCTGTATGACTGTTTTTAATAGGGTTTTTTTAAAGACTGTTTTAACATTGGATTTGTATATGATTTTTTATTGTTGTGAGCCGCTCCGAGTCCTCGGAGAGGGGCAGCATACAAATCTAATAAATTATTATTATTATTATTACTGTATTATTATTATTGTGTTAGGAATTGCCTTTGAAAATAATATGGAAAATCAGTGATGCATCAAGACATTAAAAAAAGAATCTCCTTGGTTTATTTCTAGTAAGGGTTTCTAGTTAAAGAATTAGAAATGCTGCATTTGCCATACTTTACAACATATTGTTCCTTTTCTTTCATTTGTATTTTTTCTTTGCATTTAAACAAGGTACATAAGCCCAGCGCTGGGCTACGAGTGGGAATGCTAAATTGCGCTTGCTGCCGCGGCTCGTACATTCTTGTGGGGCCAGCACGATTTTGCTGCTGCACCTATGGAGGTGGCAAAATTGCGCACGGAGCTGCAGGTAAAACCTCACCGAAACACGGGCGCACCTGTGGCTACGTGCACGATTTTGCTATCTCCACAGATGCAGCAGCAAAATTGCGCTGGCCTTGCAAGAACGTATGAGCCGCGGCGGCGAGCACAATTTAGCGTTCCAGCTCATATAACCCCACCGCTGCATAATCCGTACAATCATTCCTGGACTTGCTTACATGAGGTACATGTTTTATGTATAGCATGCACCTTTGATTAATTTCTTAACTTGCAGGAAAAGATGACAGTATTTCAAGGCTGCAAATTATGGTTACTTAAATTATCTTAATGGTGCTTTATATATTTCCCTTTTTAGAGAGAGGAAAGAGGGGCTAAGTTGAATTCATTCCTGTGCAATACAATATGCCCTGTGTGAAAAAGAAAATAATAAACTGTCCATAGAAAATTAATAAAGCAGTAATAAACTATTTTTTTCTGAAAAAATCCACTGAAGTAATCCAGTCTTCATTTTGATTTTCTTTTAAATCACTCAGAATAAATCACATAGAATAAAATAAATTGTTCTGTAATATACCGAGTGCCATTATTTCCAATCTCCAGTACCCCATTGCTAATTTTCTGATTGAGTTTCTTCTATATTATTAGTGATACTACAGAAGCCTGAAAAACAATTACTCCTCTATCAAATGCTGGCTCAAATTGGATAGAAGATAGTTTTCTTTGAGGAGGGGCAACACTGATATTATTACCTAGTTAGAAACATAGAAACATAGAAGACTGACGGCAGAAAAAGACCTCATGGTCCATCTAGTCTGCCCTTAAACTATTTCCTGTATTTTATCTTACAATGGATATGTTTATCCCAGGCATGTTTAAATTCAGTTACTGTGGATTTACCAACCACGTCTGCTGGAAGTTTGTTCCAAGGATCTACTACTCTTTCAGTGAAATAATATTTTCTCACGTTCCTTTTGATCTTTCCCCCAACTAACTTCAGATTGTGTCCCCTTGTTCTTGTGTTCCCTTTCCTATTAAAAACACTTCCCTCCTGAACCTTATTCAACCCTTTAACATATTTAAATGTTTCGATCATGTCCCCCATTTTCCTTCTGTCCTTCAGACTATACAGATTGAGTTCATGAAGTCTTTCCTGATACGTTTTATGCTTAAGACCTTCCACCATTCTTGTAGACCGTCTTTGGACCCGTTCAATTTTGTCAATATCTTTTTGTAGGTGAGGTCTCCAGAACTGAACACAGTACAGTAGAACCTCGACATACGAGCTGCTCTATATACGAGCATTTCGAGATGCGAGCTAGGAGGGGAGAGATATTTTTATTCTACTTACGAGCCCAAATTCGGGGTACGAGCGTTCCTTCTTCCGCCTCCAGGCTCCGCCCGGCTGTCATTTTGTAGAGAAGCAAGAAGCGGAGGAAGAGCTGGATGCTGGCGGCGGCGGAGGAAGGCAAATGCGGCTTGGAAGCTGGGAGGGGGGCGGAATATGGGAGGAGAGAGGCAGCCTCCACGCTTTCCTTTCGGAGGAAGAGCTAAGTGGCCAAAGACGTTCCGCCCCCCTCCCAGCTTCCAAGCCGCATTCGCCTTCCTCCGCCGCCGCCAGCCGGAGCGAGCTGCTGGGCTGCGCGTGACGGGAGAAGCCCGGACAACGCCGGAGCGCTGGGCAGCACTACCGCCGCTGCCGCCGCGGGGAGAGGCGGGCATGTGGGCTGGCAGCATTGGGCTTGGTGGAAAGTCCAGGGGCAACTCCAGCGACTCCCCTCCCGTGGCTGCTGTTGAGGTGGCAGCGGCGTCCGCCTCCGGCGCGCTACTCTCTCTCCATTCTTCTCTTTCCCCCTCTCGGGCTCCGAATGCGGCGGCGGGAAGAGGAAACGAGGCGCAAGGCAGCGCATCTGCAGGAACGGGTGGTGGGGCGCCGTTGTTGTCCTCACGGCGCAAAGCCACACAGTCCCGGATCGCTTGCTTCCCCGGCCAGCAAGCCGGCTGCCTGGGAAAGCGTTTTTCAAATGCGCTGCTTTCCCACCCCCCCCCCCCGCCCGGCTGTCACCTTTTAAAACATCCCCCGGGCTGTTTTAAAGGGTGACAGCCGGGCGGCAGCGGTTTTTTGCGGTGTTTTTTTGTTGTTGCACGCATTAATCGCTTTTCCATTGTTTCCTATGGGAAACAATGTTTCGCCATACGAGCTTTCCGACTTACGAGCCTCCTTCCCGCACCAATTAAATTCGTAAGTCGGGGTTCTACTGTATTCCAAATGTGGTCTCACCAGCACTCTATATAAGGGGATCACAATCTTAGGATAATGAAATGTCTTCAAGAAAAGAATCAAGCTCGGAGACCTGCATTTCTACCCTGAACTATATTCTCCTTTATTAATAACTCTTATTTTCCTAATCTACCAGGAACAAAAGACATGCTCCTGCTAGTGAGAAATATTTTCTATTGCTTTTCTACTAGCAGTTTACTTTCCTTGAAATCCAAACTGGAAGAAAAAGGCAAGCTTTTCTTGAACAAAGTACAATCCAGCCTTAAAACCACAATTGTGACCAAAACTTCCATTGCTAAGCAAGGTGGTGGTTGAGTCGCATCCAATTTCATTACCTTTCTACTTCCGTTGTTAAGTGAATCACTGTAGTTGTTAAGTGAATCATGTGGTAATTAAGCAAACTGGGTTGTAAATTCAGATTAAAATTTAGCAAACAACTGGTAGAAATTCCTATGTTAGGAAGGTTATCTGAATTTATTAGCAAATCTATAATCTTGTAGGCTTCTATTTTCATTATCAACACATATAAAATTATTGAAACCATTGCTTGCAGAGTGGCTTTGCCATAAAAGATTGTGATTTTAAATGCAAGTATATATTTTCAGCAATAGATTTTCTTCCTAGCGTTTTCCTGCAAGTTTAGGGGTTAATTTTAGATCAACCAAACATCAGCCAATCAGTTGAGACAGGAATTAACATACCGACTTGAGAGAGAGAGAGAGAGAGAGAGAGAGAGAGAGAGAGAGAGAGAGAGAGAGAGAGAGAGAGAGAGAGAGAGAGAGAGAGAGAGAGAGAATGAGTTGAATGAGCTTTGTAGAATTGGATCAGCAGCTCCTGCAGATGTCTGAACTGCGGAAGATTTGATGCAGGAAGAACACTCTTTGTTGTGGCTTTTTAATGATGCTTTTAATGCTAGATGCCCATTTCAAATCCGGGGACACTATAGAACCCAGAAATGTGAAAGTTCCTACTCTCATGTTTATGGTTTTAAGCATGTTCAGATCCAGATTGTTCTGGCTGCATCGCAGGGCCTGTTCAACTTCTCATCTACATGTAAACTCATCACTGTCTTGAATGAAACCAATGACTTCTATGGAGGCCATAATATACCCAAATTTGATCGATCCCACTACAACATTGAAATATAGAGATATTTTGCATCCGAACAGTGAATTGAAAAGTAGAAAAGAATTGGAAGATCTAAATTATAAAATAGATTGGTGGACATACACACAGATTAAATCTAGATATAATAATGACAAGGAAGTAGCTGGTTTGGATTCAATTACACAACCACTAGATAAAATTTTGATATGACAAGATGAAAGGATAATAACAAAAAATTATCAATACTTATTAGAAACGGACAAAATAGAGGAGGTGGTTAAGGACCCATGATTGCATGGATGAAAAATATTGAGCACAACATACACCTGGCCGATTGGGAAAAATCATGGAATTTAAACTGTGAAATAACGAAATAAGCGGCCTTCAAATAACATTTTTATAAAATGCTATACAGATGGTATTTACCACCCTCTAGATTGGCAAACATTTACTCAAATTTAAACTAAAAATATTGGAAATGTAATGAAGAAAATAGCACCTTTTTTCACCTATGGCGGTCCTGCCCAAAAGCAAAAAGATTTGGAAGGGAATCCATAAATGATTAAAAGAGATCATAAAAGAAGAAACAGAATTTTCATCGGAAAGTATGCTACTAGGAATATATGGGAAAAATATCCTAAAAGAATTACCGGTAACTATCTAATGACACATATAAATACAGTCGTCAGAATATCCTATGCTCAATTCTGGAAAAATAAAATTATACCATAAGAAAACAATACAATTGATAAAATATATAAATGCCCCGAAATGGACAAAATGACTATGGAAATCAAGGGAACAAGTGACTCGTGATACTTGGAATCTATGGTACAAGTGAATAGAGAATAGAAATAAGGCATAGTGATATACGGTAATGTGTAATGGCATACAAAAACAGATAAACATATATGATGCAATAAATACTATGTAAAGGTAAATATAAACGGATAGGTATATAAATGCAAATACCATATATTGTATGTAAAAATGTAAACATAAGAAATATAATGCAATGGGTAACATCTGTAAAAAATGATTGTGATGTATATATTTTTTATTTTGTAAAATTCAATAAACAAAACTTTTTAAAAAAAGGAAATAATGACTACTTTATCAACAGGAAGGTTTCTATTACACTTTTGTAATATACATAAGTCACAATCACATAATATATTTAAGAAATGACAAATATATTGATAAATAAAACCAACAGTCCATATTTTTATTATCCACTGCATAAAACAAAACACATCTCAAATACTGTATAGTTTTATTTAACAGACTTAGTGAAGTCTACTGTATTTAAAGAGCTATTTATAAGTTACCACTGGATCACATTTAGTATCTTTGGTTAAACATAATTTATAAAAGTAGCCCTAACCTTTGCTGAATTTTTGTTTCAATTAACTTTTTGTTTGGGTAAACCCAAGCCTCCATTAAAGCAGGTACTAATCATTTGTTGAGTATCCACCAATAAATATTGTGATTTATTGTCAAACCAGTGGTGGAAAGACAATTATCTTTACTTTATAAGTACAGTATTAATACAAACGCATCAATTCATTGAGAATAAAACAAAACATATCATTGACAAATTTACACTCTCATTTAACCATTGTTTATTGAATAAATTAAACTGGCTGGTTTACCTATTTGTCATAATGAGGTCATAATCCTATCCCAAAGGTAGGAGTCAACAATATATAAGCCCAAACCAAGTGAATCAATTATGGCTTAGTAAGATATATCTGTCAAGTTAATGATATCACAAAGGTGCTGTTACTTCTGTGTCCCGTTTCTAGGTTTTCCATTGTCAAGCAAAAGAAGGAAGACAAAAATAAAAAAAGTGGAAGTGCTATTGAAGTCATCAGGCTCATCCTCCTGATAACAGCAGAAATCAAATTGAAGCATCTTTGAATTGGCTATCCAATTTATTGGATAAAATTTAGTTACCCAATGAGGAGCTCATACAATTGAGATTCTGCTCTACTGTGACCTATTTTTGAAGTGTATCTTCCCCATATTCCCTTGAAGGCCAACTGCAGCTGGAAATATTACTCCTGTCATACCTGGTATGACAAAGAACCTTTCACACTATAGTCTTCAGAATGCTGGTAGTTTGTGAAACAGGAATAGGTTCTTCAAACAGAAGAACAGTACTTAAGAGAAGCCTCTGTCCTCTCTTCCAATGCATAAACCTAAATAAGTTTTGGAAATTAGAGATCACAGTTTTAATTCATTAAAGACTAAAGATGAAAAGGTGTCCCACAAATGAATAGTGCATCTTAACTCTGTATTAAAATGCTCCTGAAATATACAGACAATATGTGTAAATTGCTCAATAATAAGTTGGTAGAAACCACCAAAGAAAGTATTTCCTCAGCTAAGAAAAAAATGGATGAATCTCATAATATTCAGATTCAAACTGAACTAATGTTAACTATGAATTGTCAAAATATGGATATTGAATGCAACAGTGTCACTTACCAGGTGGAAGTAGTTTCCATACAATAATCCACTTTCTTTTATTTATAATCTGAATTACGGTACTTTCCCCCTGAAAAAAATGACTTTGCTCATCTTTGTAACTCTATGCCAGAAAATACTTTTAGACATTTTGTCGTAGTATTATCTGAGAAACTAGATTATTTCAGAAAAAAAAAAATTGTTTTATAAGAAAAATATACTGTTATATATTTTCTTATTTTACCTCCTTAATTTATATTTCATCCTTCCCTCAAGGAACTGAAAGAGTACATTTTAATCTTGTAACATTTTTAGGCATTAGGTTAGGAAGACAGACTAGGATCTATCAATAGAACTACTTACAGAGCCACAATGGAAAAACAAAGAAGATTGTGCAATCTGAAATCCATGTTCCTCATACCTATGGAATGGAATACATTTGTAGGTATCAAGCTAAACAATGAATTACTACTATCTCAAACAAGATCCAATCAAATTGGGTGCAGTCAACTGATGAATACATTTAACAAGATAATAAATTAGAACCCAAGTCTGTGATTGTGATTTTTGACTAACAACTCATTCACTTTAAAAGTCAATGAAATGGCAACCTTTTTATGGTGATGCAGAGTGCTATCTAATTAACTAATTAATTTTTCGTTTTAAATTGCCAAAGGAAGCATTGTCTAATGGGTCATGCTATTGTTCCAAGTTGCAAAGATAGCTTTAATTTTTTTCCCTATGTTTTTATTACAAGTATTTCTCTCATGGCTTAACAACTAGTCTTTTTATAAATCTCATTGTGCAACTTAATTTTTGACATTGGTAAAAGTTCTGAGTTCTAGAATCCAGCAGTAAAGAATTATTTTTGCAAATAGTGAACACATGATTGGGATAAGAATGCTACTTATCAGTAGCAGTATAATAACACATTCTATTTACATATTTTTCAATTTTATTTGTAATGATAATAAAAATTTAATTCTGAATAATTTATGAAGAAATCAATTTCTTCATAAATTTAGTAGCTACTAAAATGCTTAGAATAGTAGCCAAAATGTCTTAAATTAAAAAATATAAGTTACAATCACATAAGATGAGAAAACAGTTTTAGGTATCTATGTTATTAATTAGAATGTATAAGTTTACAATACAGGTTATATATTATTAGAAACATAGAAGACTGACGGCAGAAAAAGACCTCATGGTCCATCTAGTCTGCCCTTATACTATTTCCTGTATTTTATCTTACAATGGATATATGTTTATCCCAGGCATGTTTAAATTCAGTTACTGTGGATTTACCAACCACGTCTGCTGGAAGTTTGTTCCAAGGATCTACTACTCTTTCAGTAAAATAATATTTTCTCATGTTGCTTTTGATCTTTCCCCAACTAACTTCAGATTGTGCCCCCTTGTTCTTGTGTTCACTTTCCTATTAAAAACAATCCTATTAAAAACAATTATAGTACAACACATATCTTGCAGAAAAAATTACAAAAAATAACTATGATTTTAAAATCTTTGTACCATAGATATTCTTATTAACAGTAACTTAATTTTAATTTTTGATAGAATTTTGTTTAGACATACCAAAGGTGTCTTTGTTATTTCTTCACCTGTTAGCTCCTTCCACATGTTTTAGAAATAAATACCAAGACATTAAAAAAATTAACAGACAATCTAGAATGGGGGAGAGTGACTTTGGACTGTGGCTATGTTTTAATTGGTATATTAAAATATTGCTATGAAATAATGAGTATGAATGCAGTCATAATTAGCCTAATGTAACTTTTCACAGAGACATGGTTTGCTTAACAGGTTTAGTGAACAGATCACTTGGATGCATTTACATGGGATGTTAAAGCAAGACTAGCAACCCACATCAAGGTTAGTGCAATGAGTATAAAATTGAGGAGAAAGTCCTACACGTTTAGGATAGTGATTCAGCAGAATAAGGACTTAATCCTATTGTTACTTTTTAAAAACAAAAACATTGATTTAAAAATAAAATAACATGTACTATTTTAAGCATCCATATATTTACCAAAAAACTACCAATAGATTAGAAAAGATTTATTGGCCAAGTGCGATTGGACACACAAGGAATTTGTCTTTGGTGCTTTATGCTTTATGCTCTCAGTGTACATAAAAGATAAGATACATTTGTCAAGAATCATGATTGTCATAGGGGTCAAATAAGCAATGAGTATAAGAAGCCAACTTTTTTTGTTAGGTGTTAAGGTTAATGAACTGTGCATAAATTAGGCCTCTAAAAAGCCTCAACGCATGGCCCGGATCTTTGGGGGGCTGTTAAAAATGGAGGATGAGCACTTCATCTATTAATTAATAATGTAGCTCTCTGTCTTCCTGTGTGTCACAGGCTGGAAAGGCGGTGATCGGCCAATAATAATATAGGAGGAAGAAGTCGAAAGCTCCTCCCTGCTGCTCTTCCTCGTTGAGAGCCGAAGTACATCAAAAACTTCCGTGGAGCCGGAAAAGAAAACAGTGGAGAGGATCGAGAAAGGAGAGAAAAACCGGGGCGAGCCTCATTAAGGACCCGTCACGCCCGAGGGGCAACCGTAGTACTAAATCAGGTGGGAGAAGCTGGTATACATCTGTCCCCCAGATGGGCTGATCTTGCTTAAACAGACTGACCGGGGAGGGATCCTGTCCTGACAGGAGGCGGCTCGCCAAACCACCCCTCTCACCTGGAGGGGATCCCCCCTTCAATATCCAAAGGGAGGAGTAGCAGGGGGCGAGTTCTCAAATCAGCCGGGCTGGAAAGGCGATAAACTATCGGAGATCTCTTATGAATCGGCTTGGGGGGAGGTAGGAAGGGAAAGAGGGACTTGGAATACAGCCTGCGCAGGTCAATGGGGGAGATCCCTTCTCTCCCCCCCCCCCCCAAGACCGCCGGCTTTGCTTTGGGGTGAGGAGGGGGGAATCCCCGGATTGAGAAAGCACGTTGTGGAGAGTGAGGAGGGAGGAGGAGGGAGCCGCCGGTGGAGCCGCCGCCTGTTCGGCGTCATGGCCCCATTGTGAGGCGGCGCAGGGGAGGGGAAGCGGGGGAGGGAAGGAAAGATCCGCTCTCGCTCGCTCGCTCTCCCCCACAGGCGCGCACGCACAACAGAACTCGCTCCGGATCCGGCGAGAAAGCAGCAGCGCGTCAAACGCTCACAAAAGAGCCAGTCTTGAGGGCCGCCCTCCCCCCTTCCGACGACTGCGACCTCCTCGCCTTTCTTTACCCCCTGCCTCTCGCCCCCTTTTGTAGGAACGGGAGCCGGGGGATGCCGCTTCTACACCGAAAGCCCTTCGCGCGGGAGAAACCTCCGGCTGACCTCCGGCCCGACGAGCACGTCTTCCACTGCAGGGTCACCAACGAGATCTTCAGGGACTACGAGTAAGAGAGACAGCCACTCCCCCCCCCACACCTCCCCCGTACAGACTCTGGCGGGCTGGTTTGAACGGGAAGCGCGGCTGCAAATGGCCGGAGGAGGGAATCCCCTGTTGAAGGAGCGGGGAAACCCCTCGAGCGCCAGTCTTCCCCGGGCAGAGAGTGTGGGAAAGGGAGGGCAGGAGGACCTCCGGCCTCTAATTGACCCCGTCCTTAAGTTCCCCTCCCCCCCCGACCCGGGTACCCTTCCTCCTCGGACGGGCGGGAAAGTTTGTTAGTTCGCCGCCCCAACCCGGACTTTTGTGGGTATCCCGAGCCCTCGTTGCGGTGTTGGCGCGACTTTCACTAGGCCTTTGGAGTAGTTCTGGGCGGGCGCGCGCGCGTATTTGGCTTCTGTTTGTGGAAGTAACACGGCAAACTTGACTGAACTTGGGCGCGGAGAGAGAGAGAAGCAACCGCCAGCAGCCGGCGATGTAAGGCCACCATTGGCTCGTCAGGGGCTGCTGGACGGCTGCTCGTAACCGCCTCATTGAGTATTGTTTTCCCAGCAGCTGGGCGTCCGAAAAACAAGCGTGCCGCTGTCTCCGGCCCGTAAATAAAAAAAACTCTTTTTGAAGTTTGAGCTCCAAACCTTCGGCGTTTTTCCTGCCGACTGGTCTTTTTTAATGGCGCACCTTAGTGACCTCGTTTTTTAACCCCCTGAAGAAAAATCACCATATTTAACAACCCGAAAGGCTCGTATCCCAATTCATATGCTAAATACCCATCTTTAAGGAACGATCCACCCCCATTTGAGAAAATTTTGGCAGGTTCCCATGACTGTTTGTTCCTTAGAAACATAGAAACATAGAAGTCTGACGGCAGAAAAAGACCTCATGGTCCATCTAGTCTGCCCTTATACTATTTTCTGTATTTTATCTTAGGATGGATATATGTTTATCCCAGGCATGTTTAAATTCAGTTACTGTGGATTTATCTACCACATCTGCTGGAAGTTTGTTCCAAGGATCTACTACTCTTTCAGTAAAATAATATTTTCTCATGTTGCTTTTGATCTTTCCCCCAACTAACTTCAGATTGTGTCCCCTTGTTCTTGTGTTCACTTTCCTATTAAAAACACTTCCCTCCTGGACCTTATTTAACCCTTTAATATATTTAAATGTTTCGATCATGTCCCCCCTTTTCCTTCTGTCCTCCAGACTATACAGATTGAGTTCATTAAGTCTTTCCTGATACGTTTTATGCTTAAGACCTTCCACCATTCTTGTAGCCCGTCTTTGGACCCGTTCAATTTTGTCAATATCTTTTTGTAGGTGAGGTCTCCAGAACTGAACACAGTATTCCAAATGTGGTCTCACCAGCATTCTATATAGTGGGATCATAATCTCCCTCTTCCTGCTTGTTATACCTCTAGCTATGCAGCCTTGAAGTGGAGTCCACATCTGTTTTGACAAGATAATTTTGTGACCCGCCATTTTTCCCTCTTAAGAATTTACAATATCTCACACAAGTGCACCACTTTAGAAAAATCTAAATACTGTACCTTAATTCTGGTTTTCAGCAGTAGATGTTAAAAGCATGTATAATTTGTAATCATTTTAGTATTCTAAATGTTTATTCAAAAATGCTTTTCATCTTATCTACCTTAGGGGGCTGTTATTGCCTCTCATTTTCTAAAAAATCAAACTTGTTTGATTAGCATTTCAGTATTTAAAATATTTTGAGATGTCATCTTGAGAATGAAAAGTTAATTTTAAGTTAATTGCATACAAATATGAAAAATACTGAGCATGTCACTTGTATTGGGAGATGCTATTATTTTAGGTCTTTTATTTAAGAATAATGTAAATTATTAACAAAAGAAACCAAAGTTTCCACTGATAACCATTAAGTAACAGCTCAAGACAATTAGACTAGCATTCCCATAAAATGACAAATATCTAAAATTATTGGGTGGACATAATTTCAAAAAACTATTCTAAATGATAAAATATTTCTTTCGGAGGTTTTTGAAGCATTTTCCCCACGTAAGGCTTGTGAAATCTATCTGCACTTAATTCATCCATTTATATTAGCAATGGGTTTTTTGAGGAAAATATGCATATAATGTTTAGAGAGCTTTTCTTCAACATTAGGAAAGTATTGATAGATTTGCCAGAGGACTTTTGGAGCAGAGTATATAACTGGAAAAATTGTTCATCTATTTGGATATACTATCACAAAATTCTTATAGGAATTGGTTCATCTGAATCTGTTAGCAACTAGATAAATATATATTAAAAAGGAAATACATGATACATTATGAACGATTTGGTTATTTCCGTAAAAATTGCTTGCTTAAACTCGCCCTACACAGTGTTGTGTTAGTGAGTTCAGCTGCATACATATTTAATAAATAAATTATATATAATTCAGCCATATGAACTTTATTAGAAATGAAACTTGGTTGAAGTCGCTGCACAAGGCTTCATTTTTCTTATTTACAAAAAGGTTTTGAACATCTGTGTCATGTAATGACCTTGGTAGAATCAGAGTAATTTTTGCTTGTTTGATAAAAGGACTGAGTTTTCTATGATCATTGTAACCAATGTTTTCTAAGCTAAATAATACTGCTGAATGTCACAAAATAAGTATCCCTTAATACTGAAAGTTTGGGAGGAAAGCTAGAATTGAAACTCTTGGAGCATGGACCTTTGTCAAAGTTTGAACTTATTTAAACCACTGAGAACAAATCATCTGTGTGTGGGTGCTTCATTCAGTGTCTGCAATAAAAGGTTTAACATAGCCAAGTCATGTCTGAGTGTTTTGCCAAATAAGCATGTTCCTGAATAGGGAGCCCAAAGAACTGCTGCTTACTTATCACAGTAACTGAAAAAAGGATAAGGAATGATAAAATATATGACTATCTCAAATCATGTAATGCATTGATATCCCTTTGAGCTCTAGCATTATCTGGACTTCTCTGAATAGTAGGGAAGACTTTATACATAAGGGGGGGGGATCAAGATTTTTCTGTCTCTGTCTTGCTCTCTATATATGTCTGTATATGTGTGCATATGTGTATAAAACATTTGTATAGCTGCCCATCTTAAAGCCAAATTCTATGCTGCTTACAATTAAAAGTTAATGTATAGAACAATAAGCACAAATGAATCAGGAAAATTAAAACAGACAAACCTGGCACTACAACCAAACTTTCTTGATGTCACTCACCTCTTTCTTATTTAATCTTATCTAAATACTTGAGAGAAGAACCTGAAATCTTAAGTGGTCTTCTGAAAGTTAAAAGAGTGGGAGCCTATTGGATCTCATGTGAGAGATTGTTCTATAGGGCAGGAGTTGCAATGGAGAAAACACATTTCTGAACCCCTAAAGATAGCAATTTTTAAAGATAAGGATCTGGAGCATGTCCACCCATCAGCTGTGGTGGGATGAACTGATACCCTTAAGGATTGGCAATTCTGCAAATGATCCATGCCATTAAGGAATTTAAATATAATAACCAGCACCTTGAATTGAAAATTGGAGGTAATAAGCTTGTTGACTTTGTCATGTAAAGCTTACCTTGGGTACCTGCAGTTTACATATTTATTATCTTAATATATAACACTGATTCCTAGTCTCTAGATGGCTTATAGTAAAATCAGCCAAAAAAATCACACTAAAAATAATACAATTTGATGAAATCTCCATCCCTAAAATATTTTTTTTAATTAATTGACCCCAGCCTTAAAGACTTCCAATGTAGTTTGGCTGCTCCCATTGAACAGTAACTTCTGCTCTAAATAACCATTGAATACAGTAGTCTTCAGTACTTTTTGAAATCTCAATACATGAGGCCCTTGATAGCATGGTGGCTACCATGGAGAATGCTTTTTCCTGGCGTGCGCTGTCTTGATTTCTTGCAGGAAAGGGATCCCCCAGCTCCATGATTGCAAACCTATGGCATGCGTGCCACAACTGGCACACAGCCTTCTCTGGTGGCACACAAGCTATCACCCAGCTCAGTTTCACTGCGCATGCACCGGTGCGACTTCTGCCGGCCAACTGATTTTCAGGATGCACAGGGGGTGGGGCACATGCTGGAGATAGACGTGCATGCATGGGGTTGCATGTGCGGGGGTCGTGCATGCAGGGGACAGGGCTAGCATGTGCGGGCATGGGGATTGCACATGCAGGGTCTGGTGTAGCATGGGGGTGCAGTGTGCAATCCCCAGCAGCCTATTTTTGGTCCCAGGAGGCTGCAGGGAGGCCTACTAGACCCAAAAAAGGGCATAGAGGATGGTGCATGCTTCCCTGGGAGTCACGAGGGGTTACATGCCCATGCAGGGGGAGTGTGGGGATCATGCACACATGCACAGGCCTCCCGCATTGCATTATGAGTGCTGGCATGCATGTACACTGTTGCGCGGGCACTTTTGGCACATGACGACAAAAAGGTTAGCTTTTTGTAGCTATTACGTAGCTATGCAGCCATAGCTATTCTCTTGGTGTGTATAAAATAGATATCTACCTAAAAGCTCTGTAAAAATGAACTTTAAATCCAAATCAAATTATTTAAATTAATTATTTTAATGAAAGCTGTTGGATAGGTAATTTTTGTAGATACACATTAGGTCAGTTAAGGGGAAGAAAGCTAACTTTAGGATTTAAACATGTATTTTGTAATGATCTGGCTAAGTGAAAAAGCTAATGTGAATGTTTCGTAGGTAGGTAGGTAGGTAGGTAGGTAGGTAGGTAGATAGATAGATAGATAGATAGATAGATAGATAGATAGATAGATAGATAGATAGATAGACAGATAGATAGATAGATAGATTTGGGTCTTCCATATAATATTAGATATACTAATAGTTTAATAGCATACAGTACTTATTCCCATAAATATATTCTATTCAATTGTTTTTCAATTTAGAAAGAGTGTATTTAAGATAAGATGTTCATATCAAGAATTTGGTGGTTTCCTGAAGAAGCCAGAATGATTGTATGGAAGATATTGGAGATGACAAGTTTGAGTCACCTTGTCTATAATCTATAATACTTTCCAAACAGCAATATATAATAATTTCCAGAACAACCTTGCTTCTGTTCCAAAACAATTATCAAACCCATCTATTCAACTGGGAATGCATAAAATTATATTTTCACTCTGGGTTGGATGATGGTGTTAGAAAACTTGAAACAGTAATTTTTCCCCCCTCAATGGACTTTCTATCGTTTTTTACGTCACTTAATATTTACATCCAAATCTTGTCTGAATAATCTTCTCAAAGAAATTGATAAATCCAGATTGTCCTTAATAATTCTGGATTTGCCACTTAATAGGAATATGGTCTCTATGCAAATGATATCATTATTCCTAAATGTGTCGCATTCTAGCACTTTTTCCTCTTTGGGAATATCCCAGTGTGCATTACTGCACCATGCTAAATTTTTACTCACTATTGAATAATTCACATTTACTTTTAATAAGAAAGGATAAGGTGATTACCTATCTACTAAATCGAATCATACTTTGAATGCGAGTTTTATTTGGAAGAAGATTTTCATAACTGTAACAGCCAGACTTTAAAAGGGAAATACAGTGATCCCCCGATCATTGCGAGGGTTCCGTTCCAGGACCCCTCGCAATGATCGGTTTTTCGCGAAGTAGCGCTGCGGAAGTAAAAACACCATCTGCGCGTGCGCAGATGGTGTTTTTACTTCCGCCGCAGCAGCGAGGAGCCGAAGATTGGGGTTTCCCCGCCGCCCACACAAACTCCTCGCTGCCGCTCGCCCGCCCACGCCGCTCGCTCGCGCCGCTTCCCAGCTGAGTCCTGAAGCGAACTTCCGGAAGTTCGCCTTTGACGTTTGGCTTCGGGACTCAGTTGGGAAGCCGCGCGGCTGTTTTAAAACATCGCCGCTGGCATGGGGGGCTTCCTAGCAGCCCCCCAAACCCGGGTTGGGGGTCCAGGGGGTGCTGGCAAGCCCCCCATGCCGGCGGCGACGTTTTAAAACAGCTGCACGGCTTCCCAACTGAGTCCCGAAGCCAAACACGGAAGTTCGCTTCAGGACTCAGCTGGGAAGCCACGCGGCTGTTTTAAAACGTCGCCGCCGGCATGGGGGGCTTCCTAGAAGCCCCCCAAACCCGGGTTGGGGGTCCGGGGGGTGCTGGCAAGCCCCCCATGCCGGCGGCGACGTTTTAAAACAGCCGTGTGGCTTCCCAACTGAGTCCCGAAGCCAAACGCGGAAGTTCGCTTCAGGACTCAGCTGGGAAGCCGCGCGGCTGTTTTAAAACGTCGCCGCCGGCATGGGGGGCTTGCCAGCACCCCCCCGAACCCGGGTGGCCGGGTGAGCAGCGAGCGAACGGCGGGTGGCCGGGCGAGCATCCCGCCAGCAAGAGGGGGAAGACCCAGGGAAGCCGCCCAGCAGCTGATCTGCCCGGCGCCATCTACGCATGCGTGGCCATAAAAAAAAAAGGGCGCGCATGCGCAGATGGTGTTTTTACTTCCGGGTTGAAAAATCGCGATTTAGCCCGTTCGCAATGATCGGGATCGCAATACCCGGGGGATCACTGTATAAGAAATCTTCTCCCCATCCACCCCCGAAACTGACAACTTTCCAAAGTTAGATGAAAATGTTTCACTCCTGGGAGGCATGTCACCTGTGTGGAGTTAATGCTTTAATTCTCCTGGTTTATTTATTTCTGAATATAATTCTGCTCATATTTTCTGTATTGCTTATTGGTGATTTCTATCTTGATTGTTTTTTCCTTTTTTATTTTTTAAATCAGGCAGTGCTTTTATTATTAACTGTTCAATTGAATGCAAATATTAGTTGATAATTGTTTTTAGATTGTGTGTTTGTATGTTTGTTTATAGGCAAAATAAGCTCATTTTCTGTCCAACAATGGCATTATTTGGTATACATCTTTTAGTTTTCTGTTGATTACTAAATCATTAAAATGTCCATATTTTAGTCATCAATATATAATCAAATATTTTTGAAAAATTGTTTAAGGGCTATTATGCCAGTCAGGGAGATGGAAACATTTCAATATCCCATTTTAAAAAATGTTAGAAGTTTTAATAACAGCCCTCTCTGCGCCTCCCTTATCCCCACCCTTTGTGAAATATTCTTATTTGCTCATTTATTTTCATGGAAGAAAGCAGGAAGAGGAAGTGTCCCCTTAGTTTTAAGAGTAAAGATATAAAAGGAATAAGCCAGCAAAAAAATGTTTTAGGGGAGGGAGAAAATGTATTAGAACAAAAGTGTTTTGAATTACCTTTAATTAGTTTTATTGTAATTTCTTTGTTGAGTTGCCCATAGTTGTTACTGTTATGTCCTGAGAAGCTGGGAAGTTTTCACTCCAGTCCAAGAAGGAAGCGGAGCAGGGAAATTCTGTTTGGCTTCTTCCCAAAAGAGCTCCCTATTTAAACCCCTGCCAAGAGCAGGTGGGGACAGATATTTGCTCACTATAATCAATAAAGAGCTGAAGTTTCACTGCCAGTCTCCTGCATCTTCAGTATCTGAATTCAACAGTTACCACTTAAATAACACATAGACATAATAATAATAATAATAATAATAATAATAATAATAATAATAATAATAATACATCTTCATGGTACTGAAAAACAATTGATTGGGGGATTTAAGAATTTAGGCTGAGATTACAGCTATTTTGGAATTAATATCTGCCATGGAGTTGTTATAGATTTATGACCCAATGCTCTTTAAGGTGGGGCTCACAACTTCTGTTTTTGAGTCTGCTGAGGGCCAGGATCCAAAAAAATAAACCTAATTAGATAGTAAATGTGCAGGTGCAATCAGATCCTGACTGAGGTATTGTGAAATTTTCAGAGACCTGCTGTGAGAAGTTTGTCATGCACTTTGAAAACAAAGGTACCAACCATGCTTCAAAACCATGATGTTCTAATCTGATTGTGTAAGATCAGGATATTACCAGAGTGTTTGGAGAAACAAAATTAACTACTAGCTTATCTGTTAGCTCTCCCAAATTAATCAATCAAATGAATTTAGAAAATAATGGTTAAATTACAAGAGAGAACTATTTTCACTGCCTTGAAAATTTCTCTTGCTTTTTGAGAACTTTATCACTGTTAACCAATGCAGTATTTATTTTTTCCTTTTTTGGGTGGAGTCTTAGGGAAGTAGTGGTTCAGTCCTGGAGAGTTTCAATGATTCAACATTAGGCAGGTTATCTTGGTTGAGTTGTGCAACATTTCACAGGGAAATTGCATGCTTTTATAGATATGGCTTTGAGTATCAATAGTTTGGGGTTACTTGCTATTTAGCAATGTTATTTCAGATGGTGGGATAGCAGGACTTTAAAATAGTTTTAATTATATCTTGGTGAAAAAGTGACTTGTATTTTATCTTTAATTTTTGCTGGTTTTGTTTTTGCAGTGAATTTTTTGAAAGAACAATTCTTTGTAATAGTCTTGTCTGGAGTTGTGCTATCACCGGCAAATCTGGACTTACATATCAAGAAGCAATAGAATCAGAAAAGAAAGCCAGACAAAATATCCAAAACTTTCCAGAACCTCTCATTGTTCCAGTCTTATACTTAGTTACCCTCACTCAGCGTGCACGACTTCACGAAGTTTGTGATGATATCTTTACTTATATCAAAAACCGTTATTTTGTTGGTGAACTTGTTGAAGTACTTAGGAATAATGGTGAAAGGTAAGCATATTTCAATTGTGCTACTCTGAAAATATGTATGTATGTATGTTTATAATACATGAACGTTTTTAATATATAAAAAAGCTGAAGCCGACTATTAATTTAAGTACTGTACTTTTTGTTACTTAAATTGCTACAAAGTGAGTTTAAACATCAAATATTGTATGACCTTTTTTGGTGATGGTTTCATTGGGAAGAGTTTGATTGTGTGTATAAAATAAATGAATTACAGTACATATCTAAATCAGGTTACTCTATATCTGCAGTTGTAAGGCTATATAGGTAGTCCCTGCAGAACATCCACTCATTCAGCAACTATTTGTTGTTACAGCAGTGCTTAATAAAGGGGAACTTATAATGGGTCCTTGTAGTTGCGAATGCTGCAATGCACCATGATCATATGATTACAGTTTGTGCCCTTGGGAGTCAGCTCATAGTTACAACATTGTAGCACCCTCTGGTCACACAGTCACCATTTGTGACCTTCACTGCCTGCTTCTGACAAGCCAGGTCAACGGGGAAGCTGACGGAAATTACAAATGGTGATTGTGTGACCTTGGGATACTGTAATGGTGCGGGAGTTCCCTAATGGTGACAACTGAGGCTGCCATAACTGCCTTTGTAAGTTGATGTGGTCATGTGACATTGTGCCTTACAACTGCATTACTTAGTGACAGAGTTCCCAGTCCCAACTACTGTCAGTGAGACCTACCTGAATGTGACTCTTTTGATGGTAGTTTCTATAGACTGTCCAGAAGTTGTTAGTTAGAATTATTTAGCTAAAATACACTAATTTTAATAAACATATAATAATACAAATTCTGTTTAAATAATTTAAATATAAATGTGGTCATTATCTTGGATTATCTTGACGAACATATCTTTTCTTTTCCGTATATTGAGAGCATATGCATCAAGACAAATTCTTTGTGTGTCCATTCACACCTGACCAATAAAAAATTCTATTCTATTGTACCAGTTTATTTTCTGTTATCATTCTTATACACCAAAGGACTAGTGCAGCACTCCCTTGAATATATTCTTTGTGTTTTTGTGTTCTGTTTCCGATTGCATGGAGGCTGTTGCCTTTGTATCTTTCCTTATTGCAATTAGGAAATTTAAAGAATGCAATAGGTTTTAATTTTTTTGTTCACTCGGTGGACTAATTTATCCCTTTTTTTTCTTAATGGGATATTGTCTATATTAATGCTGTCTCTCGTTATGTTAAATTGGTACCAGAATTTGGAAATGCAGTTATCTATCCCATGGTTTATATTGGGAACTTAAAGTCTATATTTCAGCAATAAACACAATATAATAAACTTGCTGATCAAATCAAAATGTATCATTCAGTCTCTAATAATGACCACAGAGGTTTTCTATGATTCATAACAGATCCCCCATAATCAGGTTATATAATCTATTGATACAGAAGCCATTTAGAAATTCACTAGACATTAGGCATAACTTGTTGAGTCACTGTTTCAAAAATCCTTACCCAAACAGAGAAACAGAATTACCATGGGTGGGCAAAATATTCACTGGGAACAATTTCCGATTTCCTGTCAGTTTCCCCATTGAATTCCTTGTAGAAAGCTGACAGCGTTGGAACTCTTAGTTCCTCCCTTTGTTCCTTCTTTCCTCTCTTCCTTCCTTCCCTGACTCCCTTTTTCCCTCCTGCCTCCCTCTCTGCCATCCTTCCTCTCTTCTTCCTCCCACCTTCCCTTCCTCCTCTCCCTTTTCCTTCCTCCTTTCCTTCCTGTGAATGTTCTCTATCACCATCATTATTGAAACATGCATGTTAATTCAGGATAACAATTAATAATTGTCTCTGACCTGAAAGAAGACAGACCTCTTATAATTGAATATTCTTTTTCCCCCCAGATTGCACTGTAAAATTTTGGAAATCAAAGCACCAGTACATCAGAATGGAATGGCCAATGGCCATGCGAAAGGTGTTGATGGAGACACCATTATCATTAGCGATAGTGATGATTCAGATTTAGAAAGCAGTTCTGCACAAAATGGGTAAAACTTGTTTTATATTCAGAAGATATTGTAATATCAATTACAATAACCACTATTTTTTATAGAAAACTTCATATAACTTGATATATATCAGTGATGGCGAACTTTTTTCCCCTCGGATGATGAAAACGTGTGTCCACACAAATAATTCAATACTCCCAATGCATGTACCTGCCCTCCCCCATGTGCTGCCCCGTCCCCACACATCTATGCGCAATCCCCCATGCTCCCCCACATGCGCATGCAAGACCCCCTGCTTCCCATTTCGGCTTTCTTCTGGCCTTGGGAGGGCAAAAACGGCCTCTCCCCCTCCCCCCCAGGCTAGAAATGAAAAAAAAATGGAAAGAACTCAAACATATACACACACAGCAGAGGTTGTATTCAGCTGGTTCGGACCTCTTCGGGTGAGCGGTAGCAGAACACAGTAACTAATGAAGAAGATAGGGAATATCACCAAATAGCATGGAATAATATATACAAAGCCCATCCAAGGGGGTCCATCCAACCTAGTTCATGGCTCGGGAGGGGATTATCCAGTATACAGTCAAGACTGGAGCCATATTGGGCAGAATCTAATTACAGTAGACAGGTTGTGCTTCGTAGGTCCAAATAGATGATACTATTGAATGCAAGGGACCTTAGGCATGCCCGTTTCATTGAGCCTCTACTGGCCATGCAGAAACCAGAAGAGAAAGACAGTCCCTGTGGGCAGTCTAACCCTATGCCATGTATATGATATAGAGGATAACCAGCATCTTGGATAGCACATGGAACCCTATTGGCAACCAGTGTAGCTTGTGAAGTGGTTGTAATGTGGGCATACTGAGGCCGACTCCCACTGCCTGGATCCTTGCTTGCAATGTAATTACATTCTGGGCAAGTTGAAGTTTCTAACTACTTTTCAATGGCAGACCATTGCAGTAGTTGAATCATGAAAATAGAAAGATGTGAATGTCTCTCTGGAAAGGTGACCGTGTACCAGATGGAAATATGCAATTATCTATCTGATAATTTAATTTTATTGCATATTTAATTGTTCTTGGTGTATAATTTAATAACAAATTCAAACTTCATTGTGTTTTGCTGAGAAAGAGGATATTCAAAAGTTAAAGGGTAATCTTTAATATGTTTCTGTTTGCATTTTGCGGTTTGGTTTGCTATGTTTGTCTAGAACCCAAGCAAATACATGCAGTTTAAACCTCATTCTTTATGGAAATGTTAATTTCACATGACTGAGAATATGCTTCTATGATTTTTTTAAAATTTAAAAATAATTTAAATTGTAACTAATCATGGTTTTAATTTTTAGGAATGAAAAAGCCATAACTGATCCTTTTTTGTACAAGTATAAAGTGAAGCCTTTAAAAAAACAACTATATGAGTCTGTTACAGTGAAAGCATCACAGATATGGTAAGCTATTCTGATTATTACTCCATGGTTGCAATACAACTGGCAGAAATGAGAGGGAGACAAGGCACATCTTGTTTAAAAATTCTATTTCCTCTATATTGCTCTTTTTAAAGAAAGCATTTGAAAGAAATCTTGCAGCAAAAGGGAACAAGCTTTGTCTTCTTTCCTCTTCTGTTTATTGGTTCTTGTACTGAATCAAAATCCAACTATAAACTATTAGTAACAAAATGTTTCAAATATTAAGTTTCAAATATTTTTTCTGGGCGCCAAATGAATCCACGTGTATATTTTTTAAAATAAAAATGAATGGTGATTCTCCTCCAATGATTTTTAGTATAAAATATGATCCAAAAAGTGACAATAAGCTACATATGTTTGTGAAAGAGAGATGGAGATAAAAAGAGAAAATGATCAACATTAAGTGGTTAAAGAAGGTGCATATTTCAGGAAATTGTTTTTTAACTAGCCAGCCTAGCCTTCGTAATCAATGGGCATTTATCTTGTGATTCTGTGATAGGTCCTTAAAAATTAGAATATATACACTGACTCAAAAGACAGAATTCATGGACAGTATTGCTATTCTGTGATTGCAATTTATTGAAAAAAGAACAAAGGTTCCGTATAATTTTGTTGAAAAAAATCACGGGTGCTTATTTTATTTTATTTTTTATAAATTAAAATTGGCAGAAATGATCTAAACTGTAATTTTTGTATATTAATTTCATTGTTAACAATTCTTTCCCCCCCCCCTACAGCCGAAGAAGGCATATTTTTTCTTATGACAAACTAAAGCTTTTTTTAAAGCAACACTCTGAATCACAAGACGGCATTATTAAAATTAAGGTAATCAAAGCAATTAAACTTTGAGATAATGAAAATATGTGCTCCATATAATTACAATGAATTCGTAAAATTACAATGTATCTCAAACTGAACAAATGTCAGTATTTTGAATATGCTTGCCTATACTGTATTACATATTTGTTTGTTAGGAAGTATTTAGCTCTTAATAGGCTTTATTTATGACATTACAATGAAGGCCGTCCTTTATCAACTACCTGTGAAGTTGATAAATTCTGTGTAGTTTTACTTTTGTCTACAAATCTTGGTATTTTTAATTGTATTTATTTTTATATGACACAGGTTATTTGATATTTTAAGATTATCAAATACACTCATAAATATTTTAACATTTCCTTGGCATTCCTTTCCTTAACATATGCCTAGACGTTTATTGTCTGAGATAAAACATTATTTCTCTGTGTCTTTGTTACAATTGCAATAATTGTTAATGCATTAAAAAAAATTGGTAGATGAAGAATTATCGCATTTCATATTTAGTGTTTTAATGTTATACATACTGAATTTCATAATTTAAGGTATAGATTTAAGACATTAACATATATTATCCTTTCAAAAGGTAATAAATTAATCTGACAAGCAAGTCTTTTAATGTCACAACTATTTATTCAAAAATAGCTATGTTTAGTTTAAACAATCATGATAATACCTATTGGCTTCCAAAAACAAAAAATGACATTTTTAAAGAGTGACCAAAATCTTGTAAAGTAACAAAATCTCATATGAATTGTGTTCTGAATTAACTACGAGATTTTTATATGTTGATTTATATAATTTTTTTGATAATATATTTGGGCATGATATCACATGAATGCTACTTTTAAAAGTTATTGGTCAGTGCTATAGAAAAATTAAAAAGAAGGAAGAAATTTTATTGCTGTTACAAATATCGACTTTCAAGTACTATAGGGACTGAAATTTTAGTCCTTTATTGCAGTTATATGTCAAGACACCCATGTTATCAGACTCATGTTTTTGTCCATTTTTTGGTGGTTGTTAAGCAAATCCTGTGATAGTAAGTCCAAATCATGCAATTGCATAGTCATTAAGCAAATCCATTCCCCCAAATAGGCATTTTTTGCTGGAAACCGAAGACAAATCTAGTGATGTGCCCACCATTACCAATCATAAATGCAAACATGTTGCCAAGCACCCAAAATGTGGTCATGTCACCATGGGTCACATGCAGCACAACATTTTATGATGTTGTGGTGCTTTATGGGCAGTTAAGCACCCTTTCTGGGGCCATTGTAACTTAAAATGATTGTTAAATACCAGACATAAGTCAAGGACTATCTGTAATTGAAATTTCTATTTGACCTCTGAAGAAAAAGGTAGTCCATACAAATAAAGACTATTTGGAATAGGCAAACAATGTTTGTTCTCCCTTCTTGATTCTTCAGAATTGCTGTGATTCTCTTTTATTTGGTTTGCTCCCAGTTGAAGGCACTTCATTCCAATGGCGTGAACTAGAAAAAAGTCCTTCTAAAACACTCACTGATTTATCACGTGTACATAACATACCTGTTGACTCTTATTTCCTCACATTTCTTTCCCAAGGCAATATCAGTTGCAAAATACAAGATAGCAGAACAGACTTTTTTCTATCTCTTTCCTGATAATCCACCCACATTTATGTTCAGTTCTTCAAGTAATCAAAGAAGATCTTCAAAGTTGTCATCTGATGATTATGTAAGTCAGACAATAACTTTCTGCAACTATTCATCTATCAGCAAGGAGTCTATAATGTATTCAGCATTTGATGGGCTTATAAAGGGATGCTGGAAGTATAATTTATTTATGTGGTCGTCCTCAAATCTACATTAAAATCTCATCAAAAGTAACAACATAAATACACACAACAAATATCTATTAACTTTCTTCAAATTTCATTCTATTCCAGCCATTTCCAACCTGGTTCCCTTAAAATATATTTGATTACAATCCTATCAATTTCAGTCACTATGCATGGATGTCATGAGACATTATTATAGAGGCTTTATTGAAACACAGCTGTATTAGGTTAGGGAATGTCCAGTACCAAATTTATCTGCATTTCATATGTACAGTTCCTTGCTGACTTGATGTTTATTTGTGCTTAAAATACAATTTGTACAAGATGTTCCATTGCTGGTTGAGTACTCGAGTCCTGATTGCTAAAATGAGTAATTCCTTTTCCATGATATTCTGCAAATGTAATGCACAAATTGGATCCTTCTTCCATTTGTGGGGGCAACATTGCAAAGTTGAAAAATACTGGAATAGAGATGGCACGCCATATCTAAGGGCACACGAGGCATTATCCTATGTCAGTTCCAGCGCTGGCCAGCTGATTTTTGGCCTTCCAGAGGGCCGTTTTTATCCTCCCAAGGCCTCAGGAAAATCTCGGGAGCCTTTGGATGGCGAAAAACAAGTCCAATGGGTCTATCAGAAGTTCGGAAACAAACAGTAGGCCTGTTGGGCCAGTTTTTCACCCTTCCCAGGCTTTAGGAGGCTTTCCTGAAGCCTGGGGAGGGCGAAAAATGGCACAACAAGCCTACTGGGAGTCCAGAGGTTTCAGTGAGGTCTGCACGCATGCACGAGGGGGGGGGGTAGCACAGGGGGATTGTGCTCGCATGCATGAGGGGGAGGGCATTACATTACGGGTGTTGGCACGCACACCCTTTTGGCACCTGAATGGCTAACCAAATCGGGGGACTAAGCTTCAATGTCTTAATTTTTTAAAAAAAATATGAAAAGTAAATCTGATGCAGAATTCATTCTTTTTAGAAATGACTTTTATATTACATTTGAATATGGAACTGCGCCAAATCCAAAATTTAATTTTAGAGTTTATATTTTAATTTGACATATAATCTACATATACCTTACAGTGTTTTGTCAATGTATTGATAATCTCTACATTTTTTCCCTTTCCCCTATTGATTCCAGTTGTGTTAACCAAGTATTTTTAGGGTTTAATAGAGATGTGATTAGAAATTGGATATGAAATGTCTCAGAGTATTTTAAGCTTTTAAGAATATATTAGAATATATCATCCATATTATATTTTAGATTTGTTGGTTATCCAACTGTATTTTATTGTTCATAATGCAGTTCTATAATAAAGTGTGTCATCTATTTTTATATGATTTTAAATTTGTATTGATATTTTTTCATTTAATCTTTAAACTGAGAAGAATGAAATACTGTACTATGCTTGTAGATAGTTAGGTGTTGCGCCTAGGTTTCCCATATATAGGCAGAACAAACGGAGAACCAATTAGTATTCATATTTTCATATAGAGCCAATTTGGTCTAGTGCTTAAGGCACTAGGCTAGAAAGTGGGAGACCATGAGTTCTGGTCTTATCTTAGCTATGAAAAGACAGCTGGGTGACCTTGGACCAGTCACACACTCTCAGCCCAACTCACCTCACAGGTTTGTTGTTATGAAGATAGAAGGAGAAAAGTATGTTGGATATTTTTGCTGCCTTGAGTAAAAATAATAAAGTTGGGAAATAAATAAACCGAAAGCGGGGCACATGTCAAATCAAATCTTACTGTCATTTCTCAAAAAATCTCTTTGACTTGGCAAAACGTTTCATTTTGGTTAAAAAAAAGAATAAGTCTTCCCTTGTAATGTGCTTGAAATTCTCAAAATTTGAATATTTTTCTACTTGATGAAGTTCAGTTTTGTTCCTAGGAGGACAAAGATGCTGAAGAACACTTTAGTCCTAGAAATCTAAGCAACACAGCAAAAGAAAGAATAAAACTCCAAAAAGAAAAGGAACAGATGAGAAACAGCGGTAAGTTCAACCAGTGATTGTAATTGTTTGCTCATATGACAATAATGCTGCAACAACTCGAACTTTGAAGAGCTGTTGTAGTCCCTTTGTTCAGCATTGTTGTAACCTCACTGACCAAATGATTGTTAAGCAAAGAGTTCCTATAAAGCAAAATCAAGTTCCTGTAGCCTTCCAACTTGATAAGAAGTGGAATTCTATAATTTTCTATAATCTTCTCCCACTAGAGCAGGGATGTCAAACTCAAGTCCTGTGGGCTGGATCCTGCCTGCAGGGTATTTAGATCTAGCCTTCAGGGCCGCCCTGGAAACAGCAAAGGGCAAGCCAGTTGTGTCTCTACCAGTGAATAACAGTGATGGGCTCCTATGGGTATGGTCAGGCACGCAGAACAGGTAAAAATGTTTGGTCAGTATGCAGAACCGGTAGAAAATTTTTGAATTTTTTCCCCCTTCTGGGCTCTGGGTATATTTTTCCTATCGCAGTAAATGAGGTTGAATGTGTATAATTTTAGAAGAGCTGTGCATGCGTGCACGCGCGTGTACACACTCATACAGTTTATATAGTAGATAATGTATATTTTGTGTGCCTGTGTGTAATATATATGTACACATATGGCATATATACATAGAATTAAATAGTATATTTTGGATGTTCAGTAATAGTAAATAGATAGGGAAATTGTATCTCTTTGAGGCAAGGAGAGGCCAGGCACCCTAACCCTTGACATGAGTGACATCAAGTTGACCACCTTTAAGCCAGTCACATGACCTTTAAGCCACCCCCTCGGTCACATGATTTTCAAGCCACTCCCACCTGGTCACATGGCCAGCAAGCCACAAAATATACCATGCCCACAGTGGGGTAGTAAAATTTTTTGCAGCCCTTCACTGGTGAAAACCTTTCACTGGCAGAGCACTTGGGCCACCACAAGTGCCCCCAACATGAGTGACGCCAAGCTGGCCATGCCCATGCTGGCCAGACATACCCTGCCCCCCTCTGGAGGTCAAATACAACCCTGATGCGTCCCTCAATGAAATTGAGATTGACACCCCTGCACTAGAGATTGCTTTAAACAAGGAATATGAGACATGTTGGTGCAGTAGTTAAGAGTGCAATATTTCAGGCTAATTCTGCTGACTGCCACTTGCCGACAGTTCGAATTTCACCAGCTCAAGGTTCAATCAGCCTTCCATCCTATTGG
Source organism: Erythrolamprus reginae (assembly GCF_031021105.1). NCBI lineage: Eukaryota > Metazoa > Chordata > Lepidosauria > Squamata > Dipsadidae > Erythrolamprus > Erythrolamprus reginae. The sequence continues at coordinate 72,384,148 of NC_091950.1, forward strand.
TAAAATGAAGACACAGATTGTTGCGAGCAATATGCTGACTCTGTAAACTGCTTAGAGAGAAATGTAAAGCAATGTGGAGCACTATATAAGTCTAAGTGCTATTGCTGTCTTTGAAAGTATCTTGGCTGTTGATATCTTTGTTGTACAGAATTTCATTATACTCCTTCCATCTTTGTTTGATCAACTTGAAAATAGTTACTTTTTTAAAAACTTTCAACCAATTTTTTAGCATTTAACAGTTCAAGATTGGAATCGCCTCCTGAATTCATATATTTGTAAAAATACTTTTGTGGTTTTTGTGTCTGTTTCCATCTTTAGTGTCTTTACAAGTATTGCAATACCACTTTTTGTTTTTTGTAAGACTTCCCTGAAATTTTTGTTCAGATATCCAATTTTCTTTCTTAAACTTGGCAATCTCTTTTTACATTCACCCTTAACAAGTTATTTAAGTTTCTTTCATAGTTCCTCTGAATTCCAATAAGATTCAGGACTTCAATACAATTCCTGTTTTATTCTTCAAAATAGTATTTATATGGTTAAGATAATATCACAGAATGTGCTTGGTAGGTTTTTTTACAGTTAAGCTTAACTTTGAACTTGCATATGAGAAATTTATGATCTGTTCTACAATTAACCCTTCTCCACCTCTTTGCTATTATAACTGATTTCTTCTACCTCCTTGTACCAATAGTCAGTTTGATTTACATATATGCATCTGGTGATGTCCATCTATAATTTATTTTTCAAATTTAGACACCATCAATCTTACTCCGGGAATGACTGGGTGATTTACAGCTTAATACCCTATATTTGTGTCACTCTTGATTTTGTAAGACTTTTAACAATGAAAAACCATTGGCAGAAATTGATAAGTCATTGGTAGTCACCTTTTGTCCGAGGTTGGGATCCCTGTTTTAAAGGATTGTTCCCGAAGTCTAATTGATATTATGTTTGATCATTGATTATATTATAGCCAAGTTCTATTCTTACTATTGCCTTCCTAACTATGAAAACAGTACCATTCCTCCTCATGTACTGAGTTGCAAATATGTGCAAATATGACCTTCTGACTGAAAGCGTCCAGTTCCATTCTATTAGAATTTGCTGATGCCTAAGATGTCATTGTATAATCGATTCATTTTGCACTGCATTATGCTTCCCATGTTTTTATTATCCATTTTCCCTTGTAGTTTAATTTTTTCATCTTTGGATTTTCTTTGCCTTCATGTGAGTATTGGCAACTGGAAGATTCAAAAACATTTTTCTTGTCACATTTAATATGATGGACCCATTATTCTGTTAACGTCTGCTTCTAGCATTTTCCTATATAACTGCTGCCCAATATAGGTGCCTGCTGCTTTTAGCGAGCTGATATTCATGCTTTGGGTATACCTACTGGGAGCATATACTTTTAAACTAAACATCCAGCATTTTTGCTAATTTTTCTCATTGAAAGAAATTTGCTTCTGCTGAATCTGAAAATTTTGCCTTTTACATTTGTTTTGAATTGTATTAATATAACGTCAATTTGTTGATTAAAAAATTACAAAATACTTTTTGTTCAATACCTTATCTTGATGTATCTATGAAATGTAGCTCTAATTCTAATTCACCAATATTTTTTTGAAATAGAAAAATTAAGAAGGGAGAAAACAAATGCTATGAATTTCAAGAGAAAGGAGAAACAAGACAAAGAAAAAAGAAAAGAAGAATTAAAGAAACTAGTAGAGGAAGAAAGACTAAAGAAAAAAGAAGAGAAGGAGCGACTGAAAATGGAAAAAGAAAAGGCATGACATTTTTATTAAGTCTAGATTTGAAGTGGTGATGACAATCACATTTGTAACTTTATTTGGTATTTTCTAATTGAAATTGTTAGACTTGGCACTCTGGAGAAAGAACAAATGCTATGGGTTTTTTGAGATAAATGACATTGTGGAGTAAAAAAGCTTTTGCAAGTTACTTCATATCTATCATGTTTCCGAAAATAACATTTCCGAAAGTAAGCCCTCGTCTGAATTTTTAAGCGTGTGCCTAACACAAACCCTACCCCCAAAATAAGCCCTAGTGAAGGGAGGGTGGGCATGGCCAGCAGAGAAGGTGGCGAGAGACCGTGGGCCAACAGTATCCGGCAGCACCTTCAGTTACTGCAGATGAGCTGATTACCTGTCCAAGCAAATTGGGACAGAGTTGGGAGAGACACGATCCAGATTTGTTTGTTTGTTTGTTTGTTTGATTTTTATGCTGCCCTTCTCCTTAGACTCAGGGCGGCTTACAACATGTTAGCAATACTGTAGCACTTTTTAACAGAGCCAGCCCATTGCCCCCACAATCTGGGTCCTCATTTTACCCACCTCGGAAGGATGGAAGGCTGAGTCAACCTTGAGCCGGTGATGTGATCTGAACCGCTGACCTGGAGATCTACAGTCAGCTTCAGTGGCCTGCAGTACAGCACTCTACCTGCTGCGCCACCCCAGCTCTGATGCACTACACGGGCCATGGGAACGCTGAGAGTCTGGCTAGAGTGGCGAGTGGCTACAGGAGGCTCGTCTGCACAGCGGGACCAGCAACAGACAGAGGCAGAGATGTGGGGGAAATGCAGGCAATCCAGATGTGCCACAGGAAAGCTGAAAGTTGGTTGGCCGGAGTAGGTGCGGGTGGCATGGGGAGGATTGTCTTTGCCTCTCTTGGCTTACCTACGACCTGTGCAGCGCATCAGAATCTTCTGCCTTCTACACCACGCCTCTGCCTTCATCTGCTGCCACACAAAGATGAGCCTCCTGCGGCCAATCAGACACTCCAGCCTACCGCCCCGAGTCTCCGGAGTGGGGCGGCATACAAATACAATAAATCAATCAATCAATCAAATCAATTTTTGGCTTGCCTGTGGCCGCGGCAGGTCTAGATTGCTTGCCTAATGCTTCAATCAGAAACTTAAGATTTATGGTGTGGCAATTAAAACTTGTATAAGAACATTTTCATTTGTATTTTTTAATTGTTAATTCTTATAGTAAGAATGTAGGGGAAAATGTGCCTTTTATTCATGCAATACTGAAGTTCTAAGAGTTACAATATGCAGTAAATTTAATAGCAACCTAAATATTTGAGATGTAAAGAAAGTTCTTCTAATCTTTTGTATTAATTTTGCATTTAATAATTAAAATGAAAATAATGAGGAATTGAAATAAAGATGTGAAGTGAGAAAATAATTTCCTAATAAAATGTCTATATAATTAAAGGAAAGAGAAAAACTGCGTGAGGAAAAAAAGAAATATCTGGAACATCTAAAACAGTGGAGTAAGCGCAGAGAAGATATGGAATGTGATGATCTTAAGGTAATATAAAATGGGAAACTTATAACTGTTCTGTAACATGTACCAGCCTATGCTAATTATGTGTTTAATTTCAAACCTGCCAAACCAGTATGCTTGGACCTGTCATGTTAAACATAGAATGCCAGAAGTTGCATGGTCATGATGCATGTTTTGAAAATACATCCATCTCTTCATTCTAGTGATGAGAAGGGTGGATTTATTTTTTCTGTTAAAGTTTGCATTCCTTCTTTACTCCATGGTGAACAGAATTAAAGCAAGGAGTGGTAACTAGGACCAAAGGCAACTCCTTTTTCCATTTTCCTAAGGACCAGGCTAAATAATTATTTATGGTCTGAACTCATCCCTCACAAAAAGTAAAGGGGAAAGTTGAAATTTTACTAAGTTTTGATAAAGGTATTTACAGTGTGGCGAGGTAACTTATTTATAGGTAATCCTTACAAAAGTACGGTAATTGGGACTGGAATTTCCATTGCTAAGCGACAGTCATAAAGCATGACGTCATATGACCATACCACTTTGTAACGGAACTTCAGCATTTCCAGTTGTGGTTGTTAATGGAAGACATTATGTGATAGCCACTTGTGACCGCCTGTCAGCTTACCTATTGGTTGATTGTAGGAATCTGTCAAAGATGATCAAAATTGACAATCCAATGACTGTGGGGATGCTTCAATGAAAGTAATTAGCAAGAGCAGTTGTAACTAAAACTCAATCAGCATTGTTGTTAGTTCAAATAGTTGTTGAACAAGTGGTCATTAATAAACACGGAGCACATATATATAGTTCCATACATCTAGTATGTTACCTTGCAAGCAGAAGTGCTTTTTGACCAGGAAAGACAATGATTAGTGCCTATAACTTACCCAGCAGAAATTATCTGTGTGGATGGGAGAATATCTGAGTACAGAAAAGTGTTAGACAGGACTCCTGGGGATAAGGAAAAATGTTATACACATGACAGTGGAACTATATTTTGTTTGTTTATTATTTTGTCAAGCATGTGTAAGGTAACAAATAAACATGATTATGAGTACAGGAAATAGATAAGAATAAATGGGGGACGGTAGAACAGGGACAGTCCGCATGTTGGTGCACTTATGCATGCCCCTTAATTGTAGATGATAGACTTTTCCCTTTACTGTATTCACCTGCTGTTTTATTGTGTTTGACTGTTCCTTTACGCTTTCCCCAGTACATTCTGTCCACTTGCTGCTTTCCCATCTCTGCATTAAAATGTAAAATTTCCTGTTTGCTTTCTTAATATCTCTACCGCTTTCCTGCTTCTCGGTTCTTTCTCTGTTCCATCTTTTTTTTTTATACTCCACCTGCTCTTTAGATTCACCTTCCCCAACTAGTACTTCCCAATCCATCTGCTCTGATGTCTCTTATATATTCTTCTTTAATTCCCACTGAAGTCTGAGTATTCCCCACGTCTATTCATCAGTTGCTGAAATGTTGTAATTTCTCCACCTTTTCGAAAAAGAAACTCTGAAAAAATATTTAAATGAAGTTGTGAAACTGATATTTTATTCAATGTCTAAAATGTCCCTCAAGCCTTGCTGGTTAGAAACAGCTGAAAGAAGCAACTTTATGTAGTCATGGTGCCCTCTACTGGTGCAGAAATCAGTAGCAGACAGCTCTTGTTCTTGATTGTTGTTGTTTTTTAGCCAAGTTAAATATTGCTTTTATAATCCACTTCAATAAAATAAAATAAAAAAGTAAGAAATAAAAGTTATTCTTTTATTTCTGCTGTGTGGACATTGATATGCTTTGCAAAACTTAGCCTATGAGTAGAGCCCATAGAAGTTATGTATTCTTGTGGCAGAGGTTGTAGATGCAGATCAATATACAGTAACATCATTGTGTTTGAATTCTCATCTCTGTTACTATGCAGAGCCATATTGTAAAGTATCAGTTTTCTAATGTTCCTGAAACCAATATTTATTTGTTTGGAATTTATCAATGTGCCCAACACAAGAAAAGACATAAGGTTTAATTTCAAGCCACTTAATTATGACATTTGGTTTCCATTTTTGTAATATGTAAATGCTGCTCATTTTACAGCTGGGCATTCATTTTGTCAGAATGGCCACCCCCACTCCCCAGAGAAATGAATAGAAAATTCAAAGATCATTGGTAATATAGCTATGGCTTAAAGGGTGCTAGGTCACTTTGTAAATTGGGAATGAGCATCCTGCACACTCATGAAGAATGAAACTCATGAGGCTGCACAATATCTCATTTGTGATCCTCAAGATCCCCAAGTATAGACAGGATTCTGAAATTTTATGTAGGTTTCTGCCAAGAGAAGTGTAAGGTATTTTGAATTTTTGGAGGCTCATTTTCAGGTATTAAGTTCTCCCTATCAGACAGCCTTTCCATTTTGCCTCTTAACCTTCCTTCTATATAAAGGAGGTTGAAATGTTCAATTCATCATATAATTTTGTAATTTTTCTGGGTCTATCCTTTATACGGTAGTTGTATATCTGGCATTGTCAAAACGTTTCATTTCATTGTCAAATGATGTTTCATTTGTATTACAGGAACTTCCAGTTCCAACTCCGGTGAAAACCAGATTACCTCCAGAAATCTTTGGTGATGCTGTAATGGTTTTGGAGTTCCTCCATGCATTTGGGGAATTATTTGATCTTCAAGATGAATTTCCTGATGGAATGACTTTAGGCAAGTATTTTTTTCTTGGCTTTTGTTTTGAATTAAGGTATATTTTTCTAATATCTAGCCATTTATAAACAATTTATAAAGTCTCAAAGTTTTACTTACATTTAAAGTAAATTCTCATACGTGAGTTGGTTATCAGTTTGAAAACTATATTTCTTTAGCATACATCAGATTATATGTAAAAATATTCCTTTTAACAGAATATACAGTATAGCACCTCCAAAATGCCATTTGATATGTTGATGAATATTCTTCTCGTCCAGGTAGAGTTAGATTTTTAAACTGTTTTTTAATCTTTTATGATGTTTTTAAATGTATTTTCTATATCCTGTTGTAAGCCATAGAGTCCTTTGGAAGTTGGGTGGCATAGAAATACAATAAATTAAATTAAATAGTCTGGAAATTGAGTCATGGCAACTGGTTGTCTTTTTGGCTTGAAACATTTTGGTGCTTATCCAAATCACTTATTCAATCTGACTAAGTTGGTCAGGGGAATCCCAGAGAGTCTCGGCAGTGCAGTGGTTAGAGTGCAGTACTGCAAGCTACTTCTGCTGATCACCGTGTGCCAGCAGTTTGGCAGGCTCAAGTTTGACTCAGCCTTCCATCCTTCCACGGTCAGGAAAATGAGGACCCAGATTGTTGTGGGCAATATGCTTATTCTCTGTAAACCGCTTAGAGAGGGCTGTAAAGCTCTGTGAAGTGATATATAAGTCTAAATGCTATTGCTATTGCTATATATGTCCTTCGGAGCAGTTACATTTGTTACCTAATCTGAATAAGTTTGTTAGATGAGCAAGCAGAGAGTCGTTGAGAATGATTGGTCAGTTTGGTTTGAGAGAGGAGTGAAGGAATCAGTTTATGCCGAAGTGGAAAATCCTTCCCTTGATAGACATGGAGGCCTGAAACACAACCTGTCCCTCATTTATTTATTTATTTATTATTTATTTATTTCATCAGATTTCTTTGCCGGCCTTCTCATGAGACTCAGGGCGGTTCATAATAGACAAGTACAAAATATAAAGAAATCTAATATTAAAATACATTAAAATCTTAATAATAAAACAAATAACTATCAAACATAAGTTATACTCTGTTCTGCCTGGCCCCAGGCCACCCAGAAACGAAGTAATTAATCAAACACACACACACACAAGCTTGTAAAAATAAAACGAGGTGTTCTTTATATTCAGAAGGCTGCAAGCCACGGAGTTTCAGAATAATGTTAGTTTAAGAGTCCAGCAGGTCAGAGTTAATTCACTCAAGTCAGTACAGAAGCCTTTCTGGCTTACGTTAGCCAAAACTCAAGGCTTAAATGTCAAAATGTCCAAAGTTATCCACAGCAAACACAAAACCACAATTCATCAGTCACTCCAAGAACTGAACTGAAAACTCCCACATTGTCATCTCCAAAACTCCCCCTTTTCAAGGTTGTGTCATTAATTCGTGACATCTGTGACCTAGAATCTGTTTCCCCTTTTTCCCAGCTGCTTTTGGCGTCCCATCATTTTCCTAGCCCGAACATTGAGAATAGGCTTGTTCCCCCCCTGATTCAGAGGAAACCCTGTCTGGAGATCTGACTGGCTCCATTTCCCTCTCTGTCTCTCTACGCCTTCCTCACTCCTGTCTCCTTCTGGTACACTGTCTGATTCCTCCTCCAGCCAGAGGGGTCTTCTGTGATCAGACAGCTCCCATATGCAAGGAACATGTCACCTAATTAGAAACACTTTTTTCTCCATTTAGTAGGTTAATTTGAAGTGAATAGGGAGGATAACTCTGATCCAGTTTGGGACATCTAGTTATCCCCCACCCTCCCCAGTATTTTATTCCATCTGCCCTTTATTATATGGATGTTATTTAACAGTACAGCAAGATTTTGACATCTGTATGTTCTCTTTCATTTGCCTGTGCCATTCTAAATTGATTATGGGAATGTACCTGAGCATGTTAACCAGTTGGATTCTGCACGTCTAAAATAGCACATTAGAGAACAAAATCAGATTTCTCAAGCTAAGATTCGGATCCAAATGCATCTTTTAAGCTTTTGTACTTGGATGCTGCAGAGAAACTAAAACTTTATTTTATTATTTACAGAAATTTTAGAAGAAGCTCTTGTAGGAAATGACAGCGAAGGCCCACTTTGTGAATTATTGTTTTTTTTCCTGACTGCCATTTTTCAAGCTATGGCTGAAGAAGAAGAAGAAATTGCCAAAGATCAAATAGCAGATGCTGAGACCAAAGGTCAGATCAGCTACACTTTTAAAGAACAACTTTCATACTAATCTGCATTCACAGTAATATTTGCTTTCAATTAACTGTGCTTTGCTATGCAACTGTTTTGAAAAGATAATGTTTTAGACACAAGCTGCAATGATGATCCAGATATATTTCTACTTTTATCTTTCTTAAAAGGGCAGAGATTCCATTTATTATATCTCAAGAAATTCAAGCTGGTATGTTTTTCCAAAGATTTAAAATTGTGTTTGCTTATTTAATTTTAAAACAATATCAGCAGTAGAGCTTCTTGTATTGAATTTCTGCAGATGTGGTTTTTTTCATCTTGGCGAGGTAAATAACATCTAGTTAGCAGTTGCATGAACTTCTAGTGTAGTGCTACAAGGTCCAGTCATGACTATCATTCACTCATTGCTGTTATAACTTTTGAACAGTTACTGAATGATTGACTGTTGAGGAAGAAAGGACTGCTTGTATGTCTCCTGTAGCCCAAACCAAAATGGCCTTGGATGACAGTAGCCAATAACTGGAGGGGAGGGATATGCACACAACAGCCAAAAGTAGCTACTGGTTATTGGTCAGATCACAGGCCCTGATTATGTAATTTTCAATAAGGAACGCATTGTGAAAACTTTACATGGTAAGATTTGTATTGGGAGAACACTACTTTAAAAGTAGAACTGGAGACAATTTAAGGTAGCTGTAATAGACTAGGAATAAAACTAAGACTATCTCCAGAAGACAACTCTTCTGAAAAATAGGGCATTTTACTGGACAGCTATCTGGAGATACATTTATTTGGAATCCAGATTGAGCAGAGAATTTAACTCCTTCCAATTCTATCATTCTTCATTCTGAGAAATTTCCTGTATTCTGTTTCAATAGTGCAGTGGCAGGCAAAGAGGAGTGATACATAGCTTTGCTATATTATGTGGCTGAATGATTTCTTTTTGAAAGCACCAGAGAATATGAGGAAGCCCCTACTGTAGTATTGCTCAAAGTTCACTAGGGTTTTTAAAAAATTAAAATGTAGGGGAAACACTTCCTATTAATACTTTCCAAGTCCTGCATACTTTTTTCCCACAAGAAGAACAATCTCTAAACAGATTAGTATTACCTATCGATACAAAATTCCCAAAACTACTTTGAGGAATTAATGGTAGAATTTTTCTGTTTTGTCTGGATTAACATATTGCATAAATTATTATTTCATTATTATGGATAGTAATTGTCAAGTCAGAAATGAATAATATTACAAGATTGTGATGTACAAAAACAGAATTGGACAACATCTGCATTAATATTACCATCTTCAAAATAGTATCTTTTATAGAGATACATAATTGGAGAAATTCCTCCAGTGCAATACTTTGCAAATCATAATGAAACATTGCTAATCCCAACTCAACCAGATTTTCCTGAAGAGTGATAGAATTAACAGAGATTCATTCCACATATTTTCTTCCTAGCAAAGGCAACCAAAACAATAGATCCACAAAACTGAATTTTAGATGGCACTTCATCTAAAGATCAAGAGTCAAGAATGGTATGCTAGGCACTGGCCAACAATTACTCAGCATGACAGAATTCAAGCAGAGCTTTTTACACAAACCATATCATCATAGTTATAGTGGGCCAGATAGAACAAGTCTGTCCTACATGTACATGTAGTCCTTGATTTCAACAGTTCATAAAGTGACTGTTACAGTGTCACTGAAAAATGTAACTTATGACCATTTTTCACAGTCACAACTTTTGCAGATCCTCATAATCATGTGATCAAAATTCAGATGCTTGGCAACTGGTTCATACTTACGACCATAGCTGTGTCCCAGAGTCTTTTGTGACTTTCTAACAAGCATAGACAGTGGGGAAGCCAGGTTCACTTAACAACCAGGTTACTAACCTATCAAGTGCAGTAAGTTACTGAACAACTGTGGCAAGAAAGGTCATAAAACCGGGCAAAACTCACTTAACAAATGTCTCATTTAACAACAGAAATTGCGGTCTCAATTATGGTTGTAAGTCAAGAACTACCTGTATTGATTAGTTCTCTGATCTTCTGGCTGGTTCTTTATAAATTCTTTTATATGGTGAAAATGATAGAGGTCAAAGCAATCAATCTCATTTTCTGGGTATCTTCTCTGCATATATAGCATTACAAATTGAAAAATAGTTCACTCTGAAAATCAGATGTTAAATTTACAAACATTTGATCTACTCAAATTATGGCATTCAAGTTAGAATAAATATTAATAATTTCATCTGTAAAAATATTTTGTAAAATGGTTGTAATGGTTTGCACCATAAGGTATTTCATTTGATTAGGCTGCTTACACATAAAAATTACTAAAGTATTTATTCACACCTATTGTGTAAGGACGATTACATTTAAATTTATTTGATAAGGATAACTCAGTTCTGTTTTGTAGAGAAGATTTAAGTTCTGTTTGTAGGCTATCATTCAGTGTTAACAGTTAGAAAGATAAACAAGTACTTCACCAACAGGAAATGTATTAAATTTTGCTTCCAGCTAAGCAAAGTTAAATACATTTAGTTTTAATACCTGCAGAAGAAAGAGGAGAGTGGTTTACTTGCAGTTGCTTAATATGTTAAAAGATTGTATTTGCACGTTAATTCAAAATGCCTGCTGCTGCTTTAGAGAGATCTTAATTGTTTTGCCAATTATATGGAATAAAGAACTTCACTATGGCAGAGAAGCATTGACTGCTGCCTATTTATCTCTTATTTGTTTGGCAGTAGGTAATTATATAATTATAAGGAATGGAGTGATAGTTTGTGTTAAAAATCTTTGCATGAGTGTGTTTGTAATCTTGCAGTCCAATTGTGGGCAAGAAACTTTTAGTGAGTGTTGCATACTTTCTCCAGCTGTTTGCCAATGTATTATATTTTTGTTGCATTGCAACTTACTTGAATATTGAATTTAAATGTTGTTTCTGCATTGCTTAAAATGGCTTGCTTGCTTACTTGCACTCCATACAGAAATGTTATTTTACACTAGAATAAAGTATTTATTTCCTTAAAGATTTAACAGAGGCTTTGGATGAAGATGCAGACCCCACAAAATCTGCACTATCTGCAGTTGCAACTTTGGCAGCTGCATGGCCCCAGTTACATCAGGGTATGTGTGGGTTTCTCTCTCTTTTTTGCTGTATTTTTCAAAAGTATAATTTACATTATTTGCTTAAGCATATTTAGAAGTCAAATAGACTAACCTGATTTTATTGTTACTGTAGGTTGTAATTTAAAAAACCTGGATCTTGATAGCTGCACTCTTTCTGAGATTCTCAGGCTTCATATCCTGGCATCAGGTGCAGATGTAACATCAGCAAATGCTAAATATCGCTACCAGAAGCGAGGTGGATTTGATACTACAGATGATGCTTGCATGGAGCTAAGATTGAGTAATCCTGGATTATTGAAGAAACTCTCATGTACTTCAGTATATGATTTATCATCAGGTAATAGAGCTACACCAGTTTCTTATGCTCTGTCACTTAAAGCTTAACTAAACAAATCTGCAGAAGTATTTTGAAAGACAATCATATTCAATAATCTTTTAATTGTGAGGATACCATGTTGCAATTTACAATCAATATTAATATATGTGGCTTTATAAGAATAATGAAAATGATTTGGCTGTTTTATAACTATAGTTCAGGATTAGGGTTTAACTTTATGGAAGTTGTTCTGGTATTTAAAATATTAAATGTCTGATCAAAGGAATTATTTTAATATAAATAGCTGGATGTTCCTTATTAGAATTTTGAGCTGAGTTTATTTTGTTTAAAAGTATGACATATTTTCCAAAAGTACCTTTGAATGTCCCTTCAATTTCAGTTTTCTATCTAGTGTATTGCATGGTTTTTTTTGGCTTTTACACATGCACACGATGGACAGTATATTGGAGTTGTTAATAATGTGTCTGGATGGGACTAATACATAAAATCTAATAATTATATGTACAATATACAGTGGAACCCCGACATAAGAGCTGCTCTACTTAAGAGCAACTCGAGATAAGAGCTGGGAGGGGAGAGATATTTTTGTTCTACTTACAAGCCCAAATTCGAGATACAAGCGCCAAGGAGCTGTCTCCTGAAGCCAAACGCTAACTTCCGCGTTCGGCTTCAGGAGACAGCTGCGAAGCGGCGCGCGTGTTTTAAAAGGTTGCAGCCGGCCTGGGGGGCTCGGGGGGTGCTTGCAGCTTTCTTTCTTGCTCTTTTTCTTTCTCTCTTTTACCTTCCCTTCCTCTATTTCTTCTTTTCTTTCTCCTTCCCACCTTCTTCCCTCCCTCCCTCCCTTCACTCATTCCTCTCTTACTCTCCCCTTTCATAAGTTTCCTTGCTTCCTTCCTCTGTTCCTGTCCCTTCCCCCTTTCTTTCTTTCTTTCTTTCTTGCTTGCTTGCTTGCTTGCTTGCTTGCTTGCTCTTTTTCTTTCTCTCTTTTACCTTCCCTTCCTCTATTTCTTCTTTTCTTTCTCCTTCCCACCTTCTTCCCTCCCTCCCTCCCTTCACTCATTCCTCTCTTACTCTCCCCTTTCATAAGTTTCCTTGCTTCCTTCCTCTGTTCCTGTCCCTTCCCTCTTTCCTTCCTTCCTTCCCACCCTCCATCCATTCATTCACCCATTCCTCTCTTGATCGCTTAAAGCCGGTCCCTGGTGCAAAAAGGGTTGGGGACCTCTGTCCTACAGGATTGGGTGGCAGAGAAGTTGAACATATGTAAATTTAAAAGTTTAAGAAAGTTTACAAGTTAAGTGAAAGAAACTTCATTATTCATTTATATGTACATGTACATTTCTTCATTAAAAACATGTCTTTCTGCATAATTTAGACTAACTTTGTGAGTTTTTTGAGGGCTGGAACCAATTAAAATTATTTACATTAATTCCTATGGGGAAAAGTCGTTCGAGATAAGAGCTGCTCGACTTAAGAGCCCAGGTCCGGAACGAATTAAACTCGTATCTCGAGGTACCACTGTATTCCTTTTACCCAAATACTGTAGTGTCTATATACTGTAGTTTGGTGAAGTAAATATAATTTCTGTGTTAAAATGTCAAACCTGATTTTTTTAATGAGGTCAACTGACAATGAAACATCTTTTTACATATATATTTATCAGCTGAAAAAATGAGGATTCTTCATGCTCTTTGTGGGAAACTTCTAACTCTTGTTTCTACTCGAGACTTCATAGAAGACTCTGTTGAGGTATTGCGACAAACAAAACAAGAGTTCAGAGAATTAAAAGCAGAACAGCATCGCAGAGAAAGAGGAGCTGCAGCAGCAAAGTGAGTCCAAACCTGACAAAGAAAAAGCAAAATTGTCACTCTAGAAAGCTAGTTTTCTACAAAATGTTGATAGGGTTTGCCTATAGTAATTATAGTTCTCTTTATAATACTGTGTTTCCCCCCAAATAAGACCCTGTCTTATATTTTTTTGAACCCCGAAATAAGTTCTTGGCATTATTTTGGGGCGCATGGATCATGACGGGGCTCCTCTTGCTGTCTTACCTGATTTCCAGCTCTTTCTCCCTAACCCTAACCAGAGAAGAAGGTGGGGATTGTCTGCACATGCGCTTAAATATTTGCGGGGAAGGGTTTATTTTGGGAGGAGGGCTTATTTTCAGGGAATGTCTTATTTTCAGGGAAACAGGGCAGTTTTCAGTTTGGTTTAGTAAAACATTTATTGCTAAGGTTACATTACTTTATTTCAGGCAGTTTATAATGTTAGTATTTTTAATACAAAATTTAGTTATGTACTGGTATTTCTACAAATTCTAGCGCATTCCAATGTATTTAAGAATACAGAATATGTTGCGATTTCTGATATACACTGGAAAAATTGTGCTCACAGGAAAGAACCAAAAATAATGTATGTTGAGAATAATAAATTTCATTATGCCATGTAACTTCAGAATCCGCAGAAAAAAAGAAGAAAGGTTGAAAGGGCAGGAGCAAAAGATGAAAGAGAAACATGAGAAACTGAAAGAACTAGAGAAAAATCCTGCAGTTGAACTGTCTAGTAGGTATGATCAATTTTTATTTAAGGTTCATATCTCAGTATGTTATTGCTTAACTGAATACCTTGATATGCTTCTCTTTATTTATTATTTAATTGGATTTGTATGCTGCCCCTCTCCGAGGGCGCTTTTTAAAAAAGCATTAAATTCTCATGCTTCCCCCAATTAGAATTTCTTTGTATTTGTACACCCCAGGGGATCCTGAGTCCTGATTTGGGGATACTTGAGCTATCTAGGATTAGTATAAATGTAGCTTTCCAATTATTTTGAAGTCCTTTTCAAATTACTTCAATCATACTAACTGTTCATATTCGAAGGAAGATACACCAAAACAGTTATTTTAGTATACATTGAAACTATAGGGGAAACATTCATTCTTTCTTTCTTTCTTTCTTTCTTTCTTTCTTTCTTTCTTTCTTTCTTTATTTATTTATTTATTTATTTATTTATTTATTTATTTATTGCATTTATTGCATTTATTGCATTTATTGCATTTATTGCATTTATTGTATTTATATGCCTTTAGTCACTGTAAAACTTCCTTTCCTTAGAAATCTATTCCCAGGGAATAGCAGCACCTTTCTCCCCTTTTGATATCGACATAGATGGGACAATAAAATGTTTTATGATATCTACCTTTCTTTGAACCAACATTTTTTCGTATCCATTTTTATGTCTATAGTATCAGTGATGAAGATCGAGAAGAGCTTGATACAAGTACAGAAAGCAAGGGGATTGAAACAAAGGAGCAAGAAGTGACAGATGAGGAAGATAACTCCACGCTTAATAAAAAAAAAGGTATTTGTTAAACTTTAATTTATATTGACTCAAACTTAATTGTTAAGGTTGTTATTGGAATGAAAGAATACAACTGAAACTTCAGCATTGCTTCCTTTTTCACCAACTTATGTCGGCTTGGATTATTTATATGAGTCAATTATTATGTTGATCAACCTTGATATTTAAGGGTACTCACCATTTTATTTCATTACAAAGTTACTTTTTGGTGGTGTTAAGCTTTTTTCTAAAACTAAAAAAAATTCCTTCCTATGTAAAATATGCACACTATTGAATAATTTCATATAATAGATTATATTCTTGTTTTTATAAATACCGGGTCATCATTTTTCTTTTCTCTATTATCTGACGTATTTTGTTATCTGAAATTGTATGAGTCGTATAGTTGCATTGATTTTTAAGGCAAGACGCTATACAATATCTGAAAAAAATTAAGGTTGTATAATTTACTGCAGTTGATAATTCCATCAGAAAGAAAGGATGTTATTCTTTGTGTGTTGGTGTATTTTAGCCATTTCAGTAGTGTTTTGGAAAGAGATGGGAAGGAATTCTATGTTATTCCATGAAAGACAAGATAAAATGCAATTGTTGCCAGTTTTTAACTTGTGACTATTTGTTTAACAACAGTTCAAATATATGACAGATTGGGAAAAATAATTTCTGCCTAGTATTCTTACTTATCACAGTGTACCACCCCCATGTCACAAGGTTGTAATTTAGGCACTTGGTAACTCTTTTGTATTTATAACTACTTGTAGCTTCCTTTAATCACATGATTTCAATTTATGACCTTTTTTGCTGATTTCCTGCAAAAAACACTACATTCCACATGCTTAAGAACCAAGATGATTCAATTAATGATTGTAAAAATTATTGTAAAATTGAGTCTGATTGTGACCACAATAGAAAGTCTGGTTCCATTTGTAGTAGTAAGTGAAGACTACAGTGTTCCCTCGATTTTCGCGATCTCGATCTTCGCAAAACGCTATATCGCGATTTTTCAAAAAATATTAATTAAAAATATTTTCCCACCCGATGACGTCACTCTCTTCCTTTCTCATCTTTCTCTATCTCTAACTACAGGCCAGTTAGCTTGACATCAGTTGTAGTTAAAATGATGGAGACTCTACTCAAAAAGAGGATAAATCAGCACCTAAAAAACAATAACTTATTAGACCCAAATCAGCATGGCTTTACTGAAGGCAAATCATGTCAGACTAATCTCATTAATTTCTTTGACTATGTCACAAAGCTGTTGGATGAAGGTGGTGCCGTGGATATTGCCTACCTGGACTTCAGCAAAGCCTTTGATACGGTTCCACATAAAGAGCTGATAGATAAATTAGTGAAGATTGGACTTAATCCCTGGATAGTTCAATGGATTTGCAGCTGGCTGAAGCGTAGACATCAGAGAGTTATTGTTAATGGCGAGTATTCTGAGCAGAGTCAGGTTACAAGCGGTGTGCCACAAGGATCTGTTCTGGGTCCTATTCTTTTTAATATATTTGTGAGTGACATAGGGGAAGGTTTGGTAGGGAAGGTTTGCCTATTTGCCGATGACTCTAAAGTGTGCAATAGGGTTGATATTCCTGGAGGCGTCTGTAATATGGTAAATGATTTAGCTTTACTAGATAAATGGTCTAAGCAATGGAAACTGCAGTTTAATGTTTCCAAATGTAAAATAATGCACTTGGGGAAAAGGAATCCTCAATCTGAGTATTGTATTGGCAGTTCAGTGTTGGAAAATACTTCAAAAGAAAAGGATTTAGGGGTAGTGATTTCTGACAGTCTCAAAATGGGTGAACAGTGCAGTCAGGCGGTAGGGAAAGCAAGTAGGATGCTTGGCTGCATAGCTAGAGGTATAACAAGCAGGAAGAGGGAGATTATGATCCCACTATATAGAATGATGGTGAGACCACATTTGGAATACTGTGTTCAGTTCTGGAGACCTCACCTACAAAAAGATATTGACAAAATTGAACGGGTCCAAAGACGGGCTACAAGAATGGTGGAAGGTCTTAAGCATAAAACGTATCAGGAAAGACTTAATGAACTCAATCTGTATAGTCTGGAGGACAGAAGGAAAAGGGGGGACATGATCGAAACATTTAAATATATTAAAGGGTTAAATAAGGTCCAGGAGGGAAGTGTTTTTAATAGGAAAGTGAACACAAGAACAAGGGGACACAATCTGAAGTTAGTTGGGGGAAAGATCAAAAGCAACATGAGAAAATATTATTTTACTGAAAGAGTAGTAGATCCTTGGAACAAACTTCCAGCAGATGTGGTAGATAAATCCACAGTAACTGAATTTAAACATGCCTGGGATAAACATATATCCATCCTAAGATAAAATACAGAAAATAGTATAAGGGCAGACTAGATGGACCATGAGGTCTTTTTCTGCCGTCAGACTTCTATGTTTCTATGTTTCTATCTTGCTTCTTCCTCTCTCACACTCTCTTCCTCCCTCTCTCATCTCTTTCTTTCCTTCTCTCTCTTTCTCTATCTCTCCCCCTCTTGCTCTCGAGCGGCGGGTGGCGGGCGAGCGGCGGGCGGGCAGCAGCGAGGAGCCGAAGATCGGGGTTTCCCCTTTGCGTGGGCGGCGGGGAAGACCCAGGGAAGGTTCCTTCGGCCGCCCAGCAGCTGATCTGCTCGGCAGCGCCGCAGCAGCGAGGAGCCGAAGATCGGGGTTTCCCCTTTGCGTGGGCGGCGGGGAAACCCCGATCTTCGGCTCCTCGCTGCTGCGGCGCTGCCGAGCAGATCAGCTGCTGGGCGGCGGAAGGAACCTTCCCTGGGTCTTCCCAGGTGCGGAAGTAAAAACACCATCTGCGCATGCGCAGCCATGGAAAATAGGGCGCGCATGCGCAGATGGTGTTTTTACTTCCGCACCACTATATCGCGAAAAATCGATTATCGCGAGGGGTCTTGGAACGGAACCCTCGTGATAATCGAGGGATCACTGTATCTGTAAAAGGATTACTTTTTAGTTGTACGCTGCCTAGAATTCCTCTGTGAGGGAGATGGTCAGTTTCTAAATTTAATAAATAAATAAATGCAGCTGCAAATCAATTTTAATTCAGAGCTACATGGCAAAAAACCCTCTTCATATAAAATATCTTTACAAGTTGTCTCCAAAACAAATTTCTGTTCTTCTGAACAGAATATTGGAAATAAATTATATAAAGATGCTCAGGGCTCTGTATATACATTTGTCCATCAGTATAATAACTATCTGAAAACGTGGTGAATGGGAAAAGATTTAATTTAGTGGGAGAGCTAGCAAAAGAAACACCTGGTTTAAATTGGGATGGCTCCAGCCACGAGCTGCAGAGAGAAAGAGGTTTCCACAGCATAGCTTTATGGGAGAAACTGATGGGCAATAGCTCAGTATGTTATTGATTTCTTCAGTCTAAGCTCCAACATTTTTCTTTCTTTGTCATGTAAACCAGAATTGAGTTGTAATCAAAGGGTTGGAGAGAATGTCAGTAACCATTTTCTATACTTTCTCTGTAATCAGCAGTATATTAAGAGAAATATTATAAATTTAAATTTTAAATTGGATATTTTGCATGAGAGGGTAGGTTTTTAAAATGATTTTTAATTAAGCTTCTTGTCCTGTGCACATAACTATAATTTTTCTTGTCTACTGCTTCTAGGGCGAGGAGGACAGAATGACTTTAAAGATTTTACAAGACCATTGGGGATTACTGATGATAAATGTGAAATGCTCACTGCAGAAGAAGAGACAGCGTTAAAACTGGAGCAACAAAATAAAGAAAAGGAACTCATAGAAAAGATTCAGAAAGCTACAGTCTGTACCAATATTTCATCTTTGGGCCGTGACCGCTTATATCGACGCTATTGGCTCTTTTCATCAGTTCCAGGACTATTTGTGGAAGAAGACTATTCTGGTCTTACAGAGGACATGCTGTTGCCTCAACCATCTTCATTTCATAATAATGTACAGGCTCATATATCAGAAAAATCTCAGATAGTCGTTAAAACTGGAGAATCTTTGACAGTAGAATCTACCTCCAAAACTTGCCAAGATTTGGAAACTAGTGCTATTGTAAATGTATGTCAACCAATACAAAAGCCAAATAGGTGGTGCTTTTACAATTCTCAGGAACAGTTTGACCAACTCCTAGAAGCTCTCAATTCCAGAGGATATAGGGAAAGTGCCTTGAAAGACGTTCTTTTACAGGAAAAATCCAGAATATGTGAACGATTTAGTTGTTTTCCTATTGAAAAATTCTATATTTCAGGTAAATATTCTAGATGTTTATGATTGTAGTCTTTATGGTTATTTAGTTTATATCATGTAGAATTTGTTCTTATCCTGACAGTTGAAACAATTTGAGTTTAAGTGAATCATAGTTTATTTATATAATACTATCAATATAGTCAATGAATTTTTCAATATGTTCTTTAACCAAACATTTAAAAAATCTTTTTAGGACTATCTAAAACATGCCATACTTTGCAAAGATTTTGTTTATATTTCACTAGCCCCCAAAACTCTAGACCGCTAACATCCAACTGAAATTTTATAAAATAACCATCTGAACAGAAATGAAGCTAAGAATATAAAAAGAAGAGATCTCAAAAACAATCTTAAGCTATGACTCTTAACTTTTGAATGCTCTCTCAAAGAACGTGTTCTTTGTTGCTGGGCAGAAAGTGTGGACTCTTTACTTATCTCAGTTAACAATATATTCCAATAAGACAGAGCAGCATTGTTATTGTAAAATATTGTTACAGTATTACTAATACAAAATAATTAAATGATATTTATCATAGTAGTACTAAATAAAAGATTAATGGTCAAGTAAGAAGGTATTTTATATAATCTTTTAATGTTACAGAAAAAACACAGAATGAAGCCAAGCCACAGTTGGGACGTGGAAAAATACAGAATGGTTGTGATATAGTCCAAAAATCTGCAGAAAAGCAACTTGAATTAAGGCTTAGAGACTTTCTCTTAGACATTGAAGATAGAATTTTCCAAGGAACATTGGGCTCCATTAAGGTATTTGACTCCTTAATTTTATAGAGAATAGTATATTATGAAATTGCTGAACTCTTTCAAAGCACTACTTTTATTTGCTTGAAAATGTAAATGAAATTTAAAATACTATTTAGGTTTTTCTGTGTGATGGATACCTAAATAAATATAATTGAACTTACAGGTAATGGACAGATACAGTTGGAGAGCAGCCTTAGAAAATGGGCAGTATGAATTTCTAAATGAAGAAAATAAAGAAAACGGTGTAATAAAATCTGTTAATGAAAATGTAGAAGAGATGGAAATAGATAATCAAATAAGAATTCTTGCAAAAGACAGGTAACAGTTCTTGTCTAGATATTTTATTTTTTAATTAATATTTGAATGGATAATTAAGTTTAATTTCTAACCACCGATTTCATATTGCAGGATATAATCCTGCAATCTTAGAAAATAGTGATAGTCAATATTCTCTTTGGATTTTTGTAAAAAATAGAGTTTGTGCATATAATAGAGAAAGCCTAAAACACATTGGGGAAAGTATTTCATTGTTCATTTGCCTAATATTGATTTTTCAATTTTTGTACATTTTAATTCTTAATAAACAACACCAAAAAGAATTAAGAGAGATGTGCAAAGGCACAATATTGAAGAGGACAGAGAATTTAGCAAGCCAGGGCTGCATAAATCATTTAACATATGGGTAAGAGGCAGTAGAGGGATTCAAATTTTTTAACAACCAGTTCTTCCCTAATGACTGGATGAGTGGTCTTGTGACTGAGTGGGCATGGGAAACTCGACATCACTGCTGCTCCAAGCTTTGGTTCCCCAGACGAGCACTGGAAGTCTGGGACTCCTTCCCCACCCAGTCACCCCGTGCTCCCCTCTCGCTCCAGGCACCGATTCCTCCAACGCTCCACATACGCAGCCTCCCCAAATTTTTAAGAGCTTTGGGGTGATATTACCAGTGGGCTTGTTAAGGCATGCAGTTTGCTGCCGATTGTGAGGTTTTTCCAATGCTGGCCCTAGAGGGAGAAATGGAGTAGAAAGATAGGGAGCACTTGAGGTGGGAGGAACCTGTGGAGATCGGAGAAGGCATGGGTAGTAGAAATGGAGGACAAAGGTAGAGCATGCTGGGGGAGAACCCTGAGATAGGGAAAGGTGCCAGCTGAAGGAATGGACTAGATGGGTAGGGTGCGCTAGGGGGAACCTGCAGAGATCAGAGAAGGCACAGGCATGTAGTTAAGGCAGCAGAAAGGTAGGCTGGTCATGGGGAGGAAGCTGGGCGAAGAGCAGAGATTGGGGAAGGCAGATACCTGAGGCAGAAACATAGGTCGTGTACAGGGATGTGTGATTGAGCCACGCCAGCGAGGGAAACAGAGAGCAGCAGCAGCTATGCCATGGGTGTGGCTCTAGGCATCGGCCAAGATGGGCAAGATGAGATAAGGAGTGACTGAGAGGGGCGGGGCAAGTCAGTGGTGCGATTTGCTGTTCTCTGAATTTAACAAGCAGTTTGCCTGAACCTATCTGAACTGGCTGTAGCCCATCTATAGTAAGAGGTCTGAGGGAAAGGGTAGCCTTCACCCCACCATTTTTTAAAAGCACAAATTCTGATTTTTATATTAAAAGTGAACCAGTATCTAAATTTAAAAGTAATACTGTTGAGAAACTCTTCCCCTTGCCCCCTTTAAGCTTGGATATTTATAGGAGGAAATGGCTTACCTACAACTATTTCTCCTTTCTTTTGTTTGCTTAAAAATAAATGAGTTATAGCTGAATGACATAGCACAAATATTTTTTGCAGACTTTCTCAAGGTAAATCACTGGAAATTAAAGATAAGATTCTTGTTTTAAACGCTGGAGAGCAAAATCACAAATCATTAAGATATTGGCCAGTGATTTGACTTATTATAAGATGACATAACTCTGTGTCATTCAGTAATCACATTTCTGAATACAGTAAATAAAGTGGAGGGGGAGATCTTTTTTTAGAAACATGTTTTCTGTATATAAGAATAAACATAGCCCTAGTAAAGATTGTGTGAAGCATAATATGGAGCCCTTGATACCTTTTGAACTTTGTTGGATTTTTGCAGATGTTTTGTTATCTAACTAGGTAACATATTCACTGCTAAAGTTAGTATATGGGGTTTTTTAAAGCTTTAAATATTTTAACTGATTGGATTATTTATGATTTGTACTACTTGCTGTGAGCCGCCCCGAGTCTTCGGAGAGGGGCGGCATACAAATCCAAATAATAAATAAATAAATAAATAAAGGGGAATTGGTTTTGCTCTCTGTTTATACGCAGTAACTTACCCTGTCAGAATTGGTAGACGCAATATTGTTTTCTCCTGCGTAGTTTTTTGGTCATTGTTACTGCTTGTTGATACTTCCTTGATTTGAGTATTGTTTACACCTTGATTGTCTGGTATTAATCATGGTATTATTTATTTATTTATTATTTATTATTTAGATTTGTATGCCGCCCCTCTCCGCGGACTCGGGGCGGCTCACAACAAGGCATAAACAAATCGTAACAAATCCAAATAATTTAAATATTTTAAAAAGTTTAAAAGAGAACCCCAATATACTAACAAACACACACACAAGCATACCATACATAAATTATACATGCCCGGGGGAGATGTTTCAGTGCCCCCATGCCTGACGGCAAAGGTGGGTTTTAAGAACTTTACGGAAGGCAGGGAGAGTAGGGGCAGTTCTAATCTCCGGGGGGAGTTGGTTCCAGAGGGTCGGGGCCGCCACAGAGAAGGCTCTTCCCCTGGGGCCCGCCAACCGACATTGTTTAGTTGACGGGACCCGGAGAAGGCCCACTCTGTGGGACCTAATCGGTCGCTGGGATTCGTGCGGCAGGAGGCGGTCTCGGAGGTATTCTGGTCCAATGCCATGAAGAGCTTTAAAGGTCATAACCAACACTTTGAATTGTGACTGGAAATTGATCGGCAACCAATGCAGACTGCGGAGTGATGGCGAAACATGGGCAAACCTAGTAAAGCCCATGACTGCTCTCGCAGCTGCATTCTGCACAATCTGAAGTTTCCGAACACTTTTCAAAGGTAGCCCCATGTAGAGAGCGTTACAGTAGTCGAACCTCGAGGTGATGAGGGCATGAGTGACTGTGAGCAATGAGTCCCGGTCCAGATAGGGCCGCAACTGGTGCACCAGGCGAACCTGGGCAAACGCCCCCCTCACCACAGCTGAAAGATGGTTCTCTAATGTGAGCTGTGGATCGAGGAGGACGCCCAAGTTGCGGACCCTCTCCGAGGGGGTCAATAATTCCCCCCCCAGGGTAATGGACGGACAGATGGAATTGTCCTTGGGAGGCAGGACCCACAGCCACTCCGTCTTATCCGGGTTGAGCTTGAGTCTGTTGACACCCATCCAGGCCCCAACAGCCTCCAGACACCGGCACATCACTTCCACTGCTTCGTTGACTGGACATGGGGTGGAGATGTAAAGCTGGGTATCATCAGCGTACTGATGATACCTCACCCCATGCCCTCGGATGATCTCACCCAGCGGTTTCATGTAGATATTAAATAGCAGGGGGGAGAGGACCGACCCCTGAGGCACCCCACAAGGGAGAGACCTCGGAGTCGACCTCTGACACCGACTGCGACCGGCCGGAGAGGTAGGAGGAGAACCACTGAAGAACAGTGCCCCCCACTCCCAACCCCTCCAGCCGGTGCAGAAGGATACCATGGTCGATGGTATCGAAAGCCGCTGAGAGGTCAAGGAGCACCAGGACAGAGGATAAACCCCTGTCCCGGGCCTGCCAGAGATCATCCATCAACGCGACCAAAGCAGTTTCTGTGCTGTAACCGGGTCTGAAACCCGACTGCTGGGGACCTAGATAATCGGCTTCTTCCAAGGACCGTTGGAGCTGGAGTGCCATCACCTTCTCAACAACCTTCCCCATAAAGGGAAGGTTGGAGACTGGGCGATAGTTATTAAGTACGGCTGGGTCCAGGGAAGGCTTCTTGAGGAGGGGGCGCACGAGCGCCTCTTTATAGAGGGTTGGAAAAACTCCCCTCCCCAAGGAAGCGTTGGTAATCTCTTGGACCCAGCTCCGTGTCACCTCCCTGCTGGCCGAGACCAACCAGGAGGGACACGGATCCAGTAAGCAGGTGGCGGAACTCACAGATCCAATGGCCTTGTCCACTTCATCAGGTGTCACCAGATCAAACTCTTCCCAGACAGGTGGACAAGTACGTGCCCCAGTCACCTCGACTGACTCGTTGTCAGTCGACTCTGTTTCCCAATTGGAGTCGAGATCGGCCCGGATCTGAGCGATTTTATCAGCGAAAAACGTGTTAAAATCCTCGGCACTGCTCTGCAAGGGCTCCCCAACTCCCCCCTGATTAAGAAGGGAGCGGGTCACCCTAAACAGAGCGGCCGGGTGGGATTCCGCTGATGCAATCAAGGCGGCATGGTACGCGCATCTTGCCGCCTTGAGCGCCACTTTGTAAGTCTTAATAAAAGCTCTTACAAGTATTCGATCAGACTCAGACTTACTCCTCCTCCATCGCTTCTCTAGATGTCTCTTCTGGCGTTTCAACTCCCGGAGCTCCTCGTTGAACCATGGAGCTCTACGGGGTCTAGCGCCACGGAGAGGTCGCAAAGGCGCAATCCGGTCAAGAGCCTCCGCTACAGCCTTGTTCCAGGCTTCCGCAAGAGACTCTGCCGAACTGTGGACAAGTGCCTCTGATGTAACCCCAAGCGCCGTCTGAAAGCCCTCTGGGTCAATCAGGCGTCTGGGTCGGAACATCTTAATTGGTTCCGCCTCCCTGCGGGGAAGGATTGGAGCCAGGAAGTCAAGCCATAGTAGAAAATGGTCTGACCATGACAAAGGCAATGCTTCTAAGCCCCTTAGTCTCAGACCATTACTCAATTGCTCGGAAAGGAATACCATGTCAGGTACGTGCCCTCCCTCGTGAGTCGGACCCCCGAACTACTTGAGTCAGGTCCATGGCTGTCATGGTGGCCATGAACTCCTGTGCCAGCCCAGAGGTTTCGCCGAGTGACGGCAGGTTGAAGTCCCCCAGGACAATAAGTCCGGGGAACTCCACCGCCAACCCAGCTACCTCCTCGAGTAGCACAGGCAGGGCTTTTGACACGCAGCTGGGAGGCAGGTACGTGAAAAATAAGCCCACCTGAACCCCTAAGTCCAACTTCATCAAGAGTGACTCGCAACCCGCAATTTCCGGAGCAATTATTCCCTATCTGGGTGCTGATTGCTGGCAAGGGGATGTTCTACTGTTTTTGTTTCCTTTTTAGCTTTTTTATTGTCTCTTGTAAAAGATGTGTAAATGTTGTCTATGTGCCTGTTCATGGCTGATTTCTCTAAGTGCCAAACCTCTAAGAATTCCCTAGCTGTTTTTGGACTTAGCTTGGGCTAGGATGTTCAGTTTACAACTGAAAGTATGATTAGATCTGTCCATATGTTGGTCAGTGGTCATTATAATTAATTTTCTAACTAAACTGTATTTATCTGTAGAGACAAACAATTTTTTGAAGAGAAATCGTGAATTTTTAACAGCATTAAAAATGGATGTATCAGAATCTTGATATTACTAAGATTTAAATATAGCATAACATTGCAATTGATGGCATATTAGACATCACAAACATATACCCTTTCAAAATTTTCTGAGAAAGGAAATGTAGTTTTAAGTAATTCCTTTATAAGCACCATCTGAACCAGAGAAATCTGGTGTCATTTTTTATGAATTGCACAAAACACATTGGTATTGCTTTGTTCCCTGCTTTTAGAATATAAATATGGTTTTTATGTTTGTTTGTTTGTTTGTTTGTTTGTTTGTTTGTATGTTTATTTATACACCACCAGAGTCTATGAGAACATTGGGTAATTTATACATGTGGTAAATTAATTTCACCAGTTGTATTCTGTTCAAACAAGATTTTTGAAGTTGATTTAGGTGCAAATGCTTCTTAATAAAGTACTTATAAGTTATACTCAGCAGAATGAAAATTCACAAATTCTCATTCTGATCATTCTTATTCTTTGGGTCTTGCCATGTTGGTGAAGTGAAGAGGGGGCAGAGGCTGCAGGAAATACTGTATTTCTCTGTTGCAGCCCCAAAGTGTAGAACAACCTTGCTTTTTCATTGACTGGTTCCTAATAGGATTGGATTGCTTATTTGTACCTGGATTATCATTAACATAGTTAGATAGTTGCTTACTGTTTTTATAGTTATTTGTGTTTATCCTGCTCTTGATGTTTTTATTCTGATTTTATGTTATAATCTAACCTGGCAATATGTAAACATAATACAAATAGCAAATACAATAAATTACATGGTTTAGGTTATTGAACAATTTTAAACTTTATTTTAGATTGATAGGATTAAAACCTGAATCTCGAAGTACTACTTCAACTAATACGAGTACACCACAGCCTATGAATAATACTGTACATTATTTGGCATTGGCATTGCTTCAGATACAGCAAGGAATTGAACGCAAATTTCTCAAAGCCCCACTTGGTAAGTGTCTACTTCTGGAACTCTGTTGATTTATGAAAGAAAAAATAATCTGGATCAAACAGATGTGTCAACAGATTTCCTAGCAGATATATTAAACAGTTTGTTAAAATTGGAAATATGTAAGAAAGTTGAAGTTTTAAAATTATCATTTTAGTTTAGAGACAAGTGATCTGAACATGCGTGCAAAGATTATTTATGAAATTAGGTTAAAGGGAACTCCAAACAAGTTCTACTTTGTACTTTTCATCATAGGTCCACAAGAGTATCTTCAGAAAAAAGTTATTTCTGTCCTCCCCTATCTCCCAGAATTTATCCAAATCCATGTTCATTGCCTCGATGACACTATCTAATCATCTCATCTTTCGTCTACTTGTCCTTTTGCCTTCAGTCTTTCAGTTTGTAGCATCTTCTCATAATTGCTAATCATAAAGAAAAAATACTTTCACCTTGATTTGACTTAAACAATTCAGTTTAGCTTAATGTAATCATCACATATAAGGACAGGCTCTGGTGCAAAACTCTCTAGATATTCTACTAGGAAATACTGTACTGTACTGTGTATCAAATTCTCCATTCCTATAGACCAGGGGTCTCCAACCTTTGCAATTCTAAGGCTTGTGGACTTCAACTCCCAGAATACCCCTGTAATTCCCTCAACAACTACTAGAGTGACACATGGCCCATTAATTCTATACCCTCTTCCTTTTACAAGCACAAACACATTTTATATAGAGTTTGATTGTCTTCTAACAAAATGACCAAAAATTATTCAAATTAACCAAATCCCCTCTTTCCAAAGAGTCAATGAGATTAATGTGCTACAGTTATTTCTTATCCCTCTAAAGAAATAATGCTCAGGCAACAAAAGACTGTTTTTTTTAAAGAATATCCTCACTTATCACCCAATTGCATCCAATTATGGAAATTTCTTATAGCTGCAAATTGAGGGACATATCTATAAGCCAAAAGTAGACCCTCCACACTCACCTTCTAGAAGGACCGAAGGTTATTCTGAAAATTTAGGGAACCAAGACTACGGAAAAGAATAGTAATGTTAGTTTGTAATCATATGCCCTTTGTCTATAATACAATTTCTAAGTATCTGTAGTTTGAGAAATTTAGAAGAAAATAACCACTGGACATTGAAAAATACTTGAAGCAGTGTGGAATGGAACTCCTTAAATTATCCCATTTTCAGGTGTTCCAAAGGTGCTTTTTAAAAAGGCGACTGGGCTTTCTTTATTTTGTTTAAAGATATTTCGCTTCTCATCCAAGAAGCTTTTTGGATGAGAAGCAAAACATCTTCAAACAAAACAATGAAAGTACAGTTGCTTTTTGAAAAAGCATTCAGCCATGACCTGAGTGACTAAGAATCTTCATAGACACTTCCCTTTTAGGGAAAAATACACTGTGATGTGGGATGTATTATATTCAGCATGACATATTTTACACATCGCTAATACACATGATCATAATCCTGTCCAAAAAGTAAATGAATGTATATGTGAGTGTTCTGACCGTGTTGAGATCAGAAAATTCATTTTATTGCCTCACTTTGTAAGATTTTGTAAGCTTCACCTTGTAAGACTGAGCAAAGTGTAGCTGGCTTTAAAATGTTGAATATTAAATGATAGACATTCAACACATGCATTGTCAACATAAACAATTTGTTTTAATTTTTTCTTCCAATATAACTTTGGATAAAAGCGCAAAATACAATATACCGTATTTTTCGGAGTATAAGACACACCAGAGTATAAGATGCACCTTAGTTTTCGGGGAGGAAAACAAGGGGAAAAAATTATGCCTTTGCCTCCCAGCAAACAGCTCAGATGATATACAGTGATCCCCCGATCATTGCGAGGGTTCCGTTCCAGGACCCCTAGCAATGATCGGGTTTTCGCGAAGTAGCGCTGCGGAAGTAAAAACACCATCTGCGCATGCGCAGATGGTGTTTTTACTTCCGCAGCAGCGAGGAGCCGAAGATTGGGGTTTCCCCACCGCCCACGCAAACTCCTCGCTGCCGCTCGCCCGCCCTTCGCCCGCCCACGCCGTTCGCTCGCGCCGCTTCCCAGCTGAGTCCTGAAGCCAATTCGCTTCAGGACTCAGCTGGGAAGCGGCAAGAATGAACGGCGTGGGCGGGCGAAGGCGCGTGGGCAGGCAGGCGGCGGACAAGCCGTTCGCTCGCGCCGCTTCCCAGCTGAGTCCTGAAGCCAATTCGCTTCAGGACTCAGCTGGGAAGCGGCGAGAATGAACGGCGTGGGCGGGCGAAGGGCGGGCGGCAGCGAGGAGTTTGCGTGGGCAGTGGGGAAACTCCTCGCTGATGCCCGCCGCTTGCCCTCCCGCCAGCAAGAGGGGGAAGACCTAGGGAAGCCGCCCAGCAGCTGATCTGCCCGGCGCCATCTACGCATGCGTGCCCATAGAAAAAAGGGCGCGCATGCGCAGATGGTGTTTTTACTTCCGGGTTGCAAAATCGCCATATAGCTGTTTCGCAATGATCGGGATCGCAATACCCGGGGGATCACTGTACACTGTTTGCTGTGATTTGTGTGCATGTGTGCCTGACCCATAGAAATAGCAAAGAATTGGAGAAATGTACAGTACATTATGACAGTATATATTGATGTCAGAAAGTTTTCTTAAATGTAGTCACACTAACTCCTCCCAATTATTTAAATAGATTTACTCCAAAGCTGACTTAGGGTTTAACTCAGCTGCCTTATCTTAATACTAAAACAGGACACTGTTACTTTTCAGACTATACTTGTACAGATGCAGTTAAAATTGATGTGACTTTCTGGAAGTATAAATTATTCTCTGCTATTTAAAAGAAGATACAAAAGCACTGGGCCTCCTCAGAGCAAGCATTCATTTTAAAAAGCTTCATTTTGTTAAGTTGTCTAGTGCAGCGTTTCCCAACCGGTGTGCCGCAGCACAGTAGTGTGCCGCGAGACATGGCCAGGTGTGCCGCGAGAAGCTCAAGCTGGGCGGGGCGCTGCCGGCGCCCCTGCCTGAGTGTCGTCCTGTGGGTGGTCTTGGGCTTCACAGTCGCTTCCTGGTTCCCTCTCCTCCCACCGCCTGTGTCTCCCGCCGTCGCCTCCCACCAAGCCGTCGCCCGTTGCCGTGGGTTCCTCGAGTGGGAGCTGCCGCTTCTCTCCGTCCAGCTCAGCCACGCTGCCGTAGAAAGCACAGAGGTTATTGCCACCGCTTCTGCCTCCACTCAGGAGCCACCGTGGTCACCGCGCCTTTTCCTCTCCCTCAGCTCAACCACGGTGGCTCCCTGAGTGGAGGCAGAGGCGGCGGCAATAACCTCTGCACTTTCTACGGCAGCGTGGCTGGGCTGCCTGGAACGAAGCGGCAGCTCCGAGGAATGAGGCGCTGGCGGTAGACACAGGCGGAGGGAGGAGAGGGAACCAGGAAGCCACCGTAAAGCCCAAGACCAGCCACAGGACGACCTTCAGCCAGGGGCACCGGAACCGCACGCAGCCATGGTGGGAGCAGCATGAGGTAGCAATGAGGCGCGAGGACAAGCAGGCAGCTTGGCGGAGGGGAAGCGCTGAGGGGCTCTCCTCCTTCCCCACCCCCGCGCTTCTCTCCCGCCCTGGCTTTCGCTTCGCCCCATGATTTCCCCGCAATTTCATCCAGGCCACCTCTTGCCTCCTTTTGAACTGCGGGGAAATCTGCGGGCAAAGCAAAAGCCAGGGCGGGAGAGAAGCGCGGGGGTGGGGAAGGAGGAGAGCCCCTCAGCGCTTCCCCTCCGCCAAGCTGCCTGCTTGTCGTCGCGCCTTGTTGCTATCTCCTGCCTTTTTCCAGGGGCCTTTGGAAGGCACCCAGGGAAGGGGGGGGATTGGGGGTGGCTTCAGCGGCTTCTCGTCCTCCTCATCCGGCTGCTAATGCCCGCCCGGCCCCTCTTGCAGTCCCTTCACGGAGCGCTTTTGTCCCAGGCTGTCAGCGAAAGGGCTGCAGGACAGGCGGGGCAGGCGTTCTTCTCACAGCTGAGGCAGAATTTGGAATGTCGGGTGTGTGTGCGTGCGGGCTCCGCATCCCCCTGCCACCCGGAACATTTAAAATAAGAAAAACCTTTGCCGGCCTCCGCAGAGAAGAAAGGAAGAGAGAGAAAGAGAGACAGAGCAAGAGAGACATAGCAAGAGAGGCAGAGAGAGAGAGAGAGAGAGAGCAAGAGAGACATAGCAAGAGAGGCAGAGAGAGAGACAGAGAAAGAGAAAGAGAGAAAGAGAGCTAGCAAGAGAGATAACAAGAGAGGCAGAGAGAGCAAGGGAGAGAGAAAGACATATAGGGAGGGAAGGAGGGAGAGAGAAAGAGAGCAAAAAAGAGAGGAAGAAAGAAAGAGGGATGGAGAGAGAGAAAGAAGGGAAGGAAGAGAGAGAAAGAGTGAGGGAGAAATAGAGCGAAATGGAGGAAGATTTTTTTTGTCAAAACTTTTCTTTAGCCACCCCCCCGTTCAGTGTTCCCCAGGATTTTGAAAATATGAATAATGTGCCGCGGCTCAAAAAAGGTTGGGAAACACTGGTCTAGTGGACCACTGGGAGTCCGCAAGAAAATTTTGGTGGTCTGTGGAGAGATCTTGGCCCCTGGGCTAGATATGGTAGATCAATATACAGTGGTACCTCGAGATACGAGTTTAATTCGTTCCGGACCTGGGCTCTTAAGTCGAGCAGCTCTTATCTTGAACGACTTTTCCCCATAGGAATTAATGTAAATAATTTTAATTGGTTCCAGCCCTCAAAAAACTCACAAAGTTAGTCTAAATTATGCAGAAAGACATGTTTTTAATGAAGAAATGTACATGTACATATAAATGAATAATGAAGTTTCTTTCACTTAACTTGTAAACTTTCTTAAACTTTTAAATTTACATATGTTCAACTTCTCTGCCACCCAATCCTGTAGGACAGAGGTCCCCAACCCTTTTTGCACCAGTGACCGGCTTTAAGCGATCAAGAGAGGAATGGGTGAATGAATGGACGGAGGGTGGGAAGGAAGGAAGGAAAGAGGGAAGGGACAGGAACAGAGGAAGGAAGCAAGGAAACTTATGAAAGGGGAGAGTAAGAGAGGAATGAGTGAAGGGAGGGAGGGAGGGAAGAAGGTGGGAAGGAGAAAGAAAAGAAGAAATAGAGGAAGGGAAGGTAAAAGAGAGAAAGAAAAAGAGCAAGAAAGAAAGAAAGAAAGAAAGAAAGGGGGAAGGGACAGGAACAGAGGAAGGAAGCAAGGAAACTTATGAAAGGGGAGAGTAAGAGAGGAATGAGTGAAGGGAGGGAGGGAGGGAAGAAGGTGGGAAGGAGAAAGAAAAGAAGAAATAGAGGAAGGGAAGGTAAAAGAGAGAAAGAAAAAGAGCAAGAAAGAAAGCTGCAAGCACCCCCCCGAGCCCCCCAGGCCGGCTGCAACCTTTTAAAACACGCGCGCCGCTTCGCAGCTGTCTCCTGAAGCCGAACGCGGAAGTTAGCGTTTGGCTTCAGGAGACAGCTCCTTGGCGCTTGTATCTCGAATTTGGGCTTGTAAGTAGAACAAAAATATCTCTCCCCTCCCAGCTCTTATCTCGAGTTGCTCTTAAGTAGAGCAGCTCTTATGTCGGGGTTCCACTGTAATTAAATAAGCATTTATAATTTTGTTATATTAAATGGGTGCATTTCATATTAATAAAATAGAAATTCTCTGATCATTATTTTACAAATGTATCTTTTAAAAAGTTCATATTAATGGTCTGGGTGGGCTTAAAATTATGAATTAGAGTCCATGGGATTAGACATTATGAATTTGGTGGTCCCTGAGGTCTAAAAGGTTGGGGACCCCAGTCTAGAACAATAATAGAGCAGTCTTTAAAAAATAAGTCTAATAATTGGAACAGTCTACAGACATTATTGTTATTGACTTGTCTCCATGCATCTAGTTTCAGTAGTCTGATTAGCACAAGAAAGTGAAATTCTGCCTCTACCTCCCAGCAATTTGCCTCCTGGTAGCTTTAGTTTCAGTCTCGTTTTCAGCATGTGGTCTGCCTGTAGCCTCAATCAACTGAGGGTCGGGAAGCTGATAATCTGTTGCCTGGCTTAACAGGCTCTGTTCTGTTTGCTGCAAGGAGGTAAACTGCTGGGAGGCAGAGGTCAAAGGGTGGGGAGGGCTGGATGGGGCTGCATTTGGTGTGTACCGAACCCAAATTTTCACCGGTTTTGGGGAGGTATAAAGGTGTGTCTTATAGTCTGAAAAATACGGTACCTAATGGAGGATTGAAAATGTTTGTAAAACTGCAAAATTTACCATCATTTTAAACATTGATACAGTGAAAGATAAAGTCGATTTTTAGCCACACTCATGTCCAATTTCTCCTCCCACCCCAATGGTCCTGGTTCCTATAGCAGTGTAATCTTATTTTTTGAAAAACAGGCTATGCTAGTGAAAGGTTCTCTTCTGTTTCCAAATGAACTTGAAATAACTAGGTGATGCAGAAGAAAATAAAAGAGACCAAAAAGGTGATAAAAGGAGGAAGAGAGAAGATCAGAGTAAATATGGTAAACGATAGATTTTCTTCCATTAAAAAAATGCTCAAAATGATAATCTAAACATGAAATATTTTCCGAAGCATTGCTTTCCACAAAATGCATGGCAGTTATCCAGCTTTATAACCAAAGCCAAACTGGAATTGCCTTCTTCAAAAACAAATGTGTCTGGTATTAATAGGGTAAACGTTCTGATAAATACAGCGGTTTGATGATCTAGCAGGAACATGATTATTTCAAAGAAGTGAAATTATATCCAAAGGGAATTATAGCTTTGCTTTTTTTTCTGGGAAGCTTCAATTTGGTCACTGCCCTTGAAGATGTCATTAATTTGGGCATTAATACAGATTTGTCATGCCCTACACTAGATTATTATTTTTTTTTGGCCCTTATTGTAGCCACTCAGTGCATTTTAAATAAATTATGGAAGAATGAACCCTAGCTAGTTTTTTATCTTCCAACAAACTGGCCTTTAAAATCATATTGCCCCTCTCATTGATTCATTTTTCATATGTGAAAAATGTATGTGCAGATGAATTCTTTATCTAATGCTTTTGACATTACAAGAAAGAAAAGGGACATTATACCATAGTTTAAATAGTAACTTGTAATTATTGAAGGTGAATTTGATTATGTGCAGATGAATTAATATTCTGAGACCGACTAGAACTACTAATTGGAAAAGTAGTACAATATATGTGTGTTTATTTAGAAAGAGAAGGATACTTTTAATCTGTGTTACTGAAGAGGACTACAGTGATCCCCCGAGTTTCGCGATCCCGATCATTGCGAAAGACTATATCGCGATTTTTCCACCCGGAAGTAAAAACACCATCTGCGCATGCGCGCCCCTTTTTTCTATGGCCACGCATGCGTAGATGGTGGAGTTTGCGTTCCCCCCGGCAGATCAGCTGCTGGGCGGCTTCCCTGGGTCTTCCCCCTCTTGCTGGCGGGAGGGCGAGCAGCGGGCATCAGCGAGGAGCCGGGGTTTCCCCTTTGCATGGGCGGCCGGTAAGACCCCAGCGCCGCTTCCCAGCTGAGTCCCGAAGCCAAACGCGGAAGTTCGCCTTTGCCGTCTGGCTTCAGGACTCAGCTGGGAAGCGGCGCGAGTGAAGGGCGGGCGAAGGGCGGGCGAGCGGCGGGCGCGTGGGCAGGCAGGCGGCGGGCGGACAAGCGGCGGGCGCGGCAGCAGCGAGGAGTTTGCGTGGGCGGCGGGGAAACCCCAATATTCGGCTCCTCGCTGCTGTGGCGGAAGTAAAAACACCATCTGCGCATGCGCAGATGGTGTTTTTACTTCCGCACTGCTACTTCGCGAAAAACCGATCATCGCGAGGGGTCCTGGAACGGAACCCCCGCGATAATCGGGGGACCACTGTATTGCAATATAACCATATAATTCTTATGTCCACCTAATTATTGTGAGCCATCTGTCCAATATAACATTCATAATACTATAGGGTTTATGTATATTATATTGCAATTTTATAGATTATTTTAAAAATAGTTTCTTTGAATAACAACTTCGGTGGGAATTAAAACTGAAATGTAGGATCACAGAGAAATTAACACTATGCTGTTTGTAATCTGATACATATCCTCTATTGTCTGAGCCTGATCATTAACCAGTTTCTAATTTCTCGTTTATAAGATTATTTTCTCCCTATTTAACATAATTGATCTTAGCTTTTGAAATTTTCGGAAACTTTTTGGAATACCAAATGCTTGTATTTATCAAATGAGTCCATTTAGTTGATTTAACACTGTGAAAAAAGAGACTATATTAAGATTTACAAAAATGAGTATATTACTTTTAACCAAGTTGATTATTCTGTATATTTTTGTGCATAATAAATAATGTTGTGATATTATTTTTTTCTTTATTTGAAGATGGCAGCGATGGTGGCCGTTCACACAAAACAGTGTTGGATCGCTGGCGAGAATCACTTCTTTCTTCTGCTAGCCTCTCTCAGATCTTCCTTCATCTCTCAACACTGGAGCGAAGCGTAATCTGGTCTAAGTCTATTTTAAATACCCGGTGCAAAATGTGTAGAAGGAAAGGAGATGCTGAGAGCATGGTGCTTTGTGATAGCTGTGATCGAGGCTATCATATCTACTGTATAAGACCAAAGCTTAAGGTAATTTGAAGTATTTTCTTTAGAAGGTTAAAACTTATTTCTGATATTAAGTAGAAAAATATTTCAGTAATAATATATTCTGGCTCTCTTCAAGGCTGTTCCTGATGGAGACTGGTTTTGTCCGGAGTGTCGACCTAAGCAGCGCTCTAGGCGACTTTCATCCAGACAGAGACCTTCTGTGGAGAGCGATGAAGAGGCTGTAGAAGAAATTAAAGAAGAAGATGAAACTAGTTATGAGGAAATTGGGCAAAGTGAAGATGATTATGAAGAGGAAGAAGAGGATGAGAATATTGATAATTCTGATTCTCAAGATGATGAAAAAAGGTAAATCAAGAAACTAAGTTAAAAATGTGCAGAAGTCCCATACAGACTTCCAATAGTCTCTAATTTTCTTGCTAAGGATACAAATCTTAGAGACTTAAGCAAGAGAGCACAGGTGTATATCAGTTTAACACAAACAACCACATGACAAACTAGTAACAATGGAGCATTGAGATATCTGCAAGAAATACTATTTGCCTGCAAGCAAGAACTGGTGGGATGCAATAGACAAACGGAAAATGAAGATGTTAAAGTGCTCTGGGTTGTTAGAATTCAAACAAAAAAGCACCTACCACATAACACCATAGGTTTAACAATTGTCAATAAGAAAGACAAAAAGAGCCTGGACAGTGGATGTGGCAGAACCTGGAGACAGCAGAATAGAAGAGGAAGAACTGGAGAAAATTGCATTTTACGTACTTGAATAAAGTAGCTTACCCATTTATCTATTCATAAATTTAGCCTTTGGTTTCAACATTTAGCCAGAGATATGGACTACTCCTGGTTCTTCTAGATCAAAAATTGTGACTAAAGATCTGTATGGTAATTTAATGTTCTTGACTTGATAGTGTTAGTATGCCAGAGACAGGTTGTAATTCATCCATATTCCAGAAAACACTAAATTAAAGTAGTCCATTATACTGCACTTCAGGCTATTTCGTGTAGATTTGTTTAGAATTTCCAATTAGTAAAAAAGGTGAGACCGACTAGAACTACTAACTGGAAAAGTATGTTACTAGATTTTAAACTTTTTAATTGACTGTTGCTTATCATATTTAAAGTCCTGTATTAATTGACACTAGGTTATATAAAGAAATGCTAATATCCATTTTGGAATGTCCCTGTGCTAACATTAATTACCATCTTTGAGACCCATCTTTTGTGCACTTTGAAAGTAATAACATAGCTAATGATTATAAAATGGAATTTCTCCACTGCAGTGTCCCATTTGTGTATACACTTAAGAAATCTGACGGAATATATCTTACTTTTCTATTAAGTGCTGAATTCACAAATTTAAAAAATAAAACAGAATAAAAAATATTGTGTCATAAACATTTATAATTCTATCATTTCTTACAGCTTATCCAAATTTGGAGAGCCTCAAGTAAAACTTACTTTAAGAACAAGAGCCTCAAAGCTTGCTAATAACCAGCTGAGTACTGGAAGATACAACTCTCGCAGTCAGCAGAATACACCTAAGCAAATTGGCTCTTCATATAAAGCTCTTGGAAAGAATATTAGAAAAACAAAATCTGCTCCTCCATCAGTGACAAAAGCACTACGACTTAGCAGTCGTATTACTCGCCATAATCAAGAGGTGCTGAAGGCAGATGCATTTATAGAGTTGACCAGCCGTCAAAGGCAACGTAGAGGAACGAAGACAACAGACACTACTCCAGAGAGTAGTTCTGGTTCCTTTGGCTTCAAAATTATTGAAGATGTGAATTTAAGAAAAAGGAAAAGCTCTCCGATTTCAGTAGGAAAAAAATCACAAGATACAGATTCCCTCAAAAGGGGTAGGAAACGTCAATCTACAGGTACAACATTTTTTTAAAATAAAATTGACTGCCAGAATAAATTCAGCTCATATTTAGTGTGGCTTGGGGGCTTAGTGAAGTAGTCCAATGTTGCTTTCCATTATTAAGAACGGAGGCCATTTAATGGGTGAATTTGCAATTGTGGCAATATTGAAGAAATACTACTTATTTATTTATTTTTATTTTTATTTATTATTTGGATTTGTATGCCGCCCCTCTCCGAAGACTCGGGGCGGCTCACAACAAGTGAAAAACAATCCAATACATAATCCAATTAATTAAAATATTTATAAATTTAAGAAAACCCCCTATACTAACATACACACACACAAGCATACCATGTATAAATTCAACGTGCCCAGGGGGAGATGTTTAGTTTTCCCATGCCTGACGGCAAAGGTGGGTTTTGAGGAGTTTACGGAAGGCGGGAAGAGTAGGGGCAGTTCTGATCTCCGGGGGGAGTTGGTTCCAGAGAGTCGGTGCCGCCACAGAGAAGGCTCTCCCCCTGGGGCCCGCCAACCGACATTGTTTAGTTGACGGGACCCGGAGGAGGCCCACTCTGTGGGACCTAATCGGTCGCTGGGATTCGTGCGGCAGAAGGCGGTCTCGGAGATATTCTG
Organism: Erythrolamprus reginae; assembly: GCF_031021105.1. Classification (NCBI taxonomy): domain Eukaryota; kingdom Metazoa; phylum Chordata; class Lepidosauria; order Squamata; family Dipsadidae; genus Erythrolamprus; species Erythrolamprus reginae. Next base: position 72,421,895 of record NC_091950.1, read on the forward strand.
GTCCAGTGCCATGAAGGGCTTTAAAGGTCATAACCAACACTTTGAATTGTGACCGGAAACTGATCGGCAGCCAATGCAGACTGCGGAGTGATGGTGAAACATGGGCATACCTGGGTAAGCCCATGACTGCTCTCGCAGCTGCATTCTGCACGATCTGAAGTTTCCGAACACTTTTCAAAGGTAGCCCCATGTAGAGAGCATTACAGTAGTCGAACCTCGAGGTGATGAGGGCATGAGTGACTGTGAGCAATGAGTCCAGGTCCAGATAGGGCCGCAACTGGTGCACCAGGCGAACCTGGGCAAACGCCCCCCTCGCCACAGCTGAAAGATGGTTCTCTAATGTGAGCTGTGGATCGAGGAGGACGCCCAAGTTGCGGACCCTCTCTGAGGGGGTCAATAATCCCCCCCCCCAGGGTAATGGACGGACAGATGGGATTGTCCTTGGGAGGCAAAACCCACAGCCACTCCGTCTTATCCGGGTTGAGCTTGAGTCTGTTGACACCCATCCAGGCCCCAACAGCCTCCAGGCACCGGCACATCACTTCCACCGCTTCGTTGACTGGGCATGGGGTGGAGATGTAAAGCTGGGTATCATCGGCATATTGATGATACCTCACCCCATGTCCTTGGATGATCTCACCCAGTGGTTTCATGTAGATGTTAAATAGCAAGGGGGAGAGGACCGACCCCTGAGGTACTCCACAAGGGAGAGACACCGGAGTCGACCTCTGACCCCCCACTAACACCGACTGCGACCGGCCAGAGAGGTAGGAGGAGAACCACTGAAGCACAGTGCCTCCCACCCCCAACCCCTGCAACCGGTGCAGAAGGATACCATGGTCGATGGTATCGAAAGCCGCTGAGAGACCGAGGAGCACCAGGACAGAGGATAAACCCCTGTCCCGGGCCCGCCAGAGATCATCCATCAACGCGACCAAAGCGGTTTCCGTGCTGTAACCGGGCCTGAAGCCCGACTGCTGGGGACCTAGATAATTGGCTTCTTCCAAGGACCGCTGGAGCTGGAGTGCCACCACCTTCTCGACAACCTTCCCCATAAAGGGAAGGTTGGAGACTGGACGATAGTTGTTGAGTATGGTTGGGTCCAGGGAAGGCTTCTTGAGGAGGGGGCGCACAAGCGCTTCTTTATAGAGTGATGGAAAAACTCCCCTCCCCAAGGAAGCATTGGTAATCTCCTGGGCCCAGCTCCGTGTCACCTCCCTGCCGGCCGAGACCAACCAGGAGGGACACGGATCCAGTAAACAGGTGGCGGAACTCACAGCTCCAATGGCCTTGTCCACTTCATCAGGTGTCACCAGATCAAACTCTTCCCAGACAGGTGGACAAGTACGTGCCCCAGTCACCTCGACTGACTCGTTGTCAGTCAACTCTGTTTTACAATTGGAGTCGAGGTCGGCCCGGATCTGAGCGACTTTATCAGCGAAAAACGTGTTAAACTCCTCGGCACTACTCTGCAAGGGCTCCCCAACTCCCCCCTGGTTAAGAAGGGAGCGGGTCACCCTAAACAGAGCGGCCGGGCGGGATTCCGCTGATGCAATCAAGCCGGCATGGTACGCGCATCTTGCCGCCTTGAGCGCCACTTTGTAAGTCTTAATAAAAGCTCTTACAAGTGTTCGATCAGATTCAGACCTACTCTTCCTCCATCGCTTCTCTAGACGTCTCTTCCTTATTTTGATTTGGGGTAGTTTGAAGGATGAGAATTCTTAACCCAATCATTTCAACTGAGATTATTTTCAGGTTTTTTTTATGCTTATTGACCAGTCAGCTTCATAATATTCAACACAATATGTTGAAAGCAAACAGAAACCAGGATCAGAAAATGCTTGGATTAGTAGTTATAGTTGAAAATGCCTAAATAAAATATTGTTCATTGGTGACATGAGTTTCTCTCGGTGGGCAATTGATAATATTTGTATGATGACATTATTGTGATTTGCTGCAGACACATTGATCGGTAAAACTATCTTTGTTGGAAGAGTGAACTGTGTTTGGGTCAACTTTTGTGAATTTAACAAGCAGCTTGAATTGAATTGAAATAAGTTAGCACAAGTGCCAATACTATCTGTTTCCCGGTCAGGTTTTTCTTCATAAACTGGAACAAGCCAGGTTCAGAACAATTTATTTCTACTTATACAGTATGAAATTGTAAAAAGTACTTTTTCTTTCTTGTTTTCCAAATTTTACAATATGTAGTCTAGTTATACGCATAGGCATAGAAGATTAATTGGCAAATGAAGTCTCTCTTAATTCACCTTATTTGGCTGACACCCTTGGGATTGAGTTATGCCTGCATTCTAGAAGCAAGTAATAAATGTAAATTATGCAATCATCCATCGCACGCTCATTCAGTAATCACTCATTCAGCAACTGTTCTAAGTTACAACATACTAAATGCGGATTTTATGATCATCTTTACAATTCAGCTTTCATGCCATTACAATTAATTCGGCTGTGATCATGCCATTATAATTTGAGCACTTGAGAATCAACCCACAGTTATGACAATGCAATGTCAGTGCATATTCCACGGTAATGTGATTACCATTTTCAACCATCACTACTGGCTTTTGAGAAGCAAAATTGCCATTCCTATTTATCATAATTTAGCAAAGACTACCTGTAGTCCAAAGATATGAACAAGTTTGTAATGGTGGATATATTAAATTTTCTGTAGTTTCTCTACATTTGTCTTTTTTGATGTCCATGTGTGATCCTATTATTCTAGAACTTTCTCAAGTGCCACTGAATCGGAGGACCTCAGGGCGGCAGGGTGGAGTACATGAATTATCTGCTTTTGAGCAGCTTGTTGTCGAACTGGTGCGACATGATGACAGTTGGCCCTTTATGAAATTGGTTTCCAAAGTACAGGTAACTAATAATTTCAGAGTACTAAAGTAATTAACTTGAATATTTATTTATTGGAAATAATTGTAGGGAAGAAAAATTACTAAATGTATCTGATCTTCATAAATAAGTTATACTGGGAAAGAAAATTGCAAACAAATAATAGGCCTCACATAGATAAAATTAAAACTTTGTTGATTTCTTCAGTAACATACTAAAATTTAGGTTATAGAAATATTCAAATTACATTTTGGAATTCTCTCCTTCATTGAGACTTGCCAATGAAATTACTTTTGCAAAAAATGGCAGTGTTATGATAAGTAGTAGAGAATGCATCATTATAAAAAAATGTTGGTGCTTCTCAGAGAACTTAAATGTAATGCACCAGAATATATTATGTGAAATAACAATCCATAAACAAGATAGCTATTGGAGAGAGAGAGAAAAATAGAAATGACAATAAAGTTTCAGTAGAGGGCAATATATATCTGACTTGTCCGGGCTCAGAAGTTGAACAGTATTAATACAGCTGGTATTAGGTGGGGGTAGAGAATACCAAGGCAATAAGGTGGACTGAAAAGTTTAAAAACCTCTTCCAAGACAAAGGCAATGGCAAAACAGTTCCATATTCTTTCCAGGAACCCTACAGGAAAGTATCTAGGAAGTCAAAAGTAAAATTTGAAGGAATTTTTATTTAAGACTTGAAATACTTGGTTTAGACAACTTACAACTCCGTCGTCTCCATTCCGACTTAATTATAGTTCATAAAATCATACACCAAAATGCCCTACCTGTTAACAACTACTTTCAACCACTATTTTTCAGAGGTTCTTAGAAATCTTTGTTCAAGCCAGCATATACTTGCATATATCTGTGTTGAGATTAGTCCTTAATAGTGAATACCCAGGATTTTGTTATTTAGGAAGGATCTACCATACTCAAACCTACTTGTCATCTCATTGAAACATCTGATTAATTTCTCTTTCAAATGAACTGATAATCCTAGAGGTTCACAAACTTTAGCTATAGTTTTGAGTCTTTTTCTTCAATGAATAATGAACAAGTACAGTATTTGCTTAGTTTGGTTCTCTCTATGTACTTTTGGGAGGTATGGAGAAGAGATGTTTTAGATCATGTTTAGACAGAAATATTAAAAATTCAAATGAGTTCACAAACTTTGTGCTTAAGAACTTTGTGGTAAGCTATAATTCTCTTCCTCACAATCTGAAAACTAATTTATGTCAAATATATTTATATGGATTTCATTCTTCATACCAAAGAAGCAGGACCAATTGCTTGGAAGCAAAGAATTTGCCTTGGAATTAAGAAAAAAATGTTTTATTTTGTATGAAATTATCCCTTAATTTTTTTGCTTTATAATGTACAGGTACCAGACTACTACGATATAATAAAGAAGCCCATCGCTTTAAATATAATCCGTGAAAAAGTGAACAAATGTGAATACAAAGTAGCCTGTAAGTAATGTTGTGTAATAATTTAACAATGTTTAAAACAATTTACGGTAATTTAAATAACCATGGACTTTTGGATAATGAATATAGAAAATAACACTGGAATAGGAATCTCTAGTGCAAAAGTTTTAAAATGCAGAGTTACTCCTTATACTTATATGCCTTTCGTAAACTCCTTAAAACCCACCTCTGCCGTCAAGCGTGGGGGAACTGAAACATCTCCCCCGCCTATGTAGTTTTTTGTGTATGATATGATTGTATGTATGTTTTTATATATTGGGGTTTCTTGTTTTTTAGACTTTTTAAATGTATTATTGTTATTTTAGGTTCTAACTATTAGATTTGTCATTATATATTGTTTTTATCATTGCTGTAAGCCGCCCCGAGTCTACGGAGAGGGGTGGCATACAAATCTAATAAATAATAATAATAATAATAATAATAATAATAATAATAATAATAATGGCAGTTCTTTTAAGCAGCTTCATTTTTTTCCTTGGGTCATGTGAGGCTGGAGTATATTTTCCCTTTTGAATCAAAACCACGGCATTCCCCTGGGACATGCTTATCTAAACAAAATTAACATTTAAATAAAATAATAGAATGTATTGTCTCTCCCTCATATTTATGCTGTTTTATTCTGAGAGAAAGATTGTGATCTCCCCTTACAATTCCAATCTGAGAGGTTCCTTGGAGTCAGGGAGCTTCTGGCAATATGAACGGTATTCAGGGTTTCTTTTTTAAAGAAAGGTCTCTGGTCCTTAATCACTATACAGTGATCCCCCGCTCGTTGCGAGGGTTCCGTTCCAGGACCCCCTGCAACGAGCGGGTTTTCGCGAAGTAGCGCTGCGGAAGTAAAAACACCATCTGCGCATGTGCAGATGGTGTTTTTACTTCCGCAGCGCTAGCGAGGAGCCGAAGATTGAGGACTCAGCTCGGAAGCTGCACGGGTGTTTTAAAAGGTCTCCGCCGGCATGGGGGGCTTCTTAGCACCCCCCCAAACCCGAGTTGGGGGTTCGGGGGGTGGTAGGAAGCCCCCCATGCCGGCGGAGACCTTTTAAAACACCCGTGCAGCTTCTGAGCTGAGTCCTCAAGCCAAGCGCAGAAGTTAGCCTTGAATCCCTTTGAATCCCGCCGCTTCTGCTGGATACGGGCGATGGGGGGGCGAGCTGCCACAGCCCCTGGCTTCCGCGCCGCTCGTCCCACCCACCGCCCGTATCCAGCAGAAGCTGCTGGATTCAAAGTGCTGCTGGGAGCCGCAGGCGAAAGGAGCTAGGGCATCGGAGCGCGGCGCCAGGCATTGTTCTCCGGACCCCGCCCGCTCAGCCCCGCTGCGGCCCTTTCCCTCTCCAGGCTGCGGGCGGGGTCCGGAGAACAATGCCCGAGCTCCTTTCTCCTGCGGCTCGCAGCCCACCGCCTGTCTCCTGCTGCCCGGTTTAGCCAGGACACGAGCGGCGAAATGACTTGGAGGAATGTGAAGCTGAAACCGGCCGGTTTGGACTTCCCATTCCTCCAAGTCACTTCGCCGCTCGTGTCCTGGCTAAACCGGGCAGCAGGAGACAGGCTTTGAGTTTTGGCTGCGGGGGGAGAAGTAGGACGTTCCTATCTGATTCCCTCTCTGTGCTGATTCGCTCTCTGTGCTCAAGATAGCCGCTACTGCAGCTTCAGCCCCTGCGGGCTGCCGAGGAGCACCCTGCTCCTTCGCCCCTTCTGCCTGGCAGCCACTCTGTGCAGCGGCTGAAGCCTCTCTGCCCCGCGTGCTGCTAATCCCACCCAGCTTGCATCCCCCGGCCCCCACTTGCCCGCAGCAGCCACACTATGGCTGTGAGTCAACAGGGGCCATGGGGCGCAAACCAGATGGGCGGCAGCTTGTTTAAGGTTGCGGCCGATTCCACCGGGATTGGCGGGGCACCGCTCCTGATCCGGCTTTCCACGCGAAGGTAGCCTCTGCTGCAGACGGAGGCAGAGAGACGAGAAGTAAAAAGAGAGGGGGGAAGTGCAGCAGCGGCAAGGCAAGGAAGGCTTCGGAGGTGAAACCATGACTTTCCCATTGGGCGCCCGCGAGCCTGCTCGGGTGGCCTCCAGCCAGCTGCTAAAGCTCCGAGCCTGCTTCACCGGGCGGCACTCAATTTGCAGAAGTTTCTCCTTTGTTGGGGAAGTCGCGCGGCTTCCAGGAGAGGGTACATTTTTCCCCCTCCCCCCAAAAAGCAGATTGCAATCTTTCTGATAGGATTGCTTCCCAGAAAGCTGTGTTTTGCTTAAAGTATTAAATCTGGACGGACTCCTGGCTGCTGGGTTAGTTCATTGCTAGCTGCGGAAACGATAGAAATTCAAAACTACAAAAGGATATGCTGTCTTCCGTTAATATAAATGAGAGATTTGGGCCACAGAGAATGCTGCTCCGGACTACGTACAGTACAGGAAGTTTTGGCTGCGGGGGGAGAAGTAGGACTTTCCTAACTCCCTCGCCCCGCAGCCAAAACTCAAAGCCTGTCTCCTGCTGCCCGGTTTAGCCAGGACACGAGCGGCGAAATGACTTGGAGGAATGTGAAGCTGAAACCGGCCGGTTTCAGCTTCACATTCCTCCAAGTCATTTCGCCGCTCGTGTCCTGGCTAAACCGGGCAGCAGGAGACAGGCGGTGGGCTGGGAGCCGCAGGCGAAAGGAGCTCGGGCATTGTTCTCCGGACCCCGCCCGACAGCCCCCCACCCCAGCACTTTGAATCCAGCAGCTTCTGCTGGATACGGGCGGTGGGTGGGACGAGCGGCGTGGAAGCCAGGGGCTGTGGCAGCTCGCCCCCCCATCGCCCGTATCCAGCAGAAGCGGCGGGATTCAAAGTGCTGGGGTGGGGGGTGTCCCGACAGCCCCCCACCCCAGCACTTTGAATCCAGCAGCTTCTGCTGGATACGGGCGGTGGGTGGGACGAGCGGCGCGGAAGCCAGGGGCTGTGGCAGCTCGCCCCCCCCATCGCCCGTATCCAGCAGAAGCGGCGGGATTCAAAGTGCTGGGGTGGGGGGTGTCCCGACAGCCCCCCACCCCAGCACTTTGAATCCAGCAGCTTCTGCTGGATACGGGCGGTGGGTGGGACGAGCGGCGCGGAAGCCAGGGGCTGTGACAGCTCGCCCCGCCCATCGCCCGTATCCAGCAGAAGCGGCGGGATTCAAAGGGATTCAAGGCTAACTTCTGCGCTTGGCTTGAGGACTCAGCTGGGAAGCGGCACGGGTGTTTTAAAAGGTCTCCGCCGGCATGGGGGGCTTCCTACCACCCCCCGAACCCCCAACCCGGGTTTGGGGGGGTGCTAAGAAGCCCCCCATGCCGGCGGAGACCTTTTAAAACACCCGTGCTGCTTCCCAACTGAGTCCCGAAGCCAAACGAACCCGGGTGGCCGGGCGAGCAGCGAGCAAATGGCGGGTGGCCGGGCGAACGGCGGGCGAACGGCGGGCGAGCGGGTGCTGGGGGGGGCTTCTCGCCCTCCCGCCAGCAAGAGGGGGAAGACCCAGGGAAGCCGCCCAGCAGCTGATCTGCCCGGCGGGGAACACCATCTACGCGTGGCCATAGGAAAAAGGGCGCATGCGCAGATGGTGTTTTTACTTCCGGGTTGAAAAATCGCGATGTAGCCCGTTCGCAATGGTCGGGGACGCAATAACCGGGGGATCACTGTATTAGATTAGCTCTCATAGAAGCAACTGCAATTCCATAGATAAATTCTTTGTTTAGAAATATTTGCTTATCATATTTATATTTTTCCTTACAGCGGAATTCATTGAAGATGTTGAGCTGATGTTTTCAAACTGCTTTGAATATAATGCTCGTAATACAAGCGAAGCAAAAGCTGGAACGAGACTTCAGGCGTTTTTTCATGTTCAGGCTCAAAAACTTGGACTTCCGGTTGCATCAGGTTACATGAAGCATATTGTTCCAACAGCCAAAAAGTCACGCATCTAACTTCTTTTTACATCTTAAGAAGAATTTCTTAGGACTTGAATTAGAAGAAGCCATTATATTTTCATAGAAAATGAAACACTGAAATCATGCAGCCATAGAAAGCAATAACATCTGCCACACCTTGGAAGTGTGGTCTGCACTATATTCTCAATTTATTAAGCACTCAGGAAAATGTAGGGAAGGTTCCCTTTTCTACAGTTTTGTTCAGTGTCTAATAATTTTGATACGTATTGAATACAGAACTGATTTATAGTAGCGTTGGTATTTTAAAGACCATTTTTGTCCAAATGCTTTTTTCCCCAGCACCAGCTATTTTGTTGTTTAGAGAACAATATTTTATTTTGTAGATTGTGGCATAGTTTTGTAAGAATTCTACCTTGGTTATAATCATAATATGCAATACGTACAAAGTGAAATATATGAAGTCATTGCATACCAGTTTTTGACACTACGTGAATGAGTACAATTTTATACATATTAAATTACTGTGCCAGTGCTGTTTGGAAAAATTAAACCTGACTTTATTAAGTAAGATATTTATTTAGCTTACAAATAATTTGTGTATTTGTTTTTTATTTATAAAATATTTACTTTTAAAATAAAAAAAATCCTTAATTTTGTTTTCATTGTGTTTTGTTTATATATTTAATAATTGACCTCTTTTCATCTGGGAGTTCTTTCAGCAAAACAGTAACTTACCAAACTATATTCATTTGTACAATTTTGGTTAAAAAAAGAAAAAGAAATCAAGTGTTATTTTACATGTACTAATGAACAACGCCCTTTATGAAACTAACTTCTATGGGTAGATTTATTCCTACGTGTGGCTAGTTCAGGTAAGTGGTGTGATACCTCAACATTAGATTGCAAATTATCAGCAGTACTGCTCTACATACTACATGTCATGATTTTTCACATGTAACTTCAAAACAGCTGCCTAATTATTTTTCTAAAAGTTTATCAATTTAGTAAACATTTTTCTTCAAATATTGTTCAATTATTTTTTTAAATGTCCAGTAATTTACAAAAGTCAAAATTAAACTTACTGATCTACTTACTTTCGTCTCAACATTTCATCTCAGCACTGGAGACCTCACCTACAAAAAGATATTGACAAAATTGAACGGGTCCAAAGATGGGCTACAAGAATGGTGGAAGGTCTTAAGCATAAAACGTATCAGGAAAGACTTCATGAACTCAATCTGTATAGTCTGGAGGACAGAAGGAAAAGGGGGGACATGATCGAAACATTTAAATATATTAAAGGGTTAAATAAGGTTCAGGAGGGAAGTGTTTTTAATAGGAAAGTGAACACAAAAACAAGGGGACACAATCTGAAGTTAGTTGGGGGAAAGATCAAAAGCAACATGAGAAAATATTATTTTACTGAAAGAGTAGTAGATCCTTGGAACAAACTTCCAGCAGACGTGGTTGGTAAATCCACAGTAACTGAATTTAAACATGCCTGGGATAAACATATATCCATCCTAAGATAAAATACAGAAAATAGTATAAGGGCAGACTAGATGGACCATGAGGTCTTTTTCTGCCGTCAGACTTCTATGTTTCTATGTTTCTATGTATCATTTTCAAATTTGTTTAGCTTAGAGGAAGACAAAATTTGCAAGGAATTTTATGGACATCATAAACTTTTTGCACTATTTCTTGTTCACTCACTTCTGATTCTTCATTACAGACATAATTTTGTCAGGATTGTCTATCAGTAAAGACTTGATAGCACATAATCCAAACCATCCTTCCTCGCTTCTTTGTATCCTTGAAGGTTAATGCTTGTGTCATCACCCTTGGTGTCTGGCCATCTTGCCTTCTGTCAGAATTTTTAATTGCCTTCAGTCATCAGGATCTTCTCCAGCAAATCTTGGTTTTGTATTATTTAATTTAAACTGCTACACTTTACTTTATTCTTTGTGCTTCGACTTAGGATTTTACTTTTAACTTCATTGGTTCATGATAATCATAAAATTTCTTCACTAATAGAAACATAGAAACATAGAAGTCTGACGGCAGAAAAAGACCTCATGGTCCATCTAGTCTGCCCTTATACTATTTTCTGTATTTTATCCTAGGATGGATATATGTTTATCCCAGGCATGTTTAAATTCAGTTACTGTGGATTTATCTACCACGTCTGCTGGAAGTTTGTTCCAAGGATCTACTACTCTTTCAGTAAAATAATATTTTCTCATGTTGCTTTTGATCTTTCCCCCAACTAACTTCAGATTGTGTCCCCTTGTCCTTGTGTTCACTTTCCTATTAAAAACACTTCCCTCCTGGACCTTATTTAACCCTTTAATATATTTAAATGTTTCGATTATGTCCCCCCTTTTCCTTCCCAGACTATACAGATTGAGTTCATTAAGTCTTTCCTGATATGTTTTATGCTTAAGACCTTCCACCATTCTTGTAGCCCGTCTTTGGACCCGTTCAATTTTGTCAATATCTTTTTGTAGGTGAGGTCTCCAGAACTGAACACAGTATTCCAAATGTGGTCTCACCAGCATTCTATATAGCGGGATCATAATCTCCCTCTTCCTGCTTGTTATACCTCTAGCTATGCAGCCAAGCATCCTACTTGCTTTCCCTACCGCCTGACTGCACTGTTTACCCATTTTGAGACTGTCAGAAATCACTACCCCTAAATCCTTTTCTTCTGAAGTATTTGCTAACACAGAACTGCCGATACAATACTCAGATTGAGGATTCCTTTTCCCCAAGTGCATTATTTTACATTTGGAAACATTAAACTGCAGTTTCCATTGCTTTGACCATTTATCTAGTAAAGCTAAATCATTTACCATATTACAGACGCCTCCAGGAATATCAACCCTATTGCACACTTTAGAGTCATCGGCAAATAGGCAAACCTTCCCTACCAAACCTTCTCCTATGTCACTCACAAACATACTAAGTAACTGGTAGCCCACTAACTCCCTTGTTTTTAGAAGTGTGACTTTCTATATTTTTTTCATTTTGTGCATTTAGTAGTTTCATTCTATATATTGTTGAAATCTGAATCTCAAAAACTGTAGGAAAAGAGCAACTATTACGTAGTTTGAGTGTTTTTAGTATACTAATTTTTTGTTACTGAAATATAAATTTATCTTTCCTGTCTTGGCCATTACTGTGCTTTTGATACTATTCTATGATCACAAATGGTACATTAATTATACCTTGTACAGATAATTTTTGAAGTTATGGCACACAACCCCCCCCATCTGCCCTCCCCCAAAAAGGCTACTTATGATTCGGTTTCAAAATTGTGGCTGCTGCAGAGCCTCACAGTCACATGGAATAGAATGTAACAGAATTGGAAGGCACTTCTAATCCAACCCCCTGCTTCCTGCTTAGGCAAGAAACACTACACCGCTTCAGACAAATGGTTATCCAACATCTTAAAACGTTCAGTGTTGGAGCATTCACAACCTCTGGAGGCAAGTTGTTCCACTGATTAATTATTCTTTCAGGAAATTTCTCCTTAGTTCTAGGTTGCTTCTCTCCTTGATTAGTTTCCACCCACTGCTTCTTGTCTTTCCCTCAGGTATTTTGGAAAATGGGTTGATTCCCTTTTTGTGGCAGTCCCCAAGATATTGGAACACTATCACATCATCCCTAGTCCTTCTTTTCATCAGAGTAGGATACTCAGTTCCAGCAAACCTTCATGCACAAACCTTGGGTAAATTTGCCTTTACGATTGGCCATATATCTATCTCCTCCTTACATTCTGTAGAGCTCTGTAGCTCTACTTGAGGAAGAAGAGTAGGCCATTCCACCCCTCCGCCATGTGTAGCCCTAAGTAGGCACCAAGAATACATTAAGTCTGGTCCAAAAATGATGCCTGCTTCTGGGACAGAGCCATCAGGCTAGGGATACTGAGGAGCGGAGCAGCCTGCTCTGTTTTTCTCAGTGCAAGCTCTTGAGAGTACAGCAGATGGTAAGGGTGTGATGAAACTGGGGAGGAGGGTGAGGGGTAGATCTGGGTCCAGGTAGATCCAAGGCCTGCAGAAGCCTTCAAGGAGGGAGACTTTGAGAAGCTTGAGGCAGGCAGGATTGGGCCTGCACTAGGTCTCCCAGGCACCCCATCTTTCGTTTATTTACCCATGTGATTGATTAATGACCACAAGAGGGATGGGGGAATCATTAAGTGAAGCAAGGTTTTCCCCAAATGCCATAATCAAATCGAGCTATTTCTAGTCTCCACAGAGGTTGGACCTCCAGAAAACCCAAGAGCAGGGAAAACGGGTTTAGATCAGGGCTTAGATTTCTCTCTCTCTCTCTCTCTTTCTATCTATCTATCCATCTATCTATCTGATTTATTTATTTGTTTGTTTGTTTGCTTGCTTGTTTGACTTATATGCCGCCCCTCTTCGTGGACTCGGGACGGCTTACAACATTTTAGTAAAAAATACAATAAATAAAACATTCTAGGCCAATTAATAGGATAATAACTAAATTTTTTCTTAAAACTAAACATTTAAAATCAAAAAGGCACACACATACTATCACACCAGATACATTCATTGGGCAGAGGCTGGAGACTAATGACCGCAAGCCTGGCCACATAAATGTGTTTTCAAATTCTTACAGAAGGCAAGGAGGGTGGGGGCAGTGTGAACCTTTGGGGAGAGTTGATTCCAGAGGGCCGAGGCTCCCACAGAGAAAGCTCTCTCCCTAGGCCCCGCCAGCCTGCATTGTCCGGTTGACAGGGCCCTGAGGAGACCAACTCTGTGGGACCTAACGGGACACTGGGATTCGTATGGCAGAAGCGGTCTCGGAGATAATCTGGTTCTATGCCATGTAGGGCTTTATAGGTCATAACCAACACTATGAATTGTGTCCAGAAACCAATCGGCAGCCAATGCAGTCTGCGGAGTGATGGAGAGATGTGGGCATATTTTGGAAGGCCCAAAACTGCTCGCGCGGCTGCATTTTGCACAATTTGAAGTTTACGAACACTCTTCAAAGGTAACCCCATGTAGAGAGCATTGCAGTAGTCGAGGTGATAAGGGCATGAGTGACCATGAGCAAAGACTCCCTGTCCAAATAGGGCCGCAACTGGTGCACCAGGCGAACCTGTGCAAACTCCCCCCTCGCCACAGCCAAAAGATGGTTTTCTAAAGTTAGCTGTGGATCGAGGATGCCGCCCAAGTTTCTCAGATGACCTCTAAGAAGATCCACAAGACAATTTCATGGTTTAGGAAGGGCAACTTGCACAATGGTCCTTATACGCTCCCCTAAATTTAAGGGAAGGACTATAACTCAATCATGACATGAGACAGCTGGTCATGGGAAAGTGTTTAAAACACAGCATTAGGTTCTTAGGGATTTACAGGGGCCAAGACCGAGGGCAGATGTCAAAGATTATGTTTCATTGTGTGATGTACACTGTTAGGCAAAATCTGTTCCTGGAAAATCAGCTGTCTTGTAACCTTTAGGCTCACTTTTGCCACCCTGGAACACTTATTACGTATTGTTATTTGCCACCAGGGTTTGGAAGGACCCTTTTCAATTATTAAACTTTAAAATTTATTTGTTAACTTCTCTGCATCTGGCATCCAATGGAGAATTCAAGAGGTTGAATCAAATATTACAGGAATATTTAAAATTCTCCAGATCCTGTTGACTAAGCAATGCAGGTTGGTGGGACTGCGGAGGAGGGCCTTCTCTGTGGCTGCCAATCACTGGAACACCCCCCCCCCCATGCCCATATTGCTCCCACCCTACTGGCCTTCTGAAAGGCTGTGAAGACCTGGCTTTGCTGGCCGGCCTGGGGGCTGTAAATACATCTGCCATGGCCGAATTGTATATGAGTAGTATGCATATGTGTTAGTTGGACAGCTTGCCTTGTGGGTTTTTATAATGGGATTTTTACTGTTTTAATTTAATATTTGACTTTTTATTATTGTACTGTTTTTCATATTGCTGTAAGCCATTGGGATTGGGCGGCCTAGAAGTCAAAATATAAATAAATAAATTTAATAAATATTTACAGAGTTATCTGCGATCACATAGCCCCTGCCCCCCTAATCACCCGCAACACCTATCTGCTGGTGATCTGCTTTGGAGCTGCTTGGGACTTGTAACTTCTTGCTGGCTTCCTCACCAACTTGGTTGTGAACTTGTGGGAAGTTGGCAGGAGATTGCCTCAACTAATGACCAAGGGATTTGGTTAATGATGATGCTCAGAACTGTAGGGATTGGTATCACAAAATAATGAGGTCATGTTTTAGCACTGTATTGATTGGCAATGAAAATTCCAGTCCAATTGCCATTGTAAATCAAGGATTATCTACATAGAGAGCAAAAGAAGATATAGTATAATTAGAATTGCAAGATTCTGTTGTTATAATTTGGTTGTGGACAGCATGCTATTCATGACCTGCAAAACAACTCTCTGCAGTCCACTTTCTTAAAAAAGTAAATTTATAATCACTGCCACCACAAAAGATGATAAAATTGTCAAACGCATGAATTCACAGCTAAATGATTTTCTATGTTGAAAACAGCAGTCAATGGAACTTTTACTAGCTACAGACAGTTCTTGAATTACAGATGTTTGTTATAAGTTACAATGACAATGAGAGAAGTAATTCATGGCCGATCCTCACATGTTGTAGCATCCTCATGGTCACATGATCAAAATTTGGACACTTGACAGCCAGTATGTATTTATGATTCCAAGGTCAAGTTATAGTCATTTTCAATCATCCCAGTCAGCTTCTGACAAGTAAAGTCAAGGAGGGAGCCAGATGTACTTAATGACTTCAAGGTCCACCTAACCACAGTGATTATTTCACAACCATGGCAAAAATGTCGTAAAATCAGGCACAACTCATTTAATGGCCACCTAGCTTAGTGATACATAAGTCTCAATTGTGGCAGTAATTCAACTATCTATAATAATCAAATGTATACTTTTAGGCCATTCTGTTTATAACTAAGTCTATATAGTCCATTATATACAGTATATCCAATCTCCTCTTGAAAGTGTCCAGAGTTGGGGAGTTCACAACCTCCGCAGGCAGGTTGTTCCACTGGTTGATCGCTCTGATCGTCAGGAAGTTCTTCCTTACTTCTAGGTTGAATCTTTCCTTGGTCAGCTTCCAGCCGTTGTTCCTTGTCCGGCCCTCTGGTGCTCTGGAGAATAGAGTGGCCCCCTCCTCTCTGTGGCAACCCCTCATGTACCTGTACACAGCTATCATGTCCCCTCTGGCCCTCCTTTTCTCTAGGCTATCCATGCCCAGTTCCCGCAATCTCTCTTCGTAAGTCTTGGTTTCAAGTCTCCTAATCATTTTGGTTGCTCTTTTCTGCACCTTCTCCACAGTTTCAATGTCTCTTTTGAAGTGTGGTGACCAGAACGGGATGCAGTACTCCAGATGTGGTCTGACCAGGGCGTAGTAGAGAGGTATTAATACTTCCCTGGTCTTGGAGTGCATCCCCCTGTTGATGCAGCTTGGGATAGTGTTGGCTTTTTTGGCCGCTGCTGCACATTGCTGGCTCATGTTTAGTTGATTATTCACCAAGACTCCAAGAACTCTTTCGGTCAGGTTTCTCCAAGGCTTTATGTGTGTCTAGTTTTTTTTTTACCAAGGTGAAGGACTTTGCTCTTGTCGACGTTGAACATCATGTTGTTAGTGTGGGCCCATAGTGTTAATCTGTCTAGATCTTTCTGTATTTTGAGCCTGTCCTCTAGGGGGATAGCTGCCCCTGCCAGCTTGGTGTCTGAAGGCAAACTGCCCTCCCCCAGTGGGTTGACCTCTAGGGAGGCACAGAATGCCATGATTGCCACATCACTCTCCAGTAATATTTTATTCCAAATTTCAGTGCCTATAAACCTATGATTACAACAGGTGCCATCTGCAAATTTGATTAGTTCCCCTTCTACTCCCTCGTCCAGGTCATTGATTAAAATATTGAAGAGTACAGGGCCCAGAACAGAACCCTGTGGTACCCCACTGCCTACCTTCTTTCATGTGGATTTGGAACTGTTGAGGACAACTCGTTGCGTGCGGTTGGACAGCCAACTGTTTATTCATCTGCATGTGTTGTAACCTACCCCGTATATATAAAATTAAATCTTCCTTCTCAAGTGGGGAATCGTATCTGAGGGAAAATTGTTGGGCCTGCCAGGATTATAGAAGGAATGGCTAATGCAGCTATGAAGGTACAGAAATAAATAGGGCGAAAACCTTTGGAGACATCCGTTGTCAACTCATAAACCTACCTCAAAATAAGGGAAACTGGCTCATAGGGCCCAAAGTGGCTTTTTTAATTTTAGCCGTCATGATCACTAGTGGATCATATGCAGCCCAAGAGCTGCTTACTCTGTTCTAATAACTAAAATCTGGACATTTAAGATTATTATCTACTTTTAAATAATAAATTCTGAAAATAAGATGTTACAATGGTTGTTATATGGTCTGGTTTAATTACAATCAATTTATTTATTTGTTAATTTTTTATGCCACCCATCTGCTCTACAAGGAGATTCTGGGCAGGTTGCTGGTTATAAAACAAGCAAAATACACAAAATTAAAATATTAAGAACTATGCAGGTAGTCCTCAACTTACCGCAGTTCATTTAGTGACAACGGCACTAAAAAAAGTGACTTATGACCATTCTTCAGTTACCACCTTTATAGCAACCTCATGATCATGTGGTTCATACTTTTGACCATTGTTGTGTCCCAACACCTTTTGACAAGCAATATCAATGGGGAAAAACTTAACAATTGCTTTTCTAACTTATCAACCTGACTGATTAATTTACCAACTGTGGCAAAAAAGATCATAAAATAGGGCAAAACTTACATAACAAATGTCTCAACCACAGAAATGTTGCACTTAATTGTGGTTGAGGACTAGCGGAAATTTTGAGTAGTTCAGAGCAGTGTTTCCCAACCTTTTTTGAGCCGCGGCACATTATTCGTATTTTCAAAATCCTGGGGAACACTGAAGGGGGGGGGGCGGGCTAAATAAAAGTTTGGACAAAAAAAACCTCTCTCTTCCTCCCTTTCGCTCTATTTCTCCCTCTTTCTCTCTTTTCCTTCCTTCCCTTCATTCTCTCTCTCCATCCCTCTTTCTTTCTTCCTCTCTTTTTTGCTCTCTTTCTCTCTCCCTCCTTCCCTTCCTCTATGTCTTTCTCTCTCCCTTGCTTTCTCTGTCTCTCTTGCTATCTCTTTCTTGCTTTTCTCTCTCTCTCTTGCTCTCTCTCTCTCTTTCACTGTCTTGCTATATGTCTCTTTCTTTCTCTTTGCCTCTCTTGCTATCTCTCTTTCTCTCTCTGTCTCTCTTGCTATGTCTCTCTTTCTTTCTCTTTCTCTCTCTCTCTGTGCCTCTCTTGCTAAGTCTCTCCTTTTCTCTTGCTATGTCTCTCTTTCTTTTTCTCTCTCTCTGCCTCTCTTGCTATGTCTCTCTTTCTCTCTCTTTCTCTATCTCTCTTTCTCTGCCTCTCTTGCTGTCTCTCTTTCTTGCTCTGTCTCTCTTTCTCTGCCTCTCTTGCTATGTCTCTCTTTCTCTCTCTCTCTGCCTCTTATATGTCTCTCTTTCTCTCTCTCAGCTGACTGCAAGCGGGAGCCCTGACGGCGGCAGCTGGACGTGGTGCTGGACACCGTATATGCCAGGCACGCAGCGCCAGCATGTACGACGTCCAGCAGCACGTCCAACCGCCACCGTCAGGGCTCCCACTTGCAGTCAGCTGAGAGAGAGAGAGAGAGCGATCCCTCTCGCCGCCGCCATCTCCCCCGACTGCCTGCGGCCGCTGCGGCCACCCCCCCCCACTCCCATCGGACACTTGCCGGAGAGAGAGAGAGAGAGAGAGAGCGATCCCTCTCGCCTCCGCCATCTCCCCCGACTGCCTGCGGCCGCTGCGGCCCCCCCCCCGCTCCCATCGGACACTTGCCGTTGAGAGAGAGAGCGAGCGAGCGATCCCTCTCGCCGCCGCCATCTCCCCCGACTGCCTGCGGCCGCTGCGCCCCCCCCACTCCCATCGGACACTTGCCGTCGAGAGAGAGAGAGAGCGATCCCTCTCGCCGCCGCCATCTCCCCCGACTGCCTGCGGCCGCTGCGCCCCCCCTCCCATCGGACACTTGCCGTCGACGCCAGAGGAGCTCCAGCTGGGCGGGGCGCTGCCGGTACTTCCGTCCTGGGGCTCCCGCTCGCAGCTGTCCCCCGCCTCCTGCTCGATGCCGCGGTTTTCGGCGCTCTCCTGCTGGGCCCCAAAGAAAGAAGGCGGGAAAAAGGTGCGAAGAACGGAGCTCTCCTTCTTCCTGCCTTCCTTCTTTGGGGCCCAGCAGGAGAGCGCCGAAAACCGCGGCATCGAGCAGGAGGCGGGGGACAGCTGCGAGCGGGAGCCCCAGGATGGAAGCTTGGCGGCACACCTGGCCATGTCTCGCGGCACACCGGTGTGCCGCGGCACACTGGTGTGCCGCGAGACATGGCCAGGTGTGCTGCCAAGCTTCCGTCCTGGGGCTCCCGCTCGCAGCTGTCCCCCGCCTCCTGCTCGATGCCGCGGTTTTCGGTGCTCTCCTGCTGGGCCCCAAAGAAGGAAGGCAGGAAGAAGGAGAGCTCCGTTCTTCGCACCTTTTTCCCGCCTTCTTGGGAAACGCTGGTTCAGAGAACTGATAGCGGAAATTTTGAGTAGAAGCAGCAAATACCACTTCTAGCTGGCCCCAGAGTGGGGTGGGAATGGAGATTTTGCAATATTTATTTATTTATTTATTCAATTTTCATGCCGCCTTTCTCCTTAGACTCAGGGCGGCTTACATGTTAGCAATAGCACTTTTGAACAGAGCCAGCATATTGCCCCCACAATCTGGGTCCTCATTTTACCCACCTCGGAAGGATGGAAGGCTGAGTCAACCTTGAACCGGTGATGAGATTTGAACCGCTGACCTTCAGATCTACAGTCAGCTTCAGTGGCCTGCAGTACAGCACTCTACCTGCTGCGCCACCCCGGCTCATATCCTTCTCACACCCACTAAGCCACACTAACTAGTAGTAGTAAAAAAAAATTGGATTTCACCACTGGGACTACCTGTACTAAATAAGTTGAAGACTACCCGTACTAAAACCGAACTAAGAGAACTAAGTTGTAGACCAGTGATGGCGAACTTTTTTTTCCTCGGGTACCAAAAGAGCATCCGTGTGTACTATCACACATGCACGAGTGCCCACAACCATAATTCAATGTCTAGGGAGGGCAAAAACAGCTTCCCCCACTCCCCAGAGGCCTTGTGGAGGCTGGAAACAGCCTGTTTCCCAACTTTTGGTGGGCCCAGTAGGCTCGTGTTTCACCCTCACCAGGCTCCAAAGGCTTTCCTGGAGCTGGGGGAGTGTAAAAATGCCCTCCCCCATCCCTCTCTAATAGCCAAAAATGCCCTCCCAGAGCCTCTGTGTGAGCCAAAAATCAGCTAGCTGGCACACACCCTTGCCATAGGTTTGCCATCACTGATGTCTTTTTATCCTGGCAGCCATCTCCAGCAATGAGCAAGCCTCAGGGCTCCAGGCCAGCTGGTAAAGTCAGGTTTTGATACCATTCTGGAAAGCCAGAATGGAGGGGACAGTTCTTACTTCCAGTGGTAGAATGTTCCACAGGGATGGGGTCAGAAAAGGCTCTTCTCCTTGACACCTCCTGCTTCCATTACTTGACAGACAAGGTCCATAGCCATAGTCCTCAGAGAGGGGCGGCATAAAAGTCCAATCAATCAATCAATCAATCAATCAATAGTAGGCCTCTTTCACTGGCACAAGAGATGTAGGACTATCCCATCAGAAAACGACAGCTCCTCAGAATTATCTTAATCACTACAATAAATATAAGTGTTCTTTTTTTCTCACTATATAATCAGTATCTTCTTTCTTGTGATATATATGTTTTTTTGTTTCATTATTTAAAAAAATTGAAATTAAAAAAACATGGACATTTAAGCTGTTTCATTTAAAAGGAAATTTCTTACAAAAATATTCATCATGTGGTATAAACGGTCTAATGTTTACCTAATTAAATATTTTTCACCTGAAATTAGTTTTGAATCTTGGCACTGACCAGTCAGCTATTGTTTCTGGACTCCCTTTAGATTGGAAAAACCAGATTAGTCAGAGCTATGCATTAGGATTCCCAAAACACTGTAACTCTAACTTATATGTAATTCCTTGAGAATAAAAGTAATATCTTGTAGAAAAATTATCAAAATATATATTTATGGAGATTCTCAATCATTCAGGTCATGCTTGTCCCAAAGGTGCTTTTTCCAAAAGGCTACTGGACTGAACACCTGAAATTTCTTGGATGAGAAGCTAAATGTTTTCAAAGATAAACCCAAGAAAGTCCAGTTGCTTTTTGGAAAAAGCACCTCTGGAAGAGCAGAATGTATATTTTATTAAAAGGCAATCACCTGCTTCATGTTATTCAATATACAACTTCAACCTATAGCTTCAATAAACTCCTACTTTTCACACAAATCTCAATGTCATCTACCTTTCCTATATTTAAAAATATGGTCTTTTTAATCATAAGACTAAATTCCACAGTACAATATTTTATTTCAGCTAATATATAACATTATTGTATCATCTTTTAAATATCTTTTTGGTCAATCTTGAGCAATTTTTAAAGTTCTTGAGCTAACGTTAACATGAAATATATTAGGATTCTTGAAAAGAATGTAAATCTCATTGTAACCAATGTCAAACTGTAGAACTAGTTTTTTCATGGTACTTTCACTGAAACACTCGTGTTCTGATACCTCTTGATAATTTTCTACATTTATCTGTAATTTACAATAAGATATTGATTTTCCATATAAAATGCTGAAAATTTTTTTCTGTATTGAACGCCTAAAAAAACAGTACTGAAAATAATATTCAGTTTTGATGGGCAAGCACATGGCAATTCTCAAAATATTAGAACAGATGCTTTATTATCTTCTTACACTGATACAAAGGAAGTTCTGATTTGTCTTTTTCATCAAGAATGCATTTATTACTAAATTGTCCTTGTTTGTGGAGAAGGAAGTAGGCTCTGTCACTCACATTCCATTCCACTTAGCCTTGCTGTGAAAATTATTCCTCTCACAGCCTCGAGTGCCTTCCCCTTTCATCAGCTTTGTTATCCAACTGCTTCTACAGCCTAATTCTCAAGACCCCTATGAGCTTCTGATGGTGACTGCATGACAAGTGAACCCACCAACTGGCCAAACGTATGTTGTGTGAACGCAGCATCTGCTTAATTTAGAAGTCTGCATGTGGTGTGAATTCATAAAAGTTAATTAATTAAATAAACTATGGTAAAATTAACAGTGGATAAGCATGCCCAGGAGTGTTGTTCAGCAAATGAATCTCTCACACATAACTATACTATACGATTCAGGACACCTAATCATAACAACAGAGTTGGATGGGACCTTGGAGGTCTTCTAGTCCAACCCCCTGCTTAGGCAGGAAACCTTACACTACTTCAGACAGATGATTATCCAACATATTCTTTAAAACTTCCAGTGTTGGAGCACTCACAACTTCTGGAGGCAAGCTGTTCCACTGATCAATTGTTCTAACAGTCAGGAAATTTCTCCTTAGTTCTAAGTTACTTCTCTCCTTGTTTAGTTTCCACCCATTGCTTCTTGTTCTACCTTCAGGTGCTTTGGAGAATAGCTTGACTCCTTCTTCTTTATGGCAACCCCTGAGATATCAGAACACTGCTATCATGTCTCCCCTGGTCCTTCTTTTCATCAAACTACCTTGTAGCCTTCTTCCATTTTGTCTCCTGAGTTTTGGTATCTATTCTTCTTTAGCTGAACCAGGCACCCCACTCCTGATCTAGGTGCTGTCGCTGTAAAACCCTTTTAAATTGGTCTTGGATTTTCCCCATTGAAAAAGCCGCAGGGTCAAACACAAACACTACACTGCTGCCCGTGAAACACGAACAACTCGTCCCCGTTCGGCTCTTTCTCTTGTTCCCATCCTTCGCCCTCCCTCTTGTATCAGGCGGCGGCCCTTCGGCTGCGACAGATTCGTCTTGGATTTATCTTTGCCCGCTTCCTTGGCATAACAAGGCGGCCCAACCTCGGCAGGTGCGCTCAGAGAAGCTCGGCGGGGAAGCGGCGCCAGGGGCAACTGCTCTGAAGTCGCCGCCGCCTCTCAGCCATCTCCTTCCAGGACCCGGCGCGGAAGCTCCAAGAGCAGAGAGCCCTTGCAGCCACACAAAGGGAGCCAAGCCCGTCAGAGGACCGGGTGGCCGAGAGGGGCGGTTGGCCCGCTATCCGCGGGAGGAGCCCAAAAGTGCGGCAGAAACCCGCTTCATCTGCCGCGCCCCGCGTAACTGAAAAGCGCAAAGGCGGCTGAGGAAACCCGCAGAGGCGGGGTGGGGGACTGCAAAAGGCAACGGCCGACGCCCGCACCCACGCTCCGGTGCTGGCCAGCTGGGACGGCGGCGGGATGGCGTGGGCCAAGACAGGGCCAAGCAGGAGAGGATGCCCCGCTGGGATGTAATGCGGAGCGGCAGGGACTCCTCCCCTTCAGGAAGGCCGGGGTGTGTGTGGTACACTGTCCCTCTCACCCCCGAAGCGCCCTTTTTGGCGAAGTCCTCGCGTCAAAAAAAGGCGGTGAGCTCTCCGTCTTTCTCCCCCCTCCCCATTTTGGCTTCTCCGCAGGGCTGGGCAGGGCCTGGAGCACGTGGTGAGGGAAGGCGAAGCCCATGTGACCGGCCTCCCTCTCCCCTCGAGCCCCCCGCCGCTCGCCTCTCTTCTGCCCGCCTTGCCTTCTCCGCGGTGGGCTCTCCGTACGCGTCAGTCCGACTCCGCTCCCACAAGCGTTACAAGCGGCCGGCGCCATCGCCACCCCTGCCCTCCCCCCGCGCCTCCACCCAGCCCGGGCACCATGGTAAGAGCGCGGAGCAACCTGCCGCGCGCCTCGAGCGCTCTCCGCTCGCCCTGCCGCCGGAATGACGGAACCCAGGCTCCCCGAGGGCGAGAGGGGCGACGAGAGCCCCGTGGCGGCGCCTGGCAGCCATTTTAGTCTAATTTTAGCCTGGGCTGAGGGGGTGGCAGCGGAGGACGACCCCCCCTCCCAGCGCAGGCCGCGGAGGAGGCCAGGGGGCGCCGGGGGTAGGGCGGCTGGCCGTCCCCGAGAGAAGGGGGAAAGGGAGCGCCGCTGAAGGAGGCTTTGCCCCCTCGGAGGGTCCTTGAAGAAACGCTCTTCCCCGACCGGAACGCTTTCCGCGGAGAGAAGCAGGAAAAATATCCGGGAGCGACGCGATTCGTGCTTGGTTTCCTTCCCGTTTAGGTGTAGTGGGCAAGGTTTTTCCCCTAAAAATAGCAGCAGTGTGTGGAGTCCCTTTGGAGTCACGGAACGGGACCCATGAAGCGGGGCTGGCTGTTCCCCTCCGCCGGTTCGCCTTGCCCTCTCAAAGGAGAGGACTGGGGCAGAAGTAACGCAGCGGGGCGGATAGGATGAAACCGAGCCTCCCCGTTGCTTGGAAAGGCTTCATTTCATTCGTTTTCCCTTTTTTATTGGCGTGTAATGCGGGAATTAAAAGGTGGGGGGGCTGGTTGACTCCATCATTTGTAGATTTGTGAGAAGAGGTGAATACAGTATTCCTTCTTCTATATAAGGGAGAACAGACTTTGCAAAATGACTTGGGCTTCTCCTCACCTCCACCCCCACCTCCTGCACAAAAGAGAGAGCGAGAGCCAGAGAGAGAGAGAGCCAGAGAGAGAGAGAGAGAGAGAGAGAGAGAGAGAGAGAGAGAGAGAGAGAGAGAGAAACGAATATTATCCGTGCTTTGGTCTCCTTTTAGGTGTGGAAATATACCTCTGTCAGATCCTTTGCATGACTTCCATCTTATAATGGCAGGTCTACTCGCACATTATGTGTGATAGAGATGCAGCTTTCTTTTTGCCTAACTGGGGGGGAAAAACACACACCCCGCTGTCTTTTAACTGAAAGGCAGGTGTGATGGAATGACGCATAGCTGGGTTTTCCCCTTCCCCTCCGTTGTGGCACTAGATTAGAACATGGGATAAAACCATTATTTTCCTTTGTTAGAATGGCTTTAATTAATCTGAATGTTGGGGCAGAAGGAAGCACCCACCCTCATGAGAAAGCTGAGTGCAGTAGTATATACCATTCACGGCGGCGTATGGATATTGCTTATATTTAAGGAGTTGCTCAACTGCTTAAATATGGGGAAGAGTGTCATCTTTACTCTTTTAATCTATCCCAGAGAACACTGCCTATTAGAGCCTGCCCACTGCCAGTATGTGGCTGAAAATCCAACAGAAAGGCAGGAATGTCCTGATTGTATTTGAATGACATTATTATACAGCTGTTCCTCTTGGTGCTAGATAGCATGTGCACACAAAAGGCTCGATTTTCTTCTAACAGTAGAGAAGGAAAATGGCAAAGGTTGTCATTCTGTAAAAGGGAACACTGAGATAACTCTTATATTTTGTTTAGAGAATAGTGCTTGGGGTTTGGCTATATGAGTAAATAACTGAATTGTTTTTGTGTAATAAAACATCAACTAAAAACATTTAACCATGTATTTATTTGTGCGTTAAAGGCAAACTTGAATAAAAACCAACTTCAGCTTGTGCTGTTACTTTTCCGGATGCACTCATGAATCACTAGTAGTTGATGTTAAAGGTTAAAGTTTATTTAATCTGGAAGATCCAAGTTCAAACCTACCTTCAACCACAAAAACTCCTTAGGTTGCTTTGAAGCAGAGTCTATTTTTCAGATATTTTTTTCTCGCCCCAAGAGATGAAAGTTATAGGGAAAACTGCAAAAAGGGAAGTGCTCTGTGTTCCTTGCTGTATTCAATAAAAGGTAGTAAAATCTAAAGTCTAATTTCTGTGCAGGGGTTTGTTAAAATGAGATTTCTGCTAGTTGGATTTATTTCTCACGGTTTGGGGTGTTATTTATATATTAAAATTGTGCTGTGTGGTTGCTGTCCACTAGGCTCATTCCAGCATAATATTTAATACTACGGTAAATGGTGCTAGATAGCATAAAAGTCCAATCAATCAATCAATAAATAAATAAATAAATAAATAAATAAAATAAATTGAGAAAATTTCATAGATCTTTCCTGCAAATTTTGTATCCTCATTTCATTCACTGAAATTGAATGAAAGCTAGAAAAAAATATGGCTTTAAATAACTATGACTTTAAGGAACATATCCTCTTAGTCAGATGGTGTGACTTACATTCTATTAAGCATGACTCTTGCAAGGTTTAGGAAGGTTCAGTGTAATTGTAAATTCTGTCCTTGGTTATTGTATCCTGTAGTGATTTCAGTATATACAGAGTAGTATTAACTAAAATGTAAATACATAACATAAACACAACACAAGATACATTTATTCTGTCTCCTGAACAAAACTAGAATATTCAGGTATTATAGTATTAGGGGGAAAGCCTCTATAATATTAGGACCATTTCCTTGGATACTAACATTTCTTTGAATTTGATAGGAATTAATCATAGATAACTGTAGAAAATGTTAGTAAATATTGAACACCCAGAGTGTTCAAAATGTACCAAATGTCACTGGGGACCAAGTTACAAGATTCTCACAGCTTGATTCTATCCCTGGAGGTAAATATTTCTGAATTCAGTAGGGCTGCTATTCAAATGTCTGTCTTCAAATTCAGTTTATATTAATAAGTATTATTTCAATTTGTTTTATAGGCTTCTGGGGTAACAGTGAATGATGAAGTTATCAAGGTTTTCAATGATATGAAAGTACGGAAATCTTCAACATCGGAAGAGATTAAAAAAAGAAAGAAAGCAGTTCTTTTCTGTTTAAGTCCTGACAAAAAGCAAATAATTGTAGAAGAAGCAAAGCAGATATTAGTTGGTGACGTTGGTGTGACAGTCGAGGACCCTTATATAGCCTTTGTGAAGCTGTTACCGCTGAATGATTGCCGATATGCTTTGTATGATGCAACATATGAAACAAAGGAATCTAAAAAGGAAGATCTGGTATTTATATTCTGGTGTGTAAGTCAAATGATTACTATTAAAAACACAGTTGACTTTCCAAGATTTAGTGTTGAATTAACCAATTTTCCTCTTCTCTGCAGGGCCCCAGAAAATGCCCCTTTAAAATCAAAGATGATCTACGCAAGCTCTAAAGATGCCATTAAAAAGAAATTTACAGGTATGAGTAGAAAACATGTCATAAGACAATTTTGAATGTATAGCAGTTGCATTCAGACTAATCTCTCACTTAAATTTCTGCTGAAGGAAGCAGATAGATTTCTATATATTCATTATTTTTCAGCAACTTTATAAACAAAATCCTTGCCATTAAAATACAGAACATGCATTTTCATTTGTGTTTTCCAGGTATTAAGCACGAATGGCAGGTAAATGGTTATGAAGATATTAAAGATCGTTCAACACTGGGAGACAAACTAGGAGGCAACGTGGTAGTTTCACTTGAAGGAAAACCCTTATAAAAGGACAGGCATGTGCCATCTGGAGCTTCCATTTTGCAGCTCATTGAGTTGGAATAATACTAATTCCTTTTTTGGCCCCATCTTCCCAGAACCCAAATACTGAAAGAAGACATCATTAACAGTCTACAAATGACCATCTTTAGACTATTTTTTAAACCTGGTAGTTTTACGTAGGATCCATGGAATGCCTTCCATATATTTTAGCCCAAACTGTAGGCATTTCTTGCAAATGTGTACAATGAATGTGATTGTTGATGTGGATAGTCTAGCCAAGCAAAAAGAAAAGGTTTAAGTTAATTGATTGCCTTTAAACTCTTGTCCAATGATCACATGAGACTCTATTCAGTTTTACTTTACAGTTGCACTTGCAATTCCATGACGCTCTTGTGCATTCAGACACCTCACATGCCTTTATAAGCCTATTTTTTGTGACATGGCAGCACATAACACTATGCATTTTAAGCACTTTTTGTAATATGTTTGATTTCTTCTTCCATCTCCCTAGAATGCCAATTAATGTATGGAATTTTGTCATCAGTATCTTGTATCATGGTTCTCATTTCTGTTAAACTAAACATGCCTTTTTGTTTTTTCCCCCATGAAATATATGCTACTGAACAGGAGTAGGAATTGTTTACCATGCAGATCTTGCAACTTAAATATATTTTGGGAAGTATCATTCAAAATGGCAATTGATAAAGGAACTGTAAATGTAACTGTGATTTGAAATCAAATATCAGATCTCCATACTGCAATAAAACCTGTAGCTTACTACAGAAAACCCCTTTATTTTCATGGGGCTATATACAAACATATACAAATACATTTTGTATCACTTCCTATCCCTCTAGTATATATTCCACTTCAATAACTAATCTATTACATTGAGATTTTGCTCTTACAATGATTTGAGTATGCAACCTTCCTTCCCAAGTCTATAGTTGCTTTAATATGTTTCATTATTAGGAAACAATTAATCCAGCAACTTATCCTGTTTCAGAAAAAAACTTACAAGAAAAATTATTAGCTAACCTAAAATGTTATTTCAGGATACTTTCCCAGTTTTGTGTTAGTTTAGTATTTCATGTTCTATTTTTTTGTCTAGTCATAGGGCAGCTGTTTTCCAGTTAACTTTTGTACAAATAGGTCTGAAAGCTTTTGCTGCTACTAAGTCTTGCATCAGGAGCATTTGGCTAAAAGCCAGACACTACACTCCATATAGAGAATTTGATCTGCTCTGTACGAGCAGTCCTCCGTTAGCCAAAGCTATTTATGGCAAACACATGCTTTTGTATCTTGTCATCAGTTCTCCACAAATGGCAAAACTGGACAGGGTTCTATTGGTATGCATAAAGGAACTTTGTTAAGCAGCCAGTCGCTGTTGAAGTATGCATACCACTAGAAGGAATGTATTCATCAAAGGACAAAAATTTAAAACAGTTGCAATTTCTTAACAGAAGATGCCAGAGAATACAAATAATTTTTAATCAGATTTAAAATTGTTTTAAGACCCTTTGAGGGAAGAAATAAAATAATTGGATGACAAATATTACTCAGTTCTACAGATTGTTACTGTGGAACTCGGACTATTTCAAGCTTTCAGCTGTCTCCAGCTTATTGCCAGTGAAATGTATATCTTTTCGAGTACTGTCTGAACTTCATGGTAGCATTCAAGCTATGCATAGTATTGACAGATTTTAACAGTTTTGCAGCAAAAAGAAAATTTATTTATAGGAAATGTTAATAAGAATTAAGTTTACAAAACGTTTCTTGGATGTATTATGATGTGCACTTAAAAAGTTCTGGCTGGTATAAAAACCTACTTTTGTTCAGTTCTTAGCTCGGTCTGCAATTTCAAATGTTTTAAAATGAGTGTTAATTAAAAAAAACAACTGTCTAGATTGCAATGTTTATCCCATATCAAGTGTAAAGCACTATTTTTAATTCATGGAATCTTCTTCAAGTAATATACCACTGCCTATTATGAAAAATGGATCTCTTCACTCTTCAGAACTGAATATCGAAGAGAACATAAACATTTGACTCAAACTATGTATTCCCTTAAAAGTTTATACCAATTTATGTTAAACCAGAAATGATTTATGTGTATCACGTATGAAACCCTCCATAATTCAAATTTTGTTTACAACTGAAAAACAGTACTGAGATTGATTTCAGTGCTATAACTTGCTTTTTAAAATGCTGCTACCAATCTACTGCTTGGACAATAAAACAAATGAAAGACAGCTGGCACGTGTTCCCCAGGGTTCATCAGCTGTTGTTTTCTGTCATGCAAAAAGATGAAGGCTTCATTGTGACTTAAAGGTTGAAGAAAACTTCACAATCTGAGCATCTTGCATGCTTCCCATCACTGGTGGGCATTAGGAATTTGCTTCAGTTATTTTACGGATAAAGAAATGTTAAATAAAAGTTTTCATGACTGTACTGAGAGTCTCCGCAGATACTGCATTTTTTTTTCCTTTAAAAACCTTGAAAATGAGCAAGTTTGGCTTAAAATATTGAATACGTAACAATATAGCGTGGATTGATATAAAATGAAACAGAAAATTGCAAAAGGTAAAAAAAATAAATACAGAAACTAAGAATGACTTTGGTAACAACCTTCAATAATGCCTTTAAGTTGATGTCAGATGCTGTTTGTTCTTCTGACATAATGAATCTTAATTTAAACTGCCAGTTTTCATTAGCTGAAACTTTTTCCCATTTTAGGATACAGTTCTGAGCCCATTAATGTGGGGGGTATGGCTCATTGAAATCAACCTTGATTTTGGGATAGCACTTGTTATTGGAGACAAATCAAAGCAATCCAGTAATGTGACAATCCTATCAAAGTGATTAGAGGCTTGATTTAATTTATAAAGGATCGAGTTAAAATTGGATACAACGTGCCAGAAAGCAAGAGTCTGCGGAGAGGGACGGCATACAAATCCAATAAATAATAATAATAATAATAATAATAATAATAATAATAATTATTATTATTATTATTATTATTATTATTAAGAGTGCTGGATAAGGAAGAATTATAAAAACACAATGAAGCAAATGTGAAACTTAAAAGGATTTTTTTTTGCTGATAGGATTGTTTTGATATATATTTTTATCTCTCTGAACAGATGGCTTCTCTCTTATTATTGATCTTAGAATAAAAGATGAGATTTTTAAAATATTGCCAATAAATGTCAGGAAGGTGGATATAAAAAGCACTGAGGTGTTAAAATGTGTTTTTTTGTTTCATTTACTGATTGATTAATTACTAATCTTTACACTGTAAGCTCTCCTATAGCTACTGGTAGTAGCAAATATATTAATTGTACCTTAACTCCAATATTGTTTCAATTATGTATCCAATTTTCATGTTAAAATGAAGAAAGCAAATAGTGGATCTGCTTTGTTGATATTCTTAAGAAAAGGGAACATAGTAAATACTTGCCCTTTTACAGGTGGCCCTCGACTTACAACAGTTCATTTAGTGACAAATGTTCAAAGTTACAACAGAACTGAAAAAATAATTTATGACTTTTTCACACAATCGTGGCAGGATTCTCATGATCATGTGATCAAAATTCAGACACTTGGCAACTCACTCATATTTGTCACAGTTGTAGTGTTGTGGGGGTCATCTGATCACCGTTTCTAGCCTTTTGATAAGCAAAGTCAATGGAGAAGTCAGATTAATTTAACAATTCTGTTATTAACCACTGATTAACAACTGTGGCAAGAAAAGTCTTAAAAAGGGCAAAAGTCACTTATCAAATGTCTCACTTAGCAACACAAACTTTGGGTGCAATAGTGGTAATTTGAGGACTATCTGTTATACACTCAAATAATCTTGATCTCCATCATTCTGTGAATAAAGTAGCTTACTTTTTATATACAGTGTTTTTCTATGAGGGCAAATGCAACAGACAGTAAACTATTTTTCTTCTCTATATAATTTTCTATAGTAATCTCTATCAACTCGATTGTTTTCTCTGATGGATGACCTGTATACAAAGTAATTGTGCCACAAAAATACATCTATGTAATGGTTTTTTAAATGATGAAATTTTACATAAGTAAAAGTAATAGTTTTTGTTTGAGGAAACAGCAATGCATAGTTGCTTTACCCCAGCTTAAAAGAAGCAAAAAAAGAGCATATAATAAGGAAGATGGGAATGAACTAATTGCACATTTAGCCAATTATAATAAATCATGTATTCCTTTCTTTTGCTTTTTAATTGCACATTTTATGACAAATAATACAATCTGAACTGTGGGTAATAATTTAATTATTGTATGTGAAAATGGTTCCTATATAATACTCCATTATTATTTCAATTTCTTAAGAAATTTTGTAAACCCCAACATGTTTTATAGAGTATTTGAAAAATGGGTAAATAAACAAAAGTGTTTGTGCAAACAAGGATACACCCTTTTTATGGCAAATAAGAATGAAGTATTGGATTTATCAATTACTGTGTGCAAGAATGAAAATAGGATACAGTAGAAGCTGTCATTTGCAAAAAAAAAAGATACAATTTACACTTTTAAAATTAACTTTGATTTGGTTTGTATCTATCTATACCTCCAGTAATACAAAATCTGTCTCAGAATGGCTTAAAATGGTATCACTTTTTCATTCTAAAAATGTGCTGAACATTTGGTCTAAGTACATAATTAATATCTAATTTGCAAGTGAGTTTAATGATTTCACCGTAAAGATTCATTTCAGTTTCACACAGATAATAATTGTCAAGGGACTAGGTTTGGTTTCTTCATAAATTTGTTTCCAGAAAAATATAAAATATTATTATGGTTCATCACACAGCCAGACATTTGTTGTTTTTATTGACCTACTAAGTCCTTTCCAAAGACCTGCAATAGGCAGGTGTTGATATTTGATGGTGTTAAAGAACTGTCATAGGATGTAAGTTGTTCCAAGTGAAGCTACCTTTTGCAGTTGGCTGAAAGTGATTTTGTCAATGCTGATAGTGTTATTTTGGTTCATTGCACAGAGAGATGTCCAGGTTGCACTTGGGAAAATGAAACATAATCCCAATATTGAAAGGGTGCAATCCCAGAACATCTGGAGCACCTCTTGAACAGCATTGACCTTGACAAAATAATCATAAATCAATTGCAAAAGCTACCAAATTTTGTAGTATAAGATGCACCTTTTTGCTCCCTAAAAGAGGCTGAAAATTTGGGTGTGTCTTATACTTTGAATGTAGCTTTTTCAAAGCTTTTTTATTCAGCCTTAACTAGGTGCTCATGATTGTCTCAGCTCCTATCTTGCAAGCTCTTTCATTGGTACTCTCTGCGAAGAATGTTTTCCAAGACCTAAGTCTTTGCAGGTTTCTTTTCATTGCTGTACTTGCTCGGAAAGTTTCTTTCCAGCCCTAACAAGGTGCTAACATTGTTCCCAGTTCTTATGGCTTGCAACTCTCATTGTTACTCTCTCGGAATAAGGTTTTTTCAAGCCCTAACCAGGGCATAAAATAATGTGCCAAAGCTGACCACACTAAGGATGCTAGCCAGATGAATATCTATCTGGTAGGCAGATTTCCCCCCCTGTTTTCCTCCCCCAAAACTAAGGTGTATCTTATACTTTGGTGTGACTTATATTCCGAAAAATATGGTAACTTGGAAAAGCTTTCATCCTGTACTAATACCTTTGTACCATCAAACAACATCTACCTGTAAATAATGACATTTTAAAAATGTAGTAGAGTATCTCAAAGCAACTTAAACATTTTGCATTGTACAAACTTGCTGAACAGATGGAAGTTGATATAGGTACTTCTTGACTACGACTTTAACGGCCACTTGAAGTTATAATGGTATTGGAAACAGTGTCTTACAACCAATCCTTGCACTTATATGACAACAGCAATTCAAGCTGGCAAATTGCTTGTATTTACAACAATTGCAGCATCCCAGGATTGGGTGATTGCCATTTGTTACTTTCCCAGAGGGCCTCCGACAACCAAAGTCAATGGGAAAAGCCAGAATGGCTTAAAAATTGCAGCAAAAAAAGTTGCAAAATTGGATGTGACTCAATGACTGCATCTTTTTGTGATGGAACTACTGGTTCCATTGCAATGGTTAAGTCAAGGACTACCTTGTATTTGCAAATGCTGAAGCATGTTTCATCGTTTTGTGGGGGGGAGGTGCTTTCAAGTCAGGATGGACATCTCATCACTGGCTGGTCTAATCTCTGCAGTTTTCTTGGCAAGATATCATAAAGAGTTTTCCATTGCCTTCTTTCCAGGTTTGATAGAGCGACTGGCTGACAGTCATGCAGTTGGCGTTTGTGCCTAAGATGGGACAACAATTCAAGGACTTCTGGTTCTAGCCTGGTACCTTAACCACTACGCCAAACTGGCTAATTTTACCACCTTAGCAGTACAATATCAAGTGATGATGAAGGAGGGATGGTTTATTTATTTTTTAGATTTCTATGCCGCCCTTCTCAAGGCGACTCAGGGTGGCATATAACATTATAAATGCAAACAATATATGTAAAGATATCTAATTATTATTTTTTAAATATACAAAATTATTAAAAATTATAGAAAACCCCCATGTGCAGTCATCCACATCCATCTGGTTCAATCATTCATAACATCGGCTGGAGACAATCTCGTCACTCATGGCCCCCATGCCTGCTGGCAGAGGTAGGTCTTCAGAACTTTACAAAAGACCAGGAGGGAGAGGGCGGTACATAGCTATGGAGGGAGTTCATTCCAGAGGGCTGGGGCCACCACAGAGAAGGCTCTTCCCCTAGGGCCTGCCAGCCGACATTGTCTGGCTGATGGGACCTGGAGAAGGCCAGCTCTGTGGGATCTAACCGGCTGCTGGGGTGCATGAGGCAAGAGACGGTCCTGAAGGTAGTCTGGTTCTAAGCCATGTAGGGCTTTGTAGGTGATAACCATCACTTTGAATTGTGCCCGGAGACCAATTGGCAACCAATGCAGCTCACGGAGTGATGCTGAAATGTGGGCAGATCTTGGGAACTCCACTATAGCCCGCGCGGCTGCATTTTGCACAATTTGCAGTCTCTGAAAACTCTTCAAGGGCAGCCCCATGTAGAGAGCATTGCAATAATCGAACCTCAAGGTGGTAAGGGCATGAGTGACTGTGAGAAGTGATTCCCTGTCCAGATTGGGCCGCAACTGGCGCACAAGGTGTACTCGTGCGAACGCCCCCCTTGCCACAGCTGAGAGATTATCATTATTATTATTATTATTATTATTATTATTATTATTATTATTAATTAGATTTGTATGCCGCCCTTCTCCAAATGGTCTCTGAGATGGTCTTCTAAGCTCAGCTGTGGATCAAAGAGGATGCCCAAGTTGCGGACCCTCTCTGAGGGTGGTAGGGACTCCCCCCCAGGGTGATGGACGGACATTTGGAATTGTCCCTGGGAGGCAAAACCCAAAGCCACTCTGTCTTTTCGGAATTGAGTCTGAGCCTATTAACTCCCTCCAGACACCGGCACATTACCTCCACTGCTTCACTGAGTTGACACGGGGTAGAGATGTATAGCTGAGTATCATCAGCATACTGATGGTAACTCACCCCATACCGTCGGATGATCTTACCCAGTAGTTTCATCTCACCCAGCAGTTGTTGCAAGCTATTAGATACAGTATTTGACCCTCTTTTTAAAAGTAAAAACTAGTACTCTAGATTCATCAAAGAAGAAAAGAAATGTATTTTCAGCTATATATCCTGGTAAACCATCTGGCTATCTTAATCTGAATGGAGTGGTTTAGACTCTGAGGACATGGGCATAAAATGGTTTTGACTTTACTTTTAATTAAGCAATGAGTGAAAAGCTTTCTATAGCGCAATACAGTATTACATTGGCATAAAATAATCTAGTTTTATGGACTTAGCTCCATGCTGTTTTCCATTTTAATTAAGTCATTTATTCATAGCAAAACTGCATTAGCATCCAATCATTGAAAGCTTCTGTAGTATGAGGATCTTCCAATAATTTTATTAATTGGAACTATAACCAGTACAGTACAGTTCAACTATAATCAGTTCAGCATTCAATACCATCGTACCGGACATTCTCTTAACCAAACTAAATCAGCTAGCGGTACCTGAACACACTTGTAAGTGGATCACAAGCTTCCTAACAGATAGGAAGCAGCAGGTGAAGTTAGGAAAAATCACATCAGATACACAGATAGCACAGGTGCCCCCCAAGATTGTGTACTCTCACCACTTCTCTTATCTCTATACACTAATGACTACATATCAAACGATCCATCTGTTAAACTACTGAAGTTTGCAGATGATACAACAGTGATCAGACTCATTCGAGACAATGATGAATCCGC
This sequence comes from Erythrolamprus reginae, assembly GCF_031021105.1. Taxonomy (NCBI): domain Eukaryota; kingdom Metazoa; phylum Chordata; class Lepidosauria; order Squamata; family Dipsadidae; genus Erythrolamprus; species Erythrolamprus reginae. The sequence goes on from NC_091950.1 coordinate 72,457,013, forward strand.
ATACAGACAGGAAGTTGTGGTGTGACCAGAACAATCTAGAACTGAACACACTCAAAACCGTAGAAATGGTGGTAGACTTTAGGAGAAACCCTTCCACCCTTCCACCTCTCACAATATTAGACAACACAGTATCAACAGTAGAGACCTTCAAATTTCTAGGTTCTATCATATCTCAAGACATAAAATGGTCACCTAACATCAAAAACATCATCAAAAAAGTACAATAAAGAATGTTCTTTCTGCGCCAGCTCATGAAGCTCAAACTGCCCAAGGAGCTGCTGATACAGTTCTACAGAGGAATCATTGAGTCTGTCATCTGCACCTCTATAACTGTCTGGTTTGGTGCTGCAACCCAACAGGACCGACACAGACTTCAGAGGACAATCAGAACTGCAGAAAAAGCAATTGCTGCCATCCTGCCTTCCATTGAGGACCTGTATACTGCACGAGTCAAAAAGAGGGCGGGGAAAATATTTACTGACCCCTCACATCCTGTACACAAACTGTTTCAACTCCTACCCTCAAAGCATCGCTACAGAGCACTGCACACCAAGACAACTGGACACAAGAACAGTTTTTTCCCCGAACGCCGTCACTCTACTAAACAAATAATTCCCTCAACACTGTCAGACTTTCTACTAAATCTGCACTTCTATTCTACTAGTTTTTCTCATCATTCCTATCATCCATTTCCTTCCATGTTGACTGTATGACTGTAACTTGTTGCTTATATCCTAAGATTTTTATTAATATTGCTTCTTCATTACTTATTTGACCCCTAAGACAATCATTAAGTGTCGTACCACATGATTCTTGACAAATGTATATTTTATTTTATGTACGCTGAGAGCATATGCACCAAGACAAATTCCTTGTGTGTCCAATCACACTTGGCCAATAAAATTCTATTCTATTCTATTCTATTCTATTCTAAATGCAGCTGTGCCACAGATCAAATGACATTGGCAATTATAGTTTTAGGGTTGTATCAAACATCTTGCTGGCCCAGGGAAGTTTATCCTTTCCCATCCAGACTTTGAGAGACTCTAGGACAGGGGTGTCAAATTCAAGGTGTGGGGAGGCGGATCCGGCCCATGGGGTATTTAGATCTGGCCCATGGGGCTGTATTGGAAACAGCAAAGGACAGGTTCATATCATTAAAATCTTAAAAAATCTGAAAACAATAAAAAATATAAAAACACTAAAAAGCATCAAAACACTTATTTTGAATATATACACAGCACGATATCTGGCCTCTTAACAATATAGCCAGGAGGTGGGGTCCTTGGCATATGTAGATAAGCCAGGTCTTTAAAGCTTTATGGAAGGCTAGGTCCCACAGAGTGGGTCTTCTCCAGGTCCCGTCAACTAAACAATGCCGCTTGGCGGGACCCAGGAGAAGAGCCTTCTCTGTGGCGGCCCCAACCCTCTGGAACCAACTCCCCCCAGAGATTAGAATTGCCCCCACCCTCCTTGCCTTTCGTAAGCTACTTAAAACCCACCTCTGCCGCCAGGCATGGGGGAATTAAGACTTTTTTCTCCCCCTAGGCCGTTACAACTGTATACATGGTATGTTTGTATGTATGTTTGGTTTTTATATATTAAGGGGGTTTAATTTGCTTTTAGTATTGGATTTTATTGTATATTTTCATGATTGTTGTTAGCCGCCCCGAGTTTTCGGAGAGGGGCGGCATATAAATCCAATAAAACTTGAAACTTGAAGGCTAACAGGGTTGGGGCCATTCTAATTTCTTGAGGTTATTAAGTTTTTAGGGTTTCCTTCACAGTTGGACTGTGGGGAGAAAATAATAATTTACAATGTTATATGTACAAATGAAAATTAATTTAGTAATGAGAGATTATTCATTGATGTTGCTTGAACTGGCACTAGAATTAAAATTATAGCCATAGCACCATCTACTGACAACAAAATACCTTACAATTTACTATGTGTAAAATCATTACAGTGCTATCTCTACCTAAGAACACCTCTACTTAAGAACTTTTCTAGATAAGAACCGGGTGTTCAAGATTTTTTTGCTTCTTCTTAAAAACCATTTTCTACTTAAGAACCCGAGCCTGAAAAAATTTCTCAGGAAATTTGAGAGTGGCATGAAGGCCTAGCCAATTTCCTGCCATTCCCCCTTAATCCCGGCCATCTCGGGCTTTTCTGGGCTGCCAGAGGAGCCTTTCAGTAGCGTTTAAGGAGGCTTTGGCAGTCCAGAGCAAACAAAGTATTTTCCTTTCTCTGGGTGATTAGAGAGGGAATAAACCTCTGCCAGCACCCAGAGAAAAGAAACGCTCCCTTCGCTCTGGGCAGCCCAGAGCGAATGGAGTGTTTTCCTTTCTCCGGGCGCTTGGAGAGGGAATAAGCCACTTTGCTGTGGTGACTCCCTTGCGCTGCCTCCCATACACTCGGTGCATGGTTGCCTCCTGGAGCGTCTGGGCATGGAAAGGAAAAAGAGGGCTCTTTGTCCCGGCTGGATCAATTTGGCTTCAGCCAAACCAAGGAGTCACCACAGCGAAGCGATGGAAAGGCGCTGGCTACAAAGTGAGTGAGAGGAGAGGGGAGCCCTTCAGCATGGGAAAGAAGAGGAAGCAGGTAGAAGCAACAGCAGCAGCTGCCTTTTGGTCAAAGGAGTGGGAGGTTCCTCCCTCTTGCACACCTGGGTTTCTCTCTCTGGCGCAGTGTATGGGAGGCAGCCTCGTGCCAGGTGTATGGGAGGCGCGTACTCCTCCTCGTCATCTCAGAGTCCCTCTTCTTTTTTTTTAAGCTTTAAAGTTTTGGATTTTTAAAATTCTTCTCACCTCATCTTCCTTCGGCAGCAACTGTCCTCTTCCTTTTCTTCCTCCTTCTCCTCCCACCCTAATTCTGAGCTTTTATTTCTTTCCTAATAGGTTTGCATGAATTATTTGCTTTTACATTGATTCCTATGAGAAAAATTGCTTCTGCTTACAAACTTTTCTACTTAAGAACCCGATCATAGAACAAATTAAGTCCTTAAGTAGAGGTACCACTGTATTTGCAAAGTATTTAGATAGACTAGATGAATAACAAAATAACTTAGTCCATTATTTCTAGAATTATTATCATTCATGTGAGGGCAACCTTAGGTTTCATTTATTTAAAATGTTCACAAGGTAAAATGAAGCTCAGTAATTTTATTTTCTGAACAAAATGTAAATATACAGATTATTGTTAGCTGTGCTTACAGCAGGTGGCAATATATAGCTGATTTTGGCTGATCTTCAGCAAGCTGAAACCTTATTTGTATACTGATGGAAGAAATTCCCAGGACAATAGACTAGACATAAACACTGACAAAAACATCATGAAAAAAGGTAGCAGCAAACTAGAATAGAACAGAATAACAGAGTTGGATGGGATCTTGGTGGTCTTCTAGTCCAACTTCCTGCTCAGGCAGGAAACCCTATACAATTTCAGAGAAATCGTCCAATTTCTGCTTTAAAACTTCCAGTGTTGGAGCATTCACAATTTCTGGAAGCAAGTTGTTCTACTGATTAATTGTTAAAACTGTCAGGAAATTTATTGTTAGTTTGAGGGTGTTTCTCTCCTTGATTACGTGACTATTATTTCAGAACCACATGCACATATATATGTCCTGAGAATTTATGTCTTTATTGTTAGCTGTCACATGCCCTATGATTAAATTTCACTGAAATCATATGCATAGTAGTAATAGTATGATAACGTTCTTAATACAATGGGAGTTCTGAATTGAAGGCCTAGCCAGTAATTGGCTTAGAAATAACATAAGACATCCGTGCAACTCAAATAATTAGATATAGATTTGGCAAAATCTTCAGTCCAGCAGAAACAATAATTTTATTCATTAATTTTCATTCATTCAATCAATCAATCAATCAATCAATCAATCAGTTTTTAAACTGTCCCTCTCAAAGGACATGATAATGCCTGTATGTTTTAAATATTGTTTAATCCCAGACAATTAATTTAATTGAATAAAATGTAGTTAATCATGAGTTGATGTATTGGCCAGAACGATACCAGGAGACATCATTCATACAATTTGCTGCAAATATGCAACTGCATTCAGATATTGTATTCCTACAATTACTGTAATTCTGAATGTATCCTAATACAGTTCTTGCCAAGCATTCCAAGGGCTCTCCTCACACTCCTTTCTGAAAAATGTTGCTGGTTTGATGCAAAAATATGTTGGGCACCAACAACACGATCATTCCAGAGCCCCATATGAAGCCTGAATGTTCTGCTTTGCATAAATATTAGAGAATTCTGGTATCACAAACTTTGAGAAACCCTGTTCTAATACAAATATCATTAGGCAAACATACCCAGACAAATGAGGGTCTGAAAATATGATTTTCAGGGTTTATTATTATTGATTAAAACAAAAACAGAAACTTAAAATAAACTACACTGTTCATATTTATTATAAGAGCATCATGAATAGTTTCGTGTTTACCAGAATACATTTTAAAAGCCCTCATATTTCAGGATTTCATGGATACTGTACCATTCTAATACTGTCCCAAAGATGCTTTTTCCAAGAGGCAACTAGACTTTCTAGTTTTTCTTTGAAAATGTTTTGCATCTCCTCTAAGAAGCTTCTTCAGTTCTGAACTTCTTGAAGCAGCTTCTTATATGAGAAGCGAAACATCTTCAAAGAAAAACCAGAAAGACCAGTTGCCTCTCGAAAAAAACCTCTTTGGGACAACCGTAGCCTGGATGACTGAGAATCTCCATAGACATTCTAATGCCGCACTAGGCTATTTTTAGAAGACAACTCACATATTTAATAAAGTATAGAATATGAAAGAAGATGGGTATAAAACATTCTCATAACAGAATCAAAGTAATCCCGTAAAGCTGATTGGTAGCAGATTCAGACTGGAATAAAAATACTTTTCACTTGGGGTGTAATTAAATTATGCAATTTGCTTCTTCCAGATGTAAAAACAGCAACCAGATAAGAGTGCTATAAAACTAATCTTGCTTTTAATGAAACTCACAAATCAGGACTGACAGTGTATAAACAGAGGTGGAATGGGGATTGACTATGGAGATAACAAATGTTACACGCTAGCATTATTTTGTGCCAAAACACGGGTGGGTGGGTGGCACTTTAGCACAATAGAGGGGAAAGGCTAATGTTATACTTTTGTTTCATGCATGCCACACATTCTTTCTTTTCAGTCTATGCCAGCTGATCTTTAGGGCTGCCTTGCATAACAATACTTTCATCCCAATCATATGGAGCATAAAGTTGAAGATAAAACTAAAAGCTGAATATATTTAAAAAGGGATTTTATAGCCATGTTCTCAAATGTTATTTCATTTGTTTTCTTCACAACAAAGGCCAGAAATTATTAAAGGTTTGTTTAAAGAACAAACCAAACCTTGCAAACCCTTGAACTTTGAACACCTGATTTTGTTAATAAGAGTGTGTGAGTTTTGCTGTCAGGAATGTGGTTTAACAACATTATTCCATGAATGTTGTAACAACAAATTCTTTTTTTATCTGTAGCCTGACATTTTGGCTTATATTCGGAACTACTTTGGAAACGGGATATTTCCTGTTAGCCATGTAGAGAATCAAACCTCCAAAATGCTGAGAATATGTACCATGTAACTGATACGTGCAACAAAAACAAGATTTGTTCCAGAATTCCCTGGAAAAAGTCATAATTCTCCCAAGTTTAAAATCTCATTTAACCTGAATTATAATCAGAGACTTGCTGCAAAAAATGTGAACCTTTGCATATTTTCCTCTTGATAATAAAGGGAGAAAGAAACCAATAAAGGCTTTAGCTTTAAAAAAAAAACTGTATGGAAGAATCACATTATATTTGCAGATGCCACCCCATGAAAGATTAAATTTACATGATTTCAGTTGAATAAGTACAAGCAGCCCTTTTATAGGGAATTGTTTCAGTTCTTTCTAATTCTGAACAGTATTGGATATATTTTGCAGTCACAGTTGCTATCAGATTTCAGGAAAGTTTTAGGTTAGAAGTCATTGAAGTTTTAAGGAAATGGGTTTATTATCAGGTTCCAGGAAGTCATCAGAACAAAAGCTCGAACACAAACATCTGTACATGAAGTCTTTTAATTCTCCAACTCCTGGCACTCACCAACAATCGTACATTGAATGAGGTCTTTGTCAGCAGCAATCATCTGGTGCTCCCACCACCTATTTAAGCTGTAGCGGGCACCCTAGTCCGCAACTACACCCCCTCCCGGTGTCCCTTGACTCAAACCTCGATTGCACAGGTTCTGGGCACTTCATGCATGTGTCCGATGACACCCGCCAGCCAGCTGGGCATCGCTAACACCACCGGTATCTCCACGTTTTGCAGAAAGTTCATTGGTTGGCAAATGTTGGGAGGTTGCCCTCTGCCTGAATGTCAGCAACGTGAGGCTCCCTTCACCCGAATGGCAGCCTCAAAAAGTGGGGCTGACATGCAGTCCCTCTACCACAAGGACGTCTAAATGGGAAAAGGCAGAGTAAGGAAGTTCTGTTACGTGGCTGGCCAGTTTTCTGGGGTGTTTACAGTGAATCAGGGTGCAGTTACAACCCCTAACATTATTAGGAAAGACACACCCAGTGTTTCATGTTAGTTTAATACACCCCGACCTTACATCTCCATTATGGCTGATCTGTCAGCCACCTAGCCCTGTAAAACTTCAAAGGAGCGCCACATTATGAAGTGGAGGATATCGACTCCCGATTATATTGGTGTTGTATTCAATACTTGGTGCTTTGGAAAGGATACCCACTTGTGAATGTGTCATGGGTCCCATATGTTCATATCAGAGCTGTGTGATCTTAAAGTTGTCACCATCATTCTAAGGCAAGCGAGATGCTAAGTGATAAACAAGAGCACAGACTGGTCTGATCATTCCTCAGCCTACACTGAGTCCCTTTACATTGTAAGCAACCAAAGGCTGCCAGAAAGTCATTCAACATCAGCAGACTTCATGATCAAGACCAAGTGTAATGTTTCCATGATGTATTTAATTAAAAAAAAAACTTTGAGGGAATCTGTTCTGAAAAGTGGATACAATTTAAAGACTTGATCATGTGGACTGAAATAACAATACACTACTTAGACTGAAAATCTAGGCACATCAAGACTAGTTTGATGAAAATTGCAACCATTTCAGCAGCCCTCCAGGCCTAGAACAAGGCTTATTGAGACTGGCATAATGATCCATCATCTGCCTCAAAAAAAGACAAGTTAAGCACCTGCAATCTAAAATACAAATGAAACTGCGAGAAATGCAGGATGCATGGTGACAGAAAAAGGCTGAGCAGGTTTAATGTTATGCAGATTTGCATATGCCAACAGAGAGTTCTTCAGCACCATAATGTTAGTTTACAGTTTATATCTAAATCAGGATTCTCCTCTTCACTGTAATCTGATGTATTAAACCTGATGAAGGACCAGGAAGGCCTGAAAAACTGTTGAGCTGAACACTTTTTCAACTTTCCAACTAGGTCATCCACAACCGGTCATATCTTACAGAAGATTCCTCATCTGCCACTCTTGGATGACTTAGACTGCCTCTCTCTACGGATATCAAGAAAACGATCTTGCAGATGAACTGAAATGAAGCAGCAGGACACAATGACATTCCTGGTGAGACCTGGAAGACATTTGGTCCACAAAAGAGATTCATGATGACTTTTGTGCTACCTTTCCTCTTTGCAGATCTCTATAAAAATAGTGGAAGCACATCATGACTGCAGAAGTATCTCACTGCTGTCCATTGCAGGCAGGATCTTTGCCCACATTATCTTTAATAGACTTGTTATTGTCTCAGAAAGGGACATCTGAGAGTGACTTTTGGCCAGAATGAGGCACTGCACATATGATATTTATAATGAGACAAATCCAGGAGAAGTGTTTTGAGAACAAGCCTCTTTATTCTCTCTTCATTACCCTAACAAAAGAATTTGACACTACATATCACAAATTCTTATGGTGCCCCCTGACCTATCATTTAAAAAGAGAGTGAAGGCTGAACTGTCTCCTAGGGTTTTTAATTCTTATCTTTACTGGATTCTGGTATGTGCTTTATTTATTGTTGTTGTATGCAATAGCTTTTAATTGTTTTAATGCACCGGGAACTTTATGGAGAGTTATGCTCTACCTCTAAAAGAATGGTGAAATAAATAAATGAGAACCTAATGCAACAAGAAAGAAATCCTAAATAGTACTGCAACTACAGGAACAGGTTCTAAATTTGGTAGGCATCCTCTCAGATATGATGGAGTTCTGAGGAGGCTAAAATAAAAGAGAGAGAAATAAATCTGAGTCAGCAACAGCAAAAGTGATCCTGGGAGAACCTGGTTATATCCTGGAAAGCTGAAGCAGTGTCTTCTACACTCTTGATATGATGCTAATCTGGGACATTGTGGGAATTTATATTGTGACCAATCAATAGTTGGTCATTTATTGCATAATATAGGGGGGAAAGCTTAATCTCAGTCTGAAGGTGGTCAGAAATCAGAGCTGGCACAAGGTAGTAAGATGTGCAAGGATCCTAATATCTGTCTAAAGACACTGTTTACTGATGCCAACTTGATTTTAACCTAGATAAAACATGTAGGAGGGGTTGTACAAATAAGTGTACAGGGGAAACATTTGTTTGGGGGGAAAAGGTGTGTTTTGTTACTATAGAGCGTGTCAAACTTGTATTTGGCGGACCAGATCTATCACCCGCTGACCACACCCAACTCAGTTTAGCAAAGGGGAAAAGTTCTGATACATCAGATGACATGATGATGCAAGTTTGACACCTCTGTTATAGAGGTAGTCCACCAGTTTTGACCACAATGGAGCCCAAAATTTATGTTGCTAAGTAAAAGATTGGTTGAATAAATTTGTCCCATGTTACAACTTTTCTTGCCACAATTGTTATGCGAATCTGGATTGCCCATTGACTTTGCTTGTCAGAAGGTCGCAAATGTGATTGTGTGACCTTGTGACATCCCAATGGTCCTTGGCACCACTTGCCAAGAACTGAATTTTGATCAATTTATGGTCATAAGTGTGAAAAATGGTCATGTCACATTTTTCAGTACCACTATAACTTTGAAGGGCCAGTAAATGAAATGTTAAGTCGAGGACTACCTATACTCTTATTTATTATTTATTTATTTGTCAAACAAGTATAGTATTATAGTATGTATTAACATAACAAGGCATAAGTAGAAGGTAGTAATGCAGGTAGAAAGGATCTATTTAAGCATACTGTAGTGCAGTGTTTCCCAACCTTGGCAACTTGAAGATATCTGGACTTCAACTCCCAGAATTCCCCAGCCAGCAAATGCTGGCTGGGGAATTCTGGGAGTTGAAGTCCAGATATCTTCAAGTTGCCAAGGTTGGGAAACACTGCTGTAGTGGATTGAGTAAATCCACATTCCTGCAATAAACCTATCTACTCTTCACCAACCCACTTCCTAGCTATTTTCTCTGAAGTGAGCCCAATAATTGGATTATAGCAATTAAGGATTCTGCTTCGATTGAAACAATATGATTTGTGTAAGAGCGCATTTCCTTGAAATTGCCGTAAGGGGAATGCAGCAGCAGCGGCGTCGGAACGAAACTAGCTGCGGCAGTATTTCTCCTTCCCCATATCCAGTACGCCACGCAAAACCTCGAGTGGGATTCGGACCCGAACTCCTTGAAAGACCACAGCTCCTTTTTCGCAAGGAAACGGTCGTTTACCCTCGGGTGGGGTGGGGGCGGGGGCTCCTCAGGAGTCTCGTTTGGTGAAAACCACTTCCAAAAATCTGTAGTGCGAGTCCTGCCAAGTACAAGCCCTCAACGCAGCTGATTCATAAAGCGCGAGGATGCTCCCCCCCCTCCACCGCCCGCCCCTCAGCTAACAAACAAGCTTCCCTCACACGGTTTCTGAGGAAAGCCAGCAACGCAGCTGTCACGCTCCCGCGTCAGGCCCCGCTCTCGCCTTCTCCTGGGAGCCGCCCTTAATCCCGCCCCTTCGCTCTGGGCGGGTCGGACTGGTGGGTTAGTCCCGCGCTCGCGAGGCCCGAAGGGAAGGGCTGGGAGAGCAGCCATGATGGTAGGTGCTCGGGTAGTTGTGGGCAAAGGGGGGAGGGGGGGCTGGTCCGCTCACCACTTACCTGTCGGTCGCTTTCTCTCTCTCTCTCTCCCTTCCTTTCGTCTCGGGGATGCCTCCGGACACCTCGCGCTCCGCCGCACCGCCTTTGCTCGGGACAGGAAGGCTCAGACGACGGCCCAGATTTCCTTTCCGAGGAGGACCGAGGAGTAAGTGCTGCCTTTGCAGATGTGGGGGGGGGGAGGTTGTGTCCAGCTGGAAGCAGGCAGTTTCATTTAGCCGCGGGGGGCGGGGGGGATGGTTCGGCGCGTGGCGGTCCTCGCGATCCTAACACCCCCCTCGGGGCTGGTGGGCGGAGGAGCTGGGCGGCCGAAGCGGGTGGGGGGGAGGTGAGACGACAGGCGCAGGGAAAAGGGCCTTTTTCCTCGCCCGGAGGAACCAGGAATGGGCCGCTGCTCTGGGCCCACTTTGGATTTGTCAAATAAAATCCCTGGTTGCTTGTGCCAGTTCTGAGGGGGTTTTCTATAAACGTTTTGTAAAGTCGGCCTAAAAATGTACAACCACTGTCACGAATAACCATCGAGAAAGGCTGTAATTTACCTCAAGGGCAACCGGAATGCTCATTTCCTTTCGGAATGATAAATGTAAATGAGTCTGCAGTTCCAAGAGTTAATAGCTATTTCAGTGGTTTTTTGGGTCAGTTTCGTGAAATAAGCTGGTGTCATTTACCAGATATCCCAGACCACGGTTAAAAAGACTCTGAAAACATCCCATCCATATGCTGAAGCAAAAGACACTTGGTTTAAGTCATACATTAAACTAAAACATAATGCAATTTGTTTTGATTTTGGTGTATCCTGGTTTTTGGTTCAAACAATAGTTTAGCTAGAGTCCTGACCATAGTTCCTTAATTTCCCAAAGGGCACTTCGAAATAGTAAATAATGCATAGCTAGTTCTTTTCTTTCCCATTTTGCAATAATCCTGCAAATTATATTAGGTGAAAGTTGTTTCTCCAGACCAGTTGGACTATTTAATGATGGCTTGGGAGCTATACCTTGGTTGGACTTCTCTTCTATAGCTACCATTCTAAGTGTTATTTCTTTGACTTAGAAAGTTATAAGGATAGTGTGGTGTTCACTGTAAGAATCATGTAGACTGTGATAGGTAGTCAAATATTTTAGAAACTTTAAAGAGAAAATTACAGAAAGAAGTATCAAGTAGAACTATACTATCAACAAGCTGAATTTTTGCCTTAGAATAACGACCTAGGAAAAAATGGACTCTTTACATTAGGAATCACCAACCTTTCAGACCTCAGGGACCACTAAATTCATAATTTTAAATCCCGTGGACCACTAATACGATTTTTTAAAAAATAATAATAATTAGTGCAATATAAAAATGCAAATAGTTTTTCTGTGGACCACCAACATTTTCTCATGGACCACTGGTTGGTGACCATTGTTTTACAGTGATAATTCTTTATTCTCCCATTTACTATAAAATTCTGTTTTTCATAAATGTAGAAGTTAGATATACTGTACTTCTATGATAGTATATCTTCTACTGTAGTATAACTTCTATGGTAGTATCTCTTATCGCCATAATGGTGAACCTATGGCAGTGATGGTGAACCCTTTCTCCTTTGGGTGCCAAAAGAGCATGCACGCATGCTGTCGTGCATGTGCGAGTGCCCACACCCATAATTCTATGCCTGGGGAGGGTGAAAATAGCTTCCCTCAACCCCCGGAGGCCCTTCGGAACCTGGAAATGGCCTGTTTCTCAACTTCTGGTGGGCCCAGTAGACTCGTGTTTCACCTTCCCCAGGCTCCAAAGACTTCCCTGAAGCAGGAGGAGGGTAAAAATTCCCTCCCCATTCCCCCAGAGTCTCTGAAAGCCAAATCGCCCCACAGAGCCTTTGTGCGAGCCAAAAATCAGCTGGTCAGAACACACATGCACGTTGGAGCTGAGCTACAGCAACAGCTCATGTGCCAGCAGATATGGCTCTGCGTGCCATCTGTGGGACCTATGTCATAGGTTCGCCATCACTGACCAATGGCAATAGCACACAGCACAGAGAAGGAGATATGAAGTACAGATTACAAACTCTTAAGAGACACCATGGAAAAATGAATGAAAAGAAAGGAGGAGAGAGATGGAAATAATCAGGAGACCTAAGTCTCCTGAAAGCCAAGACAAGGAAATATGACATGAAATATGAAGTGTATGTAATGCTTAGCTTCATTGTAACTATGGTAGCAGACAAGGAAAGACCGCTATGTTTACTGTGTTTAAAAATGTTGGCAGTGGACAGCATGAAGCTAAATAAACTAAGGTGCTACATTACACCCCAATCACACTGATAAGCCACTTGGTTTTTTTTAGCAAAAACATGCTGAATATTGCAAACAATCGTCCTGAGGGAGAGTTGGGGAGGGGTTCAAAATGTTTACTTCTTCTTGGGCGGGGGTGTAACAGAAAATAATTGAGAAATACTGGATTAACCTATGGGGCTGTTCTTTTTAATATAGCTTTGTGTTCAAGAGTTGGGGACACAATTATAGTTAATTGTCATCTTGAAAAAAGGCAATGGAGATCAGTTTTGTCCTGAACAGTTCAGCAATTTGATGGAAAATTCTGAATATATCAGAAGATGTTTCCTAGGGAAATCATGTAATGGATGCTGGAGCCAATCTACTTCAATTGCATGCCCTTCAGAACTGTTAAGTAAAATTCTTACTCACCAATAATTGGCTCTAAATTCTGGAAACTAAAGTCTTATCATATATGAAAAATACTATATTGAGGAAGGCTGGCATGGAATTATGTATCTCTAATCTTGTTGCTAGAATCATGTAACTAGAGCTCAGTTTTACAAATAATGATAGAAATACTTGACTGATTTCCGTACTACTGTATATTATATTTGATACCATTTTGAGAATCTGATCCCAACTCATTTTGTCTCTCTTAACTTCCAGATTTTTTTTTCTATTGTCAGTAGAAAATAAGTCCAAGAGTTGAGTACTATAATCTTCTATGTATATTGATGTGTTTTCAGAATGGCTTTCATATTGCTATTCTAGTTTTATTGTTATAAAATATTCAATATCTGAGCAATAATTGATTAAATACTCTTGAAGATAGAGTGCTACTATTTAGAGTGGTGCTTCCTGTTTCTTGCCAACTGATCCTAAGCAGTATTTTTTTAAAGAATGAGTAGTACCAAGCAAACATTAGGTTACTATCACTCCAGCTGACAAAAAAAAAAAAAAGACCTTGTGAAGACCTGGCTTGGGGGGGGGGGGCTGTGAGTGTTACACCTAGTTACAGCCAAACTGTGATTGCCCTGATGTGTATGTTGTTTGATTGGATAGTTAGTTAAGAGTTTTTTTATCATTGGTATTATGGGTTTTTACTGTTTTCTATCTTTATTTGACTTCTTGTAACTTTATATTGTATTATTATTGTGAGCTGCCCTGAGTCCCACTGGGATTGGATGACAGCATAGAAGTAGAATAAATTAAATTATATTAAATACTTTGTTGGAATGTTAGAAGCTAAATATTTTGTTGCAGTATCTGATACACAATCAGAATAAAAGATAATACATGACTGCTTGATCAGAAAACTGTTTCACATAGTAAAATTGTTCCTTCCCAAACTTTTCCCTTTATTACCTAAAACTGCTTATGAATTTTTTTTATCAAACTTCAAGGACAAGTTGTAACTTCCTTCCTTTAGCATTCTTATAACTTTGAATAATTGCTGAACAAATAGTTGCACTCTGAGAGCTACTGTGTTTTTTCCAAAATAAGACCATGTCTTTATTTTTTTGAACCTTGAAATAAGCGCTTGGCCTTATTGTCATGCACTCAAAAACTTATTATCGTGGGATATCTTATTTTGGGAGAAACAGGGTACCTGTATTATAAAACAATATCATTGAATAATCCTAATATCACTTCAATAAATTACAATTGTAATTTCAATTTTTATCTTAATATAAATACTTTGGGAGATTTTAAAATGTATTTTAGTATCTTTAAAGTAATAATTTTTAAGTCATTTTAAATGTCTTGTGAAGGGTAATGGAATTGTGTGTTGCTACTCAAAGAAAAATATATTTTACTGGGTTTTGGCTAATTTGGGAAACACTGGTATTAAACCATCAAGTGTAATTAATACAGTAGCATTATTTTTGAAGGAAACATTCTTAGAGTTTACTGAAAAGCTTGGACAAAATAATAGATATATTTGCATATTTATGTAGTGCAAATGTTTATGTGTTGTTTAAAGGTTGTAGAAGTTTGGAAATTTTTACTTGTAGTATAAGTTTGAATGGAAAAAAGGAAAAGGAAGCCAAGTTGTAATTCTAGAGTTTTTTAAGCTTAAGTTACACTCTAATTTGGTGTCAAACAGAAGTAATAGAAATATAGGAAATTTATATTGCTGCCAGTAGGTCAATTTTATTTAATAAAAATCTTTCCCTTGAACAATATGTCTGATCCATAATTAAATCAGGTTTTTTAAATTTGCGATTTAAATTCTTTTAAAATGTAAGTATTACATTTATCTTAATTGTTATAATACTAAGTATGAATGTAGCCCTATAGCAATGATTGTGAACCTTTTTTTGGTTGACCTACCAAAAGGGAGTGTATGCATGTGCTAGCACGTGCCCCCTTGCCCACACCCATTCCTCCCCCCCGTATGCGCCTGTGCCTGCACACAACCCCCCCCATCCCCATGTATGTGCATAGGTCTCAGTGAAGCCTGGGACAGTGAAAAAATGGTCAAATCGGGAAAACCAGAAGTTTGCAAAAAAGACTTCTGGTTTGCCTGTTGGGTTGTTTATTGCATTCAGGTGCTTTAGGGAAGTTTCTATGAAGCCTCCAGAGGGCGAAACAGCCTTTTCCAAGGCCAAACATCATCTAGCCAGTGCATGCATGTGGGCTGGAGCTGACATAGATATGGTTCCAGGTGCCATCTGTGGCATGCGTACCATAGGTTCACCATCATTTCCCTATATCTTGATGTACAGTTAATCTTTGAATTTATGCTTCCTCTTGGGGGGAAAGGTCTAAAAGAGTGGCAATAGTAAGAGCAGGAGCTGTTGAAAACTGGTGGCAATTAGGAGATGATGGAATTATCCTGTGGTCATTGCAGGTTGTTTGTGGAACTCATAGATGTGATCCAAGACTATTTCAATCATCATGAACCACACATGCTAGAAGCAGCAATTTCTGTTATTGGCGGCAACAAGTTCTCTCTGAAGATTACTGTATTGCCCGAATCTCTAATATAAGTTAATTGGAAGATTAAAAAATCTGTGGACACCCTGCACTGCTTGCATTTTAATTTTTTAGAAAAACAGTACATCTTTGTTTTGTAAGAGAGCTAACATTCTCTGTCAAAAATGTGTGTTGGGAATTTATGCATTAGTGAATTATTTTATTCCAAGGTAGGAATGAAGTTACAAAGGAAGAATTGAAATATTAAAGTTAAGAGATTTGTTCCAATATGTATCTTTTTTGGTTTAATATTCTAGTGCTTAAAATCTCATGTCACCTAATATTATGCTGCAAATCTTAACAACAAACATGCAATATTTAACCTAATTTACAAGCATTATTATAAGTATGAGTTCTGTCTTATAAAAGGAATTCTGCCTGATAGATATGCAAATATTCTCTAGATGTCTAGCAAAAATACATATATTCATGTAAACAATTGTAATTTTAGCATAATTAATATTTGAATTGCCTGTTACTTAGACTTTGATGTAATTAGTGGGTTTCATTTTTCAACATTTAGTTGCTTATAATGGGAGATATCTTCTACAGTATTGCTATCATGTAGCAACCAGTATGCTTCCCTGATGCTAATTCAACCATTAGGCTAAAAAAAGGGTCCTAAATTCTGCTGTAGTCAGTAACAAGGAAATACTGATTCATTTCCAAATCAGCAAGTAATTTTTGGGTTAATTATAAGTGGTTTAAAAAACAATGGAATTTAATTTTTTTGTCAGAGGGAATGATGACAGTAACATAAATCAACATATATTTACAAGTAAAATTTATGCTGATTTGTCTTACTGACTACTATCATTCCTTCTACTCTGTAATGTTTTATAATGTTTAATTTGGTTGTTTCTAAGCTAATGTACAATCAAAATCAATACATGACCTTTTATTTCCCTTACTAATTAATTTCTTCTTTTTAGCTTAGAGCTGTTACGGTAGATCTGCAAACTGATGCTGCTTTGCAAGTGGACATTTCAGATGCTCTTAGTGAAAGGGACAAAGTCAAATTCACTGTTCATACAAAGGTAATCCTTGAAATTCCTTTTATTTATACTATTAATTAATTTTTTTTAAAGTTAAATAAAGCTAATTGTGTAAAGATTAAATTTTAGATCTCATTTTGATGAAACAGTTATGGGAAGTGTTTGGTTATATCCAGCATAACCAAAAGTCCAGTAAATCAAGACATTCTTATATTCAGATGATGGTTATTGGTATCATGTATATACAGTAATACCCTGTTTGCCCCCAAATAAGATATCATCTGATAAGCCCAATCGGTCTTTTGAGTACATGGCAATAAGGCCAAGCACTTATTTCAAGGTTCAGAAAAAATATAAGACAGAATCTTATTTTCGGGGAAACATGGTATGCTCAATAAGATTGGCTATATTTTGTCATTTGTATGATGTAATGTGATTTGCAATATGTGATTAATGTGAAGTCTTGTATTGAGATCCACAAAAATGGACTTTTGCTGTATAATATTTTGATGTAAATCATGTTACTTTCAGTAGGATTTAACTAAAATTTAAAATGTATTTATCATGATTAGATTATTAATACACTTCTCTGTGGAAAAATGAATATACATGAACTAAGATTTATTATGCTATGGGTAGTGGAGTGAATATAAAACCAGCTCTGAGATTTCCATATTTTCCTCACTCCCCAATAGTTGCTTAATTATTTTTGGGTTTAGAATGCCCTATTTGTGAATCTGTTGTGGTTGCAGTATAATACTGTACTTTGTATTGTTTTTGTATTAACATGAGGTAAAGCACTTATTATTTCATTCTTTCAATTTTGTTTTGCAGAGTTCTTTACCAAACTTTAAACAAAATGAATTTTCAGTTGTCAGACAACATGAAGAGTTTATCTGGCTTCATGATTCCTTTGTTGAGAATGAAGATTATGCAGGCTACATTGTAAGTAGTCCCCCCCCCAGTGTAAAAAGAGGATCTGACAGTAACAAATGCTCCCATACTTCCTGTTGAACATTTCTATGAAACACCACAGAATGTTTCATTAAAATTTATTCTTCTGAAAATGAAACCAGTTGTTTGAAAGAATTCCAGGATGCAGTTCTTACTTTAATTTCCCACTTGCTGCATCAGCCTTTTTGCTGCTTAGCCAGGATCTTTACATGTCTTAATATTTTACATCTGATTTTCAAGGGATAAAAACAATAAACTCTATGTACTGAAACATCCAGTTGATTACTTTTATTGCTTCAATTAAGGGAGGAAATATTCTGAAATAGTGCTAATCAAAAAATGCATAACTGATTATTGGGCTATGGAGTTTTTTTGAAGTGGAAGTGTGCAATACATCAACATATATAAAATTACTGTAAAAGTAGAAATATGAAATGTGTTCCCTGTAATAAAATGGCAGTTGATTTAATATGAAGGAGAAGTAGCATGTTTTTTGAATGCACTATCAAAAGAAAGATTTGCAGTTTTAGAGAATTGTGCTTAATTATTTAAAGAATTGAATGTTGTAAGGAATAAAATAATTTTTACAAATCAATTGTCATTAATTGGAATATAAACTCAATTGTACCCATTTATTTTTAACTTCTGCAGCTAAATATTTCCTTTAACAGTATTTCCTGTTGATTTAGCTGTAGTAGGCAGATTTACTTGTCTTTTTTTTTTATCCCAAAAGAATAAATTACACTGCTGTAATTCCTGGTCAATAAGGCAAATAGTTAAGGGTAATTGATGTGAGGGTATATTGCTAAGAAATAAATTATTTTCCTAGAATAAAAGTACATCTGTTGAAATGACGAAGGCCTGATAACTAATAAAGCCAAATGAGGAAGATGACACATATTCCTGAGTCTAGTTCTTGATCAGTTTTTCACAGCTGCAGTATAGTGTAGTGGGAGAATAATGTTATACATTTTATAGTGTTTTTTCAATGCTATCACTATGAAGAAAAAATAGTATTAATTACATTTCTACATTTGTAGTTCTATATATTTCCAATAAACCACTGAATGGCTATTGATTAAATCCATGACTTTTTAAAAAAGATATTTGGATCTAAACTTTCCAGTAATCATGCTTAATTTTTGGATGCTATTTAGAACTGCTTGAAAGAATTTCTGATTTAAAATGACCCATATTGATTTATGACAGATATAGCATATATTTTAAAATAGGCCCTTTTCATAATGTCATAACTCCGTAAGCATTATAATTGGAATAGGAAACACATGTTATCTTGAACTGTTATGGAAAGATAATATTTAAATTATTTTAAAACACCACTGAAGCAGATTGCATAAATAAATTCTTAATGAAGTTGAAGTAAGATTGATTTATGTCTTAATGCAATGCACAGTATAAGACAAGAGGTTTGTGTTAATGTTTTTACACAGCTTACAGTATACTTATCCAAAGAGTTTTCACTGTATACGTTTTAAAAATAATCTTAATCTACTCATTTAACAGATACCACCAGCGCCACCGAGGCCTGACTTTGATGCTTCAAGAGAAAAATTGCAGAAGCTTGGTGAAGGAGAAGGATCCATGACTAAGGAAGAATTTACTAAGATGAAGCAAGAATTAGAAGCGTATGTGTATAGTTTTTTTAGTTTTTTTAATATTTCCAATTCCAAGTATTTCAAGAAGTGTCAGGCATATTCATACTTGCCTATGATTGCTGAATTAATACCTTGCTTGTATTAAAATAATGGAAGATTTGAGTGATTAAAATTCAAGAACTGCCTATAATGGAATGAGAATACAAATTATTTCTTTCTGTTCTGTCTCACACAACAAGCAAGTAACAATTAACTTCCAATTTAGGCTCAGACACACGATTTTGAAATAAAATAGTCCATTGTACAATCAGGTCTATTGAAAAACACAAATTAGAACAAAGGAATGTCTTTCGACTGCCAAAATTCAAAGCGAGTGGCAGAACTGATAAGCAAGGTTTCAAAACAAAATCTCCCAAAGCAAATTTACTCTTTAATTCTTCAGAACTGCAGAAAGATATGTTTGTAAATGTGCTCTTTTCCTTCGAAGGATCAAACGTTAATTTTTTGCAAAAGGAACCTCCCAGTCCCCTTCCCTTTTATACACCCCGGGATTATAGACTACATAGAGCTGTACTCAAATCCTCCTTTTGAGTCTGCGTAAGTGCTCTTGCCTCCCCGCATCCTTCTCCTTCCAAAATAGGGTCGCTCACCTCCTCTTCCTCATCAGACCCAGGCAAAGCCCCAGTTGGGGGTTCTATAGTCTCTGCAGGACCCTCACACTCTATCTCTCCCTCCTCCTCACTGTCCGACTCTTCTGACAGCCACACAGGCCGAACATGCCCAGACAGACCCAGTTCATCTGGCTTGATGTCTGTTATTAAAGAACCTGGCTGCGATCCGACCACAACACCTTCTAAAAGTCCAGTGTCCTATTTTGTATATGTGTTTTTAATTTTCATATACATTAAAATACATGATTATGACAGTAAGTACTTTGTTTATGAAGGTATTTTGGTAATATAAAACGAGCTTCCACAATTATCAGAATAAGGACCATGTATCTCTTATAGGGGAGAGTTGTGGAGGTCTTGGAAAGAGGAAAAATTGACAGAAATCACCTCATTCCTTTAGGACCTTCTGTCAGCAAAAGGACAATACTTGGATGTTCTGAATTTTTACTCTCAGCTGTTAGGGAATAGTAAGATTTTAGGGGAAGACAACTTTCCTTTAGTTCCCAACAAAGAATTGGTGGTCTTTCTATTAGTTTGCTTGAAATTCTTCTTTAGTTTGATTTATTTTAATTTTTTATTTTAATTAAATGCAACTAACTGCAGCATTTTGTTTTGAAATCCATCATTTTGAAATACTTTTACAAAATAATATTACTTTTTATATTTAGGGAATACTTGGCAATCTTCAAAAAGACAGTAGCTATGCATGAAGTCTTCTTATGCCGTGTAGCTGCTCATCCCATTTTGAGAAAGGATTTAAATTTTCATGTCTTCTTGGAATATAATCAGGATGTGAGTACTGAAATATATCGCAAAAAACCCCTTGTACTTATCCAGAAAACAATATACAGTGGAACCCCGACATAAGAGCTGCTCTACTTAAGAGCAACTCGAGATAAGAGCTGGGAGGGGAGAGATATTTTTGTTCTACTTACAAGCCCAAATTCGAGATACAAGCGCCAAGGAGCTGTTTCCTGAAGCCAAACGCTAACTTCCGCGTTCGGCTTCAGGAGACAGCTGCGAAGTGGCGCGCGTGTTTTAAAAGGTTGCAGCCGGCCTGGGGGGCTCGGGGGGGGTGCTTGCAGCTTTCTTTCTTGCTCTTTTTCTTTCTCTCTTTTACCTTCCCTTCCTCTATTTCTTCTTTTCTTTCTCATTCCCACCTTCTTCCCTCCCTCCCTCCCTTCACTCATTCCTCTCTTACTCTCCCCTTTCATAAGTTTCCTTGCTTCCTTCCTCTGTTCCTGTCCCTTCCCTCTTTCCTTCCTTCCTTCCCACCCTCCGTCCATTCATTCACCCATTCCTCTCTTGATCGCTTAAAGCCGGTCCCTGGTGCAAAAAGGGTTGGGGACCTCTGTCCTACAGGATTGGGTGGCAGAGAAGTTGAACATATGTAAATTTAAAAGTTTAAGAAAGTTTACAAGTTAAGTGAAAGAAACTTCATTATTCATTTATATGTACATGTACATTTCTTCATTAAAAACATGTCTTTCTGCATAATTTAGACTAACTTTGTGAGTTTTTTGAGGGCTGGAACCAATTAAAATTATTTACATTAATTCCTATGGGGAAAAGTCGTTCGAGATAAGAGCTGCTCGACTTAAGAGCCCAGGTCCGGAACGAATTAAACTCGTATCTCGAGGTACCACTGTACTCATAACATTGAGCAATTGTACTGTATTCATTTAAAAATTAGATGCTTTTTATTAAATAAAATTCTATAAAAGGTATAGAAATACTTTTTAAAATATATGAACATGATGGCTAAAATTATCATCTAAAGTCTCCACAAAGAAAGAACAGCAGATCTCTGCAGTAAACCTCTTGTCCCATTTAATAGATTTTAATGATGGCAGAGGATATGGCAGTTCTAAAATTGTTGGGTATGTTCCTTACAGAGATCAAATTTGATAAGGATAATGGGAACCTTTCTCTTAGGAGTCAGAGAGGTTAAAATGCAAAAAATGAAGTATAAAACATAGACAGCTCTTTCAGTAAAGGGTAGCAAGGGGAACAGCTTCCTGAGGAAGTAGAGTAATTGTTAACAATAAAATTGGAAATGAGTAGCATTCATTCCCCACCCCCCACCCCCAGATTAATTCAAAGTTAATGTGAGAGCAAAAAATGTTTTTTTCAGATCGGGAGAACTGATAATAAAATAGGAAATGAAAGCTGGCATAAATATGGGATGTCATTAGGGAGGGGAATTTCTAACTTTGCATTTTCCAGGTGAAAAAAATGATTTTGGGTAGTGCTATACTTCTCTCAAATAATCTGCTAAAAATCACATTTGAAATGAGCATTTCTATTGAAGTTATTTCAAAGGATATTATATTAATGAATATTTATAGAAACCAACAGCCAAATGATAGGACTGAAGCATTTTATATGGTTGGATGCCCATTTTGAAGGAGGCTCCACTAATTACCGTGTTTCCCCGATAGTAAGGCAGTGTCTTACTATCTTTTTACCCCCAAAAGCCCCACTGTGTCTTACTTTGGGGGTATGTCTTACATTGTCCCGGGCACCGGGGCCGGCTCGTCTTCGGGCGCGGGGAGCTGCCGGAAAGGAGGCGGGCGCCGACCTCGACGTTCGGCGGGTTGCGGGGAGCATCCCCTCGCCGCTCCCGGCAATGTTTCTCGGCAGGGGAGGCCAACTCCGCGGCGACACGGACGCTCGGCTGGCTGGCTAAAGGCAGGTCAAGGGGTGGATGGGCAGTCAAAAAGGGTGAGCGGCCGCCGCTGCGCCCTCCTTCGCCCGCCTCCTTTCCGGCAGTTCCCTGCGCGCCCCTCGCCTTCGCTCGCCGCGGCGCCACCCGCCTCTTCCCCTGCCGAGGCTCAGCTGCAAGCGGCTCCGAAGCGAGCGGAAAGGAGGCGGGCGAAGGAGGGCGCAACTCCGGCCGCTCGCCTCGGAGCCGAGCGGCCTCGCTGGCCGCTTGCAGCTGAGCCTCGGCAGGGGAAGAGGCGGTGGCGCCGCGGCGAGCGAAGCGAGGGGCGCGCAGGGAGCTGCCGGAAAGGAGGCTGGTGAAGGAGGGCGCAGCTCCCTGCGCGCCCCTCGCCTTCGCTCGCCGCGGCGCCACCGCCTCTTCCCCTGCCGAGGCTCAGCTGCAAGCGGCTCCAAGGCGAGCGGAAAGGAGGCGGGCGAAGGAGGGCGCAGCTCCGGCCGCTCGCCTCGGAGCCGAGCGGCCTTGCTGGCCGCTTGCAGCTGAGCCTCGGCAGGGGAAGAGGCGGTGGCGCCGCGGCGAGCGAAGCGAGGGGCGCGCAGGGAGCTGCCGGAAAGGAGGCTGGTGAAGGAGGGCGCAGCTCCCTGCGCGCCCTTCGCTCGCCGCGGCGCCACCGCCTCTTCCCCTGCCGAGGCTCAGCTGCAAGCGGCTCCGAGGCGAGCGGAAAGGAGGCGGGCGAAGGAGGGCGCAGCTCCGGCCGCTCGCCTCGGAGCCGATCGGCCTCGCTGGCCGCTTGCAGCTGAGCCTCGGCAGGGGAAGAGGCGGTGGCGCCGCGGCGAGCGAAGGCGAGGGGCGCGCGGGGAGCTTGGAAGCAATGTCATCGCCCCCCCCCCCGCAATACCGTTTATACCGTGTTTCCCCGAAAGTAAGACATATGTCTTACTTTCGGGGTATGGCTTATATAAGCCGACCCCCCTGAAACCCCCCATATGTCTTACAATCGGGGGGGTCTTACTATCGGGGAAACACGGTAATAGATCATAGTCCATCAGTAATGATGATAACATTTTTAAAAGCAGTCAGGCATTTAAAAAAGTAATATGTTTTATATAATTCACATTTTTCATTGAAATATTTCAGCTGTCTAGAAGAATACATACTTTCTAAAAATAATCAAAATGCAATTCAAATATACAAGATTTAACATGAACTTTAAAACCACATTAATTTTTTGGCCTAGTCATCATACTGAAATAAATGTCCTATTGAGCTGCCG
Source organism: Erythrolamprus reginae (assembly GCF_031021105.1). Classification (NCBI taxonomy): domain Eukaryota; kingdom Metazoa; phylum Chordata; class Lepidosauria; order Squamata; family Dipsadidae; genus Erythrolamprus; species Erythrolamprus reginae. Next base: position 72,480,572 of record NC_091950.1, read on the forward strand.
GGACACAGTGGTTAGAATGCAGAACTGCAGACTACTACTACTGATCATTAGCTGCCAGCAATTTGGTGGATTGAAGCTCACCAAGCTCAAGGTTGACTCAGCCTTCCGTCCTTCCACGGTCGGTAAAATGAGGACCCAGATTGTTGGGGGCAATATGCTGACTCTGTAAACCGTTTAGAGAGAGCTGTAAAGCAATATATAAGTCTGAGTGCTATTGCTATTGATTTTCCTGATCCTGAAAGAAATTTGATAAATTAGAAATGCATCTAATAAATAAGAAAGCAAGCACATCAAAATCTACTGTAACCGTATAAGCTTGATTTTGTGTTGGAAACTATGTATTGTTTTTAACTGTGTTGAAGAAAAAATAAATAAAAAAACGATGAAATAAAAATCTACTGTAACTGAGTAGTGAATGAAATTTCACTGTACAAATCTGGAAATGAAAATGATATAACATTCTAGTAGTTTATCTTTAGTGAGAATTGATTTGCATTAATAACATTTCTGATTTGAAAAAAGTAAACACATGCATTTCTCTTATTTCAGTTGAGTGTACGGGGAAAAAATAAGAAAGAGAAGCTTGAAGACTTTTTTAAAAGCATGGTTAAGTCTGCTGATGGTGTCATTGTTTCAGGAGTAAAGGTGATTCTTTTAAAATCAATTGCATCATTTCCAAGTATTGCTCAAAGATATGAATTTAATTTGCAAGACAGGAATATATTTCAAATAATTTACAGAAAACTGATGTATAAAAGAGTATCTCTTTTCAACACACCATTAGTTTTCAATCTATCTAATGTTGAGAATTTCTGGGGAGACTTTGCTTGGGACTCGGAGCGCTGGATCTTTTTAACTTTCCTAAAGAAATTGAAACTTGCTTTCTGTCCTTCTGGATATAGAAATTGTAGGATGTTGTGGCCCTTGGATTGCTGCAGAGATGAGGCATAAATATGTAGCATTTTTCATATGCGATCTATCCATCTAATCTTGAAATGCTTGCTAAAATAATAATAATTTCAGAATTTTCTAATTTTATACCTGCAACTTAAATTATTTGGGCTAAATGGCATTCCCAGTCTAAGGATCTCCAACTTTGACTGGTCATTGGAAATACTTAGAATTTTAAAGCTACAGTATGGGCAATCTCATATAAGTAGTATGTTCAGTTACAAAATACTAATACATTAAAAGTTGTTCTCCACTATTTCTTCAAGCCTGCTGTGCGAATGGGTGCATTTTCAAACATTGTCATTCAAAAGTATTATATTTATACCATTCAATTGGTGCATGACTTCTATAAAACAGAATGTATTCTTGCTCTTCAGATTTTTAGATGTGAAACTGGGGGAAACACAAAAAAGGGGAAACATATTTTCATATTTATATACATATGAATAATTTATCTTTCTATACTTATACATTACATAGCTTGGTAGTTTAAAATATTTTTGCTGCTTTTCTCAAACTTGGTGTCCTTAAGATGGGCTGAAAATTTCAAGCTATCAATGGTTATGATGGAATACAATTTTGAACAAGGCAATCCCATTTCACCAGAATTATGTGTCTGGTGTTGCTTTCTTTATCTGAGCTTTAGAAAAAGAAATGACCTAGAAGTATTTTATATCAGTATGTTAAAATGCTACTATAGTCAAATTACTGGGGGGTTTTGAGAGTTAAAATTATGGGTACGTAACTGTTGTTTCTACAATTGATCTTTGTTTGTCTTGAGGCAGTTACATTTTAACTTGTTCAATAAAAATAAATTGCTTCTCTTCAAATTATTCTGCTTACTTCTGATGTGTCTTGGCATGCAGGATGTAGATGATTTTTTTGAACATGAAAGAACATTCCTTGTAGAATATCACAACCGTGTCAAGGATTCCTCTCTCAAGTCTGATAAAATGACAAGATCGCACAAAAGTAAGTTGCTTGCTGATACCTAGAATTTTGGGGAAATTGGGATAAATACCATTTTGGGGAAATTTGGATAAATACCATTAAGTAATCAGAACTGCAGAAAAAAACAATTACTGCCAACCTTCCTTCCATTTAGGCCTACATACTGCACCAATCAAAAAGAGGGTCATGAAAATATTTACGGCCCCCTCGCATCCTGGACATAAATTGTTTCAACTCTTATCCTCAAAATGTCACTATACATCAGTACAACTAGAACAGTTTTTCCCCTGAACACCATCATTCTGCTAAACAAATAATCCACTCACCATTGTCAAACTAATCACTAAGGTTGCATTATTATTATTGTTAGTCTTGTCATTCGTTCCTATCGTCCATCTCTTCCCATTTATGACTGTATGACTGTAACTTGTTGGTTGTATCTTTACGATTTGTATTAATATTGTTTCCTGATGACTTATTTGAACCCCATGACAATCATTAAGTGTTGTATCTCATGAATCTTGGCAAATGTACAGTGAGAATATTTGCACCAAGGAGAAATTCTTTGTGTGTCCAATCACACTTGGCCAATAAAGAATTCTATTCTATTCCTATTCCAAGTTCTAAATTTTATTAGTTTGTAGATTCCATTTTATGAGATAAATCTGGAATATATAATGAGGATAAATGGTATTTTGGAAAAATAGAGACTATACGGAAGTAACAAACTCTGTTTTGTTCTTTTTTATCCGTGTGTATAGAATTTTCTGATGCTAAACACATATTTCCTGAATTTTTGTTTATATCTTCCAAATAAGTTTTGAGATTTAAGATAGGTGTGACTTTAAAGAAGATGGAATTCCTGTAAATATGAATCATATGGCTGCTCTCAAAATTGTAGATGTACTTCACACCAAAATATGATTATTGTAGAAAATCTAAGAATATAAAATGAATTTAATGCCACATATTTTTCTTTTTCAGATGTTGCAGACGACTACAACAGAATTGGTTCTTCGTTATATACATTGGGAACACAGGACTCCACAGATATATGCAAGTAAGTCTCTCTTAAAACATACATAACTTTAAAAAATTATAGTGCATAATTTTGAATATTTTTAAATTGATTTGCATACCATATAGTAATTTCAGCTATTTTTCTCTCAACTTTGCACTTGGCTTTATGAAAATCCCTGCCATAGTTCTTAACAGATTTTCTTTCTAAGTAGATCTTACATTTAAAGAATGTTACCTTTAGAAAGTACTACTTCTATATATTAAAGAATTTATGTACATATGTGATAGATATTGGGCTAAGTTGAAAATCTTCTAAAATATACAAAATTAGGTTTATTAAGGATAGTATACTGCTATTTCCTAGAGACTGCTTAAATCAATTTAGATTAAATATCCTTTGTTGCCATTGCAAATGCTTGAGAGACGTCCTCAGTTAATAAACTCTTGGTTTGTTTGTTTTTAGGCTATGTTTCTTTGGCTCTTATTCCAGCCACAGTATGATTTAGCAGCAGATTCTGTACAGTAGTCTTTCTCTGCACCAGTTGCTGTTATTGTTTATGGCATGAGTAGGCAAAGTTTTTATTTATTTTATTTATTTATTAGATTTGTTTGCCGCCCCTCTCTGTAGACTCGGGGCAGCTAACAACAATAATAAAAACAGCATATAACAAATCTAATATTTAAATTACTAAAAACCCTTATTAAAAACCAAACATACACACAAACAAACATACCATGTATAAATTGTATAGGCCTAGGGGGAAGGTATATCTCAATTCCCCCATGCCTGACGACAGAGGTGGGTTTTAAGGAGCTTATGAAATGTGAGGAGGGTGGGCTCTTTTATGACATGTGGACTTAAATTCCCAGCATGTTTGGCTCAGGAATTCTGGGAGTTGAAGTCCACAAGTCATAGAAGAGCCAACTTTGCCTACCCCTGGTTTATGGTTTATAGAATATTTGAAAATGCACAATGTTCTGTGATCAGAATTATTTCTCAGTCTTTCACATATTGGACTTTTGCTTCCTATTTGAAGCGGATTGCATCACAGCACTGCTTTCTTTTCCCCTCTGCCAATTGGCCTCCATTTTTAATTTCTTAAGACTAGAAATTTTCAGTCACAAACTCTACTACCGTGTTTCCCCGAAAACCCTGCTTTGGCCTTATTGTCATGCACTCAAAAGCCCAGTTGGGCTTATTATCAGGGGATATCTTATTTTGAGGGAAACAGGGTACTAATAATGTATTAATTTTACATGTAGCCCAAATCCTAGTGAAGGAGTGATTTACAAATTGTTAAAAACTTTAAAACAGGTCTTCAAGCTCTTCACCAGTAAGAGTAGGGACTGCTCAAATCTCGAACTTCATTCCAGAATGCTATAAAAGAATAAAAAGATCCCAACATTTAAGCTTTCCTTTTAAAAAAAAAAGATCTCTTCATACAATTTATTGCTTTCTTTTCCAAGCTAAAATTACAATTGTGAACTTTTGGAACTACTTGTAATCCTGACTAAACAGATATAATCCAAAATAGTGTGCTGTCTCATGCCTGTGTTGAACAGCTTGAGGGAATATTCACTGTTTTTATTGGAATGTATGCATGAATGTATGTATGTATGCAATAATCATAATACAGTAAACAGCCAGGTAGTCCTGTAAGATGTGAGGTTCCTTTAAAAAAAAATTATTTAGTTACAGTATTTAAAATTTTTACATAGCTGTGTATGATTTACATAGTTATCTTAGAGTCTGATCTTCAGAAAGGTTTACAGAAATGAATTCTGCCTCCAAGTAAAAGCTTTTTGAGGAGCTTCAGAAAAAGATTATTAATGCGCATAGGATAGGATAGGATAGAATAGAATAGGATAGAATTATTTATTGGCCAAGTGTGATTGGACACACAAAGAATTTGCCTTTGGTGCATATGCTCTCAGTGTACATAAAAGAAACGATACATTTGTCAAGAATCATGAGGTACAGCACTTAACGTTTACCATAGGATACAAATAAGCAATCAGGAAACATTAATACACTGCTCAAAAAAATAAAGGGAACACTCAAATAACACATCCTAGATCTGAATGAATGAAATATTCTCATTGAATACTTTGTTCTGTACAAAGTTGAATGTGCTGACAACAAAACACACAAAAATCATCAATGGACATCAAATTTATTAACCAATGGAGGCCTGGATTTGGAGTCACACACAAAATTAAAGTGGAAAAACACACTACAGGCTGATCCAGCTTTGACGTAATGTCCTTAAAACAAGTCAAAATGAGGCTCAATATTGTGTGTGGCCTCCACATGCCTGTATCATCTACCTACAATGCCTGGGCATACTCCTGATGAGGTTGCAAATGGTCTCCTGAGGGATTTCCTCACAGATCTGGATTAAAGCATCCACCAATTCTTGGACAGTCTGTGGTGCAACGTGATGTTGGTGGATGGAGCAAGACATGATGTCCCAGATATGCTCAATCGGATTCAGGTCTGGGGAAAGGGCAATCCAGTCCATAGCTTTAATGCCTTCATCTTGCAGGAACTGATGACACACTCCAGCCACATGAGGTCTGGCATTAGGAGGAACCCAGGGCCAACCGCACCAGCATATGGTCTCACAAGGGGTCTGAGGATCTCATCTCGGTACCTAAAGGCAGTCAGACCACCTCTGGAGGGCTGTGTGGCCCTCCAAAGAAATGCCACCCCCCACCATTACTGACCCACTGCCAAACTGGTCATGCTGAAGGATGTTGCAGGCAGCAGATCGCTCTCCACTGTATCTCCAGACTCTATCCCGTCTGTCACCTGTGTATGAACCTGCTTTCATCTGTGAAGAGTATAGGGCGCCAGTGACGAATTTGCCAATCCTGTTGTTCTGTGGCAAATGCCAAGTGTCCTGCATGGTGTTGGGCTGTGAGCCCAATCCTCATCTGTGGACATCAGGCCCTCATACCATCCTCATGAAGTCGGTTTCTAACCGTTTGTGCAGACACATGCAATTTTGTGGCCCGCTGGAGGTCATTTTGCAGGACTCTGGCAGTGCTCTTCCTGTTCCTCCTTGCAGAAAGGTGGAGGTAGCGGTCCTGCTGCTGGGTTGTTGCCCTATGGCTCCCACCACGTCTCCTGGTGTACTGGCCTGTCTCCTGGCAGCGCCTCCAGCCTCTGGACACTACGCTGACAGACCCAGCAAACTTTCTTGCTACAGCTCGCATTGATGTGCCATCCTGGATGAGCTGCACTACCTGAGTCACTTGTGTGGGTTGTAGAGTTCGTCTCATGCTTCCACAAGTGTGAAAGCACAGCCAACATTCAAAAATGACATCAGCCAGAAAGCATTGGTACTGAGATGTGGTTTGTGGTTCCCACCTCCAGAACTACTCTTTTATTGAGTGTGTCTTGATAATTGCCAATAATTTCCATCTGTTGTCTATTCCATTTGCACAACAGCATGTGAAATTGATTGTCAGTGTTGCTTTCTAAGTGGATAGTTTGATTTCACAGAAGTTTGCTTTACTTGGAGTTATATTGTGTTATTTAAATGTTCCCTTTATTTTTTTGAGCAGTGTATAAATCGTAAGGATACAAGCAACAAGTTACAGTCATACAGCATAAGTGGGAGGAGATGGATGATAGGAATAATGAGAATACTAATAGTAGAGCAGCCATAGTGAGTAGTTTGACAGCGGTGAGGGAATTATTTGTATAGCAGAGCGTTGGCATCCAGGAAAAAAAAACTGTTTTTGTGTCTAGTTGTCTTGGTGTACAGTGCTCTATAGTGTCATTTTGAGGGTAGAAGTTGAAACAATTTATGTCCAGGATGCGAAGGGTCAGTAAATATTTTCATGGCCGTCTTTGAGGCATGCAGTGTACAGGCCCTCAATGGAAGGCAGTTGGCAGTAATTGGTTTTTTTCTGCAATCTGATTATCCTTTGATGATGTTTTTGATGTTAGATGACCATTTTAGGTCTTGAGATATGATAGAACCTAGAAATTTGAACATCTCTACTGTTGATACTGTGTTGCCTAGTATTGTAAGAAGTGGAAGTATGGGCGGGTTTCCACCATTTCTATGGTTTTGGGTGTTTTCAGTTCCAGATTGTTCCAGTTGCACCACGAGGCTAGTTGTTCAGCTTCCCGTCTATATGCAGTTTCATCATTGTCTCAAATGAGACCAATCACTGTTGCATCATCTGCAAACTTCAATAGTTTAACAGATGGAACGTTTGAGATGCAGTCATCGGTATATAGAAATAAGTGGTGGAAGTATACAGCCTTGTGTGTGTGTGTGTGTGTGTGTGCGCGTGTTAATTGTACAGGTATCTGATGTGATTTTGGCTAGCTTCACCTGCTGTTTCCTATCGGTTAGGAAGCTTGTGATCCACTTACAAGTGTGTTCAGGTACCACTAGCCGATTTTGTTTAGTTAAAATAATGTCCGTTATGATGGTATTGAATGTTGAACTAAAGTCAACAGAGAGGACTCTTAAGTAGGTTTTTGGAGATTCAAGATGTTGTAGGATTTAGGGCAGAGCCATATTAACAGCATCATCTGTCGATCTATTTGCTCGGTATGCAGATTGCAGGAAGTGGGGCAACAACCATAAGTCATCTGAACATATATGATATTTTAGGAGATTGAAAAGAACCCCAGAGCAAGCAGTAAAAGATCTGCAGGCCATGCTTACATTGTTTGATGTCAGTATTCCTGATTCCATTCTAAAGAATACACTGTACATGAGTTGTGTGCATGGTGTGATGAAAAACACTGTTGTCTGGGTGGCACATTGCTGCTTTTGGGAAGTTTGTCAAAGATGACCTAGATATTCCAGCAGACTTAGAAGGGCCATGATCTTCAAATTATAAAGTGCACTGGCTGACATTGGCTCATATTGGGTGGTTTCTATCTCTTATTTAGAGCTATATTAAAGAAAAATTGGGGCAGATAAATAACAGTGTGTGCCATCTTGAAGATTTAGGAAGGGATAACTATTATAAACATTAAGGAAGTTACTTTGATAACTATTGAAAGCTAATATGATTCAGTAGTTTCTGTGTATAATTGATAATGTTGTTCACCAGGTAATCATTAACATGGAATGATATCCACCAAAATTATGACCAGAAAACTATTTACAATATTTACTTTTCATTTACAGATTTTTCCTGAAAGTATCTGAATTGTTTGATAAAACAAGGGTATGTTATTATGAAAGATTGCAAGATTTCAATTTCATTAACTTATAGGTTCTTCAAATTTTGGGGTTTGCGGGTTTTTTTTCTTGGTTTGGGGTACTGTGACATCTTATTGTTCTGTATTACTTATACTTCCAAAATGCCTCCTGTCCAAACCTCTAAAAACATTAATTAATCAACAAACACAGACTCTAACAACAAATACAAATTAAATAAAGACCACAAACATGTACAAATTAGTACATACTTTCCAGTGGTGGGCTTCTGCCGGTATGGCTAATTGCACGCAGCTCCACATGCGCATTTTGGTGAGTTTTTTGCTTCCCCGCATGCATCCTCATGCAAGAGTTTGCTACCTGCACAGGTACAGGAAGCAAAATTGTGCTCAATCCCGTACTTGTGCGCCAGAGCCACTGCAATTCGCCATACCGGCAAGAGCCGACCACTGCTACTTTCAGTTTGATCAGAAGAACATCCATGGGATGTTCCACTCTCAGTATTTTAGGGAGTAGCCTGTCCACTTTATCCTCACCGTGCATAATCTCAATCATGTCTCCATTTATTCAACTCTTTAGACTCTTCTAGATTAAAAAGTCCAAAATGTCATAATCTTCCTGATAGGGAAACTCCTTGCTCATTTTAGTTGCCTCATCTGAACCCCCTTCAGCTCTACTATATACTGTTTGAGTTGTGGTGATCAGGCATTTTAAGATGTAGGCAATAGCTTTCTGTAAATGTCTGCTTTTAACAATAAAGTAGGAACATGTAATTGGGACACTATAAATGGAGATGGTTTGTACTACCTAAAATATTGTTTCTGACTTGCTTTTCTTGTCTAGAAAGTAGAGGCCCGTGTATCTGCTGATGAGGATCTTAAACTCTCAGATCTCCTAAAATACTACCTAAGAGAATCACAAGCTGCAAAGGTGAATTGAATTTCTGGTTGGAAAAGTAATTTGTAGATTTGATGTTTTAATAGAAATAACAGCCTGAAAATATTCAGAAAGTAGAATTCAATGGAACTAATATTTGATGTACTAAAATAGTATTTAGATGCTCTTATTTACTGGTTTGTGCTAGTAAATAATACTTTAGCAAGTACTTGCTAAAAACCAATAACATATGGTCAATTGTGTGTGTAAGGATGGGGAAATGAAACAAGCATAATGGGAACAGAAGTATTCTTGTGCTATAGTTACTTTTTTAAAAAGACAAGATGGTCAGTTCAGTTGGTTACTTCAGTAGTTACTTGTTTTCTGATATAGTTCATCTTAAAGAAATGAACTTTAATTTTTATGATAGTCATTTTAGAAAACTAATTTTTCCTATCTTTAATTTTTAGTGTAAATATAAGAATAATATTTGGAGTAACCTTGGATCATCCTTTAAGGTATTATTTGCAAAGTTAATGCACACGATCAGATTTTATTCCTTTTTTATTTATTAAAGGACCTTCTGTATAGGAGATCAAGGTCATTGGTGGATTATGAAAATGCTAACAAGGCATTGGACAAAGCAAGAGCAAAGAACAAAGATGTATTACAAGCTGAAAATACTCAGCAGCTTTGTTGTCATAAATTTGAAAAAATATCTGAATCAGCAAAACAAGGTACTTAAATAGTCTTGGGAATTGTCAAATTTTACAATGCATTAATTTCCAGAAGAGTCAGTCCTATTGCACCTTAAGGCTAACAAGTTAATGATCGTGTAATGTACTGTGGATTAATAGATACACTCCTATCAGATTTTTCAATCTTCTGAAATATGGGTAGTCCTTGACTCATGGCCATACTCGACTCTGACAATTATTATTGTAAATTGTTGTAAATCAGGATGATCATAAAGTGGGTCCTCACCTGACTGACATTTTATAACCTTTTTTTGTGGTGGTCATTATGCAAATATGGTGGCTGTATAGCAAATACAGTGGTGGTTAAGTGATCCCAATAATTAAGTAAACAAAGTAAATACCAATTTCTGAAAAAAACCCCATAAATCGTGGTCATGTAACTATAGAAATACCTGTAAATGCCTGTAAATGTGGGCTGGTTGCCAAGCACCAAAGTGCAGTCATGTAACACGGGCAGAAGCCAGGTTTTTTGGGGGAAGGGTCTGCAATGGCTTTGAATGGTCAAGAAGTGATCAATTTAAGTCAAGGACTGAGTATGTGTATTTACATTTTGAGGAGTGGTGAATTTCTAAGGATTCAGAGGAAATGAAATTCAGGCTATATGGACAGTGATAAGCGATAATAACGAAATATTCTATTTTATTGCATTTGATTTACTTCTAATATTGTTTACAGTTCCCCTTTCTCCCAGCCCCCCATCATCCAATACTTTTTGTAGGCATTAGTAGCAGCATATCATGAAATGGACTGAAATCCATAAAAGCTTATACAGTTAAGATTCTGTAAGATATGGAAATTGTTTTTTAAAAATGCACTTAATATTTAAAAAATAAGTATTGTTCATTAGTTCGTATTTATTCCTGTAAGAAAATGCTTTTATATAGAATACATTTGTTAAATTGTCCTTGTAATCAGAAAGTGTAATGCTGATTAATAGATTTAACAAAATTAAAGTGCTTAGAATGGTAATTAAATAAATTTAGTGTCACTAAAATTTAGTGTCAGGCAATTGTAGCTAGAAAATCTAAATCAGTTAAAATAAAAGTAAGTTTTTATCCTAGAATATCCAATTATGATGAAGATTGTATTGTATGGATTGTAATACTGTTAGAATTTTTTTTCCTGATACACAAAACAGTGATGACTTTATGATTTAACTATATAAAATGACTTGGCTAGATTTAATGCTATTAGATTTAATACTGTTGGACTGGATATATCAAGTTTATAAAAGCGCTGCTGGATCAAACTTTGTATTTGGATTTAAACAGATTTTTTTAAATATTACATTTTTATGACTGAACTGTCAAATCTTTTCATTTCCAAAAGAACTTATAGATTTTAAAACAAGAAGAGTTGCTGCATTCCGGAAGAATCTAGTAGAACTGGCGGAATTGGAACTGAAACATGCTAAGGTTATTGTTTTCTTTTTTCTTGTAATTTGAATATTGTGCACGTTAAAAGTGAAAACAATACACAATATTTCTTAACAATACACAATATGTCTTAATTTAATTGGAAATTAAATGTGTGATAGCCTTTTTTAAGACAAAGGATGAGCAATCTCAATTTGAATTAACATTTCAGGGTTACCTCTAATACAGAATATTTATTTCTGAATTAGTTTTCATAATTGAAGCAGCAAGTATCATTGAAATTAATGGAAGCTCTGACATCAGTTATATTTGCATCCGTAATAAGTTACAAGTTGTGCTTTATCCATTTTTCAACTCATTAACTAGAAGTGCCTTTAAACGTTTTTTAAAAGGAGTATGGGAATGTGGCTTTCATAACAAGGGTGAGGTACTTTGGATAGATGTTTTAGTGAAAAGGAGTAAGAGATAAAGTTATGTCTTTTAGATACACTATTTTGTTTAGAGCAGGTTATTAGTTTATTTATTTTTTCATAAATCCCTTTTATAAATAAACAAAAATCCTTGCTCAGTTCCCGTTTTAACATTTTGTCATCTTTTTTATCTTTGTTTCATGTGTGTTTTCATTCTATGATACCTGTCTTATAACCCTCAATTTTTCCTTTCCCCCAAATATTTTTATAACTAATATTTGTATCCCCTTTTCATCCTGTCTATCCATATATTCTTCCATAGTTTTGTCTGTGACATATTTCATTTCTTCTTTATAATCTTCTTAAACATACATTTTTAGGTACAACATTAATTGCTGTCAGACTGGTTATGAATTTCTTTCCCAGCTCTTTTTAAAAAATACTTTAAAATGGGTCAAAGGTCATATCTTTATTTCATTTTAAAGATTTCACTTTTCTTTTTCTTGCCTGAAACTGTAATTTCCTCTAATAATTCATGGAATTTCAGGTTCCATTACTGTTTTGTTTTCAACTTTCCATCTTTCTGGTAGAATAAACAATGTGCATTTCCATGGAAATGTTTTGTTTACTAATTTTTTAAAAAGGACTTTAGCAAAAGACCTAATATTTTTTTTAAAAATGGTCCCTTAATCCATTTAAAATCTCTTAAATTCTAATTCAGCCACTTTGCTATCTGTTTTATATTTTTAAAGTTACGGTACTTAAGCTTCTAAATTTCAAGTCTTTAGTACTGTAGTTCAAGTTTTATTTTCTTGTTTTCTTAAAACAATCTTTGAAAGCTGAGGGTCATCTTTGATTGAACTGGTGTACAAGCCTAATAATAACTACACTCAAACTTCCTCAGCCTGGGTATTCTGCTGTGTGGGTTTTAATTATCACAGTTCCTGAAAAACAATATGACAATAGCTGAGAATTCTGGGATTCTGGCAGACACTAATCAATGTGTTGAAATCATTGGAATACTCAGAAAATGATATCGGTAAATTTGGTTTTAGTCTTGTACATATTTAATCATTACATTTTAATTGGTAAATTGAGTTATAAGTGTTGAATTTATATTTTATTATACAGTATGTTGTCATTGCTTTCAGTCCCAATTTGAGACATTAACAGAATATTTGCAATTTAAAAAATGAATTATCAAATTGCTTCTATTTGCACGTTAGCTGAACATGTGATGGTTAGTAATGGGTAACAACTATAGGAGCATTTTATAAAAATCCAAAACTACTAAATCCCAGTATTATTTGTACTGAAACTGAATTATATAAAACACTGTCTTGTCAGTTCACTCATAATGATGTGCATCTTTAATAATATTACTAGTTTGAGATAGGAGGAAATCACAAATTAACAGTGACCTCTGGTTTTTCCCCCCATTACTACAGGGCAATTTACAGCTGTTGCAGAGCTGTCTGGCAGTACTTAATGGTGATACATAAACTAGAATCTGTCATCCTGTTAACAAGGGCTGCCTTCCACTGGAGTTTACGACTTTGAGTTAATATCTACAACATGGTGGATTTGGTGACAAAGGATACACAAACACGTTCTTTTTTTTCCAAAAAGAAAAACAAAAAACACATAATCTTATCAGAATAATTCCAAATTATATGAAGCAACAATATATTTGCTACATACAAATATTCACGTTAATTTAATCACTGTACACTTATTGTCCAAGAAACCAAATGTTCTGAGTCTTTTGTGAGAGTAGCCAATAGAATTATGTTTTTGTTTAAAGCTACTGTTAAATATTGCTGCCATTCTTATTTTACTACCTTTGTAATGTCTGAAGCTGATTTGAAACATATGGTTTCAAAATGATTAAATATTGCCACTAGGTGTTTGGATAATGTTACTGTAAAGCATTGTATTGGTTATTTCACATATTGTTATCAAGCATCTTAACTTTTTCAAATAACATTTCCTAGAAATTTTGGAGCAATCTTTATGTAATCTTTATAAACCAACCTCAGAAAAAAAGCAAATGCATTAGTATATTTGCCTTAACTTGTAGACTAATCTCAATTACTGTAAAATAAACAGCGCAATCATTGAATTTTTCTAAAACCACAAGTTGTATCATTGTAATTGTTATGCCTGGTGATCTGATAATAGTCTCCACTTTATATTCTTGAATTATGTTTGTTTTTAAATAAATACTTGATTCCTTACTACGGTATATATATTGGAACACGTTTAGTGCATCATATAAAATACAGGGTTCCATAAGTCCAGTCTTCTGCTGAGAATAGGAATCCAAATTAAAGTGTTCCACAGATATCTGTTAGTCGCCACTTGAATATATTCAACCAAACAGATCTCACCAGCTGGGCTCTAATTACTGGTTAACTAATTTATCTGTCAACTGTTTTGTTAGAAAGTATTTGCCTTTTTACAATTGCGTATTCTGTATTTTATGCTTTCAGACGAGAAAACACAGATCTCCACATCCTTCATTTCTTTCCTTAGTTGTTTTGTAACATTTCCCAGACCCTGTGAACCACTTTAAATAGTATATCCCTTAATTTTGGAAATTTCTGTTGACACATGTAAAACTGCATTGCCTTCTGTAGAACTTCATCACACTGATGACTCACAGGAAATCCTTTATAAGAGGAATTAGCTTAGAAATTAATTAGTAACAGAAAAGGCAGTTACTCAACTCCTATTTTGGTTCAATCTTCCCCAACAGCATTATCTGCCAGTAAGAAACTGAAGAGAATGATTGAGTTAAATATTGATAGAAATGTGATTTTAAAAAGTCTTTGGAAATTCTTCTTGTGAGCCGCCCCAAGTCTTCGGAGAAGGGCGACATACAAATCTAAATAATAATAATAATAATAATAATAATAATAATAATAATAATAATAATAATAAATATAATAATAAATATAATTATTATTGTTGTTTGTTGTTATCATCATCATTATTATGAATAGTGTACTGAAGGGACTAATGGTCTGGTCAAATTTTTCATGTATTTGAGAAACTGGAACTAGTAGGGTGATTGAAAAAGAGCTTTTCCTCCCCCTCTCTTCAAAAAGGAGAAAAGGAAAATTCATCAAATTTCAGAAGTATTATATAGGAATAAGACTGGAGGGAAAAAGAAGAGGACATGTGACTGAGATTAACATTTTAAACAGTATTTTTAAATCTAGACTTTGAAGTCTATTGTGTATGTATCTTAGAATTAAGTACTGTGTTGTTAAACTCTTTTTAGTTGTAATACAAAATTCCCCATGCTGCATGATCTTTAAAAATACTTAGGCTTAATAAAGCCAAGAAAAATGCTCATTGCCATTGTACCAGAGGTTATCAATAACAGGCATGGAGGGTTGCAAGAGCAAGCCTACCTTGAAAACAGGATTTCGATTTTCTTGGCTCCTTACATCCAGCATGTAGAAAACTCACTTATATATGAGCCGTGGTGGTGCAGTGGTTAGAATGCAGATCTGCAGGCTGTTATTGCTGGCTGGTCTGCCAGCATTTCAAATCTCACTGACTCAAGATTGACTAAGTCTTCCATTCTTCTGAGGTCGGTAAAATGAAAAACTAGATTGTTTGGTGCAGTATGCTGACTATAAACTGCTTAGGGCTGTGAAGCAATATATATGTCTAAGTGCTATTGCTACCCAGGACCCTGTTATATCCAATGAAATAAAGTGTTGGGAAATCTGGGAGTCTGCAAATCTTTACAATGCTGAGCTTGAGAAACACTGGTGAATGGCATCTTTATGTGCTGTTATATGTTACAGCATCTTGCCGGTAGAAGAATAGAGAGGCTAGAATATTTTGAAATAGTTATATTAAGGAAAACACATACAATATAATTTAAAATTAAAATAATTTATTACTCTGTACCTAATAATTTTTTTAAAAAAATTACCTACCAGCATCCATATTCAGAATTGTAAGTCTTAAAAGGCAAACCCATATCAGGCGTCTAAGAAAAATTCCTTCTTGGGTTCTTATTATGAATCCAAAACACTTAATCCTGTTATAAATGGCAAATTTCCCCTGTTCAGTCACAAACAGTCTGATCACTCCAGATTTTAATAGGGGACAGCCTTTCCCTTCTGCAAGCATGGAGAGTTTCTTTTTTTTGCCTTTCAACCTAAGGCGAATTGGGCATTTTTGAAAATTCGCTTCCTTTTAACTGGCTGCTTTTTTCTTTTCCTGGTGTTTTCCCAAGATCAAATTGTCCTAGAAGTGCTTTTTCAAGAGGCAAATGGACTTTCTTGTTTTCTTGGAAAAAGTGCAAGGAATATAAATCCTTAAATTTCCCACCATCCAGTCAGAGCTGAAGAAGCTTCCTGGATGAGAAGCGAAAGGCCTTCAAAGGAAAAAAAAAAACTCCAGCAAGTCCAATTGCCTCTTGATAAACCGCCTTTTATCCAGCCACGACCTCCATGACTGAGAATCTTCATAGACACTTCCAAGATCAGGGATTCTGGATTGCAAACCCGGATGAGCACCAGATACGGGCTCAGAAAGGTAGATACGGGAGAATGAAGTTTGAAACCGGAACTATAAACGTTTTCCGGATTTCTACGCGGGAGCAGGAATTGGTGGGACCAAGCCCAGATTTAACGGAACAGGAAGTGACGACAAGGCGTTTTGTGCTACTTGCGGGGAAAAGAACAGACCGGGATTGTTTACAACGGAGAGGCTGGCATGAGTTCTCTGCGGGAAGAAGATGACCCTTATGTGGTCGAGGAGCCCAGCGACGAGGAGCCAGCGCTGAGCAGGTTTGGGAAAGCGATCTCTTTGCGCTTTCTGACGTCTTAGTGGGATTGCGATGTTGTTAGCCGAAGGGGAAACCAGGAGAGGCTTCTCTTCCCTTTGAATTAGTTACTGACGAGGGATCGTTAGTTACATTTCTGAGATCAGATGAAACTGCGGTGTATTGCAACTTGCCGCTTTTTATATTTTGCAAAAAAAAAAACAAAAAAACAAAACCCCACCACCCTACGTTGAGATCTTCACGTTTTTCTTTCCGGCGTTATATCTTAAACGGCTTTGTAAATTTTGATTTTTGAGAATTACTCTTGCTTATTTTTAACCTAAGAAATCAACAAGCTGTTCCTAACCTGGTTTGCACAGCGGTATGCTACTTTGTAGTGTATTTGAGTATTATCTCATACTAGGCCAGTGTTTCCCAACCTTGGCAACTTGAAGATATCTGGACTTCAACTCCCAGAATTCCCCAGCCAGCATTTGCTGGCTGGGGAATTCTGGGAGTTGAAGTCCAAATATCTTCAGGTTGCCAAGGTTGGGAAACACTGGCCTAGGCAACCTGTGCTCCTTTTGGGTCATTGTCTCAGAAATATTTCCTTATCTGTGCAGCAGTGGTTCCCAACCTTTTTTTGGCCATGCCCCACTTAAGCACCTCTAAAATCCTGAGGTCTACCCCCTCCCCCATGAGATATAATTCTTATTATTCAAAAAGTGAACTACTCTTGAGGAGGAAGCCTAAAAAGGCCATTAACTAGGTTTAAACAAGGTTCCAATTGCCCCCTTAAAAATGAAATTGCCCCCCCCCCCCGCGGGGCGTGACCCCCCCCCCCCCCTTTGGGAACCAGGGCTGTTACAGGGAAACAGAATGAACCAGTAATGCGGTGAAAGCAGGAGCAACTTTGTACTTCCTGCTGCATGGCAGGAAACATTTGAAACCTTTCTCCCTTCCCTCCGTTTTTTACCTCTTCCTAGCAGGCAAGTAAGTAGCTGATGCTGGGTGGGGGAGGGATGGGACTGTCTGGGAAATTGTCATGGAACATTAAAAATGAAGATCATATCACCACGGGAGCATCCAGTAGCATTGAAGCAAGGATATATTTCCTGAAATCTCGGCTTTTGGACACTTTCTGAAAGTTATCCCATTTGAGATACAGTATCTTGGGTTAAAAATTATTGCTCTAATATGCCCAGCTTTGCCCAATTAAAGGTCCTGACAATGAGAGTTTTAGTGATAGATAGATTGAAATATAATTAGGTTGTAAAAGGGCAGACATACATTTACTTAGTTGCTTTTCTTAAATGTTCTTCAAATAATTCTCTGAGGTGAGATGAACTTTTAAACTATTTTTCTTGTTTTAGTTTTTAGCCAGCTGCTAATTAGAAATACTTTCTTTAAATAATGTTAAACAAGGACTACCTGTGTGATATTTGTCTTGAAGTAATGATCTCTAATATCTCGTCATATAAACCACTGTATAGTTCTGAAGATGAAGTGGAGGTGCTTTTGCATGGCACCCCGGACCAGAAACGTAAACTGATACGAGAGTGTCTCACAGGAGAAAGTGAATCTTCTAGTGATGATGAATTTCAAAAGGAAATGGAAGCTGAACTTAGCTGCACCATGAAAAATATGGAAGGCCAGTGGAAGTCACAACTTCCAGGTAAACATTTTTCCAAAATTTAAAAATATGAATTGGCTTTCCAGGTCTTTTTGACCCTGATTAGTTTTGGGAGATCAGCTCATTTTTACTAATTTTGTCTATTTGCCTATTTGCATGAAGAGATGCTAAATTATTAAGTATTGAGACTGGATAATGGAAATGTAGTCCTGAGTCCTGTTTTGCTACAAAAATAACAACAAAAATAAATCATTCTATGTAATTACAAAATGTGAACAGGGCAATGGGACTAAAGATTATATTTTCATATTCTGTCTCTTCACATTTTCTATCAATAAATGTAAAGAATGTTAGTAAAGTTTCTAATATATTTTACAAATATTTTTAATAATACAGCTATGTTTAAAATTTTAAACAACAGAAATCCCATTCAGGCAGCTATATTTTGGAGATTGAAAGATAATTTGTTGTGTGTGATATTTTTGTGTCAAGACACTCCAAACATAGGTTTTTAAGTCCAGAAGATAGAGTTTCTCATATTCACTGAGTAATCAGCTTAATTTGTGCAATTACAGAATCATTGTAATGAGAGACCAGGATATTGACATTGAATCAAATAGTTTCTCTTTTGTATAATTAACTGACAGTGCAGTCTTATGCTGGGATTTACTTCTGAGTGCATTTTGTGTAGGATTGTATTCTAGGCAATTTGAACAAGCATATTCTGCCGACATAATTACTCACAGCATTGTTGGCAGGCTGATCATCTTGTATCTTTTGAGAGATGTTGGAATAAAGATTAATACATCATTTGCCAAGCTATTGCTTAAAAAGCATCTGGGAATTGCTATCTGATTGCATGAGTTTAAAGGAGAATTAGAACAATTTATGAAGAATCAGACCATCTACCTTTTAATTTATGCTAATCATGCATTACCTGATGCATTAGAAATTGGTACAAGTTGCTGAGACAGACAGGGTGTTTGGACCCATGTTCTGCTTGTAGCTCATGTAGGTATTTGGTTGATTTCTGTGAAAGCAGAATGCTAATTGAACTGAGTACAGTTGATCGTATATGAAAAGAATATAAAAACAAAAGCAATTACAGTTGCACGGAATTGTAGTGTATAACTAAAAGGATATGTACATATTTGCATATGTAGAGTGATCTCATAATTGTATGTTTTTGTGACTTAGGTGATGCTTCTGTTGCTGGGCAGTCTGGAACTGTCTCCACTTCTCAGTATTATGATGACATTTATTTTGATTCCGATTCAGATGATGAAAATGATGATGTAGCAGGTAAATAACAAATAATTGTATAGCCTGTCTAAAAACATAAACAGTAAAATCCCTTTGTCTTCCAAATACAGATTAAGCTCTTAAAATCTGAAGTGCTAGTTATAATTTGTTTGCTAATTTTAAAAAATTGAAATGAAATGAACACATATACATTTCCATGCAAATTTAGTATACAATTCAGTAGATGCCATCATGGATGCCATTTATTAATTAAATTCATATATTGCCCATCTCATTATCCAAAAAACCCGGTGAAGGCAGGTGATTTGTGTGTATGTGTGTGTGTGTGTGAGAGAGAGAGAGAGAGAGTAGGGTACTAATGTGTTTATCTTTCCTTAAGGATTAGAGTATTATCTTTAGTCTGTGAATTTGATTTGCACAAAAATCGAATGTGTATTTTCCCCTTTCCTCTCCAATGCACACTTACAAGCCATTGGAAAATGGCATTGATTTTTAGCCTGTGAAAGTTGATACTAATTTTGTCTATTTTTAACAATAGTAAATTAATACTGTGAATATATATTATTAATTTATTTTATGTATTAAACACATTACAGTGATCCCCCGGTTATTGCGTCCCCGACCATTGCGAACAGGGTAATTTGCGATTTTTCAACCCGGAAGTCAAAATACCATCTACGCATGCGTGCCCTTTTTTTTCTATGGGCACGCATGCGTAGATGGCAACCGGGAGATCAGCTGCTGGGCGGCTTCCCTGGGTCTTCCCCCTCTTGCTGGCATCAGCGAGGAGTTTCCCCACCGCCCACGCAAACTCCTCGCTGCCGCTCGCCCGCCCTTCGCCTGCCCACGCCGTTCGCTCCCCCTCTTGCTGGCGGGAGGGCGAGAAGCCCTCCCCAGCACCCGCTCGCCCGCCCTTCGCCCTGGCGGAGAAATTCCAGCCCCCACCTGGTCCCGCCCGATCCTCCTCCCTGAGGCAGCTCGCCCTCCCATGGCCGCTTCCTCCACCCTCCATCGCAAGCCCTCGCCACCGCAGCCAACGCGCGCTGCGATCTTCAAGCCCGGCTCCTTTCGGCCCAGCATCCCGGGCCAAGCAGCTGCCTTCTGTGACTGAGCCTGGCTGGCCCGGAAGATCGTAGCGCGCGTTGGCTGCAGCGGCGGCGACATTGCTGCCGGCTTGGCTTCGCTCGCTCGCCGCTGAGGAGCCGAAGATTGTGGGGCGGCGCGGCGAGCGAGCGAAGCCAAGCCGGCAGCAATGTCGCCGCCGCTGCAGCCAACGCGCGCTACGATCTTCCGGGCCAGCCAGGCTCAGCGGATCAAGCCCGGCTCCTCTCGGCCCAGCATCCCGGGCCAAGTGGCTGCCTTCCGTGACTGAGCCTGGCTGGCCCGGAAGATCGTAGTGCGCGTTGGCTGCAGCGGCGGCGACATTGCTGCCGGCTTGGCTTCGCTCGCTCGCTCGCCGCTGAGGAGCCGAAGATTGGGGGCGGCGCGGCTCTTTTAAAACATCGCCGCCGACATGGGGGGCTTGCTAGCACCCCCCCAAACCCGGGTTGGGGGTTCGGGGGGGTGCTAGCGAGCCCCCCATGTCGGCGGCGATGTTTTAAAAGAGCTGCGCCGCCCCCCAATCTTCGGCTCCTCGCTAGCGCTGCGGAAGTTTAAAACACCATCTGCACATGCGCAGATGGTGTTTTTACTTCTGCAGCGCTACTTCGCAAAAACCCGCTCGTTGCGGGGGGTCCTGGAACGGAACCCTCGCAACGAGCGGGGGATCACTGTATATGATTTCCCATCTTAACCAATATACAGTATTCTGGATGATGAAGATGAACATATTGTAAGCCACCTAAAATTACTTTGGATGGCAAGTAACTCCCCCATAGATAATCCTAGAAATGATTTACCTGATGTAGGAGTGGAGATACCCAGAGTAAACCCTGCAGAAGAATTGGGAAATGGATTGTCAGGCCAAGGTGCCCTGAGTAAGACAGCTACTGTGCAGTGTCCTGAAGATAGGGCATGAGAACTGAGAAGATCCAGTGGAATCCGGAGATGGCCAGTGTACTTGCAGGAGTATTCATGCTATAACTCGGCGAAAAGGAGTATGATATACTGGAAAGTTGCCAGGGGGCTATTCTAGGAATGAGGTTTAATAGAAGCATGTGGTTGGCTGAGCTGTAGAGGACAGTAGAATGTTTAAGGAGCTGTCAACTGCACTGGCAGTTATTGTTTATTGTTGTTTATTAGAAGTCATTCAGATTTCGTTCTGCTGTTATCATTATCTGCTGTGATTTAAAATATGTTGAAGGCAACTACCAATTTATCTTAATCATTACAAGATGGGTGATATATAAATGTAATAAATACATAAATATAAACTCAGTGACCAGACGACAAGCAAATTGAAAATCCAATTCAAGTCACTCTTAAACATTTCTCTAACAATATAAACCAAAGCACAGATGTACCAATATCATAGCCATTTGAGATGCTACATTTGTAATTGTAGCTTCCCAGTAGAGTCTTCAAGGAGAGCCCTATCTAGAATGCATTGTACTAATCCATACATGGGGTGCCCAGGTATTAGTACCTGAGAAAGAACTCTTAACAGAAAATAGTATATCAAATTAATCTGTGCAAAAGTCCTACAGACCACAGCTGCTACTTACAGAAGCAGGAACTGCAAGTTCAGAAGAACTCCCAAAGTATGGATCTTTGAGCAGAGAGTGCCAACTCCATTAAGAATCAGGTGATGGAAAATCACCAGCTATGTAGCCATAACCACTTAGTCTTGACAGGACAGAGTTTGTTCCTCCCCCAGCCACATCCCAAAAGGTTCAAGCAATGAGATATGACCCTGACACTGAAATTTGTTCAGTCAGGTATTGAAATACTGTATACTGTATAGCTGAATCTCATTAAAATGTTGATGGTACCTGACCCTTTGATGAATGACTTTGTTCAAACGTTGAATAAGGTGGCAATAGCATCCAACCATATAGTACCCTACAATCAAGGGCTTTTGATTCTTATTTTTTCACAAAGGCTTGAAGACCTTAATTACAATATGTTTCTGTACTTCGTGAAAACAGTGACAAATTAACCTTCTTGTTTAGACTATGCTAATTTTTAAAAGGCTTTTCATTCTGTTGTGCTCTATATACATATGTGACTATCACATATTGAGATATCAGACTGGGTAAGACCCAATTTAAACTATCACATTTAGGAGATATATCTGTTTGGAATATTTTTCATAGATACCCACCCAGGGGATGTTCATTCAACAGGGGCTTCTGTTTTTGAGTTATACATTTTGTGTCATGACTACAAATATTATCTGTCTCCAATGTGACAGGTTCTGCAGAAATCAGAAAAAAAAGAAAACATCACCAACGACGAATTCCAACTAACGATGAGTTATTTTATGATCCAGAAGAAGACAATAGAGATCAAGAATGGGTAGATGCAATAAGAAGGAGGTAAGAAGAGTGTTGAAACTTTACTTTGGAATTTTACTCTAGAAACCTCATGGTCCATTTAGTCTGCCCCTATACTATTTCCTGTATTTTATCTTAGGATGGATATACAGTATGTTTATCCCAGGCATGTTTACATTCAGCTACTGTTGATTTACCAACCACGTCTACTGGAAGTTTGTTCCAAGCATCTACTACTCTTTCAGTAAAATTATATTTTCTCATGTTGTTTCTGATCTTTCCCCCAACTAACCTCAGATTGTGCCCCCTTGTTTTTGAGTTCACTTTCCTATTAAAAACACTTCCCTCCTGCACCTTATTTAATCATTTAACATATTTAAATGTTTCGATCATGTTCCCCCTTTCCCTTCTGTCCTCCAGACTATACAGATTGAGTTCATTAAGTCTTTCTTGATAAGTCTTTTGGTTAAGACCTTCCACCATTTTTGTAGCCCGTCTTTGGACCCGTTCAATTTTATCAATATCTTTTTGTAGGTGAGGTCTCCAGAACTGAACACAGTATTCCAAATGTGTTCTCACCAGTGCTCTATACAGCGGGATCACAATCTCCCTCTTCCTGCTTGTTATACCTCTAGGTATGCAGCCAAGCATTTTACTTGCTTTCCTTACTGCCTGACCGCACTGTCCACCCATTTTGAGGCAGTCAGAAATCCTGCTGTATAGAGATTTAACGTTCTGCACTCAACTAGTTTATGCCTTTAAATTTAGACACCATCTAAACCTTGCTAAATATGGTGGGATATAAATTGATATATAACTCTTCTGTGAGCTGCCCCGAGTTTTCGGAGGAGGGCAGCATACATATCAAATCAAATCAAATCAAATCAAATCAATAAAGTAAGTAAGTAAGTAAGTAAGTAAGTAAGTAAGTAAGTAAGTAAGTAAGTAAGTAAGTAAATTGCATTTTCACCAATTTATGTGGTCCACAGATCAACTCATTGCCTTAACACCACCTTCCTTTTTGAATCCCCAAGGTGGATATTACTGTATTTTTGGAGTATAAGACGCACCTTTTTACCCCCCCCCCAAAAAAGAGGGTGAAGACTTGGGTGCATCTTATACACTGAATGTAGCCCCACCAGCCACCCCCACTTTTTAGTCTCTGTCTGCCAGAAATTTACCTCCTTGCAGCAAACAGCAGAGCCTGATTAGCACAAGCCACTGATTATCTGCCTCCTGACACTCAGCTGATTGATTGAAGTTGCTGGCAATGAGAATGTAAACAATCAGATAATCTTGAACTTAAATCTGACTCATCTACATGCAATTAAATAAGAACTGTTTTGGTGTGGGGAAGTGGGTAATTGTGTAAATACCTATTTCTCCCTTGCCTGTCCAATAATTATATAAGAGATCTCTAGTTCTGCCAGAACTAGTCTGTTGACATTAAACGCCTTCTTCAGGGTAACATCTGTTTGTATTGCTGGAGTGATGTGAGATTGTCCTGTTTGGTTTCTAAGGTCAATTTGCTCCTGCTTGAATTAAATTAAATGTGAATAATATGGATAGAGAAATCTGGAGAGAAATAAGAATTTGTGTAAAACCTGTATCAAAAGTGGGATGGTGGAGGGTGAAGCCATTTCATTTTGGGTGTGATATTTATGTAGTTAAGACGAAGAACATTAATCACCCGCCATTTCTAGGTTTTTGGTATGCATCATTTCAATAAAGATTGTGATGTTCTTTACTTTTGTGCTCTCTTGCTGTAGTTATCACAATATAAGAAATGTTCAATCACAACAAAATGAAAAACTTCCTGCCATTCCCAACAGTGATGCTATTTTGAACTGTCCTGCTTGTATGACAACACTGTGCCTTGATTGTCAAAGGTAATAATTTGAACCGCACAATATAAGCAAGTATTCATTTATGTGCTAAAATTAATAGTTTAATTTTCAATTTAGTTTCCAAGATGTTTACCTTACGTGTCTTCAAAAAATAAATGAATAAGGACTTTGTATAGAGAATCCTCGGCTTGCAACCAGAATTGATCCCCAAATTTCTGTTGCTAAGCAAGACAGTTAAGTGAGTTGTGTCCCATTTTACAACCTTTTTCTGCTACAGTTAAGCGAATCACTGCATGTTCTGCCCCAGTTAAGAACATGACAAGCACAGTTTGCACAACTTAATTTAATCAATGAACTACTACTACCGTAATAACTTGCTTAGCAGTGGAGACACCCACATACAAATCTAAAAGCAATCTTTTCTTACAAAAAAACCCTCAGCTGCTAATTAATCATTAGCAGTTGGCATAAGCTCAGCAAATTTTTAAATCATAGCAATGCAATTAGTTCTTGATATCTAAGTTTCAAAAGCTTGGCAAAATGTCTAGAATTCTTCCTCCACAAGCAAGCTGAAGCAGAGAAACAGCAGAGATTTTCACAAGGTGATCACAGATACATGATTCTAA
Organism: Erythrolamprus reginae; assembly: GCF_031021105.1. NCBI lineage: Eukaryota > Metazoa > Chordata > Lepidosauria > Squamata > Dipsadidae > Erythrolamprus > Erythrolamprus reginae. The sequence continues at coordinate 72,505,701 of NC_091950.1, forward strand.
AACATTTCCTGCAGCATTTCAGCTGCCTCTTGCTGTCCTTACGTAGACTAGAGGAGTAGCCAATTAGCCCCAAGTCTCCAGAGGAGACCTCCTCTGGAGTAACCACTCCTGCCTCTTGGCAGCCCTGCCTTTTCTTCCTCAGTGCTGGAGGTTCCGAGTGCCTTGGCTAAACGTCTGCCTCTGGCACCGAGTCCTCGCCAGCCTCCTCACTACCTGACTCGGGTGCCTCCTCTCGAATGAGATCCGCCATCAGCTGCAAATCTGGCTTCTCCCATTGACAGGGCTAGTTGAAAGTCAACTGTGAAAGTTACAAATGATGATCACATGATCTCGGGACAGTGCAGCTGTCATAAATACTCACCAATTGGTCAGATTTATATCACATGACCAAGGGGATGCTTTTTCACTTTTTCCAGTGTCTTTGTAACTTTGAAAAGTCATGTAAATGAATGGTCCTAAGTCAAGGACTACCTGTACATAGTTTTTCATCATTAGTTTGTCAGGAGTGGAAATATGAACAATGGAAAGGAATAATTTCTTATGCCAGTACATTGGCAACCAGTATATCTTATACCAGTACATTGGCAAACCTATTTAGACTTGATATCTGTTGTGTGATGAAAGTTTCTAGTATTCATATACAGCCTTCCCCGAGTCTGTTGTGATGTATTCTGTTGTGATGTATTCTCCCACCTTGTACAGCACACTAGGAGGAGGAAATCAGTTTCACTGGTGAATATACTTCTGCCAGTTCACCGATGCTGTTTACAATAGATTGAGTAATAGTTATTATCTGAGATCGATATAGCAACTCTCTCCCTGCCTTAAAGTTATAAATTAAAAACAAACAACACATTCAATGTAGAGAAGGGAGACTCATTATTTTTGAAGTTCAGAATAATATGAACTATATACAGATAGTTCTTGAGTTATAGCTATAGCAGAGCCTGCAGGCTACAGTGGGAAGTCATGAGGATTGTTAAGTGAGGTGTTCCCATGTGTGGGTTAATAACTGGAGTACGGAGTGCCTCAGGTTTCATTCAATATTTAAAGGATTATCAATTTTGAAATATTTAATCAGTCAAGGTCACCATGTTTTTCCTTCTCCCCTGCTGTTCTTTTTTTAGGCATGAATTATACAGAACTCAATATAGAGCAATGTTTGTGATGAACTGTACAGTTGTCAAAGAAGAAATTTTGAAATACAAATACCCACTGAAAAAGAATACAAAGAGAGGACACAAAAAAGTTAAGCAGAGTAATGAATCAATAACTGGCTCAGAAAGCCAGGAAGAAGAGATATATCACCCAGTAAAATGTACCGAATGTTCAACAGAAGTGGCTGCATTAGATAAGGATGAAGTCTTTCATTTTTTCAATGTATTGGCAAGCCATTGCTAAGTATTTTACATCCTTCAAGATTATATTAAAATTTCAATGTGAAAGATGATTTAATCTAAGAAAACCTTTGTATTTTTAAAAATACTGCTTAACTAATCTGAAATGGAGATTATGCTATCTGTATTCTCTGTAAAGATCAAACAAGAGAACTTTTAATTTATGTACAGAAGTTTGAACATTTTTATTCTGTTAAGTAGAATCAAAACAATTCTGAGTTAAAGAGATATCAGTCAATATTCATACTTTATTTAATGGCTGATTTATAAAAAATGCTGTATTTTCAATGTTTAATAGTCCAAGATTAATTTCTTTACTTATGAATAATACAGTGTACATTTTCCTGCCGATTACTTCATATAATTCCTGAATTATGTGCTGTCTGTATTAAGGTTGACCTATTATTAAAGGAGATGGAAAGATGAGTCAACAGCCAATAATTTTCTCCATTACATAACACTACTACTAATTACACATACATAGTCATTAATATAATATCTTCTGGAAAATTCTCTACACACTAAGTTCTTTGATTAGGCATAAGTAATTAGGCTACCATGATAACAAATGGCATAATTTTACAAACCTATCAGTTAAAAAGATTAAAAAATAGTACATAATTCAAGTCAATAAAAGTATGGCTTGGGGCCCAGCCAGTAGCATACTATATTCAAAGAAGGATAAAAGTACAGAATTCAGGAAAACCCTCCAAAATGAAGGCAATGTTAATCAATAGGAAGAGACAAAAAGAGAAATGATATATATATATATGTCACATGTTTTTGCTGAATTTGAAAATTAAGGGAGACTAGGATAGATCTATTTCGGCCTTGTTCTGGCCTCATCAGCTAGCCAAATATATATTATTTTTTGCACTTCTAGCATGTTCTTTCCTTATTTCCTGCCTTTTTTTGTTCATTCACATTAGTTCTTGAAATAAAGGTATTTCAAATGAATGTTGGAAATGAAAATGTAAAGAAGGAACCTTTTATCACTTATGGTGGATATCTGATAAAGAAAAGAAATATCGGAGTAGGATTCACATCTTAATATAGAAAATTCTCAAAGTGAACATAAAGATAAAACCAGAAACTTTTCTTCTGGTTTTAGTGGAAAGACATGGACAGTTTTTAGAACGTTGATATTATATATGTTAACAAGCAGCCAGATTATGCACAAAAATGGAAGGACACCTTGATTCCTATAATGGATGAATGGTTGCAAAAGTTGATAGGAGTTAGCAGAGATGGCCAAACTGATTGCTTTGATCAAAGAAAAAAAATACAATTATTTCTGTTTCTACTTGGAAACCGCTTCTGGATTTTGTGATGAGGTATGTAAAAATGAAACTTTGATTTTTGGTTTTATCGATTAGGCTTGTTATAGAAATGGCTAGTTAATATTATATAAAAGTTAAAAAATGAGGTTGGATGCTATTATCTTATTCTACTGCACCAAATGGAGTCATATCAATGCATTTTTCTTTTTTTTTCTTTGCCCTATATTTTCCCCTTTCCCTCCATTATCTTCCTACTATTTTCTTTTGAATTATATTGTAAGGTTTTTCACCGAATGCAGCTCAGAATCTGATAAATCCAATGAAATTCTGAACAGAAAGCAAAACTTTGGCAACAGTTTAATCTCCCACTCTTGAACAGCAGGTAGAGAAATGAAACCAGGCACTCATGAGCAAATTAAAAATTTCTCTTTTTATAGTCCACACTCCACATACTGTATATTATTTGCATAGATTGTCATAGTGTTGGAAACAATTATTCAGGCAAAAACCGTGATTCTTTTCTCAGTGCTTCAGAAAAGCCCTTAAAAGAAATACATTAATGTGGGAAAGCATTAATTTGCTGAGAAAACACATATAGCATTCACGTACTGCAAGCAAGATTACAAAAAAGATTACTTCGTTAGCCTGACTTTGGCAGTCAACCTGGAGTTCTTATCTTTGCAGTTGGCACATCTAGTTACAACTTAACAGAGCATCAAAAGTTAGAGCATCAAAATTTGAGCTTGATTGCACTCTATATATGCTCTGGGACTCTTGACCCTTTCAATAAAGTAAATAAAGAAAATGTGAAAAAGAAAATGATTAATTGAAGGATGGTTATTAAATAGTGAGGATTTGAGAAAAATGAATGTAACTTGGGAGTAATCTGATTCCTACTTTGCACTGCAGCAATTGTAGTAAACCTTTTATTCTTGATGTCATCTCAATAGGGTGTACCCTTAAGTTGAAGATTTCCCCCATTTTACATAATGTTTTGATTAAAAATACAGCTTAAAAACATGTTTTGAAAACGTAGGCAAATGTCTGCTACAAAATGAAGAATTCATAATGAATAAAGCTCTATTGTTGCCCTGGGCTTTCAGATTCGCCCCACCTAATTTTCCACTAGTGTTTCTTAATCCCTTTATTATTTTTTTAAAAATAACTCAAGTCAGGAACATACTTAATACGTTCTCCCCACAACCCTGAGAGATGAGTTGAATGGAGGAAAACTAGTCCAAAGCCATCCAGCTGGCTTTCATGTCTGTCTATCATGTTTGAGGAGGACCTTGACATCTAATGGCTTGTGGGCTGTACATGATGTGTCCGCAGGTGGCTGGTAAGGCCTGTACCGGCATGACATGTTCTGCCACATGTTGGGTAGACATGTGGACACCATTGTCACAGCATTTGAAGCTCTGGCTTTGCAGAGTGCTCGCTTCTTTTCTGCTATGAATGTTCTTCTGGTCTCAGATGTCTGGTAGCCTTGGTGGATCATCATGCGCCATGTTGGTTGATCTTATGCCAGGGTTTCCCAGGAGTTGGTGTCGATATTCAACATGTCTATCGCTTCCTTTGTCCCTCATGCGATCACTTTCCTTTAGACAGCTCACCATAGAGGAGCTGTTTAGTGATGTGATGGTCTGGCATCCCAGCAAGATGGTCTACCCAGCGAGTCTGGGTTTTCATCAGCAGGGTGGGGAAATTGATGGCAGTCCTGCTCTGGAGAGAACCTCAGTGTCAGGCACCTTACATATTGTCATACTTAAATGAACTCCAAATAAACAAGAGGAAACAATGCTTGTTTGTCAAACAGGAAGCGACCTTTAAGTTTATTTAGCTTTAAATAAACTACTCCCAGTTCAGAAAGTGGTAAAATAGAACAGAATTTTTGATTGGCCAATAATTGGAGATACAAGGAATTTGTCTTGGTGTATATGCTCTCAGTGTACATAAAAGACCCATCACTCTACTAAACAAATAATTCCCTCAACACTGTCAAACTTTTTACTAAGTCTGCACTTCTATTTCTACTAGTTTTTTCTCATCATTCCTATCACTCTTTTCCTCCCATTTAGGACTGTATGACTTGTGCTTGTATCCTTACGATTTTTATTAGTATTATTTCTTCATTGCTTATTTGACCCCTATGACAATCATTAAGTGTTGTACCATGTTTCTTGATAAATGTACCTTTTTCTGTTATGTACACTGAGAGCATATGCACCAAGACAAATTCCTTGTGTGTCCAATCACACTTGGCCAATAAGGAATTCTATTCTATCCCATCTAATGATACATTTGTCCAGAATCATGAGGTACAACACTTAATGGTTGTCATAGGGGTCAAATAAGCAACAAGGAAGCAATATTAATTGTAGTAATAGATATTATTAAATAGTATTAGATATTAGTAGTATTAGATATGTAGTAGTAGATATTGTAGTAAAATAGTCAGGAAACTGACAGGAAGCTGGCTCTGGAGAGTTCTTAGGTTCACCTGCCCCACAGAGTTGTGGGTGAGCACAAAAGGGGAGGAAAAACACGTTTATGTTGAAAGGCAAATTAAAAAGTAGTTTTAATAAAACTACGTAGTCCGTCTTGTGATAGGGAAACAAGGGGGATTTCTTTTCTTTGAGGAGAAAAGCACCCCAACAGTACTACGAACTGGACTCCCCAATTCTCAAGCAAGCGCTTCCTGCGCCGCCCCAAAAGCAGCAAGCGGGATCCCGCTTTCCCCGGCCGGCGGAGAAATTGCGTCGTTTTCCTCCCTCTATTGCGAAACTCGGCGCATGGATTCTCACCTCTAGGCGTGGCTCGGCCGGGCGAAGAACAAGACCGGACCGTCGGGAAGTGGCTCAGCCAATCCGCGAACAAAACTGGGCGTCACAAAGCAGCCTCCTTTCTCGGCCTCAGCTCGGCGGTTCGTCTCACTAGCGCGCTCTTACGCTGCCGGGGAAATGGCGTTCGGCTCGGCCTGGAAGCGAATGTCTTGGCTTTACTACCAGTATCTGCTGGTGACGGCGCTTTACATGCTGGAGCCCTGGGAGCGGACGGTGTTCAGTATCCTTTTACGCGCTCTGTTTATTTGTCGACCCAGGCCGAGAGATTCCTTGGCTCCGTCGGGAAAGTTCCCGTTAAGCCGAACGCGGATTGCCATGGCCGGTTTGGAATCGGGCGGGCGGATGGGAATGAGCGGCAGTGGGCGGCCTTGGCAACTTGCTTTAACTGGGCAACCCTTAGGCCGGCCGCCGGAGGCGAGAAAGGTGCTCTGTATGTATTGTGCGCCATTGATTTGGAGAGGTTTTCGCCGGCTGCGGAGTGCAAGTTCTCCCTAGAAGGCAGAAAACTACCTGCGCGTCTCAGTTCTTCCTCTTATTTCCAGCCTTTTATTCATTCGTTTTAAGGCGTCGCTGCTACCGAAATAGTCGCCTTGTACTTTGACCTCGGAGGCTTTTAGTTAAAAGTACTACGTACTTTTAAGAACAACGCAACTGAGGAAGCGTTGCTCAAACTGGGTACGAGAAATAGAAATAGAACTGTGCAATAGAACTGTGGTTTGGTGGAAGGGAAGCTCAGAAAATGAAATTAATCTCCTATATCTCCTCTACCTTTCTTCTATTCCTATATCTCTTCTTCTATTCTTTCATTGATATGTTCTATTACTATATCTTCTTTTCTATTATTTCTTAGATATATTTTACTATGAGTATCTCCTCTATAACCTTCGTGTATTTTACTATGTGTATATAGATATACAGTATACCCACTAAAACCCTCATTGTGTATTGGACAAAATAAATAAAATAAATATTATTTCATTGCTGCTCATCTTAATCCTGTGCCTTCTTAGGAAGAAGGCTGTGGCTGAGCTTAAATGTGCTTTCAAACGTTTTAACCTATCATTTTTATTTTCCTACTCCATCTTGAAAAGCTTTTGGCTGTTAGTGCCTAGTATTTTATCTCTGAGGCCAATGTCTGGATTTGCACTGTTCAATTTCCTCAATTTAGGCACTTAGCAGTTGGCCATTAAAAGGGAGGCACAAAGTGGAAACTCTGAAGTCATATTTTCCCACTTTTCTTAACTATGGAGGATATTTTATTTATTTATTTGATTTCTATGCCGCCCAATCCCAAAGGACTCGGGTTAAATGAGATATTCTCATTGGGTAACTATAAATTGGTAATTTTCTGTCTATACTACCCACAGGATTGTTGTGCAGCTAGATATATCCATTTCTGATATCAGTAAAAGCTATTCAATTAAGATTCATTTAAAAATAAACCTTATTCCAAACTTAGAATTACATGGCTTGGTGGCAATTTCAACCTATTCTTTTTAGGGTCTAAAAACATGCTACAGATTTCTGATACTAGTGCATTCCTTTGTCATGAAGAAGCAATTTATGGCATCTGTTACATCTTCCAGAATTCCTTGATTTTCTTGCCAGCCCTCAGAAGACTCCTTAATCTAGTTTTCTTTTACTGCCTAATTGTTAGCAGATGCTTCAGAACAATTGATTATGTTAAAAATAACATTTTAATTATTTGACCCAGCGACCGATAAGGTCCCACAGAGTTGGCCTTCTCTGGATCCTGTCGACTAAGCAATGTCGTTTGGCGGGCCCCAGGGGAAGAGCCTTCTGTGTGGCGGCTCTGGCCCTCTGGAATCATCTCCCCCCAGAGATTAGAACAGCCCCCACCCTCCTTGCCTTTCGCAAGTTACTTAAAACCCACCTTTGTCGCTAGGCATGGGTAACTGAGATACCCTGCGCACATATAGTTTTATGAATGGTATGATTGTATTGAATGGTTCTTAATGATGGGTTTTTTAAATGTTTTGTTTCTTTTTAAATATTGGATTTGTATATTGTTGTGAGCCGCTCCGAGTCTCCGGAGAGGGACGGCATGCAAATCTAATATATTGTTGTTGTTGTTGTTGTTGTTGTTGTTATTGACCAAAATCTTTAAGGGCAGAAGTTAGACAATATACACTTCAATGTAACCAAAGCCTTTCTATAAACTCTACAGTAAGAGCCCGTTGATATAATGGTTAACAGTTTAATAGGACTGGGAAGAATTCAATTCATGCAGTTCTTTAGGTGTGGAAGTCCATTTAGTGATTTTGATCAGTCACACCGTCTACAGCTAGTGCATGACTTACAACCGAATTAGTGACAGTGTTACAATGGCACTGAAAAAAATGACATGACCATTTTTCTCATGACCATTGCAGCAGCCCAATGATCACATGATCAAAATTCGGACATTTGGCAATTGGTTCATGTTTATGATGATTGTAATGTCCCAGGGTTATGTGATCATCTTTTGCAACTTTCTGACACCTTCAGTGGGGAAGACAGGTTCTTAACAACTGGGTTACTAACTTATCAAGTGCAATGATTCACTTAACATCTGAGGCAAAAAAATTGTAAAATGGAGCACAACTTGCCAATTAGAACAGAAATTTTGGGATCAATTGTCATAAGTCTTAAGGATGCAGACTTCACAGTATTTTTCAGGGTGGTGGAAACATTGTAAGAGGAAGTGATATATACGCCACTTTCAGCTGCTGTAGGAAAAGTGGGTTATTTAATAAATTGTGCTTTTTAGTAAATCATACCCTGTTTCCCCGATAGTAAGACACCCCCGATTGTAAGACGTATCGGGGGTTTCAGGGGGGTCGGCTAATATAAGCCGTACCCCAAAAGTAAGACATATGTCTTACTTTCGGGGAAACACGGGGGTATTGCCGCCTCCCTCTCATCTAGCTGCGCGCCGCCTCCTGCCCATGCCTGTGCCGTCCCCCTCTCCATACGTCGCTGCGTCTGCCACCTCCCTCTGATCTTAATGAGCGCCGCCTCCTGCCCACTTCCGCGCTGCCCCCCCTCCATACGTCACCGCGTCTACCGCCTCCGTCTGATCCAAATGAGCGCCGCCTCCTGCCCACTTCCGCGCCGCCCCCCCTCCATACGTCACCGCGTCTGCCGCCTCCGTCTGTTCAGGTTGTTAATAAATGTTAATTTTATGGTTAAAACAAAAAATTCGACAATTTTTTTCCAATATAAGACATACCCCGAAAGTAAGACATAGTGGGGCTTTTGGGGATAAAAAGAAAGTAAGACACTGTCTTACTTTCGGGGAAACACGGTAGTAGATGTGATTCATAAAAGTTCTTTGTTCCCTATCCTTTAAATGTATATATTTTAATGCAGATCAAATATTTGTTTCTAAATTAGTATGCTAATAATGATTTACATCAATATACTGTACATGATTATATGTGGTGAAAAAAATCATACTCATTTTTTATAAAAAAAAGTTTTGCATTTTAACTCCTCCATGTTCTTAGCTTTGGAGTTAACATGCCTCTTTAAAGTGGTACTTGCCACCTGCTAATATTTAAATATCTTTGTTGCTAAATAAGTAATTTCTTCATTCAGGACCCCTGTATGGAATTCTTCGTTCTTGCAAATGATCTTTTCTCTTATTTTCTATGATCTCCCATGGAGAAAGTGAGCAAATCTTGCAGAGAAACTAAATCCAAATTTAGTTGAGTGGATTGGGCTTGAACAATGCTGTTTTGTTTCCATCTAAGTTACTGTTGATACTGCAAGATAGTCTTGTTTGACATGTATCTTGTGACATACAGTATATGCCTTGCTAATCATAATTCCCTCAAATCTGGATAACAGCGTGCTATTTGCTAATTGTATTTTTATATAATACTGCTAGCTCAGTTTCTCATAGAATACTGTTTGTACTGTTTTGTAACTGATACTGACATTGTGTCTTTTGTTACAAATGTGCTGACCACTGCGTAAACAGAAATATATTTACAGCTTCAGCATTTTTTCTCTAAGCTTTGACAACAGATATTGAGGGAGAGGAGGTGTGGATCCTTTCCAATTAGGTTAAGGAAAACTGTCCTATTGATAGAAAATTGGAATTGGATCCCACCTCCTAGTCTTTAGAATTACTTTTGTTGGTCAGAACTGACAATTGTTCAGCTTGGTTTGTCTTGTTAAGAAGCAATATCCAATCCCTTTTCAGGGACTCTGTCAAAATGTTTCAAGTATTTCATAGAAAAAAAGATTCTCTTGCTTTCTCCCCTTCTTACATAAAACTTCCTGAAAGAGAAAAATAGGAGAAGTGGTTGAATTGCCTCTCTTCTGAAATTTGATATAGTATGTCCTAATTGCTACCATTGTTTAAACACACTCTATTAATCCGCATCAGTGTCTGCAATCTCGGCATCCATATATTCCTATCATTCTATTGCTAGATTGCTATTAGTGCAGAAATTACGCTGAGCCTGTATTTAAGCAATAATAAATGTGCTGCATTTGCTTCTGAGAGCTGGTTTTTACACTTACAAATTTCTGATTATTATTCACTTTTTCTTTCTGTCAAATTGCAAAAGCTCTTATCTTGAAGATTTGCAATGAGGTTGAACAGTTATTTGTTGATTCAGACTAATCAAAGATTTTTTTATGACAGTTGTACTGTCTATGTACTAAAAACCATTTAACATCATAGGAGTATAGTAAATACAAATAAGAGTGCATGTTAAACATTTTTACTATATCATTTGAGATGTTGGCAATCCATTTTTGTAGTCTTTTATTTTTTCCTTTACTTTCATTCAGATTCCATGTTGGTTTCTATTATTGGAATGGCACTTTACACTGGCTATGTTTTCATGCCTCAACATATAATGGCCATCTTGCATTATTTTGAAATTATGCAATGAGGAATCTCAGAAAGAAGCCAGTTAGAAATGAAGACCAGACTGCTAAGAAAACTGATTACTTACAACTTAAGGAATCCTACAGATGGCAAAATAAGCACCAATTGATGATTGTGGCAGCCACTGGAGTCACATGGAGATGCAAATGCATTTTATTTATGTATAAGATTCCCTTGTATATTTTGTCTATTAATACTGTGTTTGTACCTTTGATATCAGTATTTTCTTATCTTTGTGACTGTCCTAGTAGTCTACTGTAAAAGCTTTTCCTAATGTAAGTTTAGGTACATTTTGCCTTCTATTTTTTAATCAAAAATTACTTTATTAAATGGAGCTTGAAGCTTTTGCCATTGTATACTTACGCCCATCTATGTATATTTCTAGTAGAACATTTTGTAAGAAAGTGTTTAGATTCATATATAAATATGGATATACTCATAAAACTTTCTTATAAAACTTACTCAGGTGCTTGAGTTGCTATCTGAATTGTTTAAAACTGGTGTACCTCTCTGTTTTGCTTTAACAATAAATGGAAGGCTTTTTCTTTGTACTTGGAGAAAAACATCAAAATTTACTATTGTATATACACAACAGTATGAAATATAAGAAAGTACTGGATTCATTCCTTATCTGCATATAAAATGTTTATTTCATTCATGTCATTTGGAATTTTATGACAGCACCTAAATGCTGCTACTATAACTTCCAACTAATATATATAAAAATGTTTATTTCCCAAGGAACATGTTTTGTTACTGACTGCAGTTTAAAAGACTGAGAATGGGTGTTTACTATACAGTAGTATAATCATGTCTGTATTTTGAACTCACTGTTGATAGTTTAAAAATGTTTGAGAATATTTAAATCATATCACCAAAATAGGAAATTTGGAATGGATCTTATATTCTGAATGTAGCTTTTGGATCCCATCTTATATTCTGAATGTAGCTTTTTTCGAAGCTTTTTTTTCAGCCCTAATTAGGTGCTAACGATCCTCCCAGCTCTTACCTTGCAGGCTCTTTCATTGTTACTCTCTGCAAAGAATATTTTTCCAGCCCTAATTTTTTGCAGGGTTTTTTTTCATTGCTCTACTTATTCTGAATAAGTTTCTTCCAGTCCTAACCAAGTGCTACCTATGTTCCCAGCTCTTACCAGCCTCCAAGCTCTTTCATTGTTACTCTGTCAGAATAAGATTGTTTTTAAGCCCTAACCAAGGGGATAAAATAATGTGCTGATGCTGACCAAACAAAGGATACTAGCCAGATAAATACCTGGTAGGCAGATCCCCTCCTCCCATTTTCCTTCCCCAAAACTAAGGGGTGTCTCATACTCTGAAAAATATGGTATATTGAATACTCAACATCAGATATTCCCCAAAGTTTTGAGGTGCATTGAATGGCATTTTCACAAAGTAATTGCTTGGGAGTATTACTATTTTACAGAACAACTCTCATGGGTTAACTTAATCAATTTGCCAATACATTTATCAATTCAAAAGCTTGCTATCCATTTGACCCAACTCCTGCTTTCTATATGATGCTCCATGTTTAAATGTGTTTAATTTTCTATCTTTGACTAAATGTGCACATTTCCAAAAATAGCATTTATTTGTGGACAGCTAGGATTTCATAACCTAAGAAATCTTACAGTGCTAAAAGACCTTATTGGAATAAATTTGTAAGTCTGAGACACTACGGGAAATGTCTGGGCACACTGACAGCCTAAGCGCCACACTGGAAACCCTAGTGCTATGCAAATTATATAATCTCATTAAAATCATCCGCTTAAATTATTTTATGACATATAAGCATGATACGTTTAATATAGTTTTAAAGTTCTACAATTAGAGGTTTTAAATTAGTCCCGTGTGATGGTGTACTGAATTTGTCAAGTGGTATTACTACCAGATTATAACTGTTTAAAGGAAACCATAGAATTAATAGGGCTGGAAGGAATCTTGGCGGTCTTCTAATTTTACTCCCTTAACAAGACAGGAATACTTATACTATCCCAAATGATTGTCTAATCTTTTCTTGAAAATCTCCAGCAATGGAGACCCTCAATTTCAGAAAGCAAGCTGTTCCATTGATTAATTTTGCTTACTATCAGGAAAATTCTTAATCCTGGTAGGATCTCTCTTTAATGAGCTTCCACTGGTTTCTTCTTGTCCTGTCCTCGGGTCCTTTTGAAAATAAATCAACCCCCTCATCTCTCTGATATCCCTTTAAATATTGGAGACTGCTATCATGTCACCCTTAGTCCTTCTCTGTTAGGCTAGACCAGTGATGGCGAACCTTTTTTCCTCCGGTGCCGAAAGAGCGTGTGTGCGCACTGTCGTACATGCATGAGTGCCCATACCCATAATTCAATGCCTGGGAAGGGCGGAAACAGTTTTCCATGCCCCCCGAAGGCCAAAAACGTCCTGTTTCCCAACTTCTGGTGGGCCCAGTAGGCTCGTGTTTTGTCCTTCCCAGGCTCCAAAGGCTTCCCTGGAGCCAAAGGAGGGTAAAACTCCCCCATCCTATCCAGAGGCTCTCTGGAAGCCAAAAATGCCCTCCTAAAGCCTCTGTGCAAGCCAAAAACCAGCTGGCTGACACACACATGAACATTGGAGTTGAGCTAGGGCAATGGTTCGCGTGCCAGCAGATATGGCTCTGCGTGCCACCTGTGGTACCTGTGCCATAGGTTGCCTATCACTGGGATAGACATACCTAGTTTCCAAGCAGGGGTTTCAACTTTCCCTGCAACCAATGCTGATGCATGTGCATATGTGCATGCGCAGAAGCAAAATCTCACTGGGACATGTGCACCCACCTGCCTGTCACACAGCTGGTCACACATCACGGATTTGGCTACCGGTGTGCAGAGTGACCTGTACCACTAAGGAAACCATTATTGCTAGTTCTCTTAATAGTCCATCATACGGTCTAGTTTCCAGACATCTGTTGCTTTCCTGTGCAGTCTTTCGAGGGTTTCAGCATCTTTTTTTGTATTGTGACCAGAGCAGGGCACAATAATCCAAGTGTAGCCTCACTAGTGCAGTGTAAAACTATATTATCACATCTTGTGACCTTGATGCTGTCCTGCTGATGCAGCTTTTAAATGTTTGGGGTTTTTTGGCAGCTGCAGCACACTGTTGTTTCGTACATAAGTGGTGGTCCGCTAGGATATCTAGATTTTTCTCGTAGTTACTATTGATGAGCCAAATGCTGCCTATTCTATATCTCTGCGTTTGATTTTTTCCTAAATGCAGGACTGTACTTTTGTCATCAGAATTACATCTTATTGTAATTGGTGCTCATTTCCCAAGATTTGTCAAGATCCTTCTAAATCCTGAGTCTTACCTTCCCAAAATTTTAGCAATTCTCCTGAGCTTGGTGTCTACAAATCTGATGAGCTCCCTTTTATCCCCTCATTTAGCAATAGCACTTAGACTTATATACCCCTTTACAGTGCTTTACAGCCCTCTCTAAGTGGTTACAGAGTCAACATTGCTCCCAGCAATACCAACCTCAGAAGGATGGAAGGCTGAGTCAACCTTGAACAGGTGGGATTTGAACTGCCAAACTGCTGGCAATCAGAAGTCAGCAGAAGTAGCCTGCAATACTGCACTGCCACTACACCTCATTTAGATAATTATGAAGATGTTGAAGAGAACTGGACCCTACATAGAACCTTGAAATATTCAACTGCATATTTTTCTCTATGTAGATGTACTGTAGTTCTGTTGAGAGCAGCTCAGTTGGTCATACAGGTGCATCCATTTGGTAATAGTGCTGTCTATCCCACATTATTCTCAGTTACCAAAGTAAGTTAGAACTTAAAAATAAGTTTTTATCAAAATAGGCTTTGGTCTACTTTATCAAATGCCCCACTGAGGCTATATTATATCCACAGCATCTCCTTCATTCACTAATAATCCCTTCAATTACTTTACCACTTTATCAAATAATGCAATAAGGTTTATTTGTCATGATCCATGCTGACTTCTGTTAATCACTTTGCTCATTTCTATAGTTTGGTTTTGTAAATAAAAAGAAACTAGTTTCATTTTTTAAAATAGTAATTTCATTAAATATGATTACAATGGTAAAAACCAATACTACAAATGAAAGCGTGGAAGGCACAGAAAACAACTATCAAGAAATGGAAAAAAATATACACCTTACATGGAAAATCTGTTTTATTTTACATTTCAAACTGATAAAAGATTCCTCACTAAGGCACCATGTGGCTACTTTAAAGGAAATGTATGAACTCTGGGTTTTAGAAGTACAGTGGTATCTCTACTTAAGAACTTAATTCGTTCCATGACCAGGTTCTTAAGTTGAAACGTTCTTAAGTAGAAGCAAATTTTCCCATAGGAATCATTGTAAAAGCAAATAATGTGTGCAAACCCATTAGGAAAGAAATAAAAGCTCGGAATTAGGGTGGGAGGAGGAGATTTGTATGCCGCCCCGAGTCTTCGGAGAGGGGCGGCATACAAATCTAAGTAATAAATAAATAAATAAGGAGGAAGAAGAAGAGGAGGACAGTCACTGCCGAAGGAAGAAGGTGATGGGAATAAACAAAACTCCAAAACTTTAGAGCTTAAAAAAAAAAAGAGGGACTCTGAGGCAGCGAGGAGAAGCATGCGCCTCCCATATACCCATATCTGAAAGATATTAGAAAAGGAGATATGTATGACTACAGTATGAGCAAGATGGTAGCTGTCTGGAGCACTTGTAGGCGTTCTCAAGTCCTCTGGAGAAGTTTTAATGGGCTGGTTTACTTACTGGCTCTTCGCTCTGCTATGGTCTTTGATTTGTATCTTTTCTGGAGCTTTCTTCAGTCCGCCATTTCTTCCTCTGAAAGGGACAAAATGCTTGCTTTCCGCTGAAAGTGCAAAATGCAGTTTAATTTGTAACAATCAACTATAATATTACATAGGTAGACAACCACCATTCAGCCCAACCTTTATGTTGCTAGGTGCGACATTTGTTAAGTGAATTTTGCCCTATTTTTCAACCTTCCTTGCCACTATTGTTAGATGAATCACTATAATTGTTGAATTAGTCACACGGTGGTTAAGTCAATCTGGCTTTACTAATGACTTTGCTTGTCAGAAAGTTGCAAAAGGTGATCAAATGACTCTGGGACACTGCAATCAGTTGCCAAGTGCCTGAATTTTGATCATGTGCCATAGGTAAAACCCCGCCCAGTCATAAGTCACTTTTTTCAGTTCCATTGTAACTTTGAACAATCACTAAATGAATTACTGTAAGTCAAGGACTTTCAGTTAACAATGGTTAAAAACATTTAAGAAAAGAAATGGTAAAAAATAAAAATAGCAGAAGAGAAAAGAACAACAGTGGAAAATAAAACTGACCCAAAGGGAATAAAGAAAGAAAGAGCAGGGCATCAATTGTTTTTAACAAAGACACGGGAGAAGAGCGACTTTTTCAGGCCCTTTGAAATACCAGTGGGGACTGTTTGAGTTCTGGGAGAAACCATGCCAATAGGTTTGTACTACCCAAAAGAGATCTAGTTGTATCCATTAATCCCATAAACCAGTTGTATCCATTAATCCCATAAACCAGGCATGGGTGCCACGGGTGGCACGCGGAGCCATATCTACTGGCATGTGAGCTGTTGCTCCAGCTCAGTTCCAATGTTAATGTGTGTGCCAGCCAGCTGATTTTTGGCTTGCACAGCGGCTCTGAGGGCAGTTTTGGCTTCCAGAGAGCCTCTGGGGGGATGGAGAAGGGTGGTTTTACCCTCCCCCGGCCCCAGGGAAGCCTTTGGAACATGAGCCTACTGGGCCCACCAAAAGTTGGGAAACAGGCCATTTCTGACCTCCAGAGGGCCTCCTTGGGGGGCAGGGGAAGCTGTTTCTGCCCCCCGGCATTGAATTATGGGCATGGGCATTTGTGCATGAGCAGTAGCATGTACACACGCTATTTCGGCACCCAAGGGAAAAAAAAGGATCGGCATCTGTTCTGTCGGGCTGTCTGGTAGACTTCTCCCAAAAATTCACAGGTACAAATTTCAGACACACACACACGTTTGAAAATTCAAAACAATGTTCTTTATAATGAAAAGTCACTTAAACTAAGCCCTCTTTTGGTATAGCAAAGAGCACTTGTCTCCAAACAAACTGGTAATTTGTACAAGTCCCTGTGATACTTAGCTTGCTGCTGTGAGGCAATTCACAGTCCTTCTTTCACAAAGTGAAACACACTTTGTTCTGGTTTAGTTTCAAAGCGGGGAAAAATCAGCACACAAAAGGTCAAAGTCAGTAAAGCAGTCATGAAACACAACGATCAGATAATCCTCCACAATGGCCAAACCCACAGGCTGCTATTTATAGCAGCCTCACTAATTACCACAGCCCCACCCAACCACAGGTGGCCTCATTTTCTTTGATAATAATCTCTCAGTTGTTGTTGCCTATGCATCGCTCGCCACATGTGTGGCTGTATCATTAACTCTTGTTCTGAATCCAAGGAGGAGCTAGATAATTGATATCCTTCTGAGCTGTCTGCCACACTCTCCTCCTCCCTGTCACTCAGAGGAGCCTTCATCAGCAGATTCCACCAGGGGCAAAACAGGTCTGCAGCATGTGGATATCTCCCCCACATCCACAGTCCTTGGGGCAGGAGCTGGGCCAGAGCTAACCACAACACCATCACTGTTATAAACCATAGCATGAGGTATGAAGAGCAAAGAAACTAAAGAGAGGGAAGTAGTCCAGAGTTTATTTGAAAAAATTCAGAAAGAGATGCAAACACAATAAGGCCTTGAGGAAAGGTTGGATGAAAAAGATAAAAGCATGCAAGTGAAAGAGAAGAAATATGAAGTTAGAAGAAAATGGAAAAAAATCCCAGAAGCATTAACTTTTGCTATAAATAAACTCTGTAGGAAAACAGATTTTGAATGAACAGGAGTTTTTAAAAAGTGGCAAAATAACCTTGGGTTTTTATTGTAAAGACAACAACATATTGTCAGAGGTGAATATTGATTTGTCATAGCTATAGCTCAATTCACTAACATAGTAGTAACAATTGGTTTTTTAAAAAGTAGTTTAAGTATTCATTTAGATAACGAGCAGTAATTTGGTAAGAATATTCATAGGATTATTTATAGTACTGTACTTCTATTGTATTTTCTGCATGTTACTGACTGAAAAAGTAGCATAGGTTCTTTTTCTTTTTTGATATTAGACTTTTCTTTCCATATTCTTAAAAATTTTGAGCTGCTTTGGAGAGGAAGCTATCAACATAGACCAGCAGATCACAAAACTATGAAATAATCTTGAAAATTGAGAAGAAACAATTTAGAAGCAGCTGTGGTAAATCACTTTCACATCGTCACCAAAGGAATACTATTGACGTACCCATGTGCTCTTTTAGAAACTTGATTTGAGAGACTTTATTTATAAATAATTTATCACCAATATAAATCATTTATCACCAATAGAATATAACTGAAACAAATGACAAGAACAATCTAAAAGAGAACTTTTGATAACATAAAGAATAAGATCTTAGAAAATTCTAAACTTAGAAAAGTTTATAAAATTCTTTTGTATCTATCCTGTACCACATAATGCTGTGGAGTATCTCATGCAGTGAGCAGAGAACAAATTTCACAGAAAGGATAACTTCAAAGAGATTTACATTTTACAAGTGCTATCGCCTTCTAACACCATCTCTAATTTCCCATCTAAAAGCTTCAAAGTTTCCTCTGAATGTTAGCTATTCTAATCAAAACTGGTTTTATAACCCAACTTCTCCCTGCTGTACAGTTATACTGTATTTTAAATGTCTTGATTAAATTGAGACATCAAACATCCAAATCCTGTTCCTAGACTCAGAGTGGAAAAGTAAGTAATCTATATAAAATATAAAATCCAATAGCTGTACATATATAAAGTCCAGAATTCCTTATGCAATGACATATCACACACACACATCCGGGAAAAGAAATCCTATTCAACTTACCACTTACAAAAGTGAACATATTTGAAATCTTTGTGCTGGATTTCCTCAACTGTGTAACTACATGAGTCTAAAACATTCTGTTCTACATATTGCTGAAGATGTTGTCACAAAGTGGAAATTACTAACAATGGAAAGGCAAACCAATCAGAGTGTGGATGTCCATGTGATTCACCACATTTTTCCTGGAGACAATGAAGAATTGGATATCCATCTTTAATGAAATGCTATCATATAAGATACTATTAAGATTCTAACACACAATTCAAAGTGTTGGTAATGACCTATACATGGCATCGGGCCAGATTACTTGTGGGACCGCCTTGTGCCATACAAGTCTCAGCGACTGATTAGGTCCCACAAAGTTGGCCTTCTCCAAGTCCCGTCAACCAGACAATGTTGCTTGGCGGGGCCAAGGGGAAGAGCCTTCTCTGTGGCGGGGTATGGTTTGTTTGGGTTGTATGAGTGTTTTTAATCAATGGTTTTTAACTGTTTTGCTTTTTTAATCATTGGATCTGTATTTTGTATTCCTGTTGTAAGCCGCTTCGAGTCTTTGGAGAGGGGTGGCATACAAATCTAATAATAATTAATAATAATAATAATAATAATAATAATAATAATAATAATAATATCGTATTGCCTTTTGTAAACTTCTTAAAAACCCACCTCTGCCGTCAGGCATGGGGGAATTGAGTCATCTCCCCCAGTCCTATATAGTTTATGCATGATATGTTTGTGTGTATAGAAACATAGAAACATAGAAGACTGACGGCAGAAAAAGACCTCATGGTCCATCTAGTCTGCCCTTATACTATTTCCTGTATTTTATCTTACAATGGATATATGTTTATCCCAGGCATGTTTAAATTCAGTTACTGTGGATTTACCAACCACGTCTGCTGGAAGTTTGTTCCAAGGATCTACTACTCTTTCAGTGAAATAATATTTTCTCACGTTCCTTTTGATCTTTCCCCCAACTAACTTCAGATTGTGTCCCCTTGTTCTTGTGTTCACTTTCCTATTAAAAACACTTCCCTCCTGAACCTTATTTAACCCTTTAACGTATTTAAATGCTTCGATCATATCCCCCCTTTTCCTTCTGTCCTCCAGACTATCCAGATTGAGTTCATTAAGTCTTTCCTGATAGGTTTTATGCTTAAGACCTTCTTGCTTTTTAAATAAGGGGTTTTTAGTTACTTTTAAGTATTAGATTTGTTGTACATTGTTTTATTATTGCTGTGAGCTGCCCCGAGTCTACGGAGAGGGGCGGCATACAAATCTAATAAATAATAATGATAATAATAATGATAATAATAATAATAATAATAATAATAATAATAATAATAATAATAATGGGAGGGAAGAGAAGGGATTTGGGCATTTTTATGCATTCTAGCACATCCACACACACCCTTTCGGCATGCAAACAAAAAAAAAGATTATCCCTCACTGTCATAGGAACTGACCTACCATTTGTATGGGTGACATTTGAGCAGTTCTATATGCTTACAGTTAAAGCTTTGAATAATGACACGCTATAAGTAGGGTTCCTTTTTAATATTCATCATGATACCATCTGGCTTTTTTTGCTGTCATGTGAAGATGTTTTATATACTGACTCTGTAAACTGCTTAAAGAGTATCAAACACTATGAAGTGGTATATAAATCTAAGTGCTATAGTTATAAACTGCTCTAATCCCTACTCAACTCCAAATACAATTGCAGTGAGATTTTTTGTTTGTTTCTTGATGTGGAGGACTGAAGATCAGTTCTTCGTTTAGAAAACTGAATGAAGATTTTGTTCCAACCCAGTTTCTTACAATATATGTTCAGCATATTGGTTGAATAGGTAGAGAGAGTAACCTCACTTCATCTTTTGCTGACCTGGAGGCAATAACTACTTAAATGACTGCTTCAGTTTCAACCACAACAATACACAAGCTTACAATAGATACAAACTTAATGTAAACTGCTCCAAACTTGATTGCAAAAAATTCAACTTCAGCAACAGAGTGGTCAATACCTGGAATACATTACCTGACTCTAGTTTCTTCCCCAAACCTCCAAAACTTCAACCTTAGACTGTCTACCATCGACCTCACCCCGTTTCTAAGAGGCCTGTAAGAGGTGTGCATAAGCTGCACCATCGTGCCTACTATCCCTGTACCCGTGTATTCATAAAATTTCTTGCACTCATAACCATGCTTGTTCTTCTTATATATTTGCAATCATGTTTATACTTTGTTTATGCTTTGTTTGTAATCATATACACGACTGACAAAACAAACAAGCAAACAAATTAAATTAATAAAAAATAAAACAGTCTATTTGGAGTCTTACCTGGAACCAGCCAACTAGGAAACCATGGGAAAGCTAAATTTAAAAATGCTAGGAATTTCTGGAATCTTGGCACTCAGACATCTATAAAAACATAGAGAGAAACCACATTTACCTACCATTCAAAAGAGACAATAAAAAGCCTAGAAGGGGGAAAAAAATCAAAACCAAAAATCTACTCCAGCAACCAACATCTAGATAAGCAGGGATTAACACCAGACAATCAAGCATAAAGGTATTCTAATCAAGGAACTACCAAGGAGAATAACCACAGCCCCACCAGCAATGGCAAGGTAAGCTACTGTATATAAACAGGAAACAAGACTCACATTTAATATAGTGATGATGTTACCTAGTCAGAAAATGAAATATCTGCAACAAACAAGGAAGGGCTCCACAGTTCAACCTAGCTACTGTATGTATATTCTCTTCTATTAGAACTAGTCTTTTGTTGATATTTCTTGCCTTTCTTTATTGTATTGGAGGCATTAACTGTAATTTTTCTCGTTCCTTGGTCTTCTCTAAAATCATGTTATATATCGTGACATGACATATTCTTTTCCTCCTAGAGATCTAATCTACATTGCTTCTCTTGCAAATGAAATTAATTATGTGATCATTTGCACATTCCTTAAGTCTCTTTTTATAAAGAGCAATGAAGATGACCTTGATGTAAATATGTAAAAACCTAGCTAAATGTCTATGGAGATTCTCAGCCATCCAGGTTATGGTTGTCCCAAAGGTGCTGAAGCTTCTTGGATTAGACGCGAAATGTCTTCAAGGAAGAATAAAAGTCCAGTTGCCACTTGAAAAAGCACCTTTGGGACATATGCAAGAACCATTACCAATGCAAAATGGACTGAAACATTTCTAGGGCTATCAAACTCACAGCCCCCGGGCTGGATGCGTTACACGCTGGCCACGCCCACGCCGGGTTTGGCGAAAAGGAAAAAAGTCCCGTTACATCACGTGATGCCACTGTGTCAATGCGAGTTTGACACCCCTGCTCTAGAGCAATGAGATAACATTTGGGAGCAGATTGATTGATTGGTTGATTGGTTGATTGGTTGATTGGTTGATTGGTTGGTTGATTGGTTGATTGGTTGATTGGTTGATTGGTTGATTGGTTGATTGGTTGATTGGTTGATTGGTTGATTGATTTATTTAGACTTGTATGCTGCCCAATTCCAAAGGACTCAGGGTGGCTTACAACAATATAAAAAAATACAATACTGTACAGTATAATAAAAAGAAGTCAAATAGAAATATTTAAAATGATAAACCCCAGTTAAAAACCCACAACTCAAACAATCCAAGCAACACACAAGCATACCATTCAATACAATTTAGTCATGACAGATGTCAAATTCATGAAGCCCAGGCTTGCTGGAAAAGCCAGGTCTTCGCAGCCTTTTGGAAGGCCAGTAGGGTTAAGCAGATGCCTTCTTAATTCACAGTATAAAGAGGAAAAAGAGGAACAGCACAGTCAGACTAGAAAGACTGATATAAGCCCCACTAAGTAGACCAGATTAGAAAATCATCTCCACAAGGAGGCTGAAATTATATCTGGCTATAATATAGGGGTGGGTTCCACTTAACCTTTGCCACTGGTTCGCATTGCAATGTTTCACTTCTGTGTATGCTCAGTAACAGGATTCAGCCCGAAACACAGATGAGGAGATGATCAGCTATGCTTCAGGCAAAGAAATAAAGGTCAGTATTAACCCAGGGGCAGGTGGGAGGGCTCTTTTTCAAGCCGCGGAAGAGGAGATGTCATAAAAAAACAGAAAGATTCATGAAAAATTCATGAAAAAAGATAGTGCCACCCATTGACCAGCACTGACCAAACTGGATCCATGCCACCATCGTCGCATCACAAGCGGGTCACTAACAGTTCGGGCAATCTGGTCCGACCTGGGAGGAACCCGGTTATAGTACTATATACTATTTATTTATTTATATTTATTTATTTATTTATTTATTTATTTATTTATTTATTCATTCATTCATTCATTCATTCATTTATTTATTCATTCAATTTTTATGCCCCCTTTCTCCTTAGACTCAGGGCAGCTTACAACATGTTAGCAATAGCACTTTTTAACAGAGCCAGCATATTGCCCCCACAATCCGGGTCCTCATTTTACCCACCTTGGAAGGATGGAAGGCTGAGTCAACCTTGAGCTGGTGATGAGATTTGAACCGCTGACCTACAGATCTACAATCAGCTTCAGTGGCCTGCAGTACAGCACTCAACCTGCTGCTCCACCCCGGCTCCTTATACTATACTATAATACCCAGTTATATACTGCTATAATACTACAACTGCTACAGCGTTTTGCACTGGTTGAAGCTTCCAAATACTTTTCAAGGGCAGCACTCTGTAGAATATGTGTAATTCTAAGTAATCTAAGTGGAAAGTGACAAAGTCATGAGTAAATTATGAGCAGGGCCTCCCAGGCCAGAAATAAGTACTAACTACAGTGATCCCTCGATTTTCGCGGTCTCGATCTTCGCGAAATGGCTATACCACGGTTTTTCAAAAAATAATTTAAAAATAGTCCGCGGGTTTTTTCTATACCATGGTTTTTCCCGCCCGATGACGTCATACGTCATCACCAAACTTACGTCTGCCATTGCTGATTGGCCGAAATCTCGGCCAATCAGCTTTGCCATCGCAAAAAGTTTGCCCGACAACGCTGATGCACCGAAATCTCAGCCAATCAGCGTTGTCATTGCAAAAATTTCGCCCGACAATGCTGATGGACAGAAATCTCGGCCAATCAGTGGTGTTATCCCAGTGAGCTTTGGAACTTTTGCAACTTGTTAAAACTTGTTGGAAGATGGCTCCTAAACGTTGCATGCGGAGCGGAGGCGGCGACACTAAAAAGAGCAGGAAGATGCTGACAATTAAGGAGAAAATTGAACTTTTGGACATGCTAAAAGAGGGACGCTCTTATACAGATGTTGGTCGGCATTATGGGATCAACGAATCGAGTGTGCGATACATTCGGAAAGACGAAAAGAAGATAAGGCAAACTTCTCTGATAACATTCAACAAGGCTGCAAAAAGAATGGTGACGCCTAGAAACAAACGCCTTATGAAAATGGAAGCTGCTTTGTCCGTGTGCATTGCTTTGAATGCCAACACCATACGGACAAAGGCACAGCAACCCTACACCCGTCTTGCAAACACAGAAGGAGGCGATGCAGATGAGGGAAACACAGGTGAGGGCTGGGTTTTTTTATTCTGTCATTATTTTAGTGCTTTTACCATACAGTACTGTATGCTTTCATTCAAGAGTCACTTCTCTCTCCCTTTCCTGTCATTCTCTGCAGATGAAGGTGCTGGTGAAGGTGCTGATGACCCTGAAGACCCCCAGCCATCAACATCTTCTGCTTCTTCGGCCCCATCCACATTCACAGCAAGCAAAGGGTGGTTCGATAAATTTCAACGGCGCTATGGCCTGAAGAGTGTGTCATTGCACGGAGAAGCTGCCTCAGCAGATACAGGTGCAGCCGAGCAGTACGTCCATGGCACGTTTAAAGACCTAATTGAAGAAGGGGGCTACCTTCCAGAACAGGTATTCAACATGGACGAAACAGGCCTGTTCTGGAAGAGGATGCCTTCATGGACTTTCTTGATGCAAGATGAAGCCAAAGCCCTTGGTTTTAAGGCCCAGAAAGATCGGGTAACTTTGATTATGTGAGGGAATGCAGCAGGCTTTTTGATGAAGCCAGGACTAATTTATAAGTCACGAAATCCAAGAGCCCTCAAGAACAGAAATAAGAATGCATTGCCAGTGTACTGGATGCATAAACCTAAAGCATGGATTACAAAAGCCCTCACGTGGGACTGGTTTCATCAGTGCTTCATCCCACAGGTGAAGGATTATTTGGCTGGCAAAGGACTCAATTTCAAAGTGCTTCTCCTAATGGACAATGCTGGAGGCCATGATGACCTGGCACATGAACATGCTGGGGTACAAGTCGAATTCTTGCCACCAAACACCACATCACTTATCCAGCCGATGGATCAAGGTGTTATCCGCGCATTTAAGGCACTGTACACGCGCAATTCCCTTGGAAGCCTCGTGGAAGCAATGGATGCTGATGAAAACTTCACATTGAAGGGCTACTGGCGTCAGTACACGATCGCATCGTGTCTGAAGAACATTCAGAATGCCTTAATGGATATGAAGTCACAGACAATGAATGCCTGCTGGAAGAAATTGTGGCCAGAAGTGGTGCATGATTGCAAGGGATTTGCTCCTGAAGAAATTCCGCATGCTGCAGTCCAGAAATCTGTGAAGCTGGCACAGGCACTGGGTGGAGAAGGCTTCATTGACATGACATTAGATGAAGTCAATGGTTTGCTTGATGAGCATGGCCTACCGCTGACAGACAAAGATCTGGAGGAGCTGACCATGTCAGCGAGTGAAGAAGAGGAGGAAGAGGAAGCTGAACAAGCTGAGGAAGAAGAAGATGTTGGCTTAACGCTTGAGCGGCTTGCAGAACTGCACAGAACTGCTGCACATCTCCAACACATGGTGGAACTTTGGGATCCCAACATGACTCGCTCTATACACTTTAAGGACTCCCTTGACAACACCTTTGCACCATACAGAGCCATGTTAGCCCAGAAAAAGAAAATGCGCCAACAACTGCCCATAACTATGTTTGTCACGAAAACCAAGAGGTCTGTCACACCATCACCTGCAGCGTCCATTGTAGAAGTGCCCGATGAAATGGTGATAGAAGAAGATCCCGAGTTATGCTAACCCCCCTCAAAATGTAAATAAATATTGTTATCATTTATAACTATCAGGATGACTAAGTGTCTTATTTAATGTGTACAGTACAGTACTGTACAGGTACAGGTAGAGGTAATGGGAAGGGGAAATGGTAATTAAGGGGATGGGAAATGGTAATTTATGGGTTAAAAGTGTTGGGACTGAGTGGTATACTGTAGAAGAATGAATGAATGACTGAGTGAATGAATGAATATTCAAACACAGGTGAGGGCTGGGGTTTTTTATTCTGTCATTATTTAAGTGCTTTTACCATACTGTATGCTTTCATTCAAGAGTCACTTCTCTCTCTCTTTCCTGTCATTCTCGGCTTCAATCATTTTCTCATTTCTCTCTTTCTCCCTCTCTCCTTTCCATCTCGTTGCTCTCTGTGAGAACGCCTGTCCCGCCTCCTGCAGCCCCCCTCGCTGACAGCTGGGACGAAAGCGCTCTCAGCCAAGGGACTACAAGAGGGGTGGGGCGGGCATTCTAAAAGCACTCAAAGCGGCTAGCGGCGAAATGAGTAGGCCGAGAAGCCGTAGCCGCCAGCGCTGCTGCAGGAGGACTCGTGCCCCAAAAAAGCCGGTGAGAGGGGCGAATCGGGTGGGCGGGGGGTAGCGGCGAGGAGGCCGGAGGCGCTGGGTGGGTGGCCGACATTAAAAGCAATCATTGCCAGCCTCCGCACTTTCGTTGCTCCCCGCCTCCAACTTCAAGCCCTTACGCGGCCATGGAAAAAGGGCGCGCATGCGCAAATGATGTTTTTACTTCCGCACCGCTACTTCGTGGAAAATCGATTTTCGCGGGAAGTCTTGGAACGTAACCCCCGCGAAAATCGAGGGAACACTGTATTAACAATCTGTAGAAATGTAGCCCTATGTTGGCTTGGCATTTTTACATTGTATTTATTTTCCATTAGTGAATTCTTAGTAGGTTTTACTAGAATCAATGGAGTTTTAACAAATTAAATATGCTAAAGCTTATATTAGAGAAGTTTTCATATATCCTTATCCAGAGGTGGGCTGCTAAGATGGAACGGTGATGTGCGCTCACCTCTGTCCTTATCTGGGATGAAGGTCTTGGGCTAAAAGGAAATGAAGACTGGAATCCAGCAAGGCAGCTAAGTCATAGCATTTTCCTACAGCTGAAGACATCTGGTTAACTAGCTTTGCTCCCATTGAATGCCAAACCCTCAGTGCACTATTCTATAATTCACTTCAGCTGCAATGTCTTTGAAAGGTCATAATAGCAGCAGCAGTAGCAGCAGTAGCGCTTTGTATAAAATTGGCAAGGTCTGCTTAAAAGCAGCAGGGGTAGTTTGTGCTAGAAACAAGTGGAGAGTTATCTAGAGGCACCTTTAAAGGCCCCTGAAGAGAGTTATTTCAAACAATTTTTTACTCTGTAAAGGAAAACTGCCAAGAGATTTAAAAAGGGGGGCTTTGGCTGTGTGTGATCATATACTTGACATGTAAAGAGCTCCAGGCTCAGGAACGAATATTTCTATGCAATAGTGAGAAAGATTTATGCTTGAAATCCTGGAGCAGTACTGTTGCCACTCAGCAAAGATAGTACTGCCTCCACTGGACATGGGACTTGGAGTAAAGGTTAGTGATTCTGAAAAGCGTTCGGAAACTTCAGATCGTGCAGAATGCGGCCGCGAGAACTATAGTGGGGCTTCCCAGATTCACCCATGTTTCTCCAACCCTCCGTGGCCTGTACTGGCTGCCGATCAGTTTCCAGTCACAATTCAAAGTGTTGGTAATGACCTTTAAAGCTCTACATGGCATTGGACCAGAATACCTCTGGAACCGCCTTCTACCGCACGAATCCCAGCGGCCGATAAAGTCCCACAGAGTTGGCCTTCTCCGGGTCCCATTGACTAAACAATGCCATTTGGCGGGCCCCAGGGGAAGAGCCTTCTCTGTGGCGGCCCTGGCCCTTTGGAATCAACTCCCCCCAGAGATTAGAACTGCCCCCCCTCCTTGTCTTTTGCAAATTATTTAAGACCCACCTGTATCGCCAGGCATGGGGGAACTGAGACACCGCCCCCAGGCTTTTACATTTTATGTATGGTATGCGTGTGTTGCATGGTCTTTTAAATGATGGGGTTTTTAACTGTCTTTTAATATTAGATTTGTTTTCCAGAGCCGGGGTGGCGCAGCAGGTAGAGTGCTGTACTGTAGGCCACTGAAGCTGACTGTGGATCTGCAGGTCAGCGGTTCAAATCTCATCACCGGCTTAAGGTTGACTCAGCCTTCCATCCTTCCAAGGTGGGTAAAATGAGAACCCGGATTGTGGGGGGAATAGGCTGGCTCTGTTAAAAAGTGCTGTTGCTAATGTGTTGTAAGCCGCCCTGAGTCTAAGGAGAAGGGCGGCATAAAAATCGAATAAATAAAATAAATAAATAAAATAAAATAAATTGTTATTATTGTTGTTGTGAGCCGCCCCGAGTCTTCGGAGAGGGGCAGCATACAAATCTAATAAATTATTATTATTATTATTATTATTATTATTATTATTATTATTATTATTAATTTCATCAAAAACAATCTGTAGTGTCACACAGATTGTTTATTCAAATGATACTGGTTAGAGCAACATAGCCACCTTCCAGGGTTTTGGACCTTTAACTCCTGGAATGCTTAGCAGCAGTACTGCTGATAAGAGGGATTTGGGAGTTGAAGTCCACACAGCTGGAGGGTATCATTGCCTTGTACTACTGAAGAAAAGGGATATAAATTTTAAAAAAGAAAAACACAATCTATACCTATAATCTTTATTTATAAAAGAATGAAATAAATTGCTCAATATATTCCCAAAAGAATATATTGTACCCATGCATTTTTAATTTATCACTCATGATTTATGAAATGCATAGTACTCTGACCGCTATCAAGGTAAACAAGTTTGGCAGATAATTGCAATGCATCACAAACCTGCACTAAGATCAGTTGGGTCTGTTAGACAGGGATCTTGGTACTGTATATGTGTGACTTTATGTGAGTACATGCATGCATGTGCTAGGGCAGGGATGTCAAACTCCTGATCCGCAGGCCGGATGCGTCACTGCTCACATCCAGTTTAATGAAGGGGGGAAAAGTCCCAATAGTCACGTGACACTGCCATGATAATGTGAATTTGACACCTGTGTGCTAGGGAGAGTATGAAGTAGAAAATGTGTGTGACGTATACAAACATAGATATGGGATTAGGGCTATAACAATGTAACTTCTATGTACTCCAGATAGATTGCCCAGAGATGGGCAACCTCTTTCAGGATACTTTGCCACTGTGCAAGTATATTAGGGTCCACAGGCAAAAGAGTTCCAGGGAGTAGTGCTGAAATGATGATATAATCAAGGTAAGAAAAGTAAATTATATTAAAGCAGAGTCAGTTACAAATGGATGTGTGTAGTGGTTATTTGCATAGCTGCTGCTGATTGGCTAATCTAGAGGCAGGAGAAATAAACTCCTATCAGTGGCTTGGAGGCTTCAGGGAAGCCCTTAAAAGTGGCTTCCCTGCAGCCTGCCGGCAGTCCTTATTACTTCTAACTAATTTATTTATTTTTATTTATTATTATTTATTACTTAGATTTGTATGCCGCCCCTCTCCGAAGACTCGGGGCGGCTCACAACATGTAAAAAACAAATCATAAGCAATCAGGCAAATTTAAAATATTTAAATATTTAAAAAACCCCATATGCTAACAGTCACACACACAGACATACCATGCATAAATTAAACGTGCCCAGGGGGAGATGTTTCAGTTCCCCCATGCCTGACGGCAAAGGTGGGTTTTAAGGAGTTTACGGAAGGCAGGAAGAGTAGGGGCAGTTCTAATCTCCGGGGGGAGTTGGTTCCAGAGAGTCGGTGCCGCCACAGAGAAGGCTCTTCCCCTGGGGCCCGCCAACCGACATTGTTTAGTTGACGGGACCCGGAGAAGGCCCACTCTGTGGGACCTAATCGGTCGCTGGGATTCGTGTGGCAGGAGGCGGTCTCGGAGATATTCTGGTCCGATGCCATGAAGGGCTTTAAAGGATAGATAATAGATAATAAAGGTACTATACTGTTGTGATTCATCTCTTCATTTACGCGTGAACCTAAAAGAGTCTTTTTTTTAAAAAAAGGATGCAGAAAAACGATAATATTACAATGATTCTAATCATAATCCCAGGGTTTTGGAAGCCTATTGCATTACCAAATTTCATGGGGTGGAAGATGCATGTATCTTGTGGGATGCCTACTTTGGGGACAAGAGAATTCTAGCCCTAAATAAGACTTGACCGATCAATACTAATAGTCTTCGACTTCCAACAGTTCAATGATGGTTCAAAGTTACAACAGCACTCAAAAAAGAGACTTATGACTCCCCCCCCTATGGTCACATGATCCAAATTTAGGTGCTTGGCAACTGGCATGTATTTGTGATGGCTGCAGTGTCCGGTGTCATGTGACCTTCTGACAAGTAAAGCCCATAAGGAAGCCAGATTCACAATGACAACCACATTACAGTGGTACCTCGGTTTTCGAACGCTTCCCAGTTCGAAAAAATCAGTATTCAACCAGGAAATTCAAGAAACTTTTGCCCTGAAATCCGAACAAACATTTGAACTCGAACACTCCAGAGAGCTGAAGACAGAAGCTGGCGAGCGAGAGAGCTGAAGACAGAAGCTGGCAAGCTATAGAGAAAGAGAGAGAGAGAGAGTCGGGGACAGAAGCGGGCAAGCTAGAGGGAGAGACAACTGAGGAGGGGAATTTATCTTAAATTGTTTTAGTTCTCAACCAAATCGGTTCTCAGCCACACTTCCAGAACGAATTGTGGTCGAGAACCGAGGTACCACTGTACTAGCTTCACAACTGAAGTGATTAACCTAACAATGTGGCAACAAAGCTCATAAAATGGGCGCAAAACAGCAGTCTCACTTAGCGACAGAAATTTTGGATTCAATTGTAGTTGTAAGTCAACACCTAGCTCTATCTCCTAGCTTAATCTTAACATGGGGATTTCCCCAGGTAAATGTATTGATGTAGGGATTCATGCATATACAGAGGTACCTCTACTTAAGAACTTAATTTGTTCCGTGACCAGATTCTTATGTAGAAACGTTTGTGTAGAAGCATTTTCTCCCCATAGGAATCAATGTAAAAGCATATGGTATATTGTAAATAAAAACAACAGGAATCAATGTGAAAGCAAATAATGTGTGCAAACCCATTAGGAAAGAAATAAAAGCTCAGAATTTGGGTGGGAGGAGGAGGAGGAGGAAGAAAAGGAGGAGGACAGTCACTGCCCAGAGTGAAGGGAGCATTTCTTTTCTCGGGGCGCTGGTAGAGGTTTATTCCCTGTTCAAGCGCCCAGAGAAAGGAAAACGCTTTGTTCGCTCTGGACTGCCAAAGCCTCCTTAAGCGTCACCGAAAGGCTCCTCTGGCAGCCCAGAAAAGCCCGAGATGGCCGGGATTAAACGGGGAAAGGGCAGAAAACTGGCTGGGCCTTTGTGCTGCTCTCAAATTTCCCGGGAAATTTTTCTGGGCTCAGGTTCTTAAGTAGAAAATGGTTCTTAAGAAGAGGCAAAAAAATCTTGAACAGCTGGTTCTTATCTAGAAAAATTCTTAAGTAGAGGCATTTTTAAGTAGAGGTACCATTGTACTTTGAGAATGTGTTCTGCTATTAAGTATTAATCTTGTGGGCTCTAATGGCTCTGTCAAACCGCAAAATAGACAACAAACATGACTGCAAACATCTTCTCTTGCTTGCCTGATCCAGCATTGTCATCCTCCTAAGTTCTAAGAAACCTTTTTGACCTTTAAAAATAATATTTTTCTTTGACATTTACAATCTTCAGCTCCCTTTTAGTTTAATCCAACACTTTAGCTGCGACTCCTGCAGTTCCAAAATATAAAAATAAGTGTGCTCACAGACAGACAGTGTTTGCTGAACTTAAATGATCCAATTTAAAAGGCAGCCTGCTGGTAGCCCATCATCCCTTTCAGTCAAATATACCTTTTATCCACAAGCGATCTGAATTTGGAAAGTACTTTTGCCATATTCCATCCAAAAATGCATTGAGTTACAACTCTTATTCAACTCTCTTTGCTAGAATCCGATTCATTATGGGTGAACAGTTTCAAATCACAGCCCATTGTCCCCTGGCTGCAGGTCAAATAATTAAGAACATACTTTTCAATTTGCTGTAAACAGATCAATGAAGGGAAATTCCTGTGGTAGGCCATAGCAGTAATCTTATACTACACTGCCTACCATGAGCTGTGCTAGACAACTAGCTTATACAATTGGCAGGCTAGCTTCTGAATAGGATGATACGTGCAGAATGCAGCTGCGAGAGCAATCATGGGCTTCCCTAGGTATGCCCATGTTACACCAACACTGCGCAGTCTGCATTGGTTGCTGATCAGTTTCTGGTCACAATTCAAAGTGTTGGTTATGACCTATAAAGCCCTTCATGGCATCGGGCCAGAATACCTCTGGGAGCGGGACGAATCCCAGCGACCGGTTAGGTCCCACAGAGTCGGCCTTCCCTGGGTCCTGTCGACTAACCAATGTCGTCTGGCGGGACCCAGGGGAAGAGCCTTCTCTGTGGTGGCCCAGACCATCTGGAACCAGCTCCCCCCAGAGATTAGAATTGCCCCCACCCTCCTTGCCTTTCGCAAGCTCCTTAAAACACACCTCTGTTGTCAGGCATGGGGGAATTGAGATATTCCTCTCTCCCCAGGCCTATACAAGTTCTGCATGGTATGTTTGTATGTATGTTTTGTTTTTTAATAAGGGGTTTTTAAATGATTTTTTAATTATTGGATTTGTAATATATTGTTTCTATTGTTGTTGTGAGCTGCCCCGAGTCTGCGGAGAGGGGTGGCATATAAATCTAATAAATAAATAAATAATAATAAATAAATAAATAAATAAATAAACAACTAAACAACTAAATAAATAAAAAACAAAAAACAAACAAAAAAACAAACAAATAAATAAATAATGGGTGAAATGCTCCTAGGTTTGCTTGTGCCTTTGGTCTTTGGAGAGCCGTCTCTAAGGGAGCATGAGGCTCCGTTCACCTGCTCGGATGCCGCCATTTGGGTTCTTTTACCCTCTGTGCATACACAGAACACTTTGCACATGTGCAGAGGATAAAAGAACCCAAATGGGGGCATTCATGCAGATGGGTGGGACCTCACGTTCCCTTTGCAACTGGCTCTCCGACGACTGGCAAGCACAAGTGAATTGGGAGCATTTCATCTCTGCTATGTAAATATTATCAAAGACTATTACTAAATATTTTATTAGACCAGGGCTGCTCATTGTGGTTTTGTGTCAATTATCAGGTGTTCAAGACAGATGCAATTGTCTTGACCTTTCCTTTCAACTTATTTCAGCAATTTATAGAAGTGTCCTCTTTTGAGGTTAAATATGTGTCTGTTCAACATCCATGGCAATAAAATGAATGTGGTATATCTACCATCGCTGATTCTAGTCAGTTTACCATGCTCACATCCAGTGAAGGGCTACCAAAAGTTTTACTACCACAGTGTGGGCGTGGCTTATGCAGGATGCCCTGCATTTTCTTTCAACATCTTTCAGTGCAAATTGGGTGCTCTGGGGTGGAGCTAGTCCACTGCATTTTCCCCTGTCCAGGCAGCAGCCCACCCCTGCTCACATCAGGGGGTTGGAGTAGAAGACCTCTAAGGTCCCTTCTAGTGATATGATTCTATTCTATGCTATCCCATGCTTCTCTCCATTCCTGCAGGTTACTATTGTGGCCAATATATGAGCACCTTCTTATTAAATGTGTTGGAGTCTTTCATGGTGCAGAATCTTTCAGCATTAGCCCAGAAACATGAAGTTGCCATCCTTCTCCAAGGGTATCTGCCATGTTCATTTTTTATCTGTCAAGAAAATAAGTAACATCAACGGTATGTGTAGGCTGAGGGAATCAAGTTAAAGAAGCAGGAGTAACTTAATGTATTCTAAAACCAAGTATTTGCTGTAAATAATATATATGTGGATTGAATGAAAAGTAATGCCTCCATTTCCATCCCTATAATTTTAGAGTTAAAAGGGATATTTGAATAAATGAAGCAGGAACATAATCCTCAAAATCAATTCTTTTGTTACCTGTATTTATTTCTACACATAATTATTAGCACTTACTACACATTTTGCTAACAGTGGGCAAGCTTCTTAAAGCTATCACAAAAAATGCATATCTTTTCTCTTCAACTAGGTCTTGGCAGTCTGTTTTATTGAATCAAACATATGACTATGAAGATATTCTTTCAGTTTCTGGGAAAGGTGAAAGTCACAGGTAGCCAGATTTCGGCTGTATGATGGATGGAATGAAACAAGGAGCTCTAACTTCACAACGGCTTCTTGAGTGGCTTCTAAAGTATGAAGTCTTGCACTGTCATGTTGCAGCTAAATTTTCTTCCTGTGCTTCTGAATTCTGCCTAATCATTGTTTGCATATTTCAAGCATGGAATGTTGCACTCTAAGCTGATAACATTGCCAGGTTAAAGGACATTCAGGTGAATAATTATTTGCATCCTGATGGAAGAGAGCTGGGCAGGAGAGAGGGAAACTTGTCCAAGGCCAGGAAGGAGGAAAGAGGAAAAAAGCAAGGAGTGCAGATGCAGCAGCAGCAGGGGAAAAAAGGAGAGCCGAGCCAAACCCAGTAATCCAGGAAGTGACAGTCGCCAATCAGCTGGAACTGCGCACGCATCTTCATTTCTGCCAGTGGAGCTGTGTTCCACCCCATGCTGCCTGCTGCCCACCCTGCTCCTAACCCAATCTTAAAATGGGGATTTCCCCAGCTAAATGTATTGATGTAGGGATTCATGCATACACTGAGAATCTATTCTGCTATTAAGAATTAATCTTGTGGACTCTAATGGCTCTGTCAAACAGCAAAATAGACAACAAACTTGACTGCAAACATCTTATCTTGTTTGCCCGATTCAGCATTGTCATCCTCCTAAGTTCTAATAACAGTGCCAGGTTAAAGGACATTCAGGTGAATAATTATTTGTATCCTGCAAAGATTTAAGAGGTAGTGAAACCTCAGAATTTAAATAGAATAGAGTTGAAAAGGATCTTGGAGGTCTTCTAGTCCAGCCCCCTGCTCAAGCAGGAAAACCTATACCATTTTAGATTGTCTTGTCTCTTCTTAAAAACCTCCAGTGATGGAAGGCCCATGATTTTTGAAGGAAACCTGTTCCACTGGTTAATTGTCCTCACTGTTAGGAAATTTCTCCACCATATTTGATGGACTGGTACTTTGCTTTCAGGTAACGATGAGCACAACTTCTTTTTTCCAGCTGTCACAATGTTCTGAAGAATGTTCTTATTTTCATTCTTGTAGTGTGACCTACACATTTTTACGAAATGCCAAGCTTGATCACTATTTCCATTTGTATGATCTGCCACTTTGCTCAATTGTTTCATCAATTTTTCCTTTATCAGTTCATCAACCCTTCTCATGCAAACCTCTGATTGCTGTCACAAATTGTCTACTCCACTTAGCTATCAATATCAGTTGGAGGGACTCCTTCAATTGCAAAAAGTTCGGTCACAGTGCATTGCTTAGTATTCCTTGTTAGCTTGTGTTAAGGAGTGTGCAGAACCCTTGAGTTATCAAAGACATGCACAGAGGAAAATGTGAGATTCCAGCAGATATCTAGGAGATACGAGTAATTATTCAGTCATACAAGACAGATATATTAAAGTCTATAAAATAGTGTTTACTTTAGAAATAGTACAGTCAGGTTAAACAGTACGATCATACACATTCAAATTAGTCAATATCTATCAATACAATAATAATATATGCTTGTCTTTGTCGTACATATCAGACACAGCTTACAAATCCATCAAACTAATACAGAGCTTACTATATCAGTCACAGTGAATCAGCAGAATGAACAGAGAGAGCAGAGAGAGAAAATCATGCTTCTGGCTCCCTTTTATGAAAATTTGCAACACTACCTCTTAAAGCTAAATGTTATCATTTGGAGTTAGAGACTTTGGCCTGCCACTTCAGTACATACAAGCATTTATTGTTAGCTTGTTTATATATTGCAAACCCAACTGCCTTGTACATAGTACTAACAGCTTCTATTTCATGAACAATAGCAATTTAACTTTTTCTCATAGTAACTTTCTACTGAGAAAAATGGGAGAAAACACACCAAGTATTAAAGAACTCATGAGAGCTTCTAGCACACCATTGCTATCACCTTTTGGAAACTTATAATAATTGAAGCATTACTTTTCATTCAGTCCTTGTAATATTGATCTGACCTTTCTTTTAAAGACATCCAACATTTATTAATTGGATTTCTACGCTGCCCCTCTCTGAGGACTTGGGGCGTCTCACAACATATAAAATATACAATACACAATATTTTAATCCAATTAACTGATTCAAAATCTAACATGATATGCATGATATGCATATCATATTAGATATGCATGCTCCCTCATTTATTCTCATTTATTGACAGCCTTACTGGGCATATATACATGGATGATAAAAATAATGAAGTGATACATGAGCATTGGTGATGCACTATTCCTCCTCAGTTTCCCTGTGCCAGCTGTTTCTTTCAATTCTATTAGATTTTCTGCTTAATGTCACAGCAAAAGGATTTTGTAGGCAGAAGAGTCACACCCAATCGAAGTACAATTTTTGTAGTAACTAATCTAGTGTCCACAAGAACTAGAGAAAAGTGAATACTAATGGAATATACCTAAGTTATTTTCCAAGATCCATGGGCATTTCTATTAATAATATATATAGGGATGACCTAGAAACAACATCTTTCTTTGTAAATGAATATTATAATTGTAGAGAGCTTTGGAAACTTTTGATGGAATGAATAGAACATTTTTGGTTGATATGAATGCAATGTTATTCTTGTATCCAACACTAGATGACACTGTATTGTCAAATATATCAGCAAAGAAGAATCTGTAACATGGCCTTTATTTTTAAAATCTTAATCAGTCGTATCACTAACACTTCTACATGTGGGCATTTAAACATGATACATATCTAAAAATGCAAATTTGTTTATCCTAGAGATGGATAAGAAAATTAGTACTCTTTTTTTTCTTGTCCTGGTGGAAGGCATGATTGACAGCAAGGATAATGGGTATGTGTTGGGGATTCTATGAATGCAATAGTCAGCACATAGGCAGCATCTTGCTAATGTCCAGCATAGGACTAGGCTAGCCTACTGGGGCTAAAACTCTCTAGAGCGGCCTCTTGAATATGCATAAGAACAGCAATAAATTAAGGAGTGATGGTTCAATAAACTTGAAAGGAAGATGAATGTGTAGAAGAAAGATTGACAGCAAAGCCAGGATGAAATGATGGGTGGAGTTAGCATGTCTGTTGAGAAACAGTCAGTTAAGAAGCAGGGTCTCAGATAATTAGCTGAGTTGCAAAACTGATAGCTGTGGCTGGTTAGCCAGGATACAGAAAGTAGAAGCAGAGACAATTAATGGATTAGAAGATAGGCCAGAAGGCTAGTGAGATCAGAAACATCCAGCATCTTATTAAAGATTATTTGTTGCTCTCTGTCAGATAAGAACCTAAGAATAGTCCTCCTTGAACAGGCAGCACTGCCCATCTTAGTCCTGCAGTGACCAATTTATTGCTGCTTGGGTACTCATGGTAGGAAATGAAGACATACTTCTCTCTTAGTATTATTACTCTGCCAAAATTTAGAGGCATGCTGCACCCAGCCCATTGAGAATGCTGAATCCTCAAACATTCAACTGTTTTTTTTTCCATTCATAACTTTATCCAGTCTTCCTAAAGCCATTAAAGTAGGTGTAAACCGGGTGGCGAAACTAGACAAAAGAGGCAGTAGGAGATTAATAACATATACCGTGAGTAACAGATATATAATTAAGCAATATTGACAATATTTAGTAGATGATATATAAATACCAAGTTGACCTAGATGAGGTTGACTCTTTTTTGGTGGGGAGAAAAACAATTAAGGAAAAAATTGTTATTAAAATATCTACTCAGGGAAGGATTTAGAGGGTATAAGAGGAAGTAGGTAAGAAAGAGTGGGAGTAGAAGGGGAGGTAGAGAAGGAGGAAAGAGAAGAAGATTGGAGAAGCAGAGGAGGAAAAAAGAAGGAGGGGGAGATGGTAGGAGGAATGGGGAGAGAAGATGTAAGAAGTTATGTACTAGAGGCAGAATTGCCACCTGAGATAGAAAGAGGGGAGTGGAGAGAAGGAAGATCAAGATGGATTAAATAATAAAATTAAAATTAAAATTGAAGTGCAACTTAGGTAATTGTACTATTGTTTTTTAAAGTGATAAATATTTATATATGGGTTCTTACTGAAGGTATATTTGATGTATTCTTTTTTTAATGCTATGGATTTGGAGAAGAAAAATAAAAAAAAAACATTTAAAAAAAAATAGGTAGTGTTCTGCCTGGGCTGGGCCAGATCGGACAAAGAATCACACACTTTCGAAGATTTCAAGCTAAACACATTTGCATTTTAAAAACTAGCAGTACAAGACAGGTTAAGGCTTTTAGTCCATGCTGGTGGCATTCTCAGTCAAATTGTCTATGAGATAAGGAGTGAAAATCCAGGCTGGAAGCCAAATCCAATTAAGGCATTCCCTAGGTGTTTTTTCTATCATTCAAACACAGACTTACAAGGCTTTGTAGTTTCCTCAGACGGATGCATCACTGGACAATGAACTTACATGAGTAACATGAGTTTGCCAGCAAAGTATTTCTGGAACTCCAGATCTAGGACATCCACCATTACAAACGTTGATTTTCCGCACCCCCTTTCCCACGAACCTCTCTTTTATACTGCCAGGGGTGGCAAAATGTACATAGAGCTATTCAATGTCTGATATTTGTGTCTGTCTCTCATTCCTCTAATTCTAGCATCTAAGATTGGCTCTTCAATGTCCCCATCATCCTCTGACTCAGACATTACATTGAACTGCCACTTGACTGGTGTGTTATAGGGTTCCTGCTTGGGCAGGGGGTTGAACTTGATGGCCTTCATGGTCCCTTTCAACTCTAACAATCAATCAACCAACCAACCAATCAATCAATCAATCAATCAATCAATCAATCACCATAGCTGGGGGTTCTACAGTCTCTGGTGGTCCACCCGGGTTCTAACTCCCCTTCACTCTCACCCTCAGATTCAGCTGGCAAAAACGGACCCGGTTCATCCTCCTCAAAGTCCATGACCAGCTCAGTCGACCGTGGGCCACTCACAACAGGTAACAGTCGCCATGATTTGTCATAATGAATTCTCTGTGTTAATTGTGTCTGATGCAAAGAAGTGCTTTCTTTTCTCCATTCCAAAACCTTACAATCAATTTCTTTGGATGATCTTTGGTGCTAGAGTTTGAGAAAGGAAAAAAAAAGCCTGCTATCATCTTTCTCCATCTGTATTTGTATTATACCTCAACCATTTTCCATAGTAGTAGCTTTTCTCCCCAATGTGTAGAGTCCCAGATATTCTTGCTAGAAAGGGGTCCAGGTTGCCAATCTTCTTTTATTGTTTCCATATCCAATATTTCCAGTTTGTTATGTATTTTTCCAAATGTAATATAGATAAAGCATTATCTGACCTTAAAATGTTACATAAATACATATACTGTATTTTATCTATCTGCACTCTATTTTCTTTGGAGTCTAAAACTGGCATAACTCCACAAACAAGGCTATAAAGAGGAAAGTTAAAGGACTCATTCTGCTCATCTGTGTTTTAAAATAAAAATCCTCCAGAACTTTAACAAATTTCTTTTGTACCAATAGGTAAAATTTGTTTGCCACGTCTTAAAAAAAAGTCCTTTTAAATCTTAATGGAGCTCTGTCTAACCAGACAAAAAAGAATGTATCCAGATCAGTTTTCTGGTTTAATATTTGTTCTTCTCCTTTAAAGAATGAGTCATCCATCTGATCCGGTTGTATTACATTTAATTTCCCTTCAAATTAATTTCATAGACTTCAATTGCAGCTTGTTCTTGCTTTACAACTTCATTAGAACATACTCTTGTCAATTTTATCAAGCATTTGATCCGTTCTGTCCAAAAACCTGGCTGAAAGATATTCAAAGGTTTGCACTAAGGATTTCTGTTCCATTTGCTTTATCCTCTGGCTCTAGCATCCAGCTTTCTAATCAATTTATCATTAAAAAAAAAGAAAGCAACCTCAATTTTCCAATGGGAGAATATTTTCTAAACAATTCAAAGCTATAATTTCAAATCCCTCTGGCCCCTTAATCTGTTACTAACTTTCAAAAATCCATGTACAGTATTAAGCACCTTTTTTGCTGCATTATCCAAAAACATCATACATTTTAAAAACTTTTGAATTCAAATGAATATCATCATCTTTTATTTCATTGCTTATTTGACCCCTATGACAATAATTAAGTGTCGTATCACATGATTCTTGACAAATGTATATTTTATTTTATGTTCCTTGTCTGTCCAATCACACTTGGCCAATAAAATTCTATTCTATTCTATTCTATTCTATTCTATTCTATTCTAAGGAGGCAGAAACTCATGAATATAATAAAATCTTTCCAGCATAAAAGGTCTTAATCTTTCTAATATGCATGTTTTTTTAAAAAAGTGATTCAGATGCAAGGCTATTCGAAACAGGCCACATGGGCAATGGGCAAGCACATGAAGTTTCACCTGCACAAACAGCGGGCAAGCGCATATACGTGCATGAAGTTCCACTCCCGCGAGCAGAGGGCGCTTGCGTGAGTGGAGGATGCTTATGCTTGCGCGCCAATCTCCATTTCCATGAATGGAGTTTCGTGCGCAAGTGCCCTCCACTTAATTGCTCTCCTCATAGTGTGTTTATACACAATAAGGAGCTGTATGTGCACCTGCCACTCATACATTGCCTTGTCCCTGGCCTGGCTGCCAAGCTGGAAAGGTTGGGGACTGCTGATCTAGGTTCATGACCATTATAAGGGCCAAAAATCCCCAAGCCACTTCAGGTTCTTCTCCTAGAGAAGGCAGAAAGAAGTTCTCCAGAACTATAAGCTGCCAACCCAGAAATGGATTCAAAGAGCTCAGCCAGAGAAATTGCTATGCAACAGGGACAACAGCAACAGTCCCAACTAGAGACCATCTTAAGAAACCAGGTCTCTCATCCATCAACCTGTGAGCTGAGAGAGATTCCTTTACCATACCCTCATCTCTGCTACTAAGTCTTAGTTGATGCTACACCTGAAACCCAGTTGTGCATAAATGCAAAAGGGCTATCCCTCTTCCAAAGACAACTAGTTCTTGATTATACATGCCATATCAGCTTCAGGGGTCGATTCCACTTATCTTCACCACCAGTTCACATTGCAATGTTTCACACACATGTGCGTTCGTCCCCTAGCATGATTTCACTTCTACACATGTTCAGATGGTGAATTCTGCCTGAAACACAGCTGAGTAGCTGCTCAGCTCTGCTTTGGACAAAGAAATAAAGGCCCACATTAACCCGGGTGGGGGAGCATTTTTCTTTCTTTTTTTATGGGTAATTCCCCCCCCCCTTTCAACATACATTCAAACAATGCAGTATACCATCTAATTTTCCATAAATACAATGCCGTATTTGGTTAGTAACTGACATCAATCACTAAAAAGGTTGCAGTTTTTCTAGTTTTGTCACCCAGTACATACATTTTGTTTTGATTAAATTCCCTCCTTAATGTTCCTTCAAAAAATATGACATGAGAGCTTTTTCCAAAGCTGGGGAGGACGAGGAGAAGCCATCAGATCACAGAAAAAATTGCCAAAAATTGGAAGGAAAAGATTGCGTCGCTCACAGACCAATACTAACCAAACTGGATCCGTGATACCAAAATTATGTCACCAGCAAGTTGCTAACAGTTCGGGCAATATGGTCAGCTTTCTCTTCAAATATTAAATCACTAATAATGGAGGCCTTATTACAGACTGGCCATGTATTTAGAAGCAGCAGGTAAAAGCCAGGGTGACAGGATAACAGTGATAGGGAATGGGAAGAGTGTGAGAGAGAGATAGAGAGACGTTGGAACCAGCACATTCTTTGTGCAGAGCCATAGATCGACTGTACAAGGAGAAACTAGCATTCCCTTCCCCGGATTGGTACATGTGATGCACTTATAGGTGTGGGGTTGTGAGAATGAACTTTAACCTAAAAATAAATCACGGAAGTGAAATTCAGTGCTGATATCTGTGTCAGTGAACCAGCTAGCATCTGAAAAAATAAATTCAATTCCACTGCTGTGTAAACACAGAAAGTTCCATTTATTATCAGAGCCATGTCTGGATTCTAGCCGTGATAATACCAGCACTGAATTTCACTTCCGTGATTTATTTTTAGGTTAAAGTTCATTCCCACAACCCCACACCCACATGTACCAATCCAGGGAATGGAATGATAGTTTTTCCTTGTACAGTCGATCTATGACTCTGCACAAAGAATGTGCTGTAGTTCCAACGTCTCTCTCTCTCTCTCTCTCTGTCACTCCTCCCATTCCCTATCACTGTTACTCTGTCAGGAGGCCTGACACAGGGTTGCTGAAGCTCTATTGACAGAATATTGAAGCTGAGACCAAGGAGCTAGAATGCAAAAAGGCATAAAGCAGGGGCGAAATGCTATTGGTTCGGGTGCACTGGTAGCGGCAGCCACTGGTGGTTTGAAGAGCTGGTAGTGGCAGCAGTGCAAGGCTCCGCCCATCTGCCCATCACCGCTTTCTTTTTTTAATCCTCTGTGCATGCGCAGAGGGTGAAAAAGTGTGCCTGAGGGAGGTGCACATGCTCAAAACGCGTGCTTCCGAACCAGTAGGGAAGGTAAGTAGATTTCATCGCTGGTATACAGTATCCCTTATTGCTTGAGAACAGCCTATACAGTGTCCCTTATTGCTTGAGAGAGGGAGGGAGAGGGAGAGAAAGAGAGAGAGAGAGAGAAAGAAAGAAAAAGAAAGAAGGAAAACAAACAAACAAACAAACAAACAAACAAACAAACAAACAAACAAACAAACAAACAAACAGTCTCTTCTGTCTTTCATCATTGTGGTCAGCATTTACCCAGCAAATTTTAACAGATTCTTTTCCTCCAGTTGTTCTGAGAAAATATCAGGATTGCATTTATGAAGAACATGAAAAAGAAAGACACCTTGAAGTTCATGATGTATTCTGAATGAGTCAGACAAGCCTAAAGCAAGAAAAATAAAAGGAGACTTCCACTAATGTTTCATATCTAGAAAAACACTTTGCAAAATTAAGATGACAACACAGAGAACTTAAATTTATGTTTCACTTTCCTCAGTCCTATTTGACTAAGATTTAACAAACTAGATGTAAAATTGCATTTGAAATGAAACATTTTCTAGTGAATTATTTTCTAGGCAAGTATGGTGTATATCTCCTTAACACAATACACATGTTTGGAGAAAGATAGTTTGTGGTGGTTTGGGGGAACAAAAAGATATAAATTATGAAGAAGTAAAGAGGAAAATAATTTCAGGAGGTAATGGATGATCTCTGTCCGGAAGATTAATCAAGGCAGTTGCAAGAAAGTGCCAAAAGCATAACTGAAGTAGAACTAAATATCTGATTGTAATTAAAACTTTAGCCTTCTAATGGGTCCATGAAAGATATTTTAATAAACGTGAAATGCACTTTCTAAATGGCACGCTAACTTTTAATGACTTGGGTGTTTTGTTTGATTAGTAACCTGGACTGTTAAATTAAAGCCAACTGCAAGTGCATGATAAAATATTGATGGTTTCAGGCAAATGAATTGGGGGAGTTATGCTTGACAGATTTTTTTTGTATCATTAAGGATTTTAACTGGTGGAAAATATATATTGCTGGTGCTTAAATATAGTTAAAGAGGATCTAGCCATTTATTTGCCCTCGTTTTAATTTTACAGTAATAATAGGAGGAAAATCTGAATTATTCACAGATGGCTGGTCAAGAGGGGTCACTTAATTTAAAAAGTGTTAGTTTAATTACACCTGTTTCTCATTTCCTGGATAGATAATTAAATATTCAGATGTATTTGGTTATTTCTTTTTCTTAAGACTGCCTGAAGCTTTTTGAATAGAGAAGTTTTTACTATAAAAAGTTGAATCTAGTTAGCTGAAAAAAATATTGTTATTATAGAAAATATTCGGTGATCACTAGAGAAAATTAGGATATTCCTCTATATTTCTTCTGTATCAAAATCTTGACAATTCTAGAATTATACTTGATCAAACTTGATGTCACTGTTTGATGTGTCTTAACAAGGTAGACTTTCCAATGTGGTGGATGGCAGATCTGTTTGACAACAACTTCTACAACTCCCAGCCAATATGGCCACTGAGTTATAGAAGAATTATTTAATATGCTATTACAGTAATGGATTTTGTTTCACTAATGGTAAATCTGACCTATTGAAAACAGCATGTGGAGGTAGAAATCATTTTCCTACACTTTCAGCTCCATTATCCTCTAGGATTATTATCACTCTAAAAGCTGAGGAGCATTAAAGTGAATGCTGATACCAGTATTTTTCACCTACAAGCAAAGATATTGAACTTTATCACTATAACGCTTTATCATTATAAATATGGAAATCCAAATACTAAAATGTAAAGCCAGGCATTGTATGTTGTTCTAGGGTTCTAAAAATTACACCAACAGCAAATACACAGTAGCTAGACTATTCTTTTTCAGTGCCATTATTTCAGACTTTCTAATTTTTTAATCAACTCAATGCAAAGTAAGACAATACGGTTCTTATATTATTATTATTACATATTACGGTATTATTTGGGGAAAGGAAATCTTTTGATGCTTATTCAAACACACACAATATAGAAGATATAGAAGATATATACATATAGTCTGTATTTAGTGAAATTAAATTTCCAAATGCAAGACAATTGATAATAAATTGATAATTATTTTGTTAGAATATAAAAGATCCCATATATAAATAAAAAGCTGTAATATACTTCAGAAGTACTTCTTT
Source organism: Erythrolamprus reginae (assembly GCF_031021105.1). Classification (NCBI taxonomy): domain Eukaryota; kingdom Metazoa; phylum Chordata; class Lepidosauria; order Squamata; family Dipsadidae; genus Erythrolamprus; species Erythrolamprus reginae. The sequence continues at coordinate 72,550,266 of NC_091950.1, forward strand.
TTTATTTATTTATTTTTTATTTATTGACATACACAAAACAAAACAAACATAAAACATATACAAGGGCTTTTATCTGCCCTGCTCTTTTTAGACGTTTTTCAAAGTAAAGTTTTATCATACATGAAATTTCTAAAAATAATATCTGTTCTTATTTGCCTTTTACTTCATTTACAAATGTTCAATTTATTTGAATATTCTCTGTAATTATCTTTTAATTAACCATTAATTATTTTCCCTTAATTTTTTGTTCTAACCAATTGTAAACCTTGTCTCAGACTTTGTAATATTCAGTTTCTTCTTATGAAAATATTTACCCCCATATCCTACTTTTCTAATTACACTGTAGTGCGTTGTGGAACAAATTCAATCATTTCCCCCCTCAAGCAGTTTCCTAGGGCACTCAAGAGATATGTGGTGATATTTTAATGTACCAAGTTGGCCAGAGTCACTGTATACATTTGTTTAATAAATAGATAAAAAAATAAATATTAATTATGGGGATTTTAACTGTGTTGACAATGGGCATCTTTTTCAACTGATAAATATTTGTAAAGATCTCATAATGAAAAAAGAACAAAGAGTAGAAATATTTGCCTTCACTAAAAAGAGAAATAAAAAAGAACACTTAAAAAATTTCATCAGGAGTGCAAGCATTGAAGTTGATAATGTCCTTGACAAGAAAACTAGCAAAGCATTTGCTAAACTGTCTTTTATTATTATTGTTATTATTAAATTATTGTTACTGAAATTCTGAAGGTACAGCCTTTTTTTTGCAAAGATAAAAATATTGGAAAGATGGGTGTTAGTAAAGCAGTGAGCCATGTAGCCCGCAGGCAGTAATATACAGTGAATAAATACTGTAACAAAAAGCTTCAAAGCCTCCTAATAGATAACCATTCCATGTTCAAGAAAAAATGATAGCTCTCAGCAATACTCATGTTTCTACAGTCACCCGTCCATTTTTATATAACAACAAGAATGATTAAAGTCTTCTGTGATTTCCTTTATTGAAGGCAAACACTACAAGCAGTGGCTGTGTTGCTCTTAATGAGATAGCATGGTGTTTCTTAACTGGTCATGGAGAGGAATGTGATAAATCCACTGTGAAAATAGTAATCCTTATAGTGTGTTTATAAAACAATGTGTTTGGATGACACTCATGTGACAACATTTTTATAGTGCTAGTTATATTATCCTACAGGCAAAGTGAAATTGCGCGCACATTTTGTATTACCCAGTGGTTTCCTTGACTCAAACAAATGCCATCTTTCCCCCTGCTGGTTTGGCTCTATGCCTAGCAATATTCCTTACCCAAATTTGCTTTATTATTTATTAACTGCAGGCATTTCATTGATTGATTGTTCAATAAAGTGGATTGATTGTAGGAGTGGTTGTGAGCAGATGCTGAGAAGGGTGATAAAACAGTTTCACTGTAAATCTTATTAATAAAGTTAGATGTTAGGTAGGGTCAGGTTTCTTACAATTGTAGCATTATTTTCATCCTGACTTTAAAATGCCTTATGGTGACTGTTGAGTATGGTAAATGTTGATTTTTCCACCCTTGGAGTAAGTCCAATTGCTCATTAGTTTCATTTGTTATATTTCTATTGTGGTTAGACCACACTCCAGCAGGTGGCTTGTTATGAATATTTTTGTTTGTTTGTTATAGCAAGGATGGCTAAAAAGAAAAAAAGAAAAGAAAAAAAAACAAGTCTTGATTTGAAGAGGTGAAAGAGAAAATAATTAAACAACTGCCTTTGGGGAATGTTGTCCACATAAGGATACCATGTCTGCGAAAGCTTTTATCTGATTGGCTACAGCCTTACCTCCAGAGGTAGTAGCATTTGCAGGAGATTCTCCGTTAAAGCTCTGAATATAGGTTGGTGATTCTTCACAATCTTTCAGTTCGTACATGGATCATTAAGAACAAACAGTTAATTGAAACGAGCCCCAAATCAAACTGTACATGCCAGCAGGGCAATTCCGAGAGTGGAAATCCACACATTATAAGCTTGCCAAGGCTGAAAAATACTAATCTGGAGTTTATCTAGAGACAGAGGAAATAAAGGCATAAAAGATACAGGTTAAACAGGTAGGAGCAAAAAAATAAGGTCCAGAATAAGGTTGAAAAGTTTGAGAGTTTGAAGAGAGTAATTGCGGTGGGGTCTTTGTTGTTTTTTGAGCTTGTTTGTTTTCTTGTAGACCTTTAATTACTTAACTAGGTAATGTCATCAATGCTGGAAGTGAGTGGAATTTGCTTTTTGCTTACATATTATTATGATGATTATGATGATTATGATGATTATGATGATTATGATGATTATGATGATTATGATGATTATGATGATTATGATGATTATGATGATTATGATGATTATGATGATTATGATGATTATGATGATTATGATGATTATGATGATTATGATGATTATGATGATTATGATGATTATGATGATTATGATTATTATGATTATTATGATTATTATTATTATGATTTAGATTTAGATTTAGATTTAGATTTAGATTTAGATTTAGATTTAGATTTAGATTTAGATTTAGATTTAGATTTAGATTTAGATTTAGATTTAGATTTAGATTTAGATTTAGATTTAGATTTAGATTTAGATTTAAATTTAGATTTAGATTCCGCCCCTCTCCGAAGATATAAGTGGTTTGTCCTGTCAGTGTTGTTGGGAGTGTTCTTAATGGTTCCTTAATTAGGCTGTTGTTTACTTTTAATTGTTGGTCAGAGTTCTAATTCCTTGACTGGAGTATTGTTTGCAGTTTGGTTATTGATCCAGTGCAGTGATGGTAGACTTTTTTGGCTCACGTGCCCAAAGAGTGCTCATACACATGCCCACATTTATGCCCCACACACATGTGGACAACACCCTCCCACTACCCCCTATGCATGTGCACAACCCCCCTGCCCCTTGCACATGCACACAGGCCTCACTGAAGCCTCTAGACTCCTGAAGTCTGGAGATGACGAAAAATGGCCAAACAACCCAAGTGGAAGTTCAGAAACTTCATTGAACTTCTGTTTGGCCCATTGGTCATTGATCTAGTGTGAATCTTGATGTTGCTCTCTGCTGATCTGGTTGTTGATTCCTGGAAAGGAGATGTTTTACTTTTTTTTGGTTTCCTTTTCAGTTTGGGAATTGTCTCTTTTAAATGATACGTAGATGTGGCTTATCTCTATGTGCCTGTTGATGGTGGATTTGTCAGAGTGCCAGGCTTCCGTGAATTCTCTAGCATTTTGGACTTAACTTGGTCTAACTCTAAGTTAAGACCAAGTTAATTGGAGAGCTATCAATTATTTCTATTTATTTTACTGTCATAAATTGTTTTTTTTATAAAATAATCTTTATTAGTTTAATACATTAAAGAAAAAAAGCAGACAAAAACAAACAATAGTAAGAAACTAACAAAACATTACACACACATTAACAAAACAAGTTGTCAACTGTACTGTTGACTGCTAAAACTGCGACTTTTCATTTATTTATTTTTCCTCTTCTGTTTTGGGGGACATGCATGTATTAAGAGATAGCAATATTTTGTTTTCCTACAATTGTTTTCCTACAATGGTTACTATGTTTGTATAGCCCTTCTCCCAATTTTTTTGAACGTTTGACAGCTACTACATGATGCTGTTTTTTGTTGCCAGGTAGCTTAAGCAATTGCTCCTTTCTCATCTTTGTTTCTCATGAAGAGTGGAAGAATCTCTGGAGAAAGATGTCTGGCAACTGATAAATGCTCACACAAATGTATTTGTACCAATACATTTTAATAATATTAATAATTTTCTCTTCAGCCTGACAGTTTAATAAAAAATTAGGATTTGGAAATCAATACACTGGTGCTTCCCTTAATGATTCCCCTACATAAAAACATCACTCATTTATCATAAACTTCCTTCTGGTAGAATCAAATGTTCTCTATACTTGTTTTGTATATGAAAAAGCTATTAACACCGCAGTGAAAAAATATTTCTTTAACTCTAGAGGGCAGTGCAATACAATGAAATTTGATTTTTGTACAGTTTAACCACTGCCACAACAAAGGCCCAAATTCTATTTGTGCTTAAGAAAATTGCTGTGGCAACTACAGGATAAGAGGCAGTTTGCCTTTCTTTCATGATTGACTGTTGGGTTGAAAAATTTCATCCCACTATTACAAATTATGCATCTGTTGTGAAATGGATTTTGACTGAGGACCTAACCTGTCTGACTGGTCAATACTATAGCTCAGTGATGGTGAACCTTTTTTTCCTCGGGTGCCGAAAGAGTGTGACTGCACTTTATTGCGCATGCACGAGTGCCTATACCCATAATTCAATGCCTGGGGAAGGCGAAAACAGCTTTCCCTGCCCCCTGGAGGCCCTCTGGGGGCCGGAAATGGCCTGTTTCTCAACTTCCAATGGGCACAGTAGGCCTGTTTTTCACCTTCCCCAAGCTCCGAAGGCTTCCCTGGTGCAGGGGGAGAGTAAAAACGCCCTCCCCCATCCCCCAGAGGCTCTGTGGAAGCCAAAACACGCCCTTCCAGAGCCTCTGTGTGAGCTAAAAATCAGTTGGCCAGCACACAAATGCACATTGGAGTTGAGCTAGGGCAACGGCTTGCGTGCCAGCAGATACGGCTTCGCGTGACACACGTGGCGCCAGTGCCATAGGTTGGCCATCACTGCTATAGCTTCATAACAACATTTTCATTTCCCCATTCCCTGGGAATGACAGAATAATGCGTAAGAAGTATGGAGGGAAACTGATTAATTAAGAAGAGATTGGACAACAATTTGTCTGAAATGGTACAGGGTTTCTTGCTTCAGCAGGGAGTTGGACTAGAAGGCCTCCAAGATCCCTTCCAACTCTGTTATTCTCATTTTGAATGTATGAGATCTGTGTAAACTTTGGTAATTAGGAAATGAAACATTCTAGAGAACCCTTGACCATGGCTTTATTGTCCGTAATGCTCTATCCAAGATAACTTGAACATAGTTTGCTTATGGGAACTATCATGTCATCCCCAAATTAACATAGCCTAGGACAGCATTGGCAAATCTTTTTGGTACCGAGTGCCAAAAGATACTTCACCAGAAGAGCCCTTCACTCCTCCACTCAAAATAGAATACCCTATGATACTAGACTTTCAATCCTGGGCCTAGAAAGTTTAGAACTAAGACGCCTTAAACAAGATCTAAGTATTGCCCACAAGATCATATGCTGCAACGTCCTGCCTGTTGGCGACTACTTCAGCTTCAACTACAACAACACAAGAGCACACAACAGATTTAAACTTAATATTAACTGCTCCAAACTTGACTGTAAAAAATATGACTTCAGTAACCGAGTTGTCGAAGCGTGGAACTCATTACCGGACTCCATAGTGTCATCCCCAAACCCCCAACACTTTACTCTTAGATTATCTACCGTTGACCTAACCAGATTCCTAAGAGGTCAGTAAGGGGCGAGTACAAGTGCACTAGAGTGCCTTCCATCTCCTGTCCTATTGCTCTCCTATATCTCCTATACCTTTTTCTATTCCTATATCTCTTCTTCTATTCTTTCATTGATACATTCTATTACTATATCTTCTTTTCTATTATTTCTTAGATATACAGTGAACCCTCGATCATCGCGAGGGTTCCGTTCCAGGACCCCACGCGATGATCGATTTTTAGCGAAGTAGCGGTGCGGAAGTAAAAACACCATCTGCGCATGCGCAGATGGTGTTTTTGCTTCCACTGCCGCCCGCCCTTTGCCCGCCCACCCCGTTGCTCGCGCCTGGGGTGCGCGCACGCTTGGGGACTCCCTAGATCCGCTTCCCAGCTGGGGAGCGGAGCTGGGATGTCCCCAAGCGCGCGCGCTTTCCCCAGCAACACGCGCGCGGTGGGGACTCCCTAGATCCGCTTCCCAGCTGGGGAGCGGAGCTGGGATGTCCCCAAGCGCGCGCGCTTTCCCCAGCAACGCGCGCGCGGTGGGGACTCCCTAGATCCGCTTCCCAGCTGGGGAGCGGAGCTGGGATGTCCCCAAGCGCGCGCGCTTTCCCCAGCAACGCGCGCGCGGTGGGGACTCCCTAGATCCGCTTCCCAGCTGGGGAGCGGAGCTGGGATGTCCCCAAGCGCGCGCGCTTTCCCCAGCAACGCGCGCACGGTGGGGACTCCCTAGATCCGCTTCCCAGCTGGGGAGCGGAGCTGGGATGTCCCCAAGCGCGCGCGCTTTTCCCAGCAACGCGCGCACGGTGGGGACTCCCTAGATCCGCTTCCCAGCTGGGGAGCGGAGCTGGGATGTCCCCAAGCGAGCGGGCACCCAGGGAAGCCTCTGGGGGAAGGGGGAAGACCCAGGGAAGCCTCTGCCCAGCGGGGAAACTCCACCATCTACGCATGCGTGGAAGGGCACGCATGCGCAGATGGTGGAGTTTACTTCCGGGTTGAAAACTCGCGAAATAGCCCTTTCGCGATACTTGAGGACGCGAAACTCGAGGGTTCACTGTATTTTACTATGAGTATCTCCTCTATAACCTTCATCATGTATTTTACTATGTGTATATAGATATATACCCACTAAAACCCTCATTGTGTATTGGACAAAATAAATAAATAAATAAATAAAAATGGGAGTGAGCACAGGGATGTAGTGGAGCACCAGAAACCGGAAGAGCAGTTTCCTGATATGCATGTGCACATTGGGAAGCTGAGCTTCTGGTTTCCAGCATGCACATGCACGCCGGTCACTTGGTCTTGTGTAAAACAATAAACTTTGGTGGGTTTTTTGGTAGAGGTAATAACATTATTCAAGACAAGGAAAAGGGATAATTGGGTCAAACAGATTAAGAACTATTGCTATAGCGGTTAGTGGAATTGGCATACTTTACAGAGGTATTATAAGGTTTCCAGAAGAAATACAGTGATACCTTGTCTTACGAACTTAATTGGTTCCAGGATGAGGTTCGTAAGGTGAAATGTTTGTAAGACGAAACAATGTTTCCCATAGGAATCAATGGAGAAGCGATTAATGTGTGCAAGTCCAAAATTCACCCCTTTTGCCACCCGAAGTACCCATTTTCGCACTGGTGGGATTCTCCTGAGGCTCTCCTCCATGAGAAACCCCACCTCCAGACTTCTGTGTTTTTGCAATGCTGCAGGGGAATCTCAGCAGGGGAATCCCAGCATCACAAAAAAGGGGGGTTCGCTGGCAACGGAAGTCTGGAGGTGGGGTTTCCCAGCGAGGGAAGCCTCAGCGAAATCACAGCAACACAAATGCGGAAGTCCAGAGGTGGGGTTTCCCATGGAGGGGAGCCTCAGGGGAATCCCAGCAGTGCAAAAACGGGCACTTCGCTGGCAATGGAAGTCCGGAGGTGGTATATCCCAGTAGTGGCGGCAGGTTCGTAAAGTGAAAATAGTTCGGAGGAAGAGGCAAAAAAATCTTAAACCCCGGGTTCGTATCTCGAAAAGTTCGTATGACGAGGGGTTCGTAAGACGAGGTATCACTGTACTAAGTAAAGCCCTTTAAAAGTTTGAATTTTTTTAAAAAATATATAACGCATCCTCCTCCTCATTTCTACAACAATAATAATCATTTTGAAACATGAAGATCAGTTTAGTACTGATGAATGATAAAGCCTTTAATGGAATGTTTTACAAAATGTTTCCTTTAGTGCTGTTAGTTATTCATTAGAATACATCTGCTGGGAGTGGAGAAATGCCCAACTAATACCCCATTAGTTAGTTAGTAGGTTATGCCATTAAAGATCTCTGTTATTGTTAACCAGCTGTTTCAAAATGAGAAATTTAAATATACCATTATGCTCAATTGGTTCGTGGGGATCGCTAGAATGAGATCACTAAAGAGATACCGTAGTATGTTTGGAAGAGAGAGTTTATCTGGGTGGTGCCTGAAATAAATAAAAGTAAATAATAATATAACAAAGTATATTACACAGCATGTAGCAAATTCTACATTATATTCTTTATGTCTAAATGTATTTATGTCTCTAATAAAAAGATTATTGAAAAAAATCAACAGGGCTGAATTGCAGAATTGGTTTTGCAAACAAATCTTTTTATTTTATTTAACTCAGTTTCAATTTCCACTTTGGGTCCATTAATTTTTTTAAAATCTTATCACTGCTAACTGGATAAACAAATGTGCATAGCCTGTTTTATTTCAAGAAAAATGCAATGCTGTACATTTCTTCTTTATTGAGTTCGAGGCGAAAGTGATACATACGCATATTAGCTCCTTCATTGAACTACAGTAACTAAAGTAGAAAAGCCTTTGCAGAAGCAATACATAAGTGAAATTCATCTGAATTAAAACGCTAATGATTAACATCAGTAAAATGAACAGATTTCATTTAATACGAAATGTTATTAGGTTTCTCTATAAAATAACAGAGTTATTTTCCTAACTTTAATAAAATCCTCTCGTAAGTGGAATATTGATCAATGTTCATCAATAGGCTGATCGCTTCATGGATTACTGCTTGTTGTGGTGAAGGGGCTTGCATAGCTCAATGGAGCTATGAGCTAAGCTGTGCAGGGCCACCCAAGATGGACAGTACATAGCAGAGAGCTCTGACAAAATGTGATCCTCTGGAGAAGGAAATAGTAATCCACTCCAGTATCTTTGCCATAAAAACCCCATGGTCATTACCAAAAGGCAAAAAGATATGACACGGGAAGATGATCCCCTCAGATTGGAAGATGTCCAATATGCTACTAGGGGAGAACAGAGGGCTAGTCCTGGTAGCACCAGAAAGAGTGAAATGACTGGGCCAAAGCCGAAAGGATGCTCAACTGTGGATGTATCTGGTAGTGAAAGGAAAACCCAATGCTCTCAATTCCTGTCAAATAAATGAGGAAGAAAAAGGGACAGATTTGATCTTCCTGGGCTCCAAGATCACTGCAGACGGGGACTACAGCCAAGAAATTAAAAGACACTGGGGAGGGAAGCTATGGCAAATCTAGGCAGCATACTAAAAAGCAAAGACACCACCCTGCCAACAAATGTGCATATAGTCAAGGCTCTGGTTTTCCAAATTGCAATGTATGGCTGTAAAAGTTGGACCATGAGGAAGGCTGAGCGCCAAAGAACTGAGGCCTTTGAACTATGGTGGGGCAGGAAGAATCCTGCAAGTCCATTGGACTGCAAGGCGATCAAACTGGCCAGTCCTAGAGGAGATCAACCCTGACAGTTCTTTAGAAGGCCAGATCTTGAAGATGAAACTCAAATACTTTGGCTACTAAATGAGAAATAAGGACTCACAGGAGAAGAGCCTAATGCTAGGAAAGATCGAGGGCAAAAGAAGGGGACGACAGAGAATAAAGTGATGATGGCGTCACCGAAGCAATAGGTTGAGCTTAAATGGACTCCAGAGGATAGTAGAGGACAGGAAGGCCTGGAGGAACGTTGTCCATGGGGTCGCAATGGGTCGGACACAATTTAGCAACTAACAACAACAACAAAATAGGCTGAAGTAAAATTTGCAGAGCAAGACTATTCCAATTACTATGACTTTTAATTATTTACAAGAATTATTTCCATTTCCAATCAGTGAAAGCACAGGAAATGTTATTTTTTTTAAATTGTTATTAAATAAGCACTCTCTCACTTGAACTTTTTTTCTGGAAACATTGCTCACACATATATTGAAGATTTTGAAATGACCTTAAAAAGGATAAATGTACTCACCAGTTATTTCTTGTAAGATTTAAGGCTTTTTGCGGTGGGCAAAATGCCTAGAAGTTGACAAGGACAGGATGTGAAGCACAGAACGGAGTAGACAAGACATCTATTTATTAGCAACACCAAGTATGCAATGAGACTTTATAAACCTTTATAAAACACAAATAGCCATTGGGAAATCTTGATTTATATTGAACGAAGGTGGCTACTTTGACCACATGAGGTAGTTTAATGTTTCAGTCCTTGGAAAGCTGTTACAATGTCAAAGCACCCACGCTTAAGATGAGAATACTGATGTCACTGAACTGCTGGCCATTTGCCTTACTCTACTAGGGAGAAATAATCATATTTTTAAACCATTGTAAAGTATATGTATTTCTAATGAGTTATCCTCTGTTCTTGCTTAGTATTCAATTCTTGTTTTAGCATTAGCTGCATAACTGAAATGTTTTAAAATTCTAGGGTTCCCCCCCCTCTTTAGTCCCACTATGCTCTCTTGCTAAATGAAAACAATGCACAGAGAACAAAAGGGATGAGAAAACTGTACAAATGGAAAATCTTTTCAAAACATTCACTGTAGAAGTTTGTAATAAGGTGTCTAGTGGTGATCATTCCCTGCTGAAAAGTGTAACAAATATTGCTATTCAAGAAGAATGAATTTGAACTGAATGCTAACAATTTTGGCAACGGCAATCACGTTGTGAGATCAAGGTTTCTTAACAATCACTTTCTTATCCCAGTGCTGTGGAATTTCTTCAAGCATTTCCATAGAGTTCCTGGCCTTCAAAGGCACCTGAAGGTTATGTAATTCAGACAGTAGGCTAAGAAACAGGACAACATATCCAAGCACTACAGTGAATTCATTTGTAATGGTGTAATTGCAATGTCCCCCTAACAAATGGAAAAAAAGACTTGGGTGTTATAACATAGGAAAATAAAAAGCTGATCTTGGTCTTCTGGCATGACAAAAGCTCATGAATAAATCCATAGCCTTGCTTGTTATGAATTATTTAATTACTGAAAATGCAAACAGTAAATGGAAATCAACTCAGGTTTTCTACCTAATTCTATATGGTAGCCTATCAGATCTAAACAGCAAAAATCTAGAGAAATATAAGATAACAGCAAACAAATACAAATATCTTTAACTTCTTAGTAACATCTACTTCCATTACAGATCCAGTCACCCAATTCTATGTAGACAAGACACCACAATTTATTTACACATTTTTTAAACTTTTAGAATAAATGCGTGAGGGGACACTAAAATTATTCCATTAGAGGCTCTATGTTGCCTTGAGAAATGTATTAATATTGTATTGTTATTATGTTAGTATGTACGTATTATGTATTGTTATTATGTATTTGTTATTGCAAACTTCTTAAATTCTTTGCATTTACTTCACTACTAAAAGCAAATGCAAACTACATTAAATGAGAAAAAGAGATTAAAATAATAAAAAGTTCAAGTAAAGAAAAAAGAAAGATAAAAAAGTAATATTTAAAGAAGTGATTTTTAATTTTTATCACAAGTTTGTACAAACTTCTTCACCTACTATATCATTATAAACGAATTAATCTTCTTCCTGTAACTGTCACATATCTGTATGCAAATCCATAAATCATCAACTTTCCAGCAAAGTGTCAGCAAAAAGTCTGTAAAGGGTCCCCAGAGAATTATAGAAACATGTCTTCCTTTTACTTCTACAATCTTGATCTTTAATTCATTCAGATATCGTTGTAGGATTTGATCAGTCTTCAATTTTTATTTCTCCAATTTCAAAGGCTTCTTCGAGGCTTTAGCAAAGCCCTTTTGTAAATCCAATAAAAAGTTATCTAGGTAGTTCTCTTTGTTTAGCATTTGTTTTTCCACTTTAATTGTCAAAGCTTTAATCAATTTTTCTATATACAGTAGGAAGTCATAAAGCTCATTCTCTTATCATTTGTATTTCCACTTTAACTGTCATCTTTGTCTTATAATCCAATGTTTTAAAAAATATTATTATTCAGTATTTCTGGTTCTAATATTTCTACGTCAAGGAAATTTTATTTTACATTTGCTATTCCTTCATTGACATCTTTTGGACATAGTTTTCCACAGATATAGACGTCATTGCCGGGGTGAAATTTGACTGGTTTGGACCAGTTCAGGTGAACCGGTAAGGATGATTTGGTTCCACCTCTGCCTACCTGCCTAATTGCCTGTCCACTCACCTCTTCCGGCTGCTTGACCCTTCCGGTAGCTCGCTCGACCCTTCAGGCCCCACCTGTCCTATATACGTTCCCTTTGTCATGTGGACCAGCTAATAGTCTTGCCAGTCACCTTACCCTCTCAGCCCAGCTCACCAAAGGTAAGCTATGCATGCTGCCCAATTGCCCTTTGCCTTGGGTTGTGCCATTCCCCGTGACTCCAGAGCCACCACCCGCTCACCATCTGTCTCTGCTGGCTGGGGAATGCACAATTCCCCAGCTCCAACCTGGCCCTGGAGCCAAAGCCTGCTCACCCATCACCTCACTCACCTACCTTCGTACTTTGGTGGTGGTGGGGGCACAGCAAGGCTTGGCTGCCTTTTGTGCCAAGAAGCTTCCAGCCATTGGCGGTTGTTTTTGGCTGCCTTCTGAGCAGTTCTGCTATGACGTGGTCCCTCTGGCTGCCTTCGTTCTCCTGGCTGGGTCTGGCCATGAGCTGCACTGGAAGGCAATGGGATGGGCGTGCACGGCTGGCACAAACAGGGTGGCAATGGCGGTGATGATCACAGGACAGGGAGAAAAGCTTGGCTTCTTTCTGCCAGTGCAATGTGGCTGCTTTTCTCCTCCTTCTCAGGCTCATGCATCCAGAGCAAACATGAAAGAGGTGAGAAGCAGTCAGGTTGAATGGTAGAAAACTTGACCGAACTTTTCTGTTGGTTCTTTGGGCATAGCTTTGTGGGTGTGGCTTTGTGGGGTGGTGCTGCCCCACCTTGCCGTGAGTGATGTTAAGTTGACCACACTCACTCATTCACATGACTCCCACCAAGCCACGTCCACCAAGCCATGCCCATGGTACCGGCAGGGAAAAATTTTGAATTTCACCCCTGATCATTGCTGATACCGTAGCTGCTTATTTCTGACCCCATTCTTCAAAAATCTCTTAAGAGTATTTTAAATATCATAACATTTTGTGTCATTTTGTAAATTCCAGGAGTAATTAAATCGAAAGGCAAGCTACACTTTTTCCCCTTTTCTGCCTGGAATTGTTAGTCTCTTCAAGTATCAATTTCTGAAAGCATAAAGTCTCAAATCTCTGCTATGATTTAGGACGGACAAAATAATTTAGTTCCAATGAAAGGTTGTTTGTTTATATAATTAATTCAAAATCCTTGCAGTAAAAATCTTAGTATTCCAAATTTATCCCTTAGCCCATTTACTTTGGATCAAAAAAAAATCAGACAATGGGCCTCAGTTCACCTCAAGACAGATGGAGCTGTTCCTAGCTCAATTAGGGGTCAGGCACGCCCTCATCTCACCCCATGCGCCTTGGGCTAACGGATTGGTAGAAAGGCTCGTAAGGATGGCAAAAGAGGCTTTAAAGAGGTCTGAACCGGAGGAAGTGGTTTATTCAGTACATATGTATTTATTCTCAAGCAAGACTTACTTTCAGTATATAATATTCGTTCTACAATTGGCAACCAAATTTCGTATTCACACAAAATATTCCATAACATTGGCCGATTTTCATTGTATGCTTTTCCTAAATCAGCAAATGTACTGTACTGATTTAGTCAGTTGCAACCTCAGACAATGATAAATAATGTTACAGCCTGGTGCAATTGCGTCATTGTAGCATTTATTTGATTACATCATCATCCCTGTGGGCTTCCATGTGTACCATAAATGTTCTCATATTTCATACATTTCCCAGTGATCTGCGGAAGATCAAATATTGGGTCTGCACACAAACCAAAATCCACACGGTGCTTCCCAAAGTTTGCTCATTGTAACTCTTGAATAATTGCAGTCAGAATTCTGCAAATCTTTCCCTGCAGGAATAGTTAGCAAACTAATTCTCCTGTAGCTGTGTATTCACTCTTCTTACCTTTCTCTATGTGTGGGGAACATTATCAACATTTTTCCAATTATTATACTAATTCAGCTGTCAACTTCCGAAATGGTGTTGGCCAAAGCTCTGTTTCATAGTTGCCACAATGTAACTGGCTGTTACATTGACCAGACCCAGCACGGGTCTGCTGAGAATGGACTAAAGGAGAAGAGATGGATGATTGCCCTAGGTACCTGAGAACACCTGGAGGGAGGGGGCCTGTCAATCCTCCTATGCTGCTGGAGTGCAGAAGTTCAGTAGGGGTAGCTTCACTTCACTATATGCTTCACTATATGCTTTGCATTCATAAAAAGTTTTTTTGAATCTGCCTGGTTCATAATCTGCTCGGAACTGTAACATCAGCTTTTATAGATACACAGAACAAACATTTGAAGCCACACCCATATTTTAATATTTTTCTGATTACACCATCTGCACCTGCAGTTCTTTTGACTGCTTAACCCCATTTGCTTTGCTTTTAGAAACATAGAAACATAGAAGATCGACGGCAGAAAAAGACCTCATGGTCCATCTAGACTGCCCTTATACCTTCTTGTATTTTATGTATATATGTTTATCCCAGGCATGTTTAAATTCAGTTACTGTGGATTTACCAAACACGTCTGCTGGAAGTTTCTTCCAAGGAACTACTACTACTCTTTCAGTAAAATAATATTTTCTCACATTACTTCTAATCTTTCCCCCAACTAACCTCAGATTGTGCCCCCTTGTTCTTGTGTTCACTTTCCTATTAAAAACACTTCTCTCCTGAAACTTATTTAACCCTTTAACATATTTAAATGTTTCGATCATGTGCCTCCTTTCCCTTCTGTCCTCCAGACTATACAAATTGAGTTCATTAAGTCTTTCCTGATAGGTTTATACTTAAGACCTTCCACCATTTTTGTACCCGTTCAATTTTATCAATATCTTTTTGTAGGTGAGGTCTCCAGAACTGAACACAGTATTCCAAACGTGGTCTCACTAGCACTGTATACAGCGGGATCACAATCTCCCTTTTCCTTCTTGTTATACCTCTAGCTATGCAGCCAAACATTCTACTTAAATGTTTTTCATCATTTCATTCTTGCACACAAGCATGTATAGTAGTGATTTTCATTTTACTCTTTTAGCACTATCATTTCCATACAAATCTCCAAAATATTTTTTCCATCATCCCCATGTTTTAGTTTTTTCTATTATAGTTGAATCATTTTTTATTTTTTATTAACTATTAACTCTAAAATATTAGCTTATTTTTTATTAACTATTAACACTGCAGGAGGCTGATTCTTTAGTCCTTTTCATCCCCTTCTAAAATAATTGCTCTGCATTAATTTATGTATGTATGCACACCATATATATATATGGTGAAGGGAGCTGAAGGGATTGGATACTGTAGCCTAGAGGATAATTCTCTGCCTTACAAGGCAAAGGTTACAGGTTCAAGTCCCAGTGGGTATGGCTAGCTGATGAGGCCAAAATAAGGCCGAAATAGATCTATCCTAGTCTCCCTTAATTTTCAAATTCAGCTTAAACATGTGACATATATATATATAGATCTATCCTAGTCTCCCTTAATTTTCAAATTCAGCTTAAACATGTCACATATATATATGTATGTATATATATGTGTGTGTGTGTATATATATATATATATATTCGTAGATTTTCACGGGTACAGTTATGACGGTCTTGGTATATTCGGGTTTCTTCCCATGTAGGATTTGGAAATTTCTGGCGACGTTTCGACGAGGTCCCACTCGTCATCTTCAGGCTGGTGTTTCTGTCCTTGTTCTCAGGCGAACACTGTGAGACCTGAGCTGCCTTCCTTCTATAAATACTGGTGGCTGGGTGTGGTTTGATGGCTCAGCAATTGCCTGCTGTGTAGAAACTTCCTGGTGAGTCAGTGGGGTAACAATTGGGGTCGTTGATGTAGCTGAGGTATGCTGATTAGTTAATGGTTGTAGATTAGGCGTGATATCCTGAGTAGTTGGAACTTGCAGGCTACTTGATTGCTTTACAATGTGTGTTCTGAGTCTGGTTTCTATGGCTGGGATACGTTTGAGGGCTGGTTTCCAGATGTCTGGTAAGTGAGAGGTATCATCCCGCTTGTTCATATTTTGGGGATGTTTTTCTATCTCGATGGCTTCCATGATTATTCTTTTGCTGTAGTGTTCTGTTTTGGAAATTAATTTGGTACTGTCAAAAATGAAATTGATTTTGACAGAAAGAAAACCCATACCAACCGTTATCTAAATGCACACTCACACCACCACCCCGCACAAATCACCTCAGTGGCCAAAACTCTCATCACCAGAACCAAACGCCTACCTGACCATGAGCACTTAAAAACTGAATTGAACAAACTCAAAGATGTATTAATTTCTAATGGATTCGAAGGGAAAACAATCACAAACCTAATCAAAAAAGAGACACTCCCCCCAAAACAAGATCAAGAACAGGACAATGGTACCACCATCCTCCCTTACATCAAGGGCACCACAGACAAAATTAGTAAAATTCTGCACAAACATAACATCAAAACTTCATTTTGCACTAACCAAAAAATATCTAATATCCTAAGGAGCCCAAAAGATAAAATCCAATTGGAATACCAAGGAATCTATGAAATTCCTTGCAAAACATGTGCAGCCACATACATTGGACAAACCAATCGAAGAGTAAGTGCACGCATTGCAGAACATAAAAATGCAATTAAAAAAGAAGAAAAAACTTCCTCCCTTGTCCAGCACATTAAAAAAACAGGGCACGAAATTGACTTTGAAAAAAACTAAATTACTTCACAAAACAGAGAATTTATATAGAAGAATTGCTTTGGAAGCCATAGAGATTGAGAGGAGCCCCCTTTGCATAAATAAAAGAGATGACACGTCCCGCCTACCAGAGATTTGGAAACCAGCCTTAAACAAAAAAACACTTCATAAAAATCACCATGTCAATCCTTCTAATAATTATGATTCCACCAACCAATCAGATCACTAAAACATAATCACCCAATCTATTTGCTACATTCAAACCAAATCTCCACCCCCACACTATATACTAGGAAGAAATGACAGTTGCAAACATTCCATTTTACAACAGCACGAAGCTTGAAACTTCAGCCTGATGATGGTGAATGTGACATGCAAAATATTACACAGGGCAAAACCCGAACTCAGAACAATCTACATACATACATACATACATACATACATACATACATACATACATATATATATATATATATATATATATATACACACACACACACACACACACACACACACACACACATACATACATACACTTCTTTTCCTTTTGCATTTCTTATTATGTAGATGGTGATTTCAGTTGTTACGTATTTTAAGTTTTATATCTGTGTTTTATTTTTATTATTGTTTTCTTCCCAGAGTTATTTTAAAGATGGACAGCTAATTAAAGAAATACGTTATAATCTTACAATGTTTCTGCCAAGGTTTGTGCTCTTTTTTGTTTTCCTCATTTAGACACATTTTTCATTCCTTGAATTAAGCATTCTTGAGTTTAATAGCTTCCTGGATAAAGCTAGAAAGCTATGCTGCCCTCTTCCTGGATTTGGTTTTTCTTACCCTCTGGAGTATATTCTAGCGGAGCAGAATTTTTGTGGTATTTTAGCCTCCCAAAAAGGGAGTTGGAAGGAAGAGAAACCCTTTTCCTTACAATAGTTATTCATTAAAAATATCCCATTCAAAAAATGCTATTTTCCCAATAGTTGAATCACTACTATAGTGCTTTAGGTAGAAAGAGCAATTGGAGAGGGAAAAAAAAATCAGTGAGGAAATAAATGCCGGGGAAAGGATTAATTCCCATAACCATTAAAAGCAGTGGTGGTGTAGTGGTTCGAATGCAGTATTGCAGGCTAACTCTGCCCACTGCCAGCAGTTTGATTCTCACCGGCTGAAGGTTGATTCAGCCTTTCATCCTTCTGAGGCCAGTAAAACAAGGACCTGGATTGTTGGAAGCAATATGTTGACATTGTAAACTACTCAGAGAGTACTGTATAGCACTATGGGGCAATATATAAGTGCTATTACTATTGCTATTATTCCGGTTGGGAATTAGATCTTGGAAATTGTTCTTATGAGGCACATCAGGGATTGCTTATTACTAATAAAACTACTATTACTACTACTACTACTACCACCACCACCACTTATTATTATTATTATTATTATTATTATTTACAACCAGATGTTCTACAGAGGATGGCAATATGTCACCATTGAAAAGTTGGTCTGTAGGAGTTGGAGTTTAACAATATTTGGGGTTCCTCACTTCCCTACTCTGGAATAGCAAATGTAATATACCAAATACAGTATCAGGAAGCGAATTGTTTAGTGCTTTCTGCTTTGGCAGTGATATTTGGATATCCTTCTTTCATTTTGGTTTTGCCATACAATATACTGAATGCATAATAATGTTTTCCAGTGCTGTACAAATTTGTAATACACATGCAGTGATATAGCAGCATGGAGGTATAACAAAAAGCTGGATATAGTCATTAATAATAATTCCCATTTGAACATGGTAAATGTTCTGTAGCAGAAGAGAGAAACTCCGGTACTTGAGTTAATTGGAAATATTATTGTAGCAAAAGTATAAATGATTTATTATTAAGCTTTGGAAACTGACCTTGCGATGATACAACCAAGTCATCATTTTTTAAAACAGACACAATTTTTTTCAACACTCCCCCCCCCCCACATCTGTTCATCCAACAACTATTCTTCTATTTTATTTAGCACTGAGCACACCAAATATTGCAAGAATTGTTCTGATTCATCCTCACTACAACCTTCTGGCCATGGTCATACCCAAAGAGCCCTTTATTATATGGGAAAGCTTATTATATCAGAAAGTCATTCATAAGCAATGGTTTTATATGGCATTGTGCTAAAGAACCATAATGGAGTATCTTGGCTCAACATATCAGTCTTCCCTAATTTTGGACTCAGAACCATACATTCTCTCCAGCCTCACATGGCTGTGAATTCTGGACGGAGAATCCCAAGCATACTTGAGAGGGTCATCTTGGAGAAAGCCAGATTGTATTGTTTTCTTTTTAAAAAATCACTATTGATATTACTTAAAGTTACAGATTGACAGTGGTATATATATGAATGTCATCAAAATAGCATAGTGGACTGTGAAATGGAAGTCATGCTTTCTTTACTAGTATGCAATGCACAGGAGATATCCTAAAAAGGTGGGGCTTCGATCACCTGATTGTGCCTGTCATTTTGATGTTGTCAAATTTCAATTTGTTGTTGTCCTCCCCCTCACCCCGCACTAAATGTTGATGTTTATTTGATTGATTCTCCTTTCATGGATGACCCTACTTGTTGAAAATAAAGCTTTGCATTCTCATGAATGAAGACAAATATATATGTCTTAGGATAATGTTACAGGATCAATCTGGGTCAGTCAAATATTTGTTTTCCTGTTTGCTTGTTTGCCAGTTAATTAATTAGTTATTTAGTTATTTAGTTATTTAGTTAGTTAGTTAGTTATACTTATAGGCTGCTCAACTTCTTCCGGACTCTGGACAGCGTACGACATATAGAAACAATATAAAATAATCTAAATACCCATTCATATCCTAAGTGGCTGGATCAAGATGGTAAATCAATGGCCACCCCAGGCCTGCCATCAAAGTCAGTTTTTCAGGATCTTCTGGAAGGCCAGTAAGGTGGGGGCAACATGGACTTCAGGAGACAGTTAGTTCCAAAGAGCTGGAGCTGCCACAGAGAAGGCCCTCCCCCATGTCTGGCCGATGGATCACGGAGAAGGCCAACCCTGTGTTTGTTTGTTTGTTTATTTATTTATTTATGTAATTGTTTTGTCAAGTATATATTGGCATTTATCGGTCGCTGGGAGCTATGTGGCAGGAGGCATAGATAAAGATAGTCTGGCCCTAAGCTATGTAGAGCTTTATAAGTGATAACCTATATAGGATAGTCCAAAGCACACATTCTGGGAGGATAGGCTCCAAGCATGGCTCTGAAAGCTTGGTAACTGATCCAGATTGGATCCACTGTTTTCTCCTACTTCCACTGCAGTATTCTGAATACTGGATCTGAATTCTCAGGACTAGGTCAAAGGATTTGTTTTTGTTTTTGTTTTTGCCTAGGATTGCACCTGAAGAGTTTTGCAAGTAACACTCAAAATCATTCTGATAGTCTCCAATTGTTGTGGTGTTTTTGTTTTCTGTCCAAACCCCCTAAAATTATGCATATAATGGGAAAAATTATGGATCAGCTGCTTCCTTGAAATTCTCTACTCTATGAATTTAGGGAGTTGCTGGGGTTTTAAAACGAGTTTGACGATTCCCTCCCCTCACTCTTTCCTCTGCCTTGCAATTTCCCATAGATTTTTGTTTTGAAAATGAAAAAACCCGATTCATCTTTCTATCTTTGCTATGTATAAATGATAAAAATCTATCACCGTTCTTTCTAGTGGAGTCTGCTCTATTTTCCTGTCAAACACCCTTGCAAATAAGCTTGCAGATCTTTCAACACAATGCCCGAAGCCACTGCACATGATAAATCCTTTCCCAGCTTCAGCTTTCTGTAACCTTTCCCATTCCTCACAATGACACAGGCTTTCTGTCATTCATCTTTTATTACAATTCAATATTGTGCTTGAATATAATTAGTTTGTATGCTGTGTTCCACTTTCCCTCCGTCCTCTCCACCCGCCCCATCACTGCCTCCTCCTGTTTTTTTCAAAAGACCAACTAGTATCCCTGGGAAGATTTGATCTGGAAACTGACTTCAATGTTATACTCTCCTATATATACACACAACAGGCACAGAAAGGAGGAGGAGCGGGCACAGAAGAAACATTTTTAACATCATAAACCTCTAGGAAAAATATGTATGTAATAGAATCTGGTTCTATGGTTCTGCACACATTACAGCTGTCACAGTGACTTACAGCCTTAGTTTAGTTGAAGGAAAATCTATAACCTTAGAAATGCAACAATGTCTGAGTCACAGTTCAGAGTAATAAATGTTCTTCACACAATACTGTAATCCATATTTCCAATAGAATCCCAATACAACAAAGGTACTACTACTCACGCTATTTCCATTTTAGAGGGAGGTGGGTCTAAGGACACAGCCTGAATGAATCAAAGTACCTTGGGGGTGTAGAAATATAAAGAGAAATGCTAAGTGATAAAGTATAGGCATGTTTAGAAATATTTAGCCGAGACATGTTTCTGGTTATGATTTCTGCTTCTGAATTATATTTTAATCAAGGCGTTATCGTTTAGCTCGGTACTTACTGAGTGTAGTTGCCTATAAAGAACCAAACACTTTAATAAGGTTTTTTAATAAAAGCTTTATAAAATAATTCCTTTGCATGTATATTCAAACGAACAGAATGTACTTGTCTCCTGGAAAAGCATTTATCTGTCCTAAGATAACTTGGAGCAAAGAAATAAGGCCTTGATTGTATTTGAAATTCACGATCTATCTGTCCTCTACATTAAAGGAATGAAAAGAACATAGTATCCTGCACTATGTGGCCCTGGATAGCTAGTAATGCAGCCCCAAAAGATTGTAAATTTTTAACATTATTATGTAATTTATATACACTAACTACCATATTTTTGGAGTATAAGATGCACCTTTGCCCCCCTAAAAGAGGCTGAAAAATTGGGTGCCTCTTATACTCCGAATGTAGCTTTTTTGAAGCTTTTGTCACAGCCCTAATGAGACGCTAACAATCTTCCCAGCTCTTACTAACTTGCAGTCTCTTTTTCATTGCTAATCGCTGCGAAGAATGTTTTTCAAAGCCCTAAGTCTTTGCAGGCTGTTTTTCAATGCTACTTTGCTTCAAATAAGGTTTTTTAAAGCCCTAACCCTTGAATAAAATAATGTGCTGAAGCTGACCAGATTAAGAACACTAACCGTATGAATACCCGGTAGGCAAATTATTTTCCTTATTTTCCTCCCCCAAAACTAAAGTGTGTCTTATACTCTGAAAAATACGGTATTTTATATATTTTATATATAGCCCCAAAATTCCTCTTCACTAAATGTAGCTTAGGCAGTCCGAAAGGTTAAAAACCCATGATGTAAACCCTGAGAATTCATTTCAATGCAGATTCTCTCCTGATGTTTAGGTCAATCTTTTAAAGTAATCCATAAAGATATTTCTATAAATTGATAGATTTCTTAAAAGCTTAAGCTTTCAGAGACTACTCTGCCATCTTCATAGGATTTACAGCCATCTTATTGGTAAAAAATATAGTAATTCTTCTGTCACAGTTATTTAAAAAAATTGCTGGCCTAGTAGTACTTAAGGGTTAGTATATTACTTCATAATGTAGTATAATATACCTGTAGTATTTTAGTGTAAAAGAGCCATAAAAATTCCAAATTTATGCAAAGCAAGTTACTGATAGACAGACAAAAGCCCCTAACCAGTAACGGCCATATCTGAGGGCGTGTAAGGCATTGCCCTAAGTTAGCTCCAGTGCACATGTGCATGCTGGCCAGCTGATTTCTGGTCTTCCAGAGGGCAGGGGGAAGACATTTTTGCCCTCCTCAGGCTTCAGGAAAGCCTCCAGAGCCTGGGGAGGGTGAAAAACAGACTCAATGGGCCTACTGGAAGTTTAGAAATTAACATTTAGTAGGCCCGTTGGGTCTGTTTTTTGCCCTCCACAGGCTCTGTGTGACACAGAATGCTGGACTCGATGAGCTTTGGCCTGATTCAGCATGGCTCTTCTTATGTTTTTATGTTCTAGAGGCTTTCCTGAAGTCTCGAGAGGGTGAAAAATGGCCCAATGGGCCTACTGAAAGTCTGGAGGCATTAATGAGGCCTGTGGGCATGTGTGTGTGTGGTAGCGCATGCGTGGGGGGCATTGTATTATGGGTGTGGCATGTGCGCATGCCCCTTTTCCATCCGAGAAAAAAAACATTTCACCATCACTGCCCTAAACAAAGACAGAGTCAACAGAAAATGAATAATAAATTCAATAAATTACTCATTTGCTTGGGTGGGGGTGGGGGGCTATAGAAATTGGATGAATTGAATGAATGAATGAATGAATGAATAAATGAACAAATAAAAAAATAAATAATTTGGGGCAAGTCATATAAAACCCTTAAGGAACTAGATCAGTGGAAAACCAGTGAAGGAAGCAAATGTCATGATGATGGTAAAACTTTCTGTAATATGAGTAGCAAGCTCAAATGAACTAGGCCAGAAACTCAGTTGTGGGTTTGTGTTGTCACTTTTGCTGTCAACATTCCATATCTCCTGGACTGCCATAGTAATCTTGAATGAGAGTCCCAGCCAATCAGACCATTGATCAATTCAGACTTATACTGCAGAGATGGAAGACAGTCAAGTGGAAAGTGATGTGATGAATATATAGAGGTCATGTGACTTTCTCTTCGTGCAATATGGCCCCTCTGATCTACAGTAATAGGTAAGTTTGTGCATATACTATATAGGTGTTTAAATATGTTTATAAACCTAATGTGAGACATTGGCTGTGGAATAGTGTAGTTGACTTTTATTTGTCTCACAAGGGGGGAAGTGGAGGGAAATGTTCTGGTTGACTGGCATAATTCTGGAATATGCCACATTGGGAATTCAGTGTTTCCTTAAGAAGATTTCCTGCAGATTTACAATCTGCATTTTAATAAAGTCAGGATGAAGACAGAATTATATTGCCTGACATTTATACATTAAAAAAAAAAACACTAATCATTTGCAGGCTGAAAAAAAAAAGCCTAGGAACATTTTTATTACCTCATGTATTTATGTGAAATAGGCCTTAGATTTAAGCAAAGTGTTATTGCTCCAATACCCCTGAAACTAAGTTTTAACCCAGATTTAAGATCTCTGGCTTAATTGGGTTATAGATCCTTCCTTCCTTCCCTCCCTCCTTCCTAATGAAGGTTTGTCTGAATGATCTTCCAGGGATTATTTTATGTTTTATATTTGTTTAAAGTCAAAGATTAGACATAGTCTAAATCTTGGTTCAACATCAGAAAGAAATATTAATCTTTCTTCCAGTTAAGGCCCATTCCTAACTAATGAGTTAATATTCTTCATATGGAATAATGCTGTCATAGATTTAGCTGTCCACGGTGCCAGTCTTGTGTTATATTTGTTGTGAATTGTATTGCCTAGTTGTCCAGATACAGCAGCTGTTACATTCATGCTGATTGCTTTTTCCACTGGTTTTACTGTCATCCCATTTAATATATTATCTAAAAGTGGTTGGGGGGAGTCATTGTGATGCTGCAGCATGTGACTGGGGTAGGTGTGATGTTATCTAGGTCTGCAATTTCAGAAATCTGCTTTGGCTTCTGTGAGCTGTTTACTTTGTACAACTCCTGTGGGCATTCTCCAAGTTAAAAGAATGTGAAATGAAATAATTAGTCAGAAAATAAATCCCAGTAATAAATTTGTGTTTAAAAATATTTAAAATAACCCATCAGGGCAAAACAATTTATACACCAGTTAGTAATAATGAGCAACACAGGACAGTAATGTAGTGTGTAGAAAAGACCTAGACTAAATATTGTCAGCTGATATTTGAGACTATGTGAAGAATTTCACATTTATACCAGTTGATCTGGAGATGTTTTAATCTATTTGGAAGTTACAGTTGATCTGAGAAACATTGGCTGTAGGGCAGTGGTTCTCCACCTTTCTAATGCTGTGGCCCCTTAATACAGTTCCTCATGTTGTGGTGACCCTCAGCCATAAGTCTAGCACCAATTCTTCCAAAAGAGCTTTAAGCTGATTGGCAGGAAGTTCAGAGGGACACGCCATTGTAAATGCCTGATTGGTTGGATTATAAAAATACATCCCAAGGCGCCAGAATAGAAGCTTTAGTTCCTACCACCATGGGGAATTTGTCTTTTCCCAGGATCTTAGGCGACCCCTGTGAAATGGTCATTCGACCCCCAAAGGGGTATCGATGCCCAGGTTGACAACCATTGCTGCATGGGCAGATGGGTAACAAATAAATGAGTGAGAGAGTGAGTAATGAATAATGAATGAATGAATGAATGAATAATCCTTGACTGTTCAGAGCAAATCACAAGGCATGTTAGTCTTACTTTTATCATTCTTGGCTTATTTGGAAGAATGCTAATGTAGTTTGCTTTGCCTGGTGGAGAGGAATGTCATCCTACCAGGCCCAGCAATCTGAATTGCACAGGTTTCTCCATAATTAATAATATGGTTTGTCAAAATAGTATCCTTGTCTGTAATTTATTTTTATTTATTTATTTAATTGGATTTGTATGCCGCCCCTCTCCGAGGACTCAGGGCGGCTCACAGCATATATAAAAAAAGAACAGTAATATAATCCAGTTAGTACTACAATATTAAAAACAATTAGAAAGAGAAGATTAACCTAAAAAATTAACTTATTAACCAAACATTCAGCAATCATACTTAAGGCATTCAGTGGTCAGGGGAAGATCTAAGAGTCCCAAGCCTGGCGGCAAAGATGAGTTTTTAAGCTCTTTCGGAAGGCAAGGAGGGAGGGGGCAGTGCGAATCTCTGGGGGGAGTTGATTCCAGAAGGGCGGGGCTCCCACAGAGAAGGCTCTTCCCCTAGGTCCCGCCAACCGACATTGTTTGGTCGACGGGACCCTAAGGAGGCCAACTCTGTGGGACCTCACCGGTCGCTGGGATTCATGCAGCAGAAGGCGGTCTCGGAGATAATCTGGCCCTGTGCCATGTAATGATGGTGAAGCCAATGGCAGCATGAAGCTGACTGTTGCTATGAGCCTGGTGCTGTCTAACTTAGCTATGATGAAAATTTTGAGCTGAAGCCAACTCTCTAGTCAATTCTGGCAGAGTTTCCTGTTGGTCACTATGAACAAATCTATCAAATGGTCTACTTTTTCCCTCCCAGAAGTACATAATCAGGTTTCAGGACCCTTACTCTATCTTTGCTTTGCTTACAAATGTTTTGTCAAGCCAGTTTATCTCTATCTACTCAATCAAAAAGAAAAGAAAAGAAAAAGAATGAATTAAAGTGATTTGTAATTGTTTGAGCATCAACATGAGTGACGTGATATCATATTAGAACTTCTAAGATGAGACATTCATGGGTGACTAATTGTCTCAGATGACATTTTCATAACCCAAACCAATTAAGGTAAATCTAAAATCTCCTTTAAATTAAGCTTGACTTTTCATGATTACAAAGACCCATGGAGATTTTTTTGATAACAGAATGGAAACAGTTTGCCTTTGCCGTCTTTCAGGAAATATTTTGAATTCTTTGTTTAGTCTACAGCCCTATGATTTTTGATTATCTCCTATCCCAGTGGTGGTCTGGTCTAACCTTGTTTAGTTTTTCAAGATTAGCCAAATTTGACTAGATGCATCTTTATCTGAGGATAATTCCACAGAGATTCGTGACATTTATTAAATTGCGACTTTTCATTAAGTACCCGTAGCACAGCGTTTTGGAAAAAGGAAACATATTAACCTACATCGCTAAGAATCTATCTCCTTACTATTTATTTTAGAAATTTTCTAAACCAGAATTTAATTAACTAGCAATTAACTCAGCGTGGTAGGCAATATAGGACAAGTGCCAAGCATTTTAAATTTTTTTGGATTTTTACTTCTGCAGGAGTCATACACTAAGACTAAATACTAATCTGAGAGGATTTCTTCCTAATTATGGATAATAAAGACCACACTGCATATCACTGACAGTTTTATAACCCAATCCAATGATATTTAAGGACCTTAACCCCCTGTCCCTATACTCTGATTTTGATCATACGTCTAATGAGATGGGCTATTTTTTCTCTCCTACTGCTTCCTTTATTGTCAGATATTGTCTCATGCTCACTTGCTACAAATAATTGTTTATCAAGTATTATGATTTTTATAAGGATGTAATTTTTAACAAGCAAGTATAAAAACCTCTATTTGTAAATGGAAAAGAAAGATAGTCACAGTAGCATGGATAAAGAAAGAGAACATAAAAGAGAACACTGAAGAAAATAGAGGATGGAGATAAGTTGTTGGCAGTGCAATGCTCTGGAAAGATTATAAGGATATAATATAAATAGTCATTGTAATAACACCATTACGGGTATAAATTTCAAAGCAGAATTATCAAAAGGTTTGAGTAAATAAATTATGTGTGTATGTATATATACTGCTCAAAAATAAATGGAACACACAAATAATACATCCTAGATCTGAATGAATGAAATATTCCCATGGAATATTTTTTTCTGTACAAAGTTGAATGTGCACGACAGCATGTGAAATTGATTGTCAAACAATGTTGCTTCCTAAGGGGACAGTTTGATTTCACAGAAGTTTGATTTACTACTACTACTACTACTACTACTACTACTACTACTACTACTACTATATTAGATTTGTATGCCGCCCCTCTCCGAAGACTTGGGGCAGCTCACAACAATAACAACAATGTAACAAATCTATTACATTAAAAGAAATCTAAAACCCATTATTTAAAAGCCATACAACACACTTATACCATACATAAATAATATAACCCAGGGGCTCATCTTCCACATGCCTGATGACATAGGTGGGTCTTTAATAGCTTACGAAAGGCAAGGAGGGTGGGGGCAGTTCTAAACCCCTGGGGGGAATTGGTTCCAGAGGGCCGGGGCTGCCACAGAGAAGGTTCTTCCTCTGGGGCCCGCCAGACGGCATTTTTTTGTCGACGGGACCCAGAGAAGGCCAACTCTGTGGGACCTAATCGGTCGCTGGATTCATGCGGCAGAAGGTGGTTCTGAAGGTATTCTGGTCCGATGCCATGAAGGGCTTTATAGGTCATTACCAACACTTTAAATATACTGTACTTGGAGTTCTATTGTGTTGTTTAAGTGTTCCCTTTATTTTTTTTGAGCAGTGTATATCTCTCCTAAATGCATCAGGGAGAAAGCAGTTAATTTCACAAAAAAAGTTAATATTTTACGTTAGAGATAACAATGGTAGGGTTTGCAAAAATGTCTGCTTAAAAATTGAGGAGTGGGATAAAATATACAAATATAAGCTAAAGTGAAACTCTTGTAATGGGCTTAGAAAGTAAATAGCAATCTATTCCCTTGAAGTCCTGTTTGCTGACTCCTCATGGCAGGAGGTACTTGTAATGTGTCCTGCTAGGAGGGATGAGCAAAGTAGTAGTGTATGCCACGACTACCAGTAGGAATACCCAAGGTGTAAAGGACATGTCCATTGCCTAACTCAGAAGTCTTCAAACTTGTTAACTTTAAGACTTGTGGACTTCAACTACCAGAATTCTCCAGGCAGCAATGCTGGCTGGAGAATTCTGGGAATTAGTCTACAAATCTTAAAGTTGCCAAATTTGGGGATCTCTGGCCTAACTTAACCAAGCAAGCACCTATATTGGGCGTAAGGTGAATGGTCACTTTAAGGACGATGGGAAAGGCATAATTTCATACAGAATAGGAGTTTTGCCAGTCTAGTCAAAACCCTGATGTTCTCCTGATTGAGATTAACCAAGCCTGATCTATCTTGGTTTTTGATCCCAGAGAGCATTAGCCAGATATTTCTGTTTGCTTATCTAAAACAGGTTGTGTTCAGAGATCTTTTCAAACAAAAGCCAATAGTTATTTGAAAAGGAACTACCGCAAGTCTTGTAACATCACCTTAAGTCCATGCAATAGTGCTGTAATATGAGTAATGTATTATAAAATTCTTATATTTCACAAACCAAATGTTCTAGATTTTATTAAAAATGTTAGGAAACATGTATTAAAAGCTCTGGTGCCACAATGATTATAATGTAACATTACATATTAACTCTGTCCATAGCCTGAGTTCAATTCTATTTATTTATTTTGTCCAATACACAATAATACACAATGAAGATTATAGAGGATATAGTAGAGAAGAAATACAAGATATAGAAGAGACTATAGGACAGGGGACGGAAGACACTCTAGTGCGCTTATGTACACCCCTTACTGACCTCTTAGGAATCTGGATAGGTCAACCGTGGATAGTCTAAGGGTAAAATGTTGGGGGTTAGGGGATGATACTACAGAGTCTGGTAATGAGTTCCACGCTTCGACAACCCGATTACTAAAATCATATTTTTTACAGTCAAGTTTGGAGCGGTTAATATTGAGCTTGAATCTGTTGTGTGCTCTTGTGTTGTTGTGGTTGAAGCTGAAGTAGTCTTTGACAGGCAGGACATTGCATCATATGATCTTGTGGGCAAAACTTAGATCATGTTTAAGGCGTCGTAGTTATAAGCTTTTTAGACCCAGGATTGTAAGTCTAGTTTTGTAGGCTGTTTTGAGTGGAGGAATGAAGGGCTCTTCTTGTGAAGTATCTTTGAACATTTTCAAGAGTGTTCATGTCTGAGATGCGATATGGGTTCCAAACAGATGAGCTGTATTCGAGGATGGGTCTGGCGAAAGTTTTGTAAGCTCTGGTAAGTAGTGTGAGATTTCCAGAGCAGAAGCTACGTAGGATTAGATTAACAACTCTTGAGGCCTTCTTAGCGATTTTTAAATTCTGACAGGCTCAAGTTTGACTCAATCTTCCATCCTTCCGAGGTTGGTAAAATGAGGTCCCAGATTGTTGAGGACAATATGCTGATGTTGTAAACTGCCCAATGAATGCTGTAACGTGCTGTAAAGCACTCTGAAATAGTTTATAAGTCTATAAAAATGGTCCAGTAATTGTTATTGTTAATTCCTGGACCATTTTTAGCACCACTGATTAAAAAAAATCTACTATACCCCATCAGGCAGAGTATGGGAGAATCAGTTACTTCCTTGTTTGATAGTTCCTTTTGTCATAACTATTTCCAGATGCTTGAAACATGACTACCAGGATCTGCATGATTTAAAACTATCATACCCTGCACTAATGCATGGCAGTCAAAATTTCAGCTTCACCTTCATAAACTTTATTCACAAACTAGGTAGCATTCCTATTATTGATTATCTGTTTGTTTCAGATTTATGAGGTACAAATTGGAAAAATAATTGTCCCTCTCCCTCATAATTTCACTGCAAAATTAAAGAGCTAGTTATTAGCACAACTAAACGGCACCCTCCCAGTAAATAAATGCACACTGAAATGTCATTTTTCTTCAGTTCTCTTTCAGTTCAGTAAAAAAAAAGTGGGGAAAAATCTGGATGATGTCTTGTGTTTATAATATCTTGGCTTCTTATATTTTAAAAGAGGATATTGAGCAGATTTTACCATCCACATTTTTGTGGGTCTATTAAAAATTGGAGATTAAGTTTAAAGGAGTACTTTTGTATATATGAAGTCTTCAACTTGATGATGACTGTCAGTACTGTTGTGTCTTTAAAAATACACTGACAGACTGACAGAGAAGTTCTTGACTAAGCAAGGAAATGAAACCATTTATTCTAGGCCCTGGCAATTGATAAAAAATCTTTCTCCCATGCCAAATAGCTTTTTACTCACTACCAACAATCTTTATGATAATAGAGGTTTGGAAGTGAAGCTTCTGTTTTAATCCAGGTTAATCCAACACTGGCCTCCTGACCTTCCACAAGAGCTTAAAAACCTGGCCCTGGGGCTCCATGCTGAAGGTAACTGATAGATTAATAGCAGACCTCACCCTCCCATCCTATTCCTTCCCTCCCAATCTATTAGTTATAACTGTTAATTTGTAGTTTTATAATGTTTTATTCTTATTGTATTCATGTTGTTGTTTATTATTGCAAGGTGCCCAGAGTTGTGAGATGGGTGGAAAACAAATTTAATAATAAATGAATCCAGCCAAAGATTCTGGGGCATGGGGGAATTGCCAGAGGACTGGAAAAGAGCTGACATAGTTCCCATCTTCAAAAAAGGGGGGAAAAAGATCCAGAAAACTACAGACCTATCAGCCTGACCTCAATACCAGGGAAGATTCTGGAAAAGATAATCAAGCAATGAATCAATGAATACCTAGAAGCAAACTAAATAATAACCAAAAGCCAACATGGGTTTGTTAAAAACAGATTATGCCAGACTGCATTATTTGACAAATTGACAAAATTAGTGGATCCGAGGAATGCTGTCGATATAATTTACTTGCACTTCAGTAAGGCGTTTGATAAAGTAGATCATAACCTACTACTAGATAAGGTAGAAAAATGTAGGTTACAGCAACACCACCAGAATCTATTAGAATAGAATAGAATAGAATAGAATAGAATGGAATGGAATGAAACGGAATAGAACAGAACAGAATTCTTTATTGGTCAAGTGTGATTGGACACACAAGGAATTTGTCTTTGGTGCATATGCTCTCAGTGTACATAAAAGAAAAATACATTTTGCAAGAATCATGAGGTACAACACTTAATGATTGTCATAGGGTACAAATAGGGTACAATCAGGAAACTAGTATTTGTTAATATGAAATGTTTCTCACAATTAAATATTGGCAACTTCTCTTCCTCCCTTTGCCCTCTACTTCCAATCTTCATTCTTTCTTCTTCCTTCTCAGTTGCTGCTCTGTCTAGATTTCTCTCTCTCTTTCCTTTGTGAAAAAGGCTGGAATTTCCCAATTCCAGTCATTTTATCTCAAAGGTCTCCAGAAATTATGAATGTTGTATTTAAATCCATGCAGTCTTAGACATGTCCAATAAAGTTTCTTTTTTTTTACTTGATCATTTCCTTGAAGTACTTTAATGCCAAATATTATTAGCCTATATATATTAGATTATATAAATACATACCTCTAGCTCTAACCTGCTTGTTTCTCTGGGTCATTGTTAATTCCTGGCAATTAATTGGAGAAGCCCCTGAAGTTTTCTTGGCAAGATTTGAGAAGTCACTTGCCACCGCCTTCTTCCTAGGGCTGAGAGAGATTGGCTCAAGGTCATCTAGCTGGCTTTGTGCCTAAGACAGCATTAGGACTGACAGGCCCTTGGTTTCTAACTGGAGCCTTAATCACTGCAAACTGGCTCTCTTAGGAAACAAGCATATAGATGCACTCTTGGCTATATACTACACTAGTAAGTCAACTAATTGGGATTTCAACCTTATGCTCTTTAAGTTATACCAAGGGTGCAGAACCCCTTGAACTCTTGCTCCCATCAGTTCAACACAGCATGATTGACAGACAAGAATGATGTGAGCCACAGTACAATGACATCTAAAGGACTATAGGTTCCAACCCTGAGTTTTAAGATACACATGGTACCTTCAAAAATTGCCTTGGTTAAGTTGATACAGAGATAGATAAAATGACTAGTTGCGAAAACTTCATGGTGCAAATTGGCGTCCTTTCACACAATAATCTGCCTTTTACATTTTATGAAAAGCGCTTATGAGACTTTAGAGGGTCATGATGTGCCGCTGTGCAAAAGAACAAATCTCTAAATCCTCCTAGCAGGATATTCACAGTTGATCTATTATAGCCAGTCCCAGCAGTAGTAATTTAGGGTTTTAATTTTCTCACTTGTCCCACAGGCTTGCTCTATTTCAGCTAAATGGTTCTTAACAAAACTTGGCAATGCAAAGAATTTTTTTTAATGTTTGTCCCATAGGTGTTTATTGGCAAGAGGTAGGAAGGGGAAAGAAACAGAATGAGCCAATGGCATGTTATGCAGTTTTCAGAAATCAATTAACTTCGTTCAGAAATGATAGTAAATGTCTAGCTAAAATACTTTTTTCAATACATGAACATAAACCAGAATCCGGCTATTTTATACATATGCAGCAGCATGCCCTCTTTATCTTATGCAAAGGATTCACACTTATATGAGGCATGTCTCATATTTGGAAGCTTTTTTTCATGTTATATGTAGAAGAAAAGTAGGGGTGGGTTCCACTTACCATTGCCACTGGTTTGCATCACAATGTTTCGCCCACGTGCATGCCCCCTTGTGCAATTTTATATCAACACATGCTCTGTAGCTGGAATCAGACCAAAACGCAGCCGAGGAGCTGATTGGAAGGAATAAAGGTCAGTATAGCCCCAGGGGTTGATAGGAGGACCATTTTACAAGCTGCAGAACAGGAAAATACTTCAAAACAGTAAAAAAAAAAATCACTTAAAAATCACAAAAAAGATGGCGGTGCCCATGGACCGTCTCCGGTTGTTCCAGTTCAGTGATATTACCATTAAAATCAAATGAATGAATGAATGAATGAATGTATACATGTTTAGACTTTTACTGTAGTCCAAGTTGTGATTTGCTTGGTATGTACAGTATGTGTGACTATATAATTAGTTTAGGGATTTTATTGATGAGCAAATCAGGGTTTTACTGTTTTTTACTGTTTCATATTTTAATTCCATTATATTATTGTATCATTTTGTTGTTGTAAGCCACCCTGAGTCCTACAGGATTGGGTGGCAATTAAATTAAATTAAATTAAATTAAATTAAATTAAATTAAATTAAATTAAATTAAATTAAATTAAATTAAATTAAATTAAATTAAATTAAATTAAATTAAATTAAATTAAATTAAATTAAATTAAATTAAATTAAATTAAATTAAATTAAATTAAATTAAATTAAATTAAATTAAATTAAATTAAATTAAATTAAATTAAATTAAATTAAATTAAATTAAATTAAATTAAATTAAATTAAATTAAATTAAATTAAATTAAATTAAATTAAATTAAATTAAATTAAATTAAATTAAATTAAATTAAATTAAATTAAATTAAATTAAATTAAATTAAATTAAATTAAATTAAATTAAATTAAATTAAATTAAATTAAATTAAATTAAATTACATTACATTAAATTAGTCATCTACATAGTTTTCTTGGTAAAAATACAGGAAGTCTTCTGATCTTCTCATTGGCAGTAGGGATTGATTACTTTATTGGCATTGTCAGTAAAGTGATTATCCACCTCTTCCTATATATTCTTACTACCCTATACATATGCCTGGTAGCTTCAGCTGGGTAGCTGGGATGATCTTCAGGTCTTAGATTACCCTGCTGAGAAAATACACTTTTGGCATATATTCCTATTGTTCTTTGCTCCTATTGTCCTCTCAAGAACAGTGGTGGGCTGCTGCCGGTTCAGACTGATTCAGGCAAACTGGTAGTTGCAACCTGTGGGTGGCCACGCCAAACTGTTACAACACAATCCTTTTACTAGTATCATGTATATAAATATTATTATATCTTTGTATTCCACCAATACGTACTTGACAAAACAAATAAACAAGTAAACAAACAAACAAACAAACAAATAAAAAATAAATAAAATAATAATAAGTAAATAAATGAATAAATCTCATGTATTATGAGATTTATGAGGTGCCACCTGAGCTGGGGTGGCGCAGCAGGTAGAGTGCAGTACTGCAGGCCACTAAAGGTGACTGCTAGATCTGTAGGTCAGCAGTTCAAATCTCATCACCGGCTCAAGGTTGACTCAGCCTTCCATGCTTCCGAGGTGGGTAAAATGAGGACCCGGATTGTGGGGGCAATGTGCTGGCTCTGTTAAAAAGTGCTATTGCTAACATGTTGTAAGCCGCCCTGAGTTTAAGCAATCTAAGGAGAAGGGCAGCATTAAAATCAAATCAAATCAAATCAAATCAAATCAAATAAATAATAAATAAATAAATAAACAAACAAACAAACAAACAAACAAACAAACAAATGTATACATGTTTAGACTTTTACTGTAGTCCTATATATGCTTGACAAAAATAAATAAATAAATAAAAAATCCCATCCTATACCACTGTGCTTTTGATGCTGTACCCATGTGTGAGCAAATTGCTGTGTTTTTGATGCAGCATGAATATGCAGATGGCAGATGCTCACATTTCTGGTGCTGGGCGAATCGGTTGTTACAGTATATAAAGCCCACCTCTGCCCAAGACCCCCCCTCCTGTTATGATGGGGCAACACAACAGGACTTCTAGGGATTGGGGGAAGGAATGAAGATCAGCCAGGTTTATGTTCCTTCCACAGTGTTAACATGATTGAGAGTTGAATCTTATATTAACAGGCGTGACAACATTTCCCACCCTGGCTATTACTCAGTAGAGTTTGAACTGAACCACTCAAGATTAAACTAGACACAATGCAGAAAATACACATGGGAGAAGTCACAGTTCACAATTCATTTATTCTAAAATATTAGCAACCTCATGCAATTGTGTTGAAGACCAAAAATCTACCATTAAATCTTTGAGGAGAGGCTGAGTGGAGGACCAATGTACTGTAGATACTCAGAGATAAGCCAAAAATGTTAGGTTCAAAATTCACCCCTTCCCAAAATTAATATAATACATGAATCGACTTACCCAACTGCATATATAGTAATACTTTTTAAAGTAGCTGCACATCCTTTATGTACTTGCAAATAAGCCATCCATGGATAAGCCAACCTTTGGATTTTTAGCCAAAATACTGTGAAAAATGTGCCAGCCACAGATAAGCTGTGAAACTTAAAATTAACTGTTAAAATTAAAACACATAAAAATGTTGAGGGTTAGCTTATCCCTGGGTGACATATTTTTCATGATAGTTTAGTTAAAAATGGAACGGTTGACTTATCCACAGGTATGTACAATAATTAAACTCAGAGAACAGAGTAAATATTTCAGTGTTTATTAAATTTATTTTGATTTCTTTCTTCTATAAGACTCTTATAATAGCTTACAATATCAAAATAGACAAAACAGTTTAAAAACACATGGCACAGTCTAAAGCTAACCATAACAATAAAAACACAATAGGGGTTTCACAGACACAGTAACCCCAGGTCTGGGAATTGGGCCCTTGGGCCCTTGGGTCTCCAGAAGTGTGGGTGCATACAGATAGATTCTATTTTACCCCTCACATTTTAAGATGATCTTAAAAAATCTCTTTGTGCTAATTTAAAAGCATTTGATGCAGGAAAGTTCTATTTACTTTCCCCACCGGTTCGCATTGCAATGGAAGTGCATGTTTTGTGTGCATATGCTCCTTCCCAAAAATGACCCTCTGCGCATGCTCAGAAAACTTAATGCAGATGCAAAGTTTTTTTTTTTTAATCTGTGGCAACTGGAGGACCAGTTTGGAAGCGTGGACTGCTGATCATTGCTACCAGTTTGGCAAGTGCCGCTGAATTTCTGCCACCGATTCTAAAGAACCAGTCCAAACTGGCAGCAACCCACCACTGATTTGATATGACAAGGCTATTGCCAAATAAAATTATCTCTTGGGAAAGAACTTTGTCTTGAGTAGCTACTGCTTGTGAGTTAAATTGTAGACAAATGCTTTTCTTCTGGGTCATTTTAGGACTCAGGGCCAAAAGTTGTAGATTAGTAAATTATTCCATGAATACAGGGCCGCCATCAGGAATTTTGGGGGCCCCATACAGCCTAAGTGTCTGCCCCCCCCGGCCATTTTAAAACTACTGCCCCCCAAATCCGGTGCCATGCCCACCATGGCCACACACCCTGGGCAAGCCCTCCCCCGGCCCTCTGAGGTCAAACACAGCCCTGATGTGGCCCTCAATGAAATTGAGTTTGACACCCCTGGCCTAGAGGCTAAATCCTATGAACAAGGGCTAAGAGAATGAGTATGTTTAACTCAATAAATAGAAAACTGAGGGGGGAATATAATAGTAGTTTCCCAATCCTTAAAGGGCTGCCACAGAGCAGATGGCATCTATTTATTCTCCATGCCACCTGAAGGTAGTACAAGAAGCAATGGGCGGAACCTCACCAAGAAGAAATGCAATCTGGAAATAAGGAAAAACTTGGGACTGGGCGGCATAGAAATAAAAAATAAATAAATAAATAAATCCCTTCTTTTTTATTAAAAGAAATTAATAGAAACATAGAAACATAGAAGACTGATGGCAGAAATAGACCTCATGTTCCATCTAGTCTGCCCTTATACTATTTCCTGTATTTTATCTTAGGATGGATATATGTTTATCTCAGGCATGTTTAAATTCAGATACTGTGGATTTACCAACCACGTCTGCTGGAAGTTTGTTCCAAGCATCTACTACTCTTTCAGTGAAATAATGTTTTCTCAGGTTGCTTTTGATCTTCCCCCCAACTAACTTCAGATTGTGTCCCCTTGTCCTTGCATTCACTTTCCTATTAAAAACACTTCTCTCCTGGACCTTATTTAACCCTTTAACATATTTAAATGTTTCGATCATGTCCCCACTTTTCCTTCTGTCCTCCAGACTATACAGATTGAGTTCATGAAGTCTTTCCTGATACGTTTTATGCTTAAGACCTTCCACCATTCTTGTAGCCCGTCTTTGGACCTGTTCAATTTTGTCAATAATAATTTTAAAAACCAAAATCCATTAGTATTAAAACTAAAACAACCAGCAAAACTATTAATAAAAACAGGTGAGGGCTGGGTTTTTTTCTCTGTTATTATTTAAGTGCTTTTACCATATGCTTTAAATCAAGAATCACTTCTCTCTCTGTTTCTCTCTTTTTTCTGTCATTCTCTGCCTCAATCATTTTCTCATTTCTCTTTTTTTCTCCCCTTTTTTCTATCATATCTCTCTCGCTTCCTTCCACTCTTCTCTCTCTCTCTTTCTTCCTCTCTTTCACTCTCTTCCTTCCTCTCTCATCTCTTTCTTTCTTTTTCTTTCTTTCTCTTTCTCTCACTCCCTTCCTCTCTCATCTCTTTCTTTCTTTCTTTCTTTCTCTATCTTGCTTTCTTCCTCTCTCTTCCTCTCTTCCTTCCTCTCTCATCTCTTTCTTTCTTTCTTTCCTTCTCTCTCTCTCTTTCTCTGTCTTGCTTCCTTCCTCTCTCTCACTCTCTTCCTTCCTCTCTCATTTCTCTCTCTCTCATTTCTCTCTCTCTCTCTCTTTCTCTATCTTGCTTTCTTCCCCTCTCTCTCTCTCTTTCTTTCTTTCTCTCTCTCTTTATCTTGCCTTCTTCCTCTCTCACTCTCTTCCTTCCTCTCTCATCTCTCTCTCTCTCTTTCTTTCTCTCTCTCTTTCTCTATCTTGCTTTCTTCCTCTCTCTCACTCTTCCTTCCTCTCTGATCTCTCTCTCTTTTCTTTCTCTCTCTTTCTCTATCTCTCCCCCTCTTTCTCTCTCTCTCTCTTTTTCTCACTTTCCCTCTCTTGTTTTCTTTCTCTCTCTCTTGCTTTCTCTCTCACACTCTTTCTCTCTCTCGTTCTCTTTCTCTTGCTATCTCTTTCTCTCCCCCTATTTCTCTCTCTCTCTCTCTCTCACTTTCTCTCTATCTTGTTCTGTCATGGCTCTCACTCTCTCTCGTTCTCCGGAGGCTGGCAAAAGTAATTTTCAATTACTTTCAATTGTAATTTTCAATTACAATCAACCTATCTCTCCTTCCTTCCTTTCCCCCCTCCCTCTTTTCCTTTCCTTCCTTCCCTTCCCCTTTCTCCTTCTTTCCCTTCTTCCTTCATTCCAACCAACCTATCTCTTCTTCCTGTTTCCTTCTCCTCCCTCTTCCCCTTCCTTCCCCTCCGTCTTTCCCTTCCTTCCCTCCCTATTTTTCCTTCCTTCCTTCCCTTCTGTGTCCTCCTGGCCCTCTCTTCCCCTCTCCTCTCTTTCCCCGACGAGGGCAGCCCGTAGAGTCACACCCATCCCGGGCCGAGTTACAAGAGCCGCAGCCGGGCGGGGAGCGCCCCACTCACTTCGTTCCCGCCGCAGGGCTTGGTCGGGAGCCTGCTGGTCAGGGCTCGTTCGCTGCCACCAGGAATCCAGAAAACCGGGGTCAGGGGATGGCGGCGCCTGGAATGTCGGGCACGTGGGCTGACGCGCGCTCTCTCCACCCCCCTGCTGCCCGGAAAATTCAAAGTAAGAAAAACCGCTCTTACTTTGAATGCTCCGGGCAGGCTAGCAGGGAGATGGAGAGAGCGCGGTGGCCCCTGCTGTGAGAATGCCTGCAGGGAAGAGAGGCGGAGCGGACGGGCGGGCGAGGGCAGCGGCGAGTAGTCACGGGGGTGCGAGGGGGCTAGAGGCGCGGGGGAAGCGGCAGGCGGGGGTGGCCGCGGCTTTGTGCGTGCGGCGCGCCCTTGGAAAAGGGTGCGGGGGGGGGGCCTTTTGGGGGACGCTGGCGCACGCTTGCGAAGCCTACAACTTGCGCTTGTGTTAAATTTTGTTTCTTTCCTAAGCAGCCTTCTGTATAAAAAAATCCATTTGGGAACGACTCGTTCCCAAATGGATTTTTTTACACAGAAGGCTGCTTAGGAAAGAAACAAAATTTAACACAAGCGCAAGTTGCAACCGCCACCCCGAAGGGGCTCCTACCTTCGCCGCACGCTCTGGGACTGGAGGACCGCGCTGCCTAAGGCTCCGTCGGGGCTTCTTCGAGTCCTGCCTCGCGAGGGCCATAGGGCCCGCCTTTTTCGTTGGTGAGACAGGCAGCCGGCAAGAGAGGGCTGGTACTGCGCATGTGCGACGGCGGGCAAAACCGGGGGCCCCTCATGGCCGGGCCCGGTACACCAGTACCAGTAATACCCCCCTATCGGCGGCCCTGCATGAATAAATGGCTTTCAAATCACTGAAGGTTTACACACTAATCTGAAAGCATTCTTCCCGATTGAACATTCTGTGAGTTGTAGATTCCATAAATTAAGAAGGCTGAACCATTTTGATGGCTAAACATTGACTCCGAATGTAAGTGGTTACTGTGATCTTTCATACAGCTTTCCTGAAGTTGTCCTTGGTTGGCATTTACAAATAAATAGTGATCTGTTCCTAAAAGTTTGTTACTTTTTGTGAAACTGGCCATCTGGTGCAAAACTTTTGAAAAACAGAGGAGTGATAAAGTGTCATGTTAAAACACAGCTGATGGCCTATCTGAGATACTCCCATTTCTTGTACGTTAATATTACATAGAAACATAGAAACATAGAAGACTGACGGCAGAAAAAGACCTCATGGTCCATCTAGTCTGTCCTTATACTATTTCCTGTATTTCATCTTACAATGGATATATGTTTATCCCAGGCATGTTTAAATTCAGTTACTGTGGATTTACCAACCACATCTGCTGGAAGTTTGTTCCAAGGATCTACTACTCTTTCAGTGAAATAATATTTTCTCACGTTGCTTTTGATCTTTCCTCCAACTAACTTCAGATTGTGTCCTCTTGTACAATATTAATTAATATTGTAATTAAGTATTTTAAATAGTGTGCATATATGGAATCAAACCTAATTTGAAGAACATTATGGTCTTATAGCAAAATGCATTTGAATTGGTGAAAACTATATCAATCAAACTGCATTCCTTTTCAGCATTCAGCATAGTTAACAGCATTGGTACTGCCATTGCTCATGCTATTATTGAGAAGAATAATTCATACATGCTGTTTGAAGTATTTTAAAATTGAAGTAGTATAAATAAATAAAATAACACAAAAATAACAAAAGAATGAGATATTAAAAAACCCAGTCAGTTTTCTACCAGCTTGTAATAAAAGGCTGGTCCTATTTTTCTGTATTGTTAGTCAGTAAATGAACAGCCTTAACAATTAATGACACAGACTTGAGAGAAGCTTTTGGTTTTTTCCCCCCATATTTCTTGACAATGGTGATAATTAGGCACTAACATAACAGAGAGCACAGACAAGAGTTGGCAGTATTTCTGAATCTTCATAAAAAGAATTGTGGTTTTTTTTTCTGATTTACTAAAGATCTGCTGCCAATGAGTATTCATAAAGTCCATTATTACATTACATAATATTGGAAGGAAATAATTTATCTTTCAAGTCTAGATGAAAGCATCCACGATCGATGGTTATCTAATCTCTGTTGGCAAATACCAGACGAAAAAAATTTCACCTAGTCTGAATAATTGTTGTCTTTGTTGAATTCTGCTTGAATGCTTTTTTCTTAATTTTACACTGGAACTTACGTTTCTGTAGTTTAAATCCAGAATCTCTGGGAGAATAAAAAAAGAAGGTACATATTTCATGGCATTAAGATTGACACATAGGCAGCTGTGTTCTGAATGCGGGCTGCCACTCACGGCACAGCAATACACAACTATGTTTTGTACCTTTGCTTTGAACCTTTTTGTGTCTGCAGGACCACCATTTTAAGAGGGAGAAAAGACTGCAGCTTCTTTAAGAAGCTCTGTGTATATGCTTCTTTGGCCCTATTAAACTCTAAATGCAAAATTAATTGCTCAAGATGTTGAAGCATAGACTTATGCCCTCTGCATCATCATATTCCTGGCTCTAAACTGAGTTATAATATAGATGATTTTAAAAAGTTACTTTGGTGCCTACACTCCACCAGAAAGCGAAAATCCAACTTCAGTAGCAGTTTTTGACACAAAGTCCTGCAAAAGTGTATTTTTTTTGACAAGTGAGGATGTGATTATCTTTTTTCTATACTCAACGACAAGAAGACGCTTGTTTCCAAGACAACAAGATTCAAACATCAACAACTGACACCTTGAAGAGAAGTAACTTGTCTTTCAATTCTTTGAAGAAACTCACAATTTGATGGGCAAAATGCCAAAAATAATTATAGTATATTTGTAAGCCCCATAAATGTATCAGCTATACAGATTTTCTTACCAGAAAGCATGAAATCAAATCAAAGCTTGAATATGATCTACTCTGCTGAATATCCCCTATCTCTTAGTCTCCTTTCCTTTCTCCTTTTCTTTCTCTTTTCTCTGTTATAGACATAGCTATAGAGACATACACAAACCACACACAAATGCACTGGAAGAAGAGGAAAAATAGAACCATCTGAACTCAGAGAATACTAAAAGAAAAAAAAAAGTTAAGCAGCAGCTTTGTTATGATGGAGCCTTCTAGTAAAATAATAAGTGGGCAGGGCAATCAAATTTAAAGCAGTATTCCCTAAAGCAAGGTCAGCACTGCTAGAAATGTTCATTTCGTTTTTATTTGCTTTTCCTGTGAGGTATCCTCCCTGGCTATAATTTCCAATTCTTTATGTTGAGATCAAGAGATTTGTGCTGTGCAGCATAAGAATCAATTCAGCCATTCTGGCAGCATGCCAATCTTTATTACATTATTTGTTACTCTCGTGTTATTGCAGAATAAAATAACTGCTCTATAGGACAAATTAGTTACTTTTTATTTCCCCCCCCCTTGACCTTGAGTCCCAAGCACCCACCACTGTCTTCTCTGCACCTGCATGCAGGTAATGATTTTCTGTGTTAGGAAAAAAGAGAGACCTAACTACAGAACATGTGCCAAAAGAAATTATTGATTCTATGGTGGGGAACTAACCAGTGGGCTAATTCCACTCTGCAGCAGTAATAGTTAAAGCAAACTGGGACCTTGAAATTGCTAGGAGGAAGAAGCCAAGCAGTTTGTAAACAAATGGAATAAAAAATCTTCAAGATTGGAACTTTACAAGCAATAATAACAGGTATCTTGGGGAACCCCCTGCTTAAGCAGGAAACCTACACGATTTCAGGCAGATAGTTATCCAACTTCTGTTTTAAAACGTCCAGTGTTGGGGCATTCACAACTTCTGGAGGCAAGATGTTCCACTGATCAACCGTTCCGACTGCCAGGAAATTTTTCCTTAGTTCTAAGTTACTTCCCCCCTTGTTTAGTTTCCATCCATTGCTTCTTGTTCTACCCTCAGGTGCTTTGGAGAATAGGTTGACTCCTTCTTCTTTGTGGCAACCACTGAGATTTATTTATTTATTTATTTATTCCATTTTTATGCCGCCCTTCTCCTTAGACTCAGGGTGGCTTACAACATGTTAGCAATAGCACTTTTTTAAACAGAGCTAGGCTATTGCCCCCACAATCCGGGTCCTCATTTTACCCACCTCAGCTCTTTGCGCATGCGAGTATAGTTATGTTGTGTTGTATTGTATTTTTTTTTTCTTGAGCCAGAAAGAGTACGTGTGAATAAAAAAAATAAAAAACTTTAAAAAATAGAGTGCAATGGTATCTCTACTTACGAATTTAATTCGTTCTGTGACCAGGTTCTTCAGTTTGTAAGAAGAAGCAATTTTACCCATAGGAATCAATGTAAAAGCAAATAAAGCGTGCGATTGGGGAAACCGCAGGGAGGGTGGAGGCCCTGTTTCCTCCCAGGAGATTCCTAGAGAGGCTCCACAGAGGCTTCTCCCTGCCTTTTCCGGTTACAGTTTCGGAGGCTCGGATTCGTAAGTGGAAAATGGTTCTTGAGAAGAGGCAAAACCCCCCACCCTGTTCTTATCTAGAAAAGTTTGTAAGTAGAGGCGTTCTTAAGTAGAGGTACCATGGTATATGTAGATCAACCCTGTCAAATGGCAGCCTGCAGGAGGGATGCATCATGTGCAGGCCATGCTCACCCTGGCCCCATGAAGGCAAAAAACTTCACAATACATCAAGTCATGTGACACAATTGAGTTTGACACCCGTGATGTACATAGTTCTCAACTTACGACCACAATTGGGACTGGAATTTCTGACATAAGTTGCGGTATCCATAAAGTAAGTCATCATATGACTGGACCTGATTTTATGACCATGTTTACTGCAGTTGTTAAATGACTCCAGCTTTCCTGGTTGACAATTTTTTTGTCAGAAAGTATCCTTGGCTGGCAGCGTATTAGGATGGTTCCTTTGTTTCCTTCTTTTCTTCTTTCCTTTTTTAAAAAAAAGCCTGAGCCAGGTGTGCCGTTGGCACCGATCAAAAATAAAGATACTGAAATCAAATCAAATCAAATCAATCAATCAATCAATCAATCAATCAATCAATTAATTTGATTTCAGTATCTTTATTGTTATTTATTAATTTATTAATTTAATTTGTCAAACAAGTATAGTATTATAGTATGTATTAACATAAGTATAAAGTAAAGATAGATGCACGCCCCTTACAGACCTCTTAGAAAAGGGGAGAGGTCGATTGTAGATAGTGTAAGGTCGAAGGTTTTGGGATTGGCGGAAGAAGCAACAGAGTCCAGTAGTGAATTCCAGGCGTTGACCACTCTATTGCTGAAATCGTATTTTCTGCA
This sequence comes from Erythrolamprus reginae, assembly GCF_031021105.1. Taxonomy (NCBI): domain Eukaryota; kingdom Metazoa; phylum Chordata; class Lepidosauria; order Squamata; family Dipsadidae; genus Erythrolamprus; species Erythrolamprus reginae. The sequence continues at coordinate 72,593,979 of NC_091950.1, forward strand.
GTCTAGTTTGGAGCGATTTACATTTAGTTTGTATATGTTACATGCTCTTGTGTTGTTGTTGCTGTTAAAGGTGAAGTAGTTGCTAACAAGGAGTGCATTATGATGTATGATTTTATGAACAATAGGTAAATCAGTTCAGAGGCGGTGTAGTTGTAAATTTTCTAAACGTAGTATTTGAAGTCTGGAGGAGTAAAGTAATTTGTTATGTGAGGAGGAGTGAAGGACTCTTCTTGTGAAGTATTTGTGGACTCCTTCAATTGTATTAATGTCTGCTATGTGGTGTGGATTCCATACAGGTGAGTTGTGTTCAAGGATTGGTTGAATTGACCAATTAATTAATTGACCAAAATTGACAAAATTAAGGGAAAGAAAAGAAGAAAAGGTGAACGGAAGGAAAGCATGCGTCCTGTTAGGTCACGGATTGAATTTAAAGAAGGGGATTACAGGAAATGATTCAAGTTTTAAAACCTTAGATTCAGTCCTCATTGGACATAAGGCGGTCTTAACCCATAGTTGGAGATTAGCTCCACCCAACTTGTGTTCCCATTATAGTCAGGCTTATAGTTCCTTCTGACCTCCTTGCCCGTGAGAAAGAGAAGAGAACTGCTCATGAATTTATGATACTTATTGCTGAAATAAATCAACTATAGCCTATCTTGAAAGAGGAAATCCTCTTTGGTGTTTGGATCTGAAAATTGTGGCTAAAATTTCAATGATGCTTATTTCTGTATAAGAAACTATGCAGAACTATTTTGATACGAACGTTGACAACTATAAATCAATTTACTTCATTTTGTTCAAGACACAAAACAAAGAATAAAACAAAGAGAAACGTCCTTTCAATACCAAAAATGTTAACATTTTTTAAAAGAGATCCATGTGAACATGTTACCTAATAGAATCTGAGGTCATTTTTTTAGGGTTGTTTTTTTTTTTGCTAACCTTGCATTTTGATGGCTACTACGTAATGGGAATGAAAAAGAAAGTTAATATAACATTCATCAGATGATTCTGGGATGAAATAATAGAGGAAAGAGGATGATTTTTTTGGCTGTCTTCATGAAAGGAATAATTTGGCAACATAGAAGGGATGGATTCAACAGCTCTGAGATAGAATTATATGAGGAAAACCTCAAAAAGTTGTTCATGAGCCACTTGATTAAAAACCCCATTAGAGAAAAGTTGAATATAATCCAAAATGAGTTTTTGGGGAAAGGAAATAAAAATATATAAGCCACAAAGTGACATATGAGCACAATGCAAAGTACAATAGATAATATAAATTGAGACTTTAGGTACCTATTTGTGTCACACATATCTCTCTCTTCAAATGTAACCATCTAAAGACTGAAAAAAGGGCAATGTTGTCTTAAGATGATTGGTACTGTTGGGGCCACTATAATAAATGATAGTATAGTAAAATTTCTGCGGTATCCATAAATACTTTCCCCCTAAATGTCATGGAATATTTTACTCTAAATTCAAGGTCATCTTGTTTCTATTTATCTTTTTGCTGATGAAATAACTTTGGAAAAATGGTTGTTTGCTCTGAAAAATATTTGTACAATTCAATGAATGCCAAGTTCATTTCCATAGTAATCATGTTTTCCCCCCCAGAAAAAATAAGCTCCCTGCCAATGAGTATCTATTTAAAATATACACAAAAAACAATTCCCTTGCATTGGCTGCAGCTCAACCCACCTGTTCTGTATATATGCTTAACAGTAAAGTCAAGGCAATATAGATATGTTGTTATCATGGCCTTAGAATAAGGTTATGCACATATTATATGCGAACAATATTGTTAATTTTCTCCATGAAAATCTAACCAAAAATCAATTTCCAAATATTACAGGGTGGGCAGGAGAGAATACAGTATTCTTGGGGTTCAGAAGAGCTGTATCCTGCCCTTTCCATCTTGCACCCCACTCTTGATCCAGAGAAAATATAAACCAACCATTAGGTTGGCATAAGGAAAGTCATTACTATTGCTTATAATCAATAAAAAATATATTATTGGTTGAACCATTTTTGTGAACATGTGAATATTTCTGAGAGTGGGAATCTATCCTAAGTAATGACTAATAAAGTAGGTTTTATAACTACAGTATTACTTTCCTATATTTATAGAAAATTAATTACATGGCTAGGCAAACCCTAGTACCTAACTAACTACAGTGTATCTCTACCTACAAACGCCTCTACTTACGAACTTTTCATGATAAAACCGGGTGTTCAAGATTTTTTTGCCTCTTCTCAAGAACCATTTTACAACCCTGAGCCTCTGAAACTCTAACCGGAAAAGGCAGGGAGAAGCCTCCGTGGGGCCTCTCTAGGAATCTCCTGGGAGGAAACAGGGTGGAAAAGGTGGGGAGAAGCCTCTATGGGGCCTCTCTGGGAATCTCCTGGGAGGAAACAGGGCCTCCAGCCCTCCCCCCTCCCTGTGGCTTTTCCAATTGCATGCATTATTTGCTTTGACATTGATTCCTATGGGAAAAATTGCTGCTTCTTACAAACTTTTCTTCTTAAGAACCTGGTCGCGGAATGAATTAAGTTCGTAAGTAGAGGTACCACTGTAAATCCTAACAGTAGGAGAATCAAAGAATGACAGAAGAGATTAGCAATCCTATGAAACAAAGAGCAAGTGGTGTGACAAACAAAAATGTGATATCGAGTAAATCCTTAAAATCTACACCTATTGCTCTCTTGTACTAGTAGGTCATGAGGTGGTGAAAGTCAGTGTCATTGGATTCACACTGCCCTAAAAAAAGCCAGTTTTTATACATACAATGTTTGGTTTAATTGTAATAATCCAGGAAGGAAGCAAAGAGATGAATCCTTACTTTGGTCCAGTTGAAATGTGAACAGCAGAAAGTGTGGAATTCCTTATTTCTGGGTTTTCTACAGCAGCGATTCCTAGCCTTGTGACTTGGCAGCCTGACTGGGGTGGGGGGAGAGAGGAACTGGGCCACCCAAATGGCGGACTGGCAAACACATGTGCAGCCCTTGCGCAAGCAGTGGACTGGTGCACACATGCACAGGTACGCACCAGCCCACCATTTATACAAATTGAGCTGTGTGCATGTGCTGACACACTCCAGCCAGCCATTAATGTGGCCCAATTTTGAACAGGCCAAATCCTTGTACAGTGATACCTCGTCTTACAAACGCCTCGTCATACAAACTTTTCAAGATACAAACCCGGGGTTTAAGATTTTTTTTGCCTCTTCTTACAAACTATTTTCACCTTACAAACCCACCGCCGCTGCTGGGATGGGGTTTCCCAGAAAAGGTAGTATTAGTGAAATTGCAGCATCACAAAAACACTAAAGTCTTTGAAACCCCACCTCCAGGCTTCTGTTGCCAGCGAAGCACCCATTTTTGCGCTGCTGGGATTCCCCTGAGGCTCCCCTCCATGGAAAACCCCACCTCCGGACTTCCGTGTTTTTGTGATGCTGCAGGGGAATCCCAGCAGGGGGATCCCAGCAGCGCAAAAACAGGTGCTTTGCTGGCAACGGAAGCCTGGAGGTGGGGTTTCAAAGACTTTAGTGTTTTTGTGATGCTGCAACTTCACTAATGCTACCTTTGCTGGGAAACCCCACTTCTGGACTTCCGTTGCCAGGGAAGCACTCGTTTTTGCACTGCTGGGATTCTCCTGCAGTATCAGAAGTCCGGAGGTGGGGTTTCTCATGGAGGGGAGCCTCAGGGGAATCCCAGCAGTGCAAAAACAGGCGCTTCAGCTGGCAAAAGGGGTGAGTTTGGGGCTTGCATGCATTAATTGCTTTTCCATTGATTCCTATGGGAAACATTGTTTCATCTTACAAACTTTTCACCTTAAGAACCTCATCCTGGAACCAGTTAAGTTTGTAAGACAAGGTATCACTGTAGTGGGGGTAAATGCTGGCTGGGGAATTCTGGGAGTTGAAGTCCAAATATCTTCAAGTTGCCAAGGTTGGGAAACACTGTTCTAGAGCACCAGCTTTTGTATCATCAAAGTTTTTGGAGTACAATTTAAACAACATACGACTTGAGAAAGATGCTCTGACTATTTAAGGTTACCAAAATGTTGCTTTCCTGGAAAATTTTCCGCAATCATGGGGAATCATCAGGCAATCAGAATGTCTGTCCTTTGAGAGGTAGATGATCACTACACAATGGAATTCTAGGTGAAAAGCAGAGGTGGGTTTCAGCAGGTTCTGACCAGTTCTAGAAAACCGGTAGCGGACATTTTGAGTAGTTCAGAGAACCGGTAAATACCACCACTGACTGGCCCCACCCCATCTATTTTCTGCCTTCCGAGTCCCAGCTGTCCCAGTCCCAGATTTCAATTGGTAGTAAAAAAGGGAATTAAGATTTATACTGAGTGTTAAAGCTCATGGTAGCTCAGCGGGAGTTCGACCTCCTTGTCGTCACTGTTAAATCAGTTCTCGGAGACTGCTCAGTTCAACAGGTTTATTTCGTTAGGCATAATCAGCGGAACAGCTCTCTCCAACAATCAATTCCCAACAAGGGCAACGGCTAATCCGTCGCCCTATTTATACAGTTATTTTACGCGGGAACATTTTCTGAAAACCGTTTATTTTTGGAGGCATTCTAACTTAAGCCGTGTCTTAACCATTCAGTGATATAACCGTTTATTTTCTTTTTACAGACATAACACTGAGGGTGAAGAGCCAGAAGAGCTATCAGTTTTTGTTTTGTGTTGCGATGAACTTAATGTGGCTCTAAGAAAGCATTTGCACAAACGTCTTTATTATGAATAACAGTTTCCATCCATTTAATAATGACCTCGGGTTTCCTCATGAGAATAATACAATTATCAATCTGTCACTGCATTTTGTTGTAAAGCAAGATAGCACTTCCTGTTAAGCTTAATCATTTCTCCCATCTGTGGAATGCTAGTTGCTCCGGAAGACACCTGCTTTCTGAAATGTTCTTTTTATGGATCGGATCCGTGGCAGCTGATTGTGTGTGAAGCATTATGGAACTGATTTAGAGGAAAAAGGGCTTCCTATCAGGCATGCAAGTTAGTAAAAAACATTTACAAATTAAACAACAAGAGAAGCATTGGTCACGCACATGGCCATGCAAATAACTGCATGGAGCATTTACAGCAGCATTGAGTTTAGTAAATACTCATTGTAGATTGTGTCTGTCCTCTTCTGTCCCTATTAACATTTAATTTACATGTACTCTTAAAACAGCAGTATATTTATTGAAATTTTGCAGATCCTTTTAGCACATTAAGTTTATTGACTAAGGTTTTAGATTTACCCTGGAGAAATTAGATTAGCTACCAAGTACCAACAAATATACTATCTTCTAATTTCTCATTTGAGTCACCGCAAATATATAGTGCTTCCAGAATTGTACTTTAATGAGCATTAGTACAAGAAGTTTAAATGCTCTGTGTGTTTTAAATTATTTTGTACCCTCAAAGCGGTGCGACATGGAGAAGGTTAGCTAAAGTTCTTTGTGATAGGCCGAATGTGAAGGTGTGTGCTTATGGGTCAAGGAAAGAGCTCATTCTATTAAATTAGATACAGAAATATTCATAATGCCCAATTCCTCATTTTTATTGTTGATTTTGGATCTTACAGTACTGTGGGATGCTATATCGCAGTTCAGAAGAGCAATATCAGATGCAGAGGTAAAGAACAGAGTGAGGGTAAGGGCATATTGTAGAGCAGAGGTTAGAAAGTTTGAAATTGGGGCCTTTAGCCTACTTCCAAAAGTCCCCTGGAAGCAATCTATTATTCATTATTATGTTATTTATCCTACTTGTGTACAAACTGGTTGGCCTCCATCTTAGCAATTTCAAGATGTGCCTTCCGTCCCGTCCAATTGTCTCTCCTTATGTCATTTATCTTTTCTTCCTTTCAAATTTGTCCACCTATACTTTTATATCTTTTCTTCTATTCGTTTCTTTGGTTATATTACTACATATCTATTCTGTTCAATGTGTATTATGTATTGGACTAAATAAATAAAATAAATAAATAAATAAATAAATAAATAAAGATCCCAGTTTGCTTTAACTATTGATGTTGCAAAATGGAATTAGCTTGCCACATCTACTCTGCAAGTGCTGGGCTGTTGCTCACACAAGTTGAGCTCTGCTGCTCACTCAGATTGGTTCCCTGCTCCCTGCCCTGGGAGCTAGGCTGCTAAGCTGAAAATATTGGGGAATTGCTGGTCAAAATGTTTTTCCTTCCTACTTCCACGTTATCTGTTTTGGCTTCTTTCAGAAAATCATGGAAACCTGTTTGAATATGTGGTTCAGAATCCCATAATCCTGATCGACCATGGTACTTGTTGTGGGTGTACCCCGCACGCCTATATAACACCATGTGCTGCACTTGCTACCGATTAGTCTCCGGTCACAATTCAAGGTGTTGGTTATTACCAGAGATGGACTACCAAAATTTTTACTACCAAACCGTGGGCGTGGCTTATGCATTTTGTTTGTTTGTGGCTTATGCATCTTTCAGTGCAAAATGGGTCCTCTGGGGTGGAGCTCCAAATTTTGCTACCGGAACTGCGTTCCTGACCATTCCTGTAGGAGCCCATCACTGGTTATTACCTATAAAGCCCTACATGGCTTAGGGCCTGACTGTTTACGGGACCGTCTCCTGCCACATACCACCCAGAGATCTATTCAATTGCACAAAATCAGCCTTCTCCGGGTCCCGATGACTAAAGAATGTAGGTTGGCGGCATCTTAGAGGAGGGCCTTTTCTGTAGCTGCCCCGGCTCTACGGAACCAACCCCCCCCAATATTCACATTGTTCCCACTCTACTGGCCTTTTGAAAACCTGTTAAGATCTGACTTTGCTGATAGGCCTGGGGGCTGTGAATCCTAACATCTGACACGCCCGAATTATGTTCGACTGGTATGTACGTTGTTGTTTGATTGAATTTAGGGGTTTTATAGGGGGTTATTTTAGTTTAGGCTTTATGATGGGGATTTATAACTATTATTAATATTTGACTTCTTTTTATTATTGTATTACTGCATTGTTTTTATTGTTGTAAGATTGGGATTGGACAGCATAGAAGTCGAATAAATTAAATTAAATTACAAAAGTCCCTATAGATAAATAATAAATCCATTTGAACTTTACGCATATACCTGGGATAAACATATATCCAACCTAAGATAAAATATAAAAAATAGCATAAGGGCAGACTAGATGGATCATGAGGTCTTTTTCTGCCGTCAGTCTTCTATGTTTCTATTCTTAATCAGAAATCTTATGTTTCTGATTTTTAATTTGAACTTTGAATTTTCTACTGAGAAGGATCTAAAATGTTCAGGATTCTTAAACTTCTTAAATTGTTATTTATTTATTACATTTGTATGCTGCATAGCGCTCAGTGACTGATTGGCTCACAACTAAAAACATTACTTAATTCCTTCATTTTGGGAGGTATCAGCAACATCTCCACTTGTGTGTCAAAAATGGATTCTGTGCCACCAAATCCTAGGTTGCGACTTTTAAATTATCATTGAGTTTGTTTTAGAACTCATATTTTGAGCCTTAGATTTTATCACTGCGCATACATGCTTTGTTGGAAGCTGAGATTTCTTACACCAGATTTCATTTAAGCCATCAGCTTCTACTCCAATATCCTCTCTGCTTTGAGGATTAGGGCCAACCTCCTAATAATAATAATAATACTGTTAGGAGGAGTAATGAGATGAAGAATAGGCAATTCCATTGAACTAAGTGTTTCTGGATAAGGAGTCCTAAATATCCCTTAATAAGTGGTAGCTCAACTTGGCTTTGCATATAACGATTCTGCATTGAAGTATTTGAAATACATCCCCCTGTGGATTTTTTTTTAACAGAATGGGATTGATATTAGATTCCTCGCCATTTATGTATTCCTACATAAGTGAAAATGGTGGTAATATGGTATAGCTATTTTTGTATATGTAAGTGCAAATTCAGTATGTTTCTTATGAACAGAGCTTTAAAGTCAGATGTAATTCTTTATGCAGGGATGGACGCTTCTTACTAATTTTGACTTAGAATAACTGAGTTGGAAGGGACTTTGGAGGTTTTTTAGTCTAACCCCCTGCTTAGGCAGGAAACTTTACACCATTTCAGACAAATGGTTATCCAGTCTCTTCTTAAAAACTGTTGGAGCATTCACAACTTCTGGAACCAAGTTGTTCCACTGTTTTATTATTCTAACTGTCAGGAAATTTCTCCTTAGTTGTAAGTTGCTGCTCTCTTTGATTAGTTTCCACCCATTGTCCTACCCTCAGGTGTTTGGAGAATAGCTTGACCCCCTCTTCTTTGTGACAGCCCCTGAAATATTGGAACTGCTATCATGTTACCCCTAGTCCTTCTTTTAATCAAACTAGATATATCCAGTTCCTGTAATAGTTCTTCATATGTTTTAGGCTCCAGTCCCCTAATCCTCTTTGTTTCTCTATTTTGCACTCTTTCAGAATCTGTGACTAACTGAGCTGGTTGTGGACCACTCACAACAACATGACAATTCTATGTTGAGGCAGAAAACAATTGTTAGTAGATGTATCCATAGTCTTCACACTTTCTGAGGTGGGCTGATAGCTGTACACACTTGGTACAGTGAGAAAGTCACAAAACAGCTGCCACAATGGATATGATTAGTCACAAAACACCCAAGTTGAAGAAGTCTTATTTTAAATTAATTTTTAAAAATAATTTTAAGAAATAGAATATAAAACTCATGCACAACGTAGAACAAGTGCTCAGTGATTGGTGCCCACCAGCAGACAAACATTCACACCCCACCATCAAATTGGGGGGGTGTTCCTTATATATACCATTTTAACTCAAGAGCAATGTTTCTCTTTACATATTATAAAGTGATTCCAGTTTATTCCTTATAGCTTGGTCTTAGATCCTACTAATCATATATCATCTTACCTTGTCCGATTATCCCATCAGTTGTCGCAAATCAGTTGTAGAAGTCTTAAGAAAATTTAACATGCCCAGCAAGTTAGCTATGAAACATATAATCTTTCTTTTAATTCAGCTTCTTTTTTGCTCCATGGTTTCTGTTGCAGATGTTAGTCTCAGAGAAATGTTGCTTGGCCAAGAAACTACTGGTAAATATAAGGTAGAAGTCGGGTCTGAATCACAAAACTGAGCCCCACTCTTCCATTCCAAAACTGTAAAAAATACAATAGTAGTCTTTTCAGAGATGGCAAATGAGTGATGCTGAGAGAAACAAACACATACAAACAAAATATAATTTAATTTATTAGATTTGTATGCCACCCCTCTCCGGAGACTTGGAGCGGCTCACAATATTGTACAAATCCAATATTTAAAAAGAAAACAAAACATTTTAAAAACCCATCATTAAGAACCATACAATACAATCATACCATTCATAAAAGCTATATGAGCTCAGGGGTATCTCAGTTACACATGCCTGGCGACAAAGGTGGGTCTTGAGTAACCTGAGAAAGGCAAGGATGCCGGGGGCTGTTCTAATCTCCGGGGGGAGTTGATTCCAGAGGGCCGGGCCCGCCACAGAGAAGGCTCTTCCCCTGAGGCCCGCCAGATGACATTGCTTAGTTGACGGGACCCGGAGAAGGCCAACTCTGTGTGCCCTTGTCGGTCATTGGGATTCGTGCGGCAGAAGGTGGTCCTGGAGGTATTCTGGCCTGATGCCATGTAGGGCTTTATAGGTCATAGCCAAAAATATCTATTTGTGCAACTCATATCAAAACAAAGCAGAAACATGTTAGTATCAAAAACAAAATACTGTTGATGGACATAATGTCTTTCTACCACAATATTTGTAAAAATATTTTTTCTTCCCCCAGCTGTTTCCCACTCACCCACCTAGTTTATTTTCCCCCTTTTTTCTGACCATCTGGATTTATATGATAGATTGCAGCAAGCTACCATTTCTATTTTCTACATCTGAAACCCACTAGGTCCCTAAAGTATTCTTGAAATACAGATATTGTGAGAGATTTGGGCTGCAATCTGTGGAATGCTACTTTCCTAAATAAACTATTCATTCATTGAAGGGAAAATAGTGTTAAATCAGAGGTTTAGGGAGCCTAGCCAACATCAGGTAACATTTTCATCAATACCTCTGTGGGAAGGGAACCCTAGATGTTGATACCTTTTAAGATGTTATAATGCAACATATTTCCAGCATTGGTAACATTTCTTCATTTCTTTTCCCCCAATCCTATTAGTTATGGCAGTGTTTCCCAACCTTGGCAACTTGAAGATATCTGAACTTCAACTCCCAGAATTCCCCAGCCAGCATTTGCTGGCTGGGGAATTCTGGGAGTTGAAGTCCAAATATTTTCAAGTTGCCAAGGTTGGGAAACACCGAGTTATGGCATTGTAAGAGCAGCTGAAAGTTCCTGGTGTTCCAGTAACCTAATTTGATGTAAAACTCAACTTAGTTTTAGCAGGGTTTTTTTTTTAAAGATTTGGAGAGAGGAAAAATGTAAGGCACTGTTGATTTGAATTCCTTGGGCGCTGAACCATCATAGGATTTATATCTGCCCTAAGTATCTGGACTTTTCAGAAAGAAAGTGCTGTTTTGGGGAAGAAGAGTAAAGTAAAGTAAAACAAATTATAAATAAATAATATGGCCACACAGGTCTGCTTTTATTTTCTACTTTTAGGATGGAGATGGCAACTTGCAAACTACAAGTCACACTTCTGCCATTAAACTCAGTGGATAGTTTTTAATTTTGTAAAGCTTAAATCAAAGCTTCCCATAAACTCACTTGTTTCATATATAGCCTTCATCTTCTGCTTTTCTAATTTTACTCTCACATTTCATAGAAGATGATGTCTCTTTCCCTAAAAGGTTGCCCAACACTCTCTTGGAATATCCCTAGCCCTCTATTTGTTCTACCACAGATAAAATAAATCAATGCTAACTGCTAGTAAAAATAAAACAATTACTGTATTTTATTATAGGAGTCTGGGGAATGGATCCTGACCTTTAGAATGCCACACAAAAAGGGAAAAGCGTCAATTCCATTGGAAGGACTCATAAAACCAGTCTTCACTTGGTTCCCCAGTTACATAGGGGATATAATTGAAAAGTGCTCTTGCATGTTTTGGCTGAGTCCCGACCAGATTGAATAACTGTGACAGTTTGGACCCCCTGGCTCGAGGGCACTTTCACCTGTGTTCTTGGATGGGGTTGCACATATTCTGCAGTTTTCATTATCTCTGAAAATTGGTTGTGCTGACTGAAATGATGGCAGAGTATGTATCATTAGTCCAGTGTTTCTCAATTATTTTCTGTTGTGCCCCCCACACCCAGGAAGAAGTAAACATTTCACATGCCCCCAACTCTCTGCCAGGACAATTGTTGGCAATATTCAGCATGTTTTTGCTGAAAAAACTAAAGCGGCTTATCAACGTGATTGGGGTGTAATGTGTTTAAATGACGCCTTGATTTATTTGGCTTCATGCTGTCCGCTGCCAACATTTTTAGACACAGTAAACATATCACTCTTTCCTTGTCTCCCACCGTAGTCACAGTGAAGCCAAGAGCTACATACACTTATTTCCTTATCTTAGCTGTTGGGAGACTTACATTTGTCACATTATCTCTGTCTCTCCTCCTTTCTTTTCATCTATGTTAAATATTTTTCCACGGTGCCTCTTAAGAGCTTGTTATATGCACTTCATATCTCTTACTCTGTGCTGTGTGTTATTGCTTGGTGCAAACGCTCCCTACTCCCTGCAGCAAAAAAAGCATGTTCCCGGGGGTCATGAGCCCCCTGGCATCACTCCGTGTCCCCAGGGGGCCCGCCTCACTGTTTGAGAAACACTGCATTAGTCCAAGCATTCCAAAGTGCTGTGGTTGGGAAATTGCTTCAGCTAGACTTAAATTTCATTGGACTATGGCTTAAAATAGGCCATTATGTGGATTGAATTCGGCAAAAAGAATCCGAACCTCAAATATAAACTGAATAAACAAAATCTCACAGCCAACCCCCACTCAGTAAAAGACCTTGGAATACTAATATCAAATGATCTAAGTGCCAAAGCCCACTGCAACAATATCGCCAAAAAGGCTTCTAGAGTTGTTAACCTGATCCTACGCAGCTTCTGCTCTGGCAATCTCACACTACTCACCAGAACCTACAAAACTTTTGCCAGACCCATCCTTGAATACAGTTCATCTGTCTGGAATCCATACCACATCTTGGACATCAACACCCTTGAAAATGTCCAAAGATACTTTACCAGAAGAGCCCTTCACTCCTCCACTCGAAACAGAATACCCTACGAAAGCAGACTATCAATCCTAGGTCTTGAAAGCTTAGAACTACGACGCCTAAAACACTATCTAAGTATGGCCCACAAGATCATATGCTGCAACGTTCTACCTGTCAATGACTACTTCAGCTTCAATCGCAACAACACAAGATTCAAACTTAATATTAACCGCTCCAAACTTAACTATAAAAAATATGACTTCAGCAACCGAGTTGTCGAAGCGTGGAACTCATTACCTGACTCAGTAGTGTCAACCCCTAACCCCCAACATTTTCCCCTTAGACTATCCACGATTGACCTCTCCAGGTTCCTTAGAGGTCAGTAAGGGGCGTGCATAAGTGCACCAGTGTGCCTTCCGTCCCCTGTCCAATTGTCTCTCCTTATCTCATTTATCTTTTCTTCCTTTCAAATATGTTCACCTATAGTTTTATATCTTTTCTTCTATTCTTTTCTTTATTTCTATTATTATTATTACACCTCATAGGCAAAACAGAGTAGAATTGAATTAACTGTTTGCATGCAATTGAATTTAAAATGGACTAAGTGATGCCCTATGAACTAAGGGTTAACAGTTGTATATCAATAGCCTTCAGAACCGAATGCAGCAGATTTGACATTAGAGCTAGTAGTTATGCTTCTGATCAGCCTTAGGATAGTTCTGCACAACAATAATTTTAAGCCATTAGAATTGGTTGCCTTTTCAAGGCAGTCCCAGGCTTGTTTGCAAATATCTCCAAATAAGACTGAAAAGTAAAGAAAGCGATTAGGGCAGTGCTGAATTTGTAGATATTTCTCTCACCATTAGAAATGCTTGCTGTGATACAAGCATTTGTGCAAAGGACATCAGATAATCTAGTCTGGGTCAGACAATTCTAACTAGCTAGCCAGATCAATATAAGACAGCATCCTACATTCCTATGAATCTGGAAGAAAATGCTAGCAATTTCAAGAAAATACCATTTAGAAGATTTCTAAGGGAAAGCTATTTATGATGATAGTATATAGACTGAATTACTCCCCCGGAACTGGCCAGCCCTTAAAATATAGTCCCTAATGACTTCTATCTAGCTTCCACTGGGTTCAAAGGTTTAATATGAGACACACAAGAATCTATACCTTTATATTATCTGGCAGTCATTCATGTTTTCATTCCCACTGTAGCAGCTTTTTATGATCCACTGCCCTATAACACTAAGAAAGGATTTGTCCACATATTATATGCCACTGTTTTTGATATTTCTATTGCAGCATGCTGAACATTGTTTCTATGAGAATAAAGAAATTCAAAACAAAGTAAAATAAAATGGAGCACGACCTTCAGGAGAGTTTCTGATCCTAGCCAATACCATTTAAGGCCGCTGTTGCTACTGCGGCTTTTTCTGGCTACAAGCACAGAGAGAAATAGGGAGAAATCAGCAATCAATTTGTTTATGGCAAGTTTTAGTGCTTCAGTGCTTATAATAAAAGAGGTTTTTGCAGAAGCAGCTTGGTTCTTGTTGAGTAGCATTGTTTTCTGCTTGGTTGTGCTCCACAAAACGAAGGCTCTTGTTGACAAAAATTAGCAGCTTCCCAAGGTTTTGGCTGATTTCAAGGAATCAACCCCTTGCAGTTCTGTGACACTTGGCATGTAGTTGCTTCTTTGCAAAATGACTGCTCTCTACGTGCAGTTGAGCACTTGGATTAAACACCTGCACTAAACAATTGGCAGAGCCCAAAGAGCTTGTTAGAGGCTCCATTTCCTGTGTGGGAATCACTTCGAATGAAATTAATGATTCTTTTCCACACGCAAGACTTTTTTTGCCCAAGGAAATTGGCCTTATATACAGGAATATCTACGGTACATTATATATGTTAAATAAGCTACTGCATATATGCAATCCAGGAATAATATAAATTGACATTGGTATTGTTTCTGTCGACAAGAGCCTGATAGTAATCATGCAACTGGTAGTAATCATACAACTCAGTCCTATTGGCTACAGAGATGGGGCAACTTGCTTGGAAAAGAATCTGTGTGCTGAGCAAGTCCAATTGCCTCTTGCTACTGGCCACCAAGGAAATAATTGGCATAAATCATTCCATCAGCACCTTGGAAATATATTGTTTTTCTTCCTCAAGAGTGCCAATTAGGAAGAGAGGATGCTTCTCTTCCTTCCATAATTCATATCATATATGATTATTATTCAGAAACATCTATAGTATCTAGGTAGATAGATACAAATACACATACATATAGAAACATAGAAACATAGAAACATAGAAGACTGACGGCAGAAAAAGACATCATGGTCCATCTAGTCTGCCCTTATACTATTTCCTGTATTTTATCTTAGGATGGATATACAGTATGTTTATCCCAGGCATGTTTAAATTCAGTAACTGTGGATTTACCAACCACGTCTGCTGGACGTTTGTTCCAAGGATCTACTACTCTTTCAGTAAAATAATATTTTCTCATGTTGCCTTTGATCATTCCCCCAACTAACTTCAGATTGGGTCCCCTTGTTCTTGTGTTCACTTTCCTATTAAAAACACTTCCCTTCTGAACCTTATTTACCCTTTAACATATTTAAATGTTTCGATCATGTCCCCCCTTTTCCTTCTGTCCTCCAGACTATACAGATTGAGTTCATTAAGTCTTTCCTGATACGTTTTATGCTTAAGACCTTCCACCATTCTTGTAGCCCGTCTTTGGACCTGTTCAATTTTGTCAATATCTTTTTGTAGGTGAAGTCTCCAGAACTGAACACAGTACTCCAAATGTAGTCTCACCAGCGCTCTATATAAGGGGATCACAATCTCCCTCTTCCTGCTTGTCTGCCATACAGAAAGATGAGTTTATTATTATTCTAGATATATCAGTTAAGGGAATCAACTGTAGGGAAACCCCAGCCCAGAGCCTTGCCATGAACCTTGCAGGGTTTGGGGGGTGGGAAGTCTTCACCGCCTCCACATTCTTGTGACCAGTTAGCACGGCAGCGGTGATGGGAAGCAGTCCCCGTCGCGCACCTTTGTGAATCTTGCTCCTGTGCCCCGGCTCTTTTGCTTTGCCGTTCCTGTGCCTCTCTCTGGTTGTTCATAGTTGGTGTTGAAAGAAAGACAAAAGTAGACCCTTAGACCCCTTGTTTGAGGGGTGCCTCAGGGCTTGGTCCTCTCTCTCCTCCTATTTAAGATCTACATGAAACCACTGGGTGAGGTCATCCAACGTTTTGGGGTGAGGTATCAGCAATATGCTGATGATACCCAGTTGTATATCTTCACCCCACATCAGTTCAGTGAAGCAGTGGATGCAATGTTCCAGTGCCTAGAAACTGTGAGGGTCTGGATGGGTATCAACAAGCTCAGACTTCACCCAGACAAGACTGAGTGGCTGTGGGTACTGCCTTCTAAAGACTGTATTGACTGTCCATCCTTGGCTCGGGGGGACGGACAAATTGTTCCCCTCAGAACAAGTCCGCAATTTGGGTGTCCTCCTAGATCCACTGCTAAGATTAGACAAACATCTAACATCTGTAGCTAGGGGGACCTTTGCACTGGTTCACCGGGGGCACCAATTATGACACTACTTGGATCAGGAGGCTCTCCTCATAGTCACTCATGCCCTTATCACCTCATGGTTGGATTATTGCAATGCAGTCTACATGGGGCTACCCCTGAAGAGTGTTTGGAGACTACAATTGGTACAGAATACAGCTGCATGAGTGATTGTGGGTACACCTAGGTACATTCACATTACACCAATCCTCTGTGAGCTGCACTGGCTCCCTATTGGTCTCCAGGCTCAATTCAATTCAAGGTGTTGATTATTACCTTTAAAACTCTACATGGTTCAGGGCTGTTGTGGTTAGCTCTGGCCCAGTTCCTGCCCCAAGGAATGTGCAGGTGGATGTGGGGGAAACATCCACATACCGCAGGCCTGTTGTGCTCCCGGTGGAATCTGCCGACGAAGCCTCCTCTAACCAAGGAAGCGTGAGTGACAGGGAAGAGGGTAGTTTGGCAGACAGCCCAGGAGGAGATCAATCATCTGTATCATCCTTGGATTATGAACAAGAATTAATGACACATCCACGCATGCTTAGAGTGATGCATAGGAGACAACTGAAGGATTATTACAAGAGAAAATGAGGCCACCTGTGGTTGGGTGGGGCTGCTGTAATTAGTGCTACAGATAAAAGTGCAACCTGGTGTTTTAACCTCATGGCAGTTTATCTGATTCATTGTTTCGTCAAGATCGTGGTTTTTGTGCTGTTCAAGATTGTGTGTGGACTCTCTGGACTTTAGAATTGGACTCAATTTCCCAGTTATTGGATGAGCAATTGGATTGCATTTAACCTGTGCCTTGTGTGTACCAGAAAATCCCTTTGACATTTAAAAAGGGAGCTGTTTCTGTTTTTCTGTTTATAAAAACTTTTGGGTTTTCCTTTTATCGTGTGGTGTGTGTCTTCCTGGACTAATTACCCTGTAATTACTGGTGGCTGAAACACGCTGGCAGAACAAGGGCCAAGTTATTTTCTAGGCTGCCTTCTACCTCATAGTTCCCAGTGACCAGTAAGATCTCACAGAGTTGGTCTTCTCCAGGTCCCACCAGCTAAACAGTGTCAGCTGTTGATTATTACCTATAGAGCCCTACATGACATGGGACCAAATTACTTACGGGACCATCTTCTGCCTCATGTATCCCAGAGGCCCATCAGGTCTCACAGAGTTGGTCTTCTCCAGGTCCCGTCAGCTAGACAATGTCATCTGGCAGGACCTTGGGGAAGAGCCTTCTCTATGACAGCCCCAGCCCTCTGGAATCAATTCCTTCCAGAGATTCGCACTGCCCCCACTCTCCCCTTTTTCCGCAAGAGTTTAAAGGCCTATCTTTGCCAGCAGGCTTGGGACCATTAACTTTATGATCTTGCCCCAGCCGGTGAGTGAATGTATAGGTTGATTGATTGAATGTGATTGGATTTTTAAAGAAATGGGGGTTTTAGTATGTTTTAATTTTAGATTTCTATATGATATGTATTCACTTTTGTTGTGAGCCATTATGAGTCTGAGGAATAGGGTTGTTGTAATCATAGGGTAATAGGCACTGAACATTGGGATGGAATATTACTGGAGGGTGATGTTTTAGCCTAATTGGGTGCTGAATAAAACCTTATTCTTCCTCTATTGAAAGGAAGCAAAGTCCAGGCTCAGTAAGCAAGCTGCAGAATCCATGACAATGTGGAAAATAATTAACTTGATATACAGCATGAAGAAAACCTATAGCTAACTTCCATATAAGGAAATATATGCCTTATTCTCATTCCTTTGCTAATCACCAGTAAACACACAATCCAGGAAAAGGCAAAGAATGGAGCTTCCGTTAATTATCTATAGGGAAGTCACGAGGAGGTTGCCTTATACAGCGCATGATTGAATGGTAGTTGGGGGATGGCTTAATGTATGTGGCGTTCGCGAATTGGTTATTCTGTACCACATGTCAAGAAAAGTGAAATACAATAAAAGGAGAGATCTCAATACAATAGAGGTCGTCTCATTGAGAAAGTTATCTCCGTTGCTTCATTTTGATGTGGCAATCATGGCATTCTGTGCCTCCCTAGAGGTCGACCCACTGGGGGAGGGCAGTTTGCCTTCATAGGGTGGCATAGAAATCTAATAAATAAATAAATATCAATAAATAAACTACCCCGAGATCCGGACTGCCCCCACTCTATTGGCCTTCCGGAAATCATTGAAGAGCTGGCTTTTCCGGCAGGCTTGTGTTGATCTCGCAATTTGAGAGGTCCGGCCTGAATGATATGTGATTTTTTTAAAACTGTTTTTTAATTGTTTATGATGTTTTAAAATGTATTTTCTATATCCTGTTGTAAGATGTCCAGGGTCCTTTGGACTAAACTAAACTAAACTAAACTATGCTATGCTGAGCTGAGCTGAGCTGAGCTGAACTGAACCAAGCCAAGCCAAGCCAAGCCAAGCCAAGCCAAGCCAAGCCAAGCCAAGCCAAGCCAAGCCAAGCCAAGCCAAGCCAAGCCAAGCCAAGCCAAGCCAAGCCAAACCAAACCAAACCAAACCAAACCAAACTAAACTAAACTAAACTAAACTAAACTAAACTAAACTGATATACATAGAACCAGTTTGATCTAGTAGTTAAGGTTCCAGGCTAGGAACCAGGAGATTGAGTTCTAATCCTGCCTTCATCATAAAAGCCATCTACGGTAAGTTACTTTGGGTGAGTTACTGTCAACCAAACTCACCTCAAAGGTTGGTTTTTTTGGAGGAAAATAGAAGGCAGAAAGAGTACTAGGTATGTTCATTGCCTTGAGTTATTTATAAAAATAATAAAGGCAGGATAAAGAAATATAATTCTGATATACCATAATACATTTACATTGTGTATATAATTTTATTACAACACATTAATACCATAGATAATCCTACTTTTATATATACAATAGATCAAGATAAGTTACAGCAAATGATAATATCATTAGTTGAATGGCCCAAAGAACCTTTTGAGATGACCTCAAAGTCTGGAAAGGCTCCTGTGAAATTTAAATATGAGAACCTGTCCTTTGAACTAAGCTAAGCAAAAAATTGAACTAAGCTAAACTTGTTCTGAAAGCCAGAAACACTGACAACAAGAGAAAATCATAAATTCCCCAATGATGGCTTGATATTTTAGCAGCCCAATGTTCTGTAGCAGCTAGTTGCCAGACAGTCTCAAAAGCAGACATAAGTAGAACACATTTCAATAAATCAGTCTTGATTTAGCTAAGTTATGCATGACCATGCACAGATCCACATTCTTTCAAACGATATACAGTATAATCAACATATCAGGTAAACCTAAGCAAAAATGTACCAGACTGTAACAGTTACTAAGTCATCTAAGATCAACTCATTATTAGATACATTCAGATTACAGCCTTTTTAAAAAGGATATGACTATACCTAAAACAGAATAAAATGCCTGCTTCTGGATTGATGTTACTACTGGATAGGAGCCCTTTGTTTAGATTAGGGCGTGCATAAGTGCACTTATGTGCCTAATGTCCCTGTCCTACTGCCTTATTATCCTTCCTATTATTACGTTCTACTTATGTTATGTTATGTTAATATGTACTATAATACTATACTTGTTTGACAAACAAACAAACAAACAAGCAAGCAAGCAAACAAACAAACAAACAAACAATGAAAACAATCAATCAATCAATCAATCAATTAATTAATTAATTAATTAATTAATTAATTTGTTAGCCCACATACAGATTTTTACTTATCTTGGACATGGGTTTAGACTAGAGCCTCTATGATCTTTTTTGACTGAGATGGAAATGACTGATGACTTATCTTGTTTTAGGTACAAACAGTTCTGTTCTATCTTTATGTTAGGGAGTGATGAGGATGTTCATCCATCATGTTCGAAGAGGACCTTGACATCTAATGGGTTGTGGGCTGTACGCAATGGGTCTGCAGGTGGCTGGTAAGCCCTGTACAGGCATGAAATGTTCTGCCACATGTTGGGCACACATGTGTTGGCACCATTGTTGCAGCATTTGTAGCCCTGGCTTTGCAGAGTGCTCGCTTCTCTTCTGCTATGAATGTTCTTCTGGTCTCAGATGTCTGGCAGCCTTGATGGATCATCATATGCTATGTTGGTTGATCTTGTGCCAGGGTTTCCCAGGAGGTGGGGTCGATATCCAGGGACTTGAAGGAGGCTTTCAACGTGTCTTTGTATCATTTCCTTTGTCCCCCATGCAATTGCTTTCCTTTAGACAGCTCACCATAGAGGAGCTGTGTAGTGATGTGATGGTCTGGCATCCCAGCAACATGGCCTGCCCAGCATGTCTGGGCTTTCATCAGCAGGGTAGAAATTGATGGCAGGCCTCCTCTGGAGATGACCTCAGTGTCAGGCACCTTATCCTGCCACCGGATCCTCAGAATTCTACAGAGGCAGGTCATGTGGAAGTGGTTCAATTGGCTAGCATATCTCCTGTATACATTCCAAGTCTCTCTGGCATACAACAAGGTAGTTAGCACTATTGCCTGGTAGACTTTGAGCTTTGTAGAAAGGCTTATTCCACATCGGTTCCACATGTTGGTTATTAGTCTGCCAAATGCAGAGCTTGCCTTGGCGATTCTGCGGTTGACCTCAATGTCAGTTGTCACTGTATGGGAGAGAATGCTGCCAAAGTATGTAAATTAGTCCACTGCTTTTGTAACTTTTGTCCCTTTACTGTGATGGTGAGCTCTTGGTATTTGGCTATTAGGGAGTATAGTATGATGGAGACCTGGAAAGGGCAATGTATATGTATTTTTAATGTTTTGACAATAAGGTTTATCTTTTTATTGTACAAAACTCCAGGAATTTTTCTTACAAGGGTGAAGTGAAATTATAGCCCCCCCAGCATTGTATGTAAAGTTGCTGTGGTGTAAAGTGGTCCTTTACCTAATTGTCCATAACTGCCCAAACACAGTGTAGGTTCCCACCATATGCTATTGCTCTGTGAAGAGCATCAGCAGCTTCTATTCACAAAAATCTGTAGGATGCAGTGACACTTTCTCTTTCCCTTCAAATGTGAACTAGTATTGAATCGGTGCACTTAGCTACTAGTGTTAATGTCATATATAAAAATTACAGAATATTAATAGAATCTTAACATTAGAAGGGATCACTTAGGGCAAGGGTGTCAAACTGGCGGCCTGTGGGCCAGATGTGCTGGTCACGCCCACCACAGCTCTGCAAATGGGAAAAACATCACGAAACGTCATGTGATGGCAACATGACAAAGTGAGCTTGACACACGTAACTTAGTCTATTGAATCCATGACCTTGTTCTGCAGCAATCCAAATCTAGGACAAATGTCTATTGAAACTCTGTTTGGACAAGGAAAGGCCACCAGTTGTCTGGATATTAGTTTTATTGTTGAATTATGCTTAGTAGTAGAAGTATTTATATTACTTATAATTTTAAGCTGTGTTTCTATTACTTAAAGTCATAATCCACTTTGGATAACAGAGAACAGATCTTTGTGTTATGTTTATGTGTCACCCTTCAGGCATTTGAGAACTAGTGTTATATCCCCTTTTTATCTCACATTTCTTTTCAAAACATGGAATATACAATACGGAGTTATTAGTTCCTCATAGGTGTTTGGTGTTTAAATCAGCAGAGATATTACGCTGTGAGAAAGAATTAGTATAAATATGAAGATCAAATTTAACCATATGCAAATGTTGCAGCACTATTTTTTACATGAAACTTGGAAGAATAGATATTTTCTTGCAACTAATGCAATTATTTTTATCAGGTTTTTTGAGGATTAATCTTTCACTTCATTGTATTTTATAAGATCGGTGAATTTAGCACTTCTTCCATTTTTTAAGTTGAACTTTATGAACCAAATCCTCCCTAATAAAAACATTTCTGTACTTTATTTAAAATAACCTGCACCTCCCAATCTTATTAATATTATCTATTTATTTAATTTACAAATATTTTAGCAATCTATCACCCTAACCAGGATTAAAGAGGCAACACAATTTATATTACAATATGGAACGGTTCACACTGAGAGTTAGATAAATTGTTGCTTTGCAAATGGAGAAACCTGTAGATGGTGCTGTGAACTAGCAGGAAAAGCTAGATCTTTAATAAAGTTATTCATAAGTTATCTTAGTGAACCTTATGAATCTTAAAATATGATATATGCTATAAAAATATAATACAAAATAATGCTGTCAGTAGTAATGAGACAATTTATTTGAATATTCAAGCACAGTTACATAAATATCAAGGACAGTGTCTCTTTCCCAGAAGTAATTCAGAAACATTCTGTTTTGGTATATAAAATATATAAAAAATCTGTATTATTCAAGATCACAAAGGGCTCCTATGCTACCTTTCTAAAGTCCCCAAACCACCCAGTTTAAAATATCAAAATTTCATGATAACCATAAAATGATGGAAGTAGAATTTTTGATCACTTTTAACTAGAAAAGAAGTACGCTAGTATTTAAGTTAATTTTATACATTTAAAGTTTGGGTTGACACAAAACATCCCGAGAAACCATTTTTGTGGTAGCCTGATGTTGTTTCTCTATCACCAACATCTCTCTCCCTATTCGTAGTGACCTGAAGGTAATAAGTTACCTTCTAACAGTGATGGTGAACCTTTTTTTCCTCAGGTGCCAAAAGGGCAAACAGGCGTGCTATTCCTTGTGCACGAGTGCCAACACCCATAATTCAATGTCTGGGGAGGACAAAAATGGCTCCCTCCCCCCGGAGGCTAGAAAGTGCCTGTTTCCTACTTCTGGTGGGCCCAATAGACCTGTTTTTTTGCCCTCCCCAAGCTCCAAAGCTTTTCTTGAGATCTGGGGAGATTGAAAATGCCCTCTCTCCACCCTTCGGTAGGCCCTCCAGAAGCCGAAAATGCCCTCCCACAGCTTCCATGTGAACCAAAAATCAGCTGGCCAGCACGCACATTGCACACCGGAGCTAAGCTAGGGCAACAGCTTGTGTGCCAGCAGATATGGCTCCATGTGCCACTTCTGGCACACGTGCCATAGGTTTGCTGTCACTGCCTTTAAAGTTTGGGTTGACACAAAACATCCCGAGAAACCATTTTTGTGGTAGCCTGATGTTGTTTCTCTATCACCAACATCTCTCTCCCTATTCGTAGTGACCTGAAGGTAATAAGTTACCTTCTAACAGTGATGGTGAACCTTTTTTTCCTCAGGTGCCAAAAGGGCAAACAGGCGTGCTATTCCTTGTGCACGAGTGCCAACACCCATAATTCAATGTCTGGGGAGGACAAAAATGGCTCCCTCCCCCCGGAGGCTAGAAAGTGCCTGTTTCCTACTTCTGGTGGGCCCAATAGACCTGTTTTTTTGCCCTCCCCAAGCTCCAAAGCTTTTCTTGAGATCTGGGGAGATTGAAAATGCCCTCTCTCCACCCTTCAGTAGGCCCTCCAGAAGCCGAAAATGCCCTCCCACAGCTTCCATGTGAACCAAAAATCAGCTGGCCAGCACGCACATTGCACACCGGAGCTAAGCTAGGGCAACAGCTTGTGTGCCAGCAGATATGGCTCCATGTGCCACTTCTGGCACACGTGCCATAGTTTGCTGTCACTGCCTTATCAGGTGGGTGGACGGAGCCTTGTCCAGCTGCTGCTACCAGTTCTCCGAACTACTGGTATGTCCAAACCGGGCTGAACCGGTAGCATTTTACCCCTAACCTCACCCCATTTCCTATGTAACTATTATAATAAACTTATTTCATGTTTTTTCCTGACTTAATCATCTCTAACTTCTGTTTTAAGAAATAGGATGAGGCACATTCTTTTTTTTAAAAAACCCCCCAACAAATTGCTGAACAGTAATTAACAACCTTATCAAGTGACTGAGTAATGTAAATCCATGAGGCACAGAGGAAAAAAAGGCTAAAAACTAACCTCCTCCCATACTATAGACATTCATATTTACCGTTTATCAGAAGGATTGCAGATCATAGGCCTGTTGCAATTAAGATAAGCTACAAAGCCCTAGCCTAAGTTCGGTAGAATTGTTATTTCTGCTTCTGACGTTTCATTATTTTAATTTCATTTGAAAACTTTCCTGACATGGCAATTGAATAAAGTGTTGTTAATCCACATCTCAATTATCCAAGTTTTTCAATGTTGGGCAATTATTATTTTAACTGCTGAGATTACGTAAATAATAAATTCCTTGCTTTAAGCTTGAGGTTTAATCCATTAAATAAGTGCAGTAATCCTAACTCTGGGGAACGTTCAATGCTTTGTTTGGTAATGATGCTTACCTAACCAAACAGAACCAGTCCCATCTTCAAAACTCCTCACCACCCTCACGTCTTTCCCTAATTCTATGGTCTACTAAAATGATTTTGCTGAAATGTGTGGATTAAGTGGTTCCTCGTCAGCGTAGCAAGTCCAACTTTAAATGTGCAATTTACTCAATTATCAAAATCAAACAGTAAATGTTTCCTTGATTATACCATTTTAAGATGTGTATGTGTATCTTTATATACCAATAGGGGTTATTGTGCAACTGAGTTATCTCCCAGGGGAGGAAAATGTTACCATAGATAGAAACATCATGAGATTTTTTTCCTGCTCATTTTTCCTCCTTGTCCCTCAGATTTTGTAGAGGTCATCTTGATTTCTACCCATGCATACAGTAGATGGCTTGGTCTGAATTATGAAATCTTCAGGTTCAGGTTTGAAGTGTGACATCTTGGTGCATTTTTTCCCTAAGAGATGGACATGATTCAATTGCATTGGAGATACTGTTCACATGTTTTCACAAGTATTAAAACCTGTCCTTGACTCATTTTACCTCTAGTGATTAAACCAGGGGTCTGCAACCTTAAGAGTCATTTGGACTGGTTTCCCATGGGGAGGGGGGGGACCACTGAGAGCTACAAAACCAACCACAACAGATGGGCATGGCCAACTCACTCCCACCCAGTCCCATGACCACTTAGCCACACCTACCCAGCCACAAAACCATTACTCTCTATATATATCTCTCCCCACCTCTCTGTATCTTTTTGCCCTTCTCTCTCTCCCCACCTCTCTGTTTCTCTTTCTCTTTCCACCCTCATTCTATATCTCTCTCTGTATCTCTCTCCCTCTCTTCCCGCTCTCTCTGTAGCTCTCTCTCCCCTTCTCTCCCCCTCTTTCTGTATCTTTATTTCTCTCTCCCCTTCTCTCCCCCTCTTTCTATCTCTCTCTGTCTCTCTCTGTGTCTCTATCTATCTTCCCCTCTCTCCCCACTCTCTGTCTCTCTCTTCCCCTCACTCTCTCGCTTTCTCCCTCTGTCTGTCTGTCTGTCTGTCTGTCTCTCTCTCCCTCTTCCTATCTTCCCCATTCTCTCTACCTCTCTGTGTATATCCCTCTGTATGTTTTTCTCTATGTCTGACTCTTTCCCCACTCCCTCTTTCTGTATCTCTGTATCTCTCTCTATGTGGGTGGATGTCTGAGAAAGCCACGGCTGGGCCAAGCCAGCCAGTTCTTCCTGAAACTCTTTGCTACACTTTTTATTTCTTCTTTTTGGAAATCTGAGCTGGCTGAGAAATGATTGCCAGCTGCAGTGGAGGCTTCTCTTCAGGCAACCATCTTCCTCCTCCCTTCCTTCTACTTTTACCAGCCAGATGCACACATGCTGAGAGACCCTCCTCAAGGAAACCCCAAAGCATAGTAAAAGTGTGCGCGGGGTGTCTGGCTGCTTGCTTAAGGAGGGTCTTAACAGGACACAACAGGACACGGCTTCTCTCCTGCACTAAGGCTCGCCTTGCCATGTCGTCCCTGCCAGCAGCTCTTTGGCCGAGTGCAGAGGGTACAAGATCCAGCCCAAAGCAGAAGGGAGTGAAGGCTGTCTTATGCACAAATGTGGCTTGAAGGCAGGTACATGGGTGCTTCACTAAGCATACTAGGCATACTAAGTCTGTGTCCTTATTGGCTGTATCACACATCCACACTCTTCCTTAATCTCTGCTCAGCATATGTCAAAGGTCGGTAGCCTAGCTGCGCAGAGACATACCAACATTGGTTATGGGCCCAGTGGCAGAGTTAATTGTGGTTTGTTAATGTGTGGTTTACTTTAGCCAGCATTGTATCACAGTTAGTATTTTTTTCTGTAACAGTATTATTGGAAAATGGCAACATTCCAGTCCTCTAAAGCTTTCTCCTTTGCTCAGTTGGATGGAAGCAACTACTGTACAGCACATGGGCTGATAATTGTACTATGTTGTTGCAATATGAGGGACTATGGGATATTGTTGCTAAACCCCCCAATTTTGATGACTTGGATCCTGATGTAGAGGAGGATGCCAAGAAGATAAAAGACTTTAACTGGGACAATTTGAAAGCTCGCAGTTTAATTGGTTTTACACTTGCAGACCAGCAATTGTTAGTATATGGTACATGAGTGCTTCACTCCTGTGCTAAGGCTCCAGTGATCCCCTCCCCCTCCTTCTCTTTTTGTGATCCCCTGGCTGGCTGTGGCAGAGCTCCCCATGCAAGTGGAGACCTTTCTTATGTGAGCAGCCGCCTGCCCCACACATGCCTTTGCTGAGCTTTGGCGCTCATTTGAGAAGAGTCTCCCTGCATGTGTGCGCACCCTCCCGGCCCCGCCACAGTCGGCCAGGGGGTTGTGAGAGGAAGAGGAGGAAGGTCGCCTGAAGGGAAGCCTCTGCTATGGCTGGCAATCATTCCTCAGCCAGCCCAGGTTTCCAAAAACAAGAAATAAAAGGAGTAGCTAAGCTCCCCAAGGAGAGCTTGCTGGTTTGGCCCAACTGTGACTTTCAGAGAGAGAAGAGATGCAAAGATGGAGGGAGAGCATCACACACACACACACACACACACACGGAAGGAGATCAGCTGATGAATGAGCGTCTTTGGCCAGGGCTTTCTCTGAGTTTGACCCCCAGGGTGGGTGTGCGAGGTTCAGTGGGGCCATCTCCCTTTTCTTGCTGTCCTGAACCTCTTAAATCCATGGCTGGGGGCTGCTGGGCTGTCCCCCTTTCTGATGTCCCCTCCTCCTGAATCCCATTCCCACCCCATCAGCTCTCATGTTAGCGAGACCGATATTAGTCGTGGCTGGGCCAGACCAGTGTTTCAGGGTGGAAAGAAAGTTGTGCATCTCCCCAAGCGACCAAGGCATGCCCAACACCAACAAGGGCCAGAAGAAGTTCCACAAGAGTGAGTCACCAAAGAATCAGCCCTGGCCACTTCTCCATCCCCCGCGGTCACCCTTACCTTTGCTCACCTAGCAAGGGAGGCGAGCAAAGGTGGGATTCAGCAGGTTCTGATCAGTTCTGGAGAACTGGTAACAGAAATTTTGAGTAGGTCAGAAAACTGGTAAATACCGCCTCTGATTGGCCCCGCCCCCATCTATTCTCTGCTTCCTGAGTACAGCTGATTGAGAGAAAATGGATTTTACAGTAACTTTCCCCTGGAATGTGGAGGGAATGGGGACTTTACAGTATCCTTCCCTTGGAGTGGGGTGGGAATGGAGATTTTATGGTATCCTTCCCCTGCCATGCCCACCAAGCCATGCCCAGCAAGCCAAGCTAAGCCAAGCCATGCCCACAGAACCAGTAGTAAAATTTTTGAATCCCACCACTAGAGAGGAGGGCAGGGTGAGGGGTGAGACCAGCCAGTGATGGGACAGGGAGCCACAGCACAGGGCCCAAAGAGCTTCATGTGGCTCCAGAGCCGACACCTAGATTTGTTTCGAATCAGCAGTTATGATAGTTTATAAGGAAGTAGCATGAGCCAAGCCCTATTTAGTTTCGTTTGATTTGTGCAATATAGCACGTACTCATTCTCTCAAAAGTTTCAACTTTGGATGGCTAGTGAGTTATAGCTGTGAATTGCAAATCATTTGCAGTATTATTGGGAGATAATTATACATAATTATAATGAAGAGAAATTAGTAGCAACAATGAGGCGGTGGGAAAAGGTTAAAAATCATATATTAATATTAGTAAGCGATGCAAATGTAAAAAATAAAATTCAATCACTCTATAAAGAATGAGCAATGTAACCTGGAGCTGAGGTAAATGAAAGATATAGAATTGAATCTTCCCTGGTGGAGGGATATATGATTTTGTTTGTTTGGTGATGGTACACACATTTATGTTTTGAATTTATGTTTTATCTTTTTGTTAAAATTTAAAAAAATTAATAAAAATTATTTTTTTAAAAAAAGAAGTAGCATGAGCCAAGCCCTATTTAGTTTCGTTTGATTTGTGCAATATAGCACGTACTCATTCTCTCAAAAGCTTCAACTTTGGATGGCTAGTGAGTTATAGCTGTGGATTGCAAATCATTTGCAGTATTATCGGGAGAATCTAAATAGAAAGGAATCTACAGAACTATGAAAAAAATAAACAATATGTAAAGAAAAATTAGGATTATTTCTTTTATTGGCTGCAGCATGCTAAACAGATGCTCTTCTAAGAACCCTTATATTTATATATCAGTAAATCAAAGCATGACCCAACTATATATTATCCATTCCACAGGACTGCACAACTGATGTTTTACAATACATTATCTGCCAGAATAGACATATAAGTAGCCTGCAGTGAGATAATCTTGTTATTGATTGTCACCATCTTTTAAAAGCTCTGTGAAACATGTATTCTGCTACACAATCCAGGGGTGGAATGGGAAAGAACTGCACCCAACATTTTTCTTTGATCTAGGGAATCTTACTTCTAGCTAGGATCATATTCTTCAGAGAAATCTTCTAGGAGTTGCATGCCAGCGTATAGAACAAGAGAACAAGAAGTGAAGAAGAAGTACACAATATTTCTCTTTCACTTTTCCCCTCTTTTTCCTTGCCACTTCAAAGATAGCCTTTCATCCCCTTTGAAATAATTCCCTCTACCTCCCAAGAAAATCTGTTGCATTGCTGAACAACTATTACATTAGGAAATTAATTTAACAAGTATGTAAGTGAAAATATTATTGAATATTGAATAGTGAGTATTTTGCTGTAAGGAGGTTTTATTAGCATTATTGCAGAATATTTATATCCCAGAATTTTGTTAGTAGAATAACATATGAACTATTGTATTTTTCGGAGTATAAGATGTACCGGAGTATAAGATGCACCTTAATTTTAGGGGGGAAAATAGGGAAAACTCTATCTACCAGGTATTTATCTGGCTAGCTTCCTTAGGCTGATCAATTCAATTCAATTTATTAGATTTGTATGCCGCCCTTCTCCGAAAACTTGGCGCGGCTACAGCACATCATTTTATCCCTTAGTTAGGACTGAACACCCCCCCCCCTTTTAGGGGGAATAGCAATAAAAACAAGCCTTAGGGCTGGGGAAAAAAAATTCAGAGCAGCAATGAAAACAGGTCTGCAAGCAGAGAAGATTATTAGCACCTCATTAGGGCTGTAAAAAAAGCTTCAAAAAAGCTACATTTAAGTATAAGACACACTCAAATTTTCAGGCTCTAGTAGGAGCAGTAATGGGAAACCAAAATTTTACTGCCACACTGTGGGTGTGGCTTATTTTGTGGGTGTGGCTTAATGGTCACGTGACTGGGCAGCCTTCGACTTACAACCTTACCAATGTCATTCACTGGGGTGACAATTTGCTTCATGTTTCCCACGCTCTCCTTCTTGGTTCGCCCCTCCACCTCAGGCTCGGTAGCTATGCCAAAGGCATAAATGCTGCCAAAAGCATAAATGCTGCCAACGCTGCTTCCACCCATGCCTTCTTCTTGCACCTCAGGTGGGAGGTGACCGTGTGAGGCTGGAGGGGAGCTGGGCAGGAGAGAGGGAAGCTCGTCCGAGGCCAGGAAGGAGGAAAGAGGAAAAAAGCAAGGAGCACAGATGCAGACGGAGCAGCAGCAGGGTAAAAAAGTCCTTGGAGACGGGTGGCATACAAATCCAATAAATAGATAGATAGATAGATAGATAGACAGACAGACAGACAGACAGACAGACAGACAGACAGACAGACAGACAGATAGACGAGACGAGACGAGACGAGTAATCCAGGAATTGACAGCCACCGATCAGCTGGAGCTGCACACGCATCTTCATTTCTGCCGGTGGAATTGTGTTCCACCCCATCCTGCCTGCTGCCCACCCCTGATTAGGAGGGAAAGATGCATCTTAGACTCCAAAAAATATGGTATATCAAAGAAGCCAGTAAGGTCAGCAGTTTCTGTTCTGGAAAGTTTCATTATCATTTTTATGTAAGCCTTCCCATTAGAGTAGCTAAGGTAAAGTAGCATGAACAGAGAGGTAAAAATGCAAGGAAAACTTCCATCATGCATGCAAGGCAGAGTTATTCTTTTCTCTGTGTAGTCTATGCCACTTTTATCACAATTAGGGAAAGGATTTCATCCTTCAAGGTTCTTCACTATGCTACTGGAGATCCTATCACAGAGGTTGTAAAAGGTCTCACTAAAGAAAGCTGATACTGGTCTTGTATTGTGGCCTTTGTTTTCCACAGACATCTGATTGGTTATTGTGGGAACAGAATGCTAGAAGGAAACAGACTTTTGGTCTGATTGATCACTGGTCTTCTTAACAATTATTTCAGAATTTATCTCTCTTCATTTTCCAGCTGCAGATTAGATTATATCACCACTAGAGTTGGAAGAGACCTTGTAGGTTATCTAGTCAACCCCTGCACACACACACTCAAGCAGGGGTCCCTACAGCATTTCTTTTTAAAAAAATATTTATTTGTTTTGTCAAATATGTAATGGTGGTATACAAAGATATAATAATATTTATATACATGATACTAGTAAAAGAGAAACATTAGGACATGGGACGGAAGGCACTCTGGTGCACTTATACAGGCCCCTTACTGACCTGTTAGGAATCGGGAGAGGTCAACAGTGGATAGTCTAAGGATCAAATATTGGGGTTTCAAGTGTTGGTGCTCTCACAATCTCTGCAGGCAAGCTGTTGCATTGGTAAATCAACTGAGTAAATCAACTGCCATGAACAAATTAAAAGGGATAAGTCATTTGAGTTGAATTTGTTAGAAGAAAGTTTAGAGTTGGATATTTCTTTGGAGATTTAAGTCAACACCAATGATCTTGATATCTCAATATTGATGATGATGGGACAGTATCTTTTGAAGTGACCTTAAGGGGTCAGCCTCAGGTTTTTGGTAAGTTATATATTTATAAATGTATGAAATCTATGCAAATATTTGTATTTATGTCTATTTAAAATACATTGCATCCTTTAACTGTATAACATTAAGTCTCCAATAATCCCATTTAAAGAAAACCATGATCATAAGTAGTGCTGAAAGTCCTGGAAGCCTCCCAGTCAAAAAACTAGGATACATAAAATAGGATGAAAATGAAGCAATGAGAAAACATTAAATATTAATTTAACCTATTGTCTAAAGAATAGATGGACTGCAAATGTTAAAATTCAGTGGAAATGAGAATATATTTTTTTCATTGGTTTAAAGTTGTGGTTCTCAGTCTTGGTATATGTAAACTTCAACTCCGATGCTGGCTGGAGAATTCTGGGTGTTGAAATCCACACATCTTAAAGTGGTCAAGATTAAGAAACAATGTTTGAAGTATAAGATTGTTATATTGAAGTCATGGTACAACTCCTCATGAGATCTCTGAAGAAAATTATATTTGACATATATATCGGAAAGGTAATACTGTCCATGTTACAAATCATTGTAAAGGTGAGAAATAGAGGGCCCAACTATCTCACTGAAGCATGTTTTATTTGCTTTGCTGTCTATAAAATGTAGTCAACCTGCACTGGGAATGTCTGGTTTGTAGAAGTAAACCAAAGCACAAATCTTAGCTCTTTATTGCTGACTTAAAACAGCTTTTTACCGTTGACTTAAATCAAGGTTAAAATGGCTGTCTTAATTGCTTTGTTTTTAACCTGAAGGTAAGAAGCTTTCCAGACAAATATCTCATATGTTTCCAGGAAGAAAACATATCCCTGAAGCAGTTAGGAGAAAACACCCTATCAGAGACGCCTCACCTTTCTTATCTCTGTATCAGTAGCGGATTGTGAACTGGTAATGGCGGCAGTGGAGGGAGGCTCCGCCCACCCACCTGTTCCTGCGCATGTGAACCGGAAGCAATGGGTTTTAGAACCCACGACTGCTTTGCATGCAAAACTGGCTAATAGGACATGTAAATAAAACTTAGAAAAAGATTAAAAATAGAACTCTTGTACTGGTGCATGTGCATGCAAACATACCCACACCCACAGACACTGAAAGAGAGAGGCATACAGAGAAGTGTAATCGTTTCTTCCTCCCCAAGGGCCATGGTTTCCGATCTGGAAAAGACATACTGTATTATTATTATTATTATTATTATTATTATTATTATTATTATTATTATTATTATTATTATGTGTTGTCAGTACAACACAGCAAACGAGATCACTATGCTGGATTCCGTATTTCATCACCAGTCGGGCGCTTCCCAAGCACCTAGGACTGCATGATGTAGCGGCGAATTATGTTTGCCGATCCTAGTAAAGCGGCCTTTTGCAATTGACAGATGAAGATTTTGTCAATTCCAATGGTTTTCAAATGTCCGTTGAGATCCTTTGGTACTGCGCCCAGCGTGCCAAGTACCACTGGGACCACTTTCACGGGCTTATGCCAGAGTCGTTGCAGCTCGATTTTTAGATCTTCGTATTTCACTAATTTCTCTAGCTGCTTCTCTTCAATTCTGCTGTCTCCTGGGATTGCGATGTTGATGATCCATACTTTCTTTTTCTCCACGATGACAATGTCTGGTGTGTTATGCTTCAGAATTCGGTCAGTCTGAAGTCGGAAGTCCCACAGTAGTAGTAGCAGTTGTTGTTGTTGTTGTTATTGTTATTATTGTTGTTGTTGTTATTATTATTATTATTATTATTATTATTATTATTATTATTATTATTTAGATTTGTATGCTGCCTCTCTCCGAAAACTCGTATGTATGCAAATTGGTGTAGGATCAGAATGAAATTTAAAGTCTTAATGTTTCCACAGTGGAGTCCTGTATCAAAATTTTCGTACATAAATTCTTTGTAATCTCAAATGTTTTTGGAGTGTTTTTTATTCCTTTTCTTAAATTCTCCTTGCAGAAGGCCTTCTCTCAGCCTTTTTCTTTTTCAAATAAGCTGTCTCCTGAATGTTATCCCATGGGATAGTGAATAATCCTCAAACCAGTAGCAACCTGGCTCATCTCTTCTCTCATGAAAGAATAAAATAGAATAGAATAACAGAGTTGGAAAGGACCTTGGAGTGTTATAGTCAAACACCCTGAACAGGCAGGAAACCCTATGCCATTCCAGACAAATGGTTGTCCAATCTCTTCTTAAAAACTTCCATTGTTGGAGAATTCACAACTTCTGGAGGCAAGTTGTTCCACTGGTTAATTGTTCTAACTGCCAGGAAATTTCTTCGTAGTTTTAAGGTTGGTTCTCTCCTTTTTTAGTTTCCACCCATTGCTTCTTGTCCTGCCCTAAGGTGTTTTGGAGAATAGCTTGACTCCTCCTTTTTTGTGTCAACCCCTGAGATATTGGAACACTGCTATCATATACAGCAGTACGGCATCCCAGTAGAGAAAATGGAGCTGCGTGCGCAGCCTCAGCTGACTGGTGAGCAGGCATGTGTATTGGCGTGATATTTAGCTTCTGCACATGTGCCGGAAGTGAAATCTCATATGAGGACACACGTGTGAGTGACATTTCAGTGATTTTCACTGATTTTTTGCTTCCGTGCATGCACAGAAGCAGAAACATCGGCAAAAATCACTGAAATACCAAGTACCAAATTTTTCCCATAAGGTATAATGTAAATAAATTTAATGCTTTTCCAAA
This sequence comes from Erythrolamprus reginae, assembly GCF_031021105.1. NCBI lineage: Eukaryota > Metazoa > Chordata > Lepidosauria > Squamata > Dipsadidae > Erythrolamprus > Erythrolamprus reginae. The sequence continues at coordinate 72,627,620 of NC_091950.1, forward strand.
TGAAAGACAATACATGTTTTAAGGCAATATGTAAAAAGATAGGGTTATATAATTACTTTACTTGAGAAATAAACCTAAAAATTATAAATAGTTAGATTAAATAAAATAAAAGCTTCCATTTACCTGAACTGAGAAGAAAAATAAGTGCAAAAATACACAAAATGACCATGGATTATTTTATAAGTATCAATTTTATATATGACTTTCTAAAACTGCATAAAAATCTACTTTCTGTTTAGAAGTACAATTCCTGAAAAACAAAGCACTGAATTTTAAACATTGTCTTTCCAGAGGGCCACCCAGGCACTTGGACAATGATATAGTGGCATATAAATTTAATAAATAAGTAAAATAAAGACAAATTAGTTTGTTAGCCTACAGAACAATTCAACATTGTATTGTCAATAGCAGCAGAACAATGTACAATATGGTGAAAAATGTGGTATGTATTGATGCACTATCATGCGAAAAGAATGTAAATGGCCAGATTTGTAGGGTGCCACAACTGTGTGACCAAAGCCCTGTCTTTTTATTGCTATTCATGTAAAGGGGGGGGGGGGGTGTTCAATTGGGTGGATACAGCTGCCATCTTGATTTTCCCGAGCCTCCTGAAGATAGTTCTGGAAGTCACAACAAATGAATATACTAATGTACAATTAATACAGTTTACACATTACTGATTTATAGATTGATCGTAAAGAGTCACATTTTTTTAGCTGTGTGCATTTATTTTCATCATGGATTATGAGTGAATTGAACATATAAAGGAAATCATTTAATTAACCTTTGGTTTAATTGTAGACCAATTTAATATAAGTAGCTGCTATAGATTTAAGATAGGATAACACAGTAATATATTAAATTACTTGGGTGACTAAATTAGCCATAATGAGTATATTATGTTAGCATCATATCTGTAAAATAAATTTTGCTATTCAATTGCTATGTATGATTGTGCTTATATAAGAAAAGAGGTACTGGAAGGTATACTAAAGGTTTAGAATGTAATAAACAACATAGAGTTAATTAGCTGCCTCGAGTCTACGGAGAAGGGCGGCATACAAATTTAATAAATATATAATATATATGGTCAATTACTAACTAACTAAATCCTTTAATCCATCCAAGTGACTATAAGGTTGCTATAATGATGATGTAGCTTTTGAACAGTCCTAATCAAGATTAGATTGTAACCAGTAGCGGGCTACCATTCCCAGCCCTACAGGAACGGACTGTGAGCGCGCGCACCACAAATTTTGGCTTCTGCGCATGTGCAGAAGCCAAATCTTGTACGAAAGCACATATGCGATTTCCGGGTTTTTGCTTGCATGTATCCACAGAAGCAAAAACACCTGGAAAATGGATAGAAGAGCTGCCAGATGCTTTGACGCGACTGGAAAAACAAGGTAAAGACTACTCATGGCGGAGCTGGGGCGGTGGCAGGGGCTTGTGGTGTGGTGTAGGGGTGAGCTGATGGAACTGCCGCTTGCAACATAGCTGACAGGTCGCTAGTGACAGCAGTGGGGGTTCATAGCACGGTGAAGGGCGAGCTGACGGAGCAGCCGCTCACAAGTAGGTGCTCCATCAGCTCGTCCCTCCACCATGCTGCGTATGTCCTTGTGGCCTGTCAGTTTTGTTGTGAGAGGCAGCTCCAATGGCTCACCCCTCCACCATGCTGTGAGTCTCCACAAGCCCCTGCTGCGCCACCCCACCATGCTGTCCCCGCCACCCCCACCATGCCGCCGTCACCGTGCTGCCCCCACCGGCCCCTAGTGCTGTGGACCTTACCTTGCTCTTGATCTCCTGTGATGAGCAGGCAGGGCGCCCCCGAGCTCCAGCCTGCTGTGTGCTCTCCTGTGTGCGCTGAGGGATGCCTGCGCCAAAGGGGAGCAGATAGAAGGACACGTAGCCGGAGCTTGGGCAGACTGCTGTTGTTGCTGCCCCCAATTGCCGCTCTAGAAGCCTCAGCGAGATTGGGCTGCTGCACATGTACAGCAGCCAAAATCTCACACGTATGTCCTGGCAGCAGCAAGATTTGGGCATGTGCAGAAGCAAAAGACCTGGTAATTTTTACCGGAATCGCGCTGTTTGCACATGCACGGTGTGTGCTGTTCCCGGCAGTAGCCTATCCCTGATTGTAACTGAAAAATAAGTTCTAGAATTCAGAGGATTAACTCTTCAATATTTTTGTAACTGGATTTTTTAAAAAGGTGGAATATTTAAAAAGTCTGCAGATTCCACACATTAAGAAGCAAAGGTAATATTTATTTATTTATTTATTTTATTTCTTTATTTGTCAAATATGTAGTTTGTATAAACATACCATATGTAAAAAGTAATGATAAAAGAGGACAATAGGACAGGGATGGTAGGCACAGTGATGTGCTTATGCATGCCCCTTACAGATCTCTTAGAAATGGGGAGAGGTCGACTAAGCTATCAAGAGCATTTCAAAATCTTGGGTATTGTCTACAGTCAACCTCTGAATAGCTGGAAAGAACACAATTAAATATAAAATACTTTAGAACTGCATATTATTTATTTAGGAAACCAAAACAAAATATATGACTACAGAATGGGGGATTCATTGCTTAGTAATTATACTTGTGGAAAAGATCTTACGGTAATTACTGATTACAAATGGAATATGAATTAATAATATGATATGAATGCAAAAAAGATTTTAGCCTGCATCAACAGAAATACAGTTTCTAAATCATGGAAAGTAATAATTTTATTTTGTTTCATGTTAGTAACAGTCCAGCTTCTTTATTGCATCACGTTTTGGGATTCACAGCAGCGGCGAGTTACACTTACCTGCAAACTGGTGCACTGCGCGCGCATCCTCTTGATTTGGGTGGCCTGTGGACATGTCCCTTCCACAATTTTGCTTCTGTACATGCCAAATTTCATGAGGGGATGCTCGTGTACAGCCGATTTCAGTAATTTTTTGCTTCCCCTTGCAAGATTTTGCTTCTGCTCATGCCACAGAAAAAAAGCTGAAAAATTCAGGAAAAGCAAGTAGAATGCTTGGCTGCATAGCTAGAGGTATAACAAGCAGGAAGAGGGAGATTGTGATCCTGCTATATAGAGCACTGGTGAGACCACATTTGAAATACTGTGTTCAGTTCTGGAGACTTCACCTACAAAAAGATATCAACAAAATTGAACGGGTCCAAACACGGGCTACAAAAATAGTGGAAGGTCTTAGGCATAAAACGTATCAGGAAAGACTTAATGAATTCAATCTGTATAGTCTGGAGGACATACGGGAAATGGGGGGGCATGATAGACACATTTAAATATGTTAAAGTGTTTAATAATGTTCAGGAGGGAAGTGTTTTTAATAGGAAATTGAACACAAGAACAAGGGTGCCCAATCTGAGGTTAGTTGAGGGAAAGATCAAAAGCAATATGAGAAAATATTATTTTACTGAAAGAATAGTAGATCCTTGGAACAAACTTCCAGCAGACATGGTTGGTAAATCCACAATAACTGAATTTAAACATGCCTGGGATAAATATATATCCATCCTAAGATAAAATACAGGAAATATTATAAGGGCAGACTATATGGACCATGAGGTCTTTTTCTGCTGTCAATCTTCTATGTTTCTAAAAAAGATAGTGCCACCTGATGGGCTGGCACTGGAGTGGTCGTGCGCAAATTGCACAATCTGGCGGCCGCTAACATTACGGAGTCATCTACCACCCCGGTATGAACCCACCACTGATCTACAGTAAGATTCACTCAACAGCATCAAGTTTCAGAGAAGGGCAATCTAGATCACCAGCTGATGACAAGCTAAATTTTATGAAGAGGGATTGAAGGAAGTGAGACTGTTTAGTTAAAAGAGGAGACTCAAGAGAGATTAATAGCACTGTTCAAATGTCCTGTGGAAGAAAGTCAAGACCTGTTATTTATCTCCAAACAAGGCACAGAGAATAACAGCTCTAAATCATAGCATCTGCAAGTAGCCACAAATACAAAAAAGTGAGGGCAAGTGTGTGGAGAGATTGTGATAGAAAACCCATTTGTATCCAGACTTCAAACACAAGTACATCGGTCATGGGAACTGAGGCATGATATTGCAATGCATATTTTGTCATTTGGTCTTGTTAATCCATCTGTAGAACCTATGAAGCAAGTCTTCACACATGGTCCACCATTAAGCACAGGTAGTCCTCAATCTATAACCATTATTGAGCCCCAAAGTTATGTTGCTAAGGGAGGGATTGTTAAGTGAGTTTTGCCGCTTTTTATGATTTTTCTTGCCATAGTTGTTAACTTAATCACTGCACTTCTTAAGTTCTTAATGTTGTTGTTAAGTGAATCTGGCTTCCCCGTTGAGTGTTCTTGTCAGAAGAGGTGATCACATGATCCCGGGGCTTTACAATGGTAATAAATATGAACCAGTTGCCAAGCATCTAAATTTTGATCATGTGACCATTGGAGATGGTGCAAAAGTCATAAGTCACTTTTTTCAGTGTTGTAAATTGTCATTAAATGAATGGTTGTAAATTGAGGACTATCTGTACTTGTATGCGTCATGATGGTGTAATTTGAACCTGGATTGTGACTGGTAAAAACACTACACCTAAAGCGGACAATAATGGATAAAATGTCATATTTTGATTCCACTCGTTTTATAGAGCTTACTGGGTGATTTGGAGTCAATCACGATCTCTAAGCCCACATTTTCTCATAGGATTATTGTGTTGTGATAAAATGAGAAAGAGAGGACTTTGCTATTTTAATTTGCTATTTTAAACTCCCCCAGGCAAGATCAGGGATGAAATGCTCCCAATTCGCTCGTGCCTGTGAATAGTTGCAGAACCAGTCAGGAAGGAAGCATGAGGCTCCGCCCACCTACCCAGACACCACCATTTGGGTTCTTCTACCCTCTGTGCATGTGGAAAGCATTATGTGCATGCGCAGAGGGTAAAAGAACCCAAATGGTAGCATCCAGGTGGGTGGATAGAGCCTCGTGTTCCCTTCGTGATTGGCTCTCTGACAACTCACAGGCATCAGCATACCAGGAGCATTTCACCCCTGGGCCAGGTGGTTCATAAATATAGTACTAATAATTGTCTTCAAGAGCCTCGGTGGTGCAGTGGTTAGAGTGCAGTACTGCAAGCTACTTCTACTGGTCACCGGCTGCCAACAGTTTGGCAGATCGAATCTCAGTAGGCTCAAGGTTGACTCAGCCTTCCATCCTTCCAAGGTCGGCAAAATGAGGACCCAGATGGTTGGGGGTAATATGCTTACTCTCTGTAAACCACTTAGAAAGGGCTGTAAAGCCCTGTGAAGTGGTATATAAGTCTAAATGCTATTGCTATTGCTATTACCATGTTTTTGGGAGTATAAGACGCACCTTTTTCCTCCCTAAAAGAGGCGAATAACTTGAGTGCATCTTATACTCGGAATGTAGCTTTTTTCAAAGCTATTTTCCCCCAGCCCTAACTAGGTACTAAAGATCTTCCCAGCTCTTACCTTGCAGGTTCTTTCATTGTTACTCTCTGCGAAGAATGTTTTCCAAGCCCTAAGTCTTTGCAGGGGTTTTTCATTGCTCTAACTTGCTCCAAATGTTTCTTTCCAGCCCTAACCAGGTGCTAACAATGTTCCCAGCTCTTACCAGCTTGCAAGCTCTTTCATTGTTACTCTCTGCGAATAATGTTTTCCAAGCCCTAAGTCTTTGCTGGGTTTTTTTCATTGCTCTAACTTGCTCCAAATGTTTCTTTCCAGCCCTAACCAGGTGCTAACAATGTTCCCAGCTCTTACTGGCTTGCAAGCTCTTTCATTGTTACTCTTTCCGAATAAGGTTTTTTTTTTAAAGCCCTAACCAGGGGATATAATAATGTGCTGAAGCTGACCAGACTAAGGATGCTAGCCAGATAAATATCTGGTAAGCAATGATCCCCCCGCCCTATTTTCCCTCCCCAAAACTAAGGTACATATTATACTCCAAAAATATGGTAATCATCTGGAAAAAAACCAAATGGAACTTCTCCAAGGTGTGGTAAAGCAACCCCAGAGATTCCCAGAACATATTAAGCATTTTGTTTGTCTGCCTAATGAAGGATGGTGGAATTTGAAAGTATTATGTTGAAGCAGCAGTTCTGATAGCCCCAGTCCATTCTGTCCCTCCTCTACAACTCCTCTTTATTGTTGTTTTTCTCCATATTTTGAATTTGCATAAGTTGATATTTCATTTGATTCTTTGGGATGTGAGCCCTGTTCCTTTTTTATTTTTTATTCTGTACTTTTGCAAACTTTTGTGCTCCTGAGATCTTATTAATATTTCCTGCTCCTGCATACAAAGTGATATTATGGTGATAGGATAGTTCCAGTTCACTTCTAAACCTGGCAAACAGAGGGAAAGATCGCATATATTTAAGGATTTTAATATGGAAGCCAAGAAATTTAGATTTGGTGTAAAATATATTTTAACGGTGTAATTTTGAGGGAGTATCCTCTCATGATCATTATGAGTCTCTTATAATTTTGATGAATGAATGAATGTTCTTCCACATGAGGTCTGGGTATGCAAGTGAGAAAACATCAGTGCTAATGAGCAAAGAGATGTTATATGAAATGATATTTTATTGGAAATTACTTCCCCAGAGAGTAAAATTAAAGTTGATCTCCAAAATTCTGCCTTCTCTTTTCCCACCCTTGTTCTACCCACCATTTACATATTTTACAATTGCCATCAGAATTTGGACCATTGAGAATATCATACACATTTGAAATGCAAGGTATGAAGAATCTCTTTCCTAGAATTATTTTTACCATAAATTATTTCAACAGTTTGCTTAGCATAGAACACTGATTTATAAGCCATTTATAGATTTATTTAAGCACACTTGGCTGAATTATAGAAATGTCATGTTTGAAATGAAAGTACATAGCCTATTGTTCTGCTCCTCACGCAACTAGTATAGTCAGACAATAAAACAATCTATAAAATTAATATATAGGGAGAGAAAGGAAGAAAAACTTGAAAATATATAACAGTAGGGCACATTTATCTCCTTGGATGAAATTAAGATGCCATGTATACATGCTCGTACTGAATGTTACCAAGATGTTGCTATTCTGCTATGATGGAAACAAAAACCCCTATTTGTAGCCTGTCTTATTTTTTATTTATGAGTAATTTTATTGTGAAAAATCATAAGTAATCAGAGTAATTAATGTTTACAATGGATGGGAAAATGTAATTATGATTAGGTTATTTGTGAATCTACTTTACAGGGATGTGCTGAAGACATTTAAGAAAATGCTGTAGGAGCTACCATCTATTCTGCAGAGGTGGAAAGAAATGGGATAAATTGTGACAAATAAAGAATAACTATCTCATTTATGTCTACACAATGCTATAACATAGGTACTAATTCCATTTGCATATAATAGATGCATAAAAGCATGTATGACATTTGTACTTTGAATTTCAGAGGTTATGATAAGCGTTATGGAAAGTTACTATAACCAGTCACTTAAATTTCCTTTTTCTTATGTTTTGTCGGAATGCAGAATGAAGGTCACTTATTTTTATGTATTGGTTTGCTAACTCTAAACAATTGTTCTAACAACTTGCACTTTCTGTTACATCTGTAGCAAAAAGTGTACAGATAAGAAGATTCTGTAATTATGGAATAAAAAGAATGATATCATTAATTTCTTTTCAATCTGCTTAATGTAAGTGGAACAGCTTTGGTAATGTGTAAAACAAGAAAACAAAAGTTGAAAAATAATAGAAATTGCAAACTATAGGCAGTGAGAGGAGGATTTGATCAATGGTGATCTCTACTTATATCTACTTATATTTATATTTATACAAAATATAAATCACTTTGAGAGAAATATAGTCATTTTTTTTAAACATGTAAAGAATGACTAAGTCATCTTGTTAATATTTTTGGTGTGTGTGGGGGTCAGATTCCACAGTGTTTTGATTTTTAGATTTCTTGCAACTAAATTAAGCAGTAGGACCTTACTTATTTGTTAGAAGGCCTCTAGTTCAGCATCTCCAGCTAAGACTGGGAAAGATCCCTAAAGAGCCAGTCTTGACCAAGGATTTTTTTTCAGGCTGTGTGGAAGCTGCTACTTTACAACAAAACTCCAGAACACCTTTTCAAAAGGCAAAGCTTTAGTAATAAAAATTGTCCACATTCAAGTGAACGTTTGTTTGCCCTTGACTTCTCATAAAACCTTATAGAACTTTAGGACTTTATTTGAACAACTTGATTAACAATATTAAAGTAGAAACCCTAAGATTTCATATTATGGCAATGATCTGGGAGACAAGAATAATTAACAACCCAAAAGAGATTTCTTAATTTTTATAAATTCCCAACCTTTGAGGGGAGGGCAATGTACGAAAAGTGGAATTTTGAAAATACGCTGTTGTTTCCATGAAAGGAACCAGACTACCAGATCTCTAGCTTGATTTTTCCCCCCCTAGACCTGAAAGGAAATTATTTTGCCAAAGAACTGAAGCATTAGGCAAAAGTGAGATTTGAATATAATTACACTACTATCATCATCATCATCATCATCATCATCATCATCATCATCATCATACTAATGAAGCTTCAGAGATAAATAATATCATTAAGGAAAAGTATAAAACCTGGTGAGGGTGTTTGCAGCCCAATTTAGAATTTTGTTACCTTAAGCAATAAAATGCCTATTTCACAGAAGACAGATTTAATTCATTCTGAAATGTATAACACAAGAAAAACACCCACTAAATTTTGCACTACCCCCCCAAAGGTAAACACATATCAGAACAGTCACAACAAATGATATGTATATATACACAGAAATCACAAAATCAAATATCAGAAGGAAGTCCTCCATTCCTCATTCCTTCCTACCTCTAGATCAGGGGTGTCAAACTTGATTTCATTGAGGGCTGTATCAGGGTTGTGTTTGACCTTGTGGGGCCATGTTGGGGGCAATTTGCTGATTCTATAAACCGCTTGAAGAGGGCTGTAAAAGCACTAGGACAGGTATATTTATTTATTTGTTTGTTTATCTGTTTATCTATCTATCTATCTATCTATCTATCTATCTATCTATCTATCTATCTATCTATCTATCTATCTATTCAATTTTTATGCCACCCTTCTCCTTAGACTCAGGGCGGCTTACAACATGTTAGCAATAGCACTTTTTAACAGAGCTAGGCTATTTATTTATTTGTTTGTTTGTTTGTTTGTTATTCATTCATTCATTCATTCATTCATTCAATTTTTATGCCGCCCTTCTCCTTAGACTCAGGGCAGCTTACAACATGTTAGCAATAGCACTTTTTAACAGAGCTAGGCTATTGCCCCCACAATCCGGGTCCTCATTTTACCCACCTCAGAAGGATGAAAGGCTGAGTCAACCTTGAGCCAGTGATGAGATTTGAACCGCTGACCTTCAGATCTACAGTCAGCTTCAGTGGCCTGCAGTACAGCACTCTACCTGCTGCGCCACCCCGGCTCTATAAGTCCAAATGCTAAATGCTACTTGTATCAGGCCATCTGTGTGGACCCAAGCGCTTGAACAGTGAAAACAGGTTCCCAAGGTCCATTTGCAGAAGAAAGGAGTAACGACACGGACACAAGAGCTGGATTTAAAACTGGGTCATTTTTATTAAAATAAATTTGCATAATTTATTTAAATAAATTAGCATAATTAACATGACTAACTTTGACCCTAACAATGGACCTGCAGGGTCAAACAATTGCTTCCGGGGCAGAAAATGACGTAGCATAAACTTCCTGGGCAACATATGGGCGTAGCTCCATGCTAGTCCAGGTGAGGGACCCCTCCCTCACCTGAGACCCTGCCATGCACTTGCATGTGGGAGGTCCCGCCGGCTAACCCCTAACAGGGGAATTAAATGTGCGGGACCCAAAGACAGGTTCCCCCCAAACTGCTCAGGTTGTCAACACCACAAGCTTGGTTAGAACCTGTCAATCATCCCCAAAGATGCCCAACGGAGAACACGCAGTTGCTAAACCACCCCCCAGTTTTCCGCCCCTAACCTGTCTACCCAAATGACCAAAGGTAAGCCAATTAGCCTAACAGGTGCAGCACCCCCTAACCGCTTATCCTTCTCCACAGTGTGGAATAGGCGAAAAAACGGCCCATCTAAAAGGCCAGACCGCCAAAAATTCCTATTCGGCCCCCTAGGGCAACCCATAATAGCACACTGTAAAATAGGGAGGGCGGGTGGGTGTCTGCTCAGGCGAATGTCCGGGCGAAAAGGCTGAGCCCGGGCCTGCACGCCCTTATATAGGGCTGGCAGGCCCCGCCCGGACACGTCACCGATCAGGCCACTGTGACCTGATCATCGGCCGAAGTCTCGCAATCTCACGAGACTTCGGCCGAAAACCAACATGGCGGCTTCGCCATGTGCCCGGTCTCCCTGACCCTCCTGCAAAAGGCACCGGCGAGTAAGTCCGCCGGCGCTATTTTGGCTATGATAGCCTCCTGCAACCCTCTGCCAGTGAAAATGGAGCTCGGGAGGGCCGCCCGCAGCCCTAGAGAACTCATTTTTTGGCTGGGAGAAGCAACACGAGCCAGTTTTTATTGTTTCTAGGGTGGCCTAGAAACAGCAGGGGTTTGAAACTCAAGGCCCAGATCTGGCCCACAGGGTGCTCTAGATCCTTGCTTTTAAAAATAAAACAAAACATTGAATTTTAGTTTAATCATTTAAGAGAAACAGTCTCTGGAGTTAGAGGCATTTCTGGTAATAAAGTAGTTTGCAATTCTGGCTGCGAAATTTTCATAACTGAAGTCCCGATATCTGCAGGGCACCATGATTGGGCTATGAAGACAATGTCATAATTTCTTTCCACCTAATCTTCCCCTAAATCTGGTGAATAATGAGTGTGTGTGTGTGTGTGCTTGTATATAACATTTGGCGTTCCCCCTATGATTCCAATATTGAAAGAATTGCCCAGAAGTAGGTGCTACATTGATTAAGATGCATGTAAATGTGGTTGAAGTTGGCAGATATTTAAAGTACACTTTTGGGAAGTGAGAGGAAAAATTCAGCCATTCACTTCAATTGTCTCATTATGAATAGCACATCAGAGCATCAGAGAATCAGAGTAACAGTTATCAGTTGTTATATATCAATTATCAGGATACATATTATATGCATCATTTCCTATAAGATTAAGGAAAAGTCTGGAACTCTGTGCAGAATAGGCTTTATCTTATTTTAATATCCACCAAAGTTCCATCATTCCTTTGCTCTGCTCAGTGAGTATCCCAGTTGTAAACCAGCTGCACTAATATGGAGAGACACCTTGTCATGATCTAATCTGAAAAGGTTTATCTCGGATGTCTTACTGTACAGTTGGCTACCCTCTGGAAGAATAATTTCACAAGCTGATGCTACTTGAAATGCTTTTCTTGTTGCTGATTTTCCATCTCTACTAAATTCATTTTCCCCATTCATTTGAGTAAACAAAAAAAGATAGATAATTGGGCAAGTTTTCAATGCCTTGCTCTTTACCTATATTAAGAACTGTAAAATATATTCATATATCAACCTTTCCTCCATAGTGCAAAAACATGAATTCTTTTTTCTTGTCACAATAAATCACCATTTCTATGCATGCTATAAAACATAATACAATCTTGCAATCCGTTTGAAAAGAAGACGAACCAACCAAGCAAACGTAGTTTCTATTGCCAGGAAAGAAAGATCTACTGAATAGAATTTTACTTTATCTTGTTAAAGGAAACCAATTTCCTTTGTAAACTGGAAGACAATAAAAAAAAATTCAACCATTTAAATCAAGCTGTCCTTAAAAAAAAATTCTGAGAGCAATATTGCCCTATTCTCACATTCATCTAAGACCAAGAGCCATCAAGAGAATATTCTAGAAAAAAATAGCAGTCACTTGCAAACAACTGAAAATCTTTGAAACTGAATAAATAGAACAGATAGATAGACAGATAGATAGATAGATAGATAGATAGATAGATAGATAGATAGATAGATAGTGTTGTGGTTGGCTCTGGCCCAGCTCCTGCCCCAAGGAATGTGGAGGTGGATGCAAGGGAAACATCAACATGTCATAGGCCTGTTTTATTGCCGACAGAGTCAGGTAGTGCAGTTTCCTCGGACAAAGAAGAAGGTGGGGGTGACTTGGAAGAGGGGGGCTTGGCACACAGCCCAGGAAGCCAATCTCCATTATCTTCGGTCGATTCGGATGAGGAAGTGTTAGACCCATGCAGGCGCAGAATTATGCATAGAAGAGACCAATTGAGGAAATATTACAGGAGATACCTGTGTTTGGGTGGGGCTCCAGTAATTAGAGCTGCTGATATAAATAGCAGCGTGCTGGTTTGGCTGTTGTGGAAGATTATCTGATCGTTGTTTCTTCAGGACTATGACTTGCTGTTTCCAGACTTTGTTTGTTGATTTTTCACGACTTTGAAACCAAAGCAGAGCAAAGTGTGTGTGTCTCACTTCGTGGAAAAAGGAGGGCTGTGACGTTTCTTCACAGCTGCTAGCTAAGTACTTAAGGACTGATTAAAGGGATTGTACAGCCTGCAAGGTTGTTTTGGGATGAGTGCTCTTTGCAATACAAAAAGGGTGCTTTGTTTCTTTTGAATTTTGTGATAAAGAATTTTGTTTTTGAACTTTCAAGTGTGTGTGTGTGTGTCTGAAATTTTTACCCTTGAATTTCTGGGAGACTCATACCATAGAGCCCAGCAGAACAGATAGATAGATAGATAGATAGATAGATAGATAGATAGATAGACCCTTTCCTTTTTTAGAGCAAACAAAATGGTTAAAAATGCAAGAGAAAAGAATCTGGATACTTTCAGGCCAGGTTCAGACCAGGGATCTCCAAACTTGGCAACTTTAAGATTTGTGGACTTCAACTCCCAGCGTAGCTGGCTGGAGAATTCTGGGAGTTGAAGTCCACAAATCTTAAAGTTGCCAAGTTTGAAGACCTCTGGTTTAGACAGTACAATTGCTGCACCTTGTTTGGGGAGGGAAATTAAAGCTGCTGGGGTGAAGAAGGATCCAGATACATTGTTTTGCCTTCTTTTGTCTTTTTTAAAAAATCAACAGACATAACATAAGATGAAGAGATTTCAAAGTTCCTTGATTGTGTTCATGATTATGGAGGCTTTTCCAGGTTGCGGTGTGGCAGAGTGTGCTATATAACCTCTGCTATTGTGATTTTGGAATCCATGTTTTGTGGCTCAGGGTAGGGAGTGCACAACTGGCAATGGCTCATAGTTAACACCAGTACCATGGAGCCTGTTGAGGACCATGCTTCAAAAGCATAGTTTCTGTTGGCTATATGTACTTAAGTATTAAGGAGTGTGCAGAACCCTTAAGTTTGCAAGGACATGCACAGGGGAAAACATGGGATTCCAGCAGATATCCAGGAGATATGAGTTTATTCAGTCATACAAGACAGATACATTAAAGCAGCGGTCCCCAAACTACGGCCCGTGGACCGGATGCGGCCCGCTGAGGTCTTTTAACTGGCCCATGGCAGCACACGAGATTTTACCGATCGATATAATAAGAGGGAGAAATAGAGAGGGAGAGAGAAAGGAAGAGGAGAGATAGAAAGGGAGAGAGAGAAAGGGAGAAATAGAGAGAGGGGGAGAGAGAGAAAGCGTGTGAGATACAAAGCGGGAGAGTTAGAAAGAGAGTGAGTGAGAGAAAGAGAGAAGAGAGAGAGAAAGCGAGAAAGAGAAAGAGGGAGAGATAGAGAGGGAGAGAGAAAGGAAGAGGGGGAGATAGAAAGAGAGAGAGAGAAAAAAAGAGAAAAATGAGAAAACGATGGAGGGAAGGAACGAGGGAGAGGAAAATGAAACAAATGAGAGAAAAGGAAGAGGGAAAAGAGAAGTGGAGAGGAAGGAGGGAGGGAGGGAAGGAAGGAAGGAGAAATGGAGTTTGTTGATTTAAGTTTAAATTTACTTGTTAATAAAGAAGTATAAATTACTTAATTATTAATTACTTAATTACTTATTACTTCTTCTTTATTTTAAATATTGTATTTGTTCCCATTTTGTTTTTTACTTTAAATAAGGTATGTGTAGTGTGCATAGGGATTTGTTCATAGGTTTTTTGTATAGTCCGGTCCTCCAACAGTCTGAGGGACAGTGAGGCCCCCTGTGTAAAACGTTTGGGGACCCCTGCATTAAAGTATATAAAATACTTTAGAAATAGCACAGTCAAGTTAAACAGTCTGGTCATTCACATTACATTACATCTTACAAATACATCATACTATCATCAAATACACAGAGCTTACTACATCAGTCACAGTGAATCAGCAGAAAGAGCAGAGAGAGAATCATGCTTTCTGACTCCCTCTTATGGCAATTTGAAACACTACCTCTTAAAGCTTTACTTCAATACATACAAGCATTCATTGTTAGCTTATTTATATATTGCAAACCCAACTTTTTTGTACATGTATTTATTTTTTTATTTTATTCATTCAACTTCTATGTCGCCCAATCCTAAAGGACAGGGCAGCTTACAATAATAATATAAATAGAAATAGATACAGAACAATAAAAAGAAGTCGAATATAATCAAAAACTATAGAACCCCATTTTAAAAGAAACCCATTAATTATAAAACAGTCATAATTTCGTATATACATACCATTCATACAGTGTGGTCCTGTCAGTTGTTAGTTCATGGCTCCCCAGGCTTGCCGGCAAAGCCAGATCTTCAAGGACTTATGGAAGGCCAGTAGGGTGGGGGAAGTATGGACATTGAAGGGTAGTTGGTTCCATAGAGCCAGGCTGGCCACAGAGAAGGCCCTCCCCCATGGTCCCACCAACCTGCATTGCTTTGTCAACAGGACCTGGAGGAGGCCAACTGTGTGTGCTGTTTTTGGTCCCTGGGAGGTATGTGGCAAGAGGCGGTCCCATAAATAGTCTGGTCCTGAGCCATATATGACTTTATAGGTAATAACCAACACCTTGAATTGTGCCTGGAGACTAACAGGAAGCCAATGCAGCTCGCGCAGCAGAGGTGTTACATGGGCATACCGAGGCATATCCAGCTCTCGAGGCTGCATTCTGGACTATTTGCAGTCTCTGAACACTTTTCAAGGGTAGCCCCATGTAGAGCGCATTGCAATAATCGAGACGGGAGGTGATGAGTAATGTTGGTACTATGAGGTCATAGTACTAACATTAATACCATTTTAGTTCTCAGCAGAAAGCATCAGAGGTCTGATCACAAAACAAAAACTGTATAGATTTGTGATGGAGAAGAAGCAAGGGAATCCTATAACCAGGAGTGGGCTGCTAGCCGGAACGCTAAATTGGGCTTGCTGCTGCGGCTTGTGAGTGCTAGCAGGGCCAGTGCGATTTTGCTTCTGCACCTGTGTAAGTAGCAAAATTGCGCATGGAGCCACAGGTGCGCCCGTGTTTTGGCATGCATAGAAGCAAGAAAACCTCGCTGAAACAACAGCTCCATGCACGATTTTGCTACCTACACAGCCGCATAAGCAAAATCGGCTGGCCCCGTTAAGCACTCACAAGCCACGGCAGCGAGCCCAATTTAACGTTCCGGCTAGTATCCCACCCCTGCCTATAACTCATCAGTCTGAATCATCTTTTCATAATGTAAACAATAATATTTAACCCATAGTTTCTTGAACACAAACCTTTAGCTTATCAACGGTACCTCTTTATTTCCCTCTCAGTCCTTGTTGTTTGCAGTTGTCTTTTAACTGACCTTCTAACAATTTATGCCCCAGCCATTCTCAACTATAAACCTAACAGATAGATTTACATTGATTGGTCTTTGGTTTGTTTAGAATAATTTTCTTCCTCTCTATAATCTTAGCCATCTATCTGCTATCTGCATTTTGAAAACGTACAGGTTCTTCTCCAGAAGTTTTCCATGGTGGTGGTAGTGTATTTTTAAAAAGTTATGAAAGTATTGCCTATAGATATAGACTTTGTATAGACAGGTATAATGAAATAGCCTTTCCCAGTCCTACCTGGATATTTTACTTTTTAAAAAAACAATTGTTGTGTTTCTGAAAAGCAGACTTTTCCTAATAGAATAGGAATAGTACACAGCTAACTATGGCCATAATAAAACACACTTTTGGTTGAGGAAATGTCAAGTAAAATACAGTAGTACCTCGTGATACGAACCCCTCATCTCACGAACTTTTCGAGATACGAACCTGGGGTTCGGGATTTTTGTGCATCTTCTTACAAACTTTTTTCACCTTACGAACCTGCCGCCACGAACGCCGAACCCGGAAGTTCAGCAAAAGTTCGGGTTTGGGTTCGGGAGGCCGAGGAGTGCTGCTGCCCATCTGTCACCTTTTGAAACAGCCGGGGGGCTTCTCAGCGTTCTCCCGAACCCGATCCCAAAAGTTTGACAAAAGTTTGGGTTCAGGAGGTCACTGAGAAGTGCCGCCGCCCAGCTGTCACCTTTTGAAACAGCCGGGGGGCTTCTCGGTGTTCTCCCGAATGCCAAACCCAGAAATTCGGCAAAAGTTCGGGTTCGGCGTTTGGGTTCGGGAGGCTGCCGAAAAACACCGCCACCCGGATGTCAGCTTTGCAGAAGAGCCGCGGAGCTGTCGGCCGGTCGGGAGGCTCAAACAGAGGTGGGGGAATCCCAATAGGGAATTCCATGGGTGGAGCTTTGACGTCACGGAGATGTCCTTCCTTGCCGGCCGAAACGTGGCCTCCAGGAAGGACGTCTTTATGACATTAAAGCTCTGCCCATGGAATTCCCTATTGGGATTCCCCACCTCCGTTTGAGCCTCCAGACTGGCCGACAGCTCCGCGGCTTTTCTGCAAAGCTGACAGCCGGGTGGCGGTGCTTCTTGGCGGCCTCCCGAACCTGAACGCCGAACCCAAACTTTTGCTGAACTTCCGGGTTCGGCGTTCGGGAGAATGCCGAGAAGCCCCCTGGCTGTTTCAAAAAGTGACAGCCGTGCCGCAGCGCTTCTCGGTGGCCTCCCGAACCCGAACTTTTGCCAAACGTTTCGGGTTCGGGTTCGGGAGAATGCCGAGAAGCCCCCCAGCTGTTTCAAAAGGTGACAGCCGGGCGGCAGCGCCCAGCAGAGTGCCATTTTTGCGATTTTTTTCCTTTCACGCATTAATCCCTTTTACATTGTTTCCTATGGGAAACATTGTTTCGTCTTATGAAGTTTTCACCTTACGATCCTCATCCCGGAACCAATTAAGTTCGTAAGTCGAGGTATCACTGTACTTTGTGTTTGCAAATCCAGACAAGTCACTGATATAAATACTATAAGTGATAAGTTCCTTTCATGAAAATTGAGGTCTCATTGAGACTCCTAAAGCCATAAGCCATGGACACAATCTAACTTAAATTGAAACAAAAATCAAAGTAATGATAGTTGGACTTCTTGTAGAAACTGTTAAAAAATCTTTCCTGATACTGTATTGTACTTTTATTTTCTCCATGTTTCATCACATGGCTATTAGCCTACAGGTAAACAGCTGTGCAGGCTATTTGACCTCTCCCAAGGTTTTTATAATCTGTGCTGTTTAACCTTTTTTGTAGATACAATCAATACTTGCACAAATGTCATGCAGAACTTTTCATCAGAGTAGACACAGAAATTCCGATCTTGCATTTATTGTAAAGGCTGAAGGAAATGACCTGAATAACAGCTTAAACAGCTGCTTTTTTGTTTTATTCTCACATAATTATTAAAGTTGCATATCTGGTAAAGCCATGGCGTTGCTCCACTCATGGTTTCTGTTTGATTAAATCCTGGCTGGTTATCATTTTGAGTACAAATTCGGGTCTGTAAGGAGCAAATAATACATAACACGTTTCTAATGTGCAATAATTACAGGTTGAAATAGTTGGAACAATCAGTGTTCAGTGATTTCATTATTAGATGGCACTGTAATTTATGCTAATCCTGATAACAGTTCCAGATGAGAATGGTTCAGATGCTTCTTGCAATTATTTACACTCTGTATTTCTGAAACAATAGAAGTAATTTGTAAAAAAAAATAAAATTAACGGGGATTCATTTACTTTGCTAGGAAACACATGTAACTAGCTTTGTCAACAACTAAAAAATTAAATCTGATCTCCCTCCCCCGTGCTCTTGAATTCTTTTAGCCCTATAGTATGGCTAGAAATTATGGCACTTCCTCAAAGCTCAATTTTCAATCCATTTTTACCTCCCAAACAATTAAAAAACTGACCTTCTCTTGGCCTTGAAATACTGAGAGCCAGTTGGGAATTCCATGAACCAATCAGTGTCCCTCTCAGCTGACTGATTGGAGAAGGTTTTTTTTTTTAAAAAAGTCAAATGATATAGTGCTTCCTAAATGTCCAAGAGCCAAAATTCCATCACTCACACTCTACACATAGAGGAAAAAAAGATCATAATCTCTAACATTACTTTCCCTATCGAAAGAAGAGAGTATTTGTAGTTCAAGGTAGAAATGAAGTATCCTTAGTGAGCTTGTTTGTTTTCTTGCAGACATTTCCTCACCCAAACTAGGTAACATCATCAGTGCTGCCAGTAGTGGTGGGTTGCTACCGGTTCGAACCGGTTCTTTAGAACTAATAGAAGAAATTTACCGCTACTCACCGAAACAATGACTGGCAGTCCACACTCCCAAACTGGTCCTTGGAAAAAAACCACCTCTGCCCATGCACTAAGTCCTCTGCGCATGCAGACTGGGGCATGCACGCAATGCAAACTGGTAGGGTAGATAAATGGAACCAACCCCAGGCTGGTCGGGAGTGGGGAGAACAAATACCACTCCCTACCAGGCCTGATGATATTACTTAGTTTGGGTAGTGAAATGTCCGCAAGAAAATGGTCTTATCCAGGCAGGGGTTCTGACTTACCGCCTCTATTGATGCGGATGTGTGGGCAGCTCTGGGTGATTGGTGGATACATGTGCGCACCCAGCACGTGCTCGCATTAGAGTGAGACGACGCATGGCTACATAAGATTTCAACAATTTTTTTGCCTCTGCACATGCACGGGAGCAAAAAAATCACCCCAAATCACCAAAATCTCATATGCACACATTATTATTATTATTATTATTATTATTATTATTATTATTATTATTATTATTATTATTACTATTATTACTATTACTATTATTATTATTACTTACTTATTTATTTATTTATCTATTTATTAGATTTGTATGCCGCCCCCCTCCGAAGACTTGAGGCAGCTCACAACAATGATAAACAGTGTACAAATCCAATATTTAAAAAACAATTAAAAAACCCCCTTGTAATAAAATAATCACACAACCCAATCAAACCATACATAAACCAAGATAGTTAGGGGATATGTCAATTTCCCCATGCCTGGTGACAAAGGTGAGTTTTCAACAGCTTGCAAAAGAGGAGGAGGGTGGGGGCAGTTCTGATCTCTGGGGGGAGTTGATTCCAGAGGGCCGGGGTCGTCACAGAGAAGGCTCTTCCCCTGGGTCCCGCCAGATGACATTGCTTAGTCGACGGGACCCAGAGAAGGCCAACTCTGTGGGACCTAATCGGCCGCTGGGATTTGTGCGGTAGAAGGCGGTCCTGGAGGTATTCTGGTCTGATGCCATGTAGGGCTTTATAGGTCATTACCAATACTTTGAATTGTGACCGGAAACTGATCAGCAGCCAGTGCAGGCCGCGGAGTGTTGATGAGACATGGGCGTATCTAGGAAGGCCCATGATTGCTCTCGTGGCTGCATTCTGCACGATCTGAAGTTTCCGAACACTTTTCAAAGGTAGCCCCATGTAGAGAGCGTTGCAGTAGTTGAACCTCGAGATGTCCTCTCACGAGATTTTTCTTCCTGCGCAGAAGCAAAATCTCACTGGAACGTGCCTTCCCATCTGCTGGTCACCCAGAGCTGTGTGCACATGCCGGGTTTTTCTACCAGTGTGCAGAGTAGCCCATACCAGTAAGCAACCCACTACTGGTCTTTCCTGATACACCCCTTCTGGTAGGGTGGAGCTAACCTCTTCTGACTCAGTCCTCATTAGCTGAAGGGCCTGGTTCATCCCATTCTTGGAGGTTAGCTCCACCCACTATGGAGAATAACCAAGCTCAGAGAGCATCAAGGACCCTCATTCCTTTCCCTCTACATTGGATGCATTTTGCTTATGTAAGCAAGAAAAATCAAGCCTTTTTTTTTGCAAGTACTATGAACTTATATAAAAAGAGGTTAGAAAGATTAAGAGCAAGTGACAAGAAATAAATTTGGTAGAGTTTGGGGTGTTTCTGTTGGAACAACAGACTATTTGATCAGGAGAATTATGATCAGGTTCATTGGTAGGGTTGTGTTCTCTGGCCTAGATAGTTTGCAGTGGATGCTGAATACGATTTTGTTTGTGCTGTATTGCTGAAAGACCTGATAAAGAAAGAGTAAGAGATTAATTAATAGAAATAATTGATGACACTGGTACCACTTACACTACTACTGATATTCAGAAAGCATAAAATATGTGCTATAAATATGAAAATCTAAATATGGGGCTGAATAGACATATACCCTGCTTCTTATCTAAGCTCCTAAAAGCCCTGTATCACCTTCCATTTTCTTTCCTTTCCAACTATTTCATTTTTTTGCTTATGCAAGTGTCTTTCAAGCAAACCTGTTCTTTGTATGATACTGGAAAAAGCTGAAGTCATCCAGAATGGGTGAATGCCCCTTTCAAAAGTTTCAGTCTTTTTTTAAACTGGGCCAACATAGTTCATGCTATTTTCCTGAAGCAGATATATCCCTGTACATAACCAAATGCATCTTGGCATTTTCAGGATGGACGAAAAACTATTTTCTTCTTTGAAATGCATAATTCTACTGACACCAGAGGTGGGATTCCGCAGGTTCTGATGAATTCTTTAGAACCAGTAGCAGACAATTTGAGTAGATTGGAGAACCAGTAAAAATCACCTCTGATTGGCTCCGCCCACATCTATTCTCCGCCTTCTGAGTCCCAGCTGATCAGGAGGAAATGGGGATTTTGCAGTAACCTTCTCCTAGAGTGGGGATGGAATGGAGATTTTGGTATCCTTCCTCTGACACGCCCACCAAGCCATGCCCACAGAACTGATAGTAAATTTTTTTGAATCCTATTACAGACACCATCCCTTTATCAGTGCCTTCAGCTGCCACCCTGCACCCCATGAAGTCTACCTGTTTTCTATGGGAGAGATGTCTCAGTATGCATCTTGTCTCCCATTACACGTGGTTAATTCCAGCATTTTGCTTTGCTTAATACCTGAGCGTTGAGCATCTGCAATAGCCTCTTCCCGCCTCTTGATGTTCCTCAACTCCCCCCACATTTTTTCAAAGGCTGCTATGTCCTGGCACTGGTTTATACATTGGTTTCATTTCATTCTCCATCTTGCCTTTCAGAAATGGAGACTTCAAGTTACTTACAAAAGATTATTCTGTATTGAGGCTAGCATTTGGAAGGGTATATGCAAGTTTAGAGGTGCTTCAATAGAATAGAATAGAATAGAATAGAGTAGAGTAGAGTAGAGTGGAATAGAATAGAATAGAGTAGAGTAGAGTGGAATAGAATAGAATAGAATAGAAATCTTTATTGGCCAATTTGATTGGACATACAAGGAATTTGTCTTTGGCGCATATGCTCTCAGTGTACATAAAAGGAAATATACATTTCTCAAGAATCATGAGATATAAAACAATGACTGTCATAGGGTACATTATGTTTTTTTAAAGAAACAATCTGTTACTTGTCATCCCTCATACAGGAGCCTAAAGGAAAGGAAGGTTTAGGGTTTTTTGCAGATTGTTAAACAAAACATGCATTGCTTGAGGCTCAGGAATGAGGAAATCAGCAGTATGTTGTTTCATTTAGTTTTGAGTAGAGGACTCAATCTCAGATTCAGACACACAGGAGGGGTAGAAAGGGGCGGGACCAACAAAGAATATTGGTTTATTGGCTACTTGCTGCCATCAAATCTGCTAATTGGTTAGTAAACTAAGTAAACTAAGCAAACTAAGGATGCTAAAACAGAAGTCCAAAAACATATACAGACACCGTACTATAAATTTCAGAATTAAATAAAACAAAAACAAAGTTAGCACGAACATGTTCAGATTTCACTTAGACCCCATGCTCTGTAAAAGTACAAGGTGTAATCCAGACTGGTAATGTGGGAAGCCACCTGATTTTAGATGGTTTTATTTTTGCTAAGTGAGATGTGTCAGCAGTGGTTTTCTCTTTCACAGCTAATGACACTTTATCCAACTGTGTGGGCCACAGGCTTGTTCTGCATTCCCCACCTCACCAACCCCCAAGTTTGCTGGAAGTCTCTCAGTCCAGTGAATCATACATAGCTACGTGCATGTGAAAGAGGAAACTGAGGAGTTCAACATAGTACAGAACTCCAGAAATATATATATATATTAGTCCTTTATGGAGCAATCTCTTCCAGGATGTGTCTGACAAGGACAACAGAGCTTGACCTTTCACGCTTTATTTCATTTCCTCAATGATGGAATTTCATGCTTGAAAATGCTAGCTGGATTCCTGGTTGAATGACTACCATATCAATAACAAAAGAAGGATCAAACAGATGTTGGATACTTCCCCCTCCCCCGATCCTCATGTTTGTATATTATTAAATTCTACTTATTGAACAAAATATTTGTAGCTCAGGGTTGACATGAAGGGTCCTTGGTGCTCTCTCTCCCAGTTCCTCATTGCACAAACAGATGCTGTTAAGCTGCATTCTGAAGGATCCTTGGTGCTCTCTACATGGGGCTACCTTTGAAGAGTGTTCGGAAACTTCAGATCGTGCAAAATACAGCTGCAACAGCAATCATGGGCTTCCCTAAATATGCCCATGTTACTCCAACACTCCGCAGTCTGCATTGGCTGCCGATCAGTTTCCGGTCACAATTCAAAGTGTTGGTTATGACCTATAGAGCCCTTCATGGCATCAGACCAGGATATCTGCGAAACCGCCTTTTGCCGCACGAATCCCAGCGATCGGTTAGGTCCCACAGAGTTGACCTTCTCCGGGTCCCATCGACTAAACAATGTCGTCTGGCGGGACCCAGGGGAAGAGCCTTCTCTGTGGTGGCTCCGACCCTCTGGAACCAGCTCCCCCCAGAGATCAGGATTGCCCCCACCCTCCTTGCCTTTCGTAAACTTCTTGAAACCCACCTCTGCCGTCAGGCATGGGGGAATTGAAACATCTCCCCCTTGCCCATGTAGTTTTTGTGTATGATTTTATTGTGTGTAGTTTTTTACATATTGGGGTTTCTTTTTTGGACTTTTAATTTAGAACTGTAACCTAGATTTTTAAATATTAGATTTGTTACTATGTATTGTTCTTCACCATTGTTGTGAGCCGCCCCGAGTCTGCGGAGAGGGGCGGCATATAAATCCAATAAATCTAATCTAATCTCTGAGATTGCTTGTTTTCTTGCAAATGTTTCATTACCCTAGCTAGGTAACATCATCAGTGTTAGTAAGGGGTGCTGTTTGCCGTTAGTTTATTTTCTGGTGGCTTGCAGAACAGAGTGTTATTTTCATGGTCTAAAATTAATGACAGAGAATCATTAGAACTGCCCAGAATATTATTGGGCTCCAACTACCAGCCCTGAATGATATCTTCACATCTCGCTGTTTTAGAAAGGTGCACAGCATTCTCAGAGACTCTTCCCATCCTGCTTACAATCTTTTTGGACTGCTGTCTTCTGGCAGAAGATACAGGAGAATTAAAACTCAAACCACACGTTTTCTAAATAGTTTTTATCCCAGAGCTATAATTGCACTTAACAATGTACTACGGGGTCACCATCAGTGAACTGCTGGACAATACTAGTTGGTCTGTTGTGTGGATGTTGGATGTTCAGGTGGAAAATTGTGGTGGATTGAGCATGTTCTTTCAGATTGTTATGTATGTTGAGATTGGTCTTTGACGTCATACGAATTTCGTTGCATGGATATACTGTGTATGTGTATACAATGACAATAAAGTATTTATTATCTATTATCTATTATCTATTATCTATTATCTATTATCTATTATCTATTATCTATTATCTATTATCTATTATCTATTATCTATTATCTATTATCTATTATCTATTATCTATTATCTATTATCTATTATCTATTATCTATTATCTATTATCTATTATCTATTATCTATTATCTATTATCTATTATCTATTATCTATTATCTATTATCTATTATCTATTATCTATTATCTATTATCTATTATCTCCGCTCCAAGTCCACGGAGAGGGGTGGCATACAAATCTAATATGTTATTATTATTATTACTATTACTATTATCATTATCATTATCATTATCATTATCATTATTACCTATTATGAGTAAGGTTTTTTTAATTACCAAAAGTGTATGCCATTTTAATCATAGAGTATAAACAGCTTACAACTAACACAGTAAAATCATAATAGAATAATAGGCAATAATTATCAACTTGGCAGATCGGATAGCAGTATCATAAGCCTCTCACAAAACTTCACCAAAAACTAAAAATTTAATTTAGATTTAACACTGATGATCAATCCTCAATGTCTTTCTGTGGAATGACATTGTTTTAACTGTCATCCTAAATATTACCAGGAAGGGAGATATTTTAAAGTGGGATGGAAGGAGAACAGAATATTCCAGAAGGTGGAGGCCATAATAAAAATACATATGTGACTCTACCTGCTCCTGTCCATGGTCAAGTAGGCAATTGTATTTTGCATTAACTGTAGTTTCTATGGCATTTAAAGGCAGTCCATACAGAGTCAAGTGCAGTAGTCCAATTGCAACAGCTTTTGAATGATTATGGCTAACTCAGTCTGTTCCAGGTACAGCTAAAATTGCTGAGAATAGCTCTCTCAATTATGGCTTCCACTTGCTTCCTTAGCAGGTTCATGCGTCTAGGAGGATCTCAAGATTTTAGACCAGTGCTTTTAAAGGACCATACACTCTAAATTGGTCTTCTACTTTGCTGTGATTAAGTATCTAGCTTGCTTCTTCCCAACTAGGGTCTTACAAATTTCAAGCACAGGGCTGAATCTTCTACCTGGTACATCTCTTCTTTCACAATTGGAATGAACCAGGAAGGGCAAGGCTCATCTCACAAAATACTTCATTGCAATCTAAAGGTCCAAATGAATCCCAGATAATATTGTAAGAGGGTATCCATGTCAATGCAGCCATTACTCAATTCTGAGTGAGTATGAAAGATTTTGTCCTCAAAATGCTTCAGTTTCAAACACAATACTATGAAATAAAAATAAAAGGGACATTAACCATTATATTTATTATTTAAATAGCAAATCAAACCCCTCTACCCACATCTGTATACTTTCATAAGTTGAGTAGGAATTACAACATTTTCCATGACTAACAATGAACTTTAAAAGGAAACAGAAAGGCTGCAGTGGATTTTCCATAGTTGTTATTAAGTTACACAAATCACAATAACTTTGCTTTAGAGATCCTGGCGGTGTTGATTCATTTGGCTCCTGTTCTGTTGTTTGGGCTCACAGCCAAGGTTGAATCATGTCCAGGAGTTTTCTTGAGAAATTGGGAGTCACCGTGAACTTTTGTGCCCCTTTTTTGTCCAGTAAGAAGGAATCTCCTTTTAACAAAAACAAGACATTAATAGTTCAGGAAAGATATCTGATTGTGGAAAAGAGAAACATCACATGATGCATTTTGAGAAGCTAAAATGAGAAATAAGTTGAAATGGAAGAAGCAAAAAGAAGACTGGAAAAATATACTTCCAAACATTTATAGGACTGATTTTATTTCTCAGAAACGAAGTACTGGAATGGAATGAAAGTACTTGAAAATGGGGAAATTGCTTGTAACTAACCTGTTTTAAACTCTAGCAACAGTCTGCTGTGCCAGCAAACCCAGTGTCCATTTTCTACTTATTCTGCCTAATTAGGTCTGTGCTATTCGGAATCCATATTACATAGCAAAGGTCACAAAATGTCAGGCAGACCTATCACCTTCTGTTAAAACCTGTTAACGTGTAACTGCTTTGCTTTCATTCTGGGAAAGACACCCTTGACAAAGTTAATCACTTTGACCTCCAAAGAGCAACCTTTCACCAAGCAAAAACCCTTGAAGCCAAATGAAAGGAATAAAATGCAATTGTTTAACAGCAACCTTGGCTGAGGAGCTGTTGCAATGAAAAGAAAATCTGAATAGTATGATTTCTTTTTCCTGGATTGAGGTGGCATTCCCCAATCTAGTACCCACAGTCATGACAGACTGGATCTACTCTCATCGCTTGTCAACAGATCCAATCACTGTGATGATGGAAATTCTGGTCAACAGAATTGGAAGGCTTCAAGTTGGAGAATGTAAACTTCAAATGAAAGTCATTTGAAGCTATGACAGATTAAAGTAAACCAAGCTGATAAATTATTTTGTCACTGGAAAAATGTACGTGCTTCTTGAGAGATTCTTGTTTTATGCATATAATGTATCCAGATTTTGTTTTCTCTGGCAAATCTGTTTTTAAAATTATCATATTGTGCAACAGCAACAAGGGTTACACCCTCAGTAGCTAATCAGCATTTAAATAGAAGATTAACCTAATTTATTTCTAGAATGTTTGGGACATTTAATACAACAACAAATATTATATTGTTCATTGCTTTTCAGATGTGTTGTAAATGCCTGGCTCTTTAATGACAGTGGGAAACTCTAGTTGTTCTTAGTATACTGCCCCCAAAAATAAAGGGAACACTCAAATAACACATCTTAGATCTGAATGAATGAAATATTCTCATTGAATACTTTGTTCTGTACACAGTTGTGCACAACAGCATGTAAAATTGATTGTCAATCAGTGTTGCTTTCTAAGTGGACAATTTGATTTCACAGAAGTTTGATTTACTTGGAGTTATATTGTGTTGTTTAAGTGTTCCCTTTATTTTTTTGAGCAGTGTGTAAAGCTTAGAATAATCCCAGGACTCTTTTAGGATCTTGGAAATCTGTTCTCAGGAGTGTCTAGGAGTTCATTGATTTTAGGACATGTACTGTAACTTTGAGATTTGTCTACTGCCTGAAGCCTTACCAGACTCCAGGCAGTTTAAAGAGCTTTCATGTAAAATACAATTAAAAAAACAGCATAATATTTATTTAAACTAACAATCTCTGAAATCTAAAAGGACAAAAATGGTTGCATTGCAGGAACTCAATTCAAGCCTCATGGGCACAAACAATGCAAAGTCACTATAATAAATTAATTTTTTTTGCCCTTCTATAAGACATTTTTTAAATAAAAAATTAAAATGTGGTTTCTGTTTCATACACAGATGTCTATGGTTCAAGATAATTCATATTCTCTAGAACCTGCCGAAATTGCAGCCTCAGCACTTTTCCTCTGAAAGGAAAGATTACAGTTAGGACATTAATCCATTTTTGTTGGCTGTAGATCTAGTCTCTCATGTGTCTCAATCAGTATCTCTGTAAGAGTCTTTGGTATAATCTTACAAAAAGATGTTGATTGCAGCAGAAGTGGTTTCTTCCTGGTTTGGACCTATTTGTCCGAACTAGTAGCAACCCATGGGTGAAGTCATCATGACATCATGATGACATCACGGAACCGGTTCAGTCGGTGCTGGTCTGTGGAGGCTGCCATCTTTTTGGGGATTTAAAAAAAATTCTTCTGAGCCTAAGCTGAAGCTGAATTTGCGGCGCTGCACATGTTTTTGGCTTTTGGGGAGGGGGATTTTTTCCCCCAGCACTGCACATCCACATTTGCAAAGTGTCCACAGGCCAGGGTTGGGCTACTGCCCGGATTGGGGGGGGGACGACACAGTGGGATAGCGAAAATGGAGCTCCATCCCAGAGCACCTAATTTGCATTGAACGATGTTGAAAAAAAATGCAGGGCGTCCTGCATAAGCCACACCCACAGTGTGGTAGTAAAAACTTTGGTAGCCCTTCACTGCTACAGGCTCACGAGTTGCGGCCACATGGCACGGGTGGAAACGAACTGGCAGTGAGATAAGTTAGATTGCAACCGGGTTCCAGCAGTCTCCTTCCAGGCCACTTTCATTATCTAGGTAAGTCATGGATCCAGTCCACAAATGACAGAATCAAGATCACAGAGACCTTCATGTGATAAATTTTATTTATTTATTTATTCCATCAAGTATGCACCTTATAACAGATATAAGTATAAACATAACTATGAATGCGATGGATATGGACAAAAGGGAACATTTGAATTGCCCAGAGATTCGAATTGCCCCCACCCTCCCCGTCTTCCGCAAGATGTTAAAGACTCACCTATGCCGCCAAGCATGGGGGGATTAACTCCCCCCTCTCTTCTGACTATAGCGCTTGAGAATGGTATGACTGTGTCGCATTGCTTGTTTTTAATAATAGCGGGTTTTAATTCTACTTTTATTAATTGGATTTGTATTATTGTTTACTGTATTTATTGTTGTTGTGAGCTGCGATGAATCTTTGGAGAGGGGCAGCATAGAAATCTAATAAGTTAAATTAAAATTAACATTAGGACAGGGACGGTAGGCATGCTAGTGTGCTTATGCACACCCCTTAAGGACCTCTTAGGAATGGGGTTAAATCAACAGTAGACAGTTTAAGGTAAAGTTTTGGAAGTTCAGGGAAGAAACCATAGAGTCAAGTGGTTGTCCTGTCCGCCAAATTTCACAAGCAAGGCTTCACTTTTGATTACTTGCAGAACAGTAGTCTTCACAAAAACTAGAGTCTTCCAGTAAAACATAGCCCCACTAGCTCATTTGCTCCAAGATTGGGACAGATACAAAACTTGAAACCTGACTGATGTTTGTGAGTGAAATTGTTTTCTCTTGTTTCCTCTTCATCCAGCCAAATCTCAGTGACAAATGCCAGATCTCTCTTTTCATCCATGATTTGATCGTAATTATGCCTAGCTGTTTTTGCCTACTGCATAAATAAGCCTGCTGTGTCACAGCAACAAATAATTTATTTCCAAGATAAACAGACATTTATAACAACCTGCAGAACTACTTGTTCCAAGTCAGTGTATTTCAAATGTTGGCTTTTACCAATCATAACCCTTAAAGACGGAAGAATTGTGTTAGCTGGGGATTAAGGGAGTTGAAATCCAACTCATTTTGATAGCACCACTGTTGTGTCTATAGGTCAGTTTAATAAAGAAACCCGCCCCTATTCCTTGGGCGGGAAAATACTGAAACAGGATTGGTTGACTCAGCGTGGCAGCAAGGATATAAATAGCTGCCAGGCACAGCCACGTTGTTGTTGTATTACTAGTTTCAGTTGCCTATAACTTGTTCCAATAAATCGTTAATGGTTCACAGACTATGCTGTCTCATTCCTGCACAGATTTAACAACCACAAAATGCAGAAGCTCGGGAAGGCTGTTATAGAGGTAACCATGAAAGGGACAATGCTATTTCACATCTCTGCAGGAAAAGGGATGATCCACCTGAAGGCTCAGTTTAAGAAGCTTCCATAATTCCTCCCCCCTCCCCAGAAATCTGATTATTACAAGCCATTATTACAAGACACCTCTATAACTGTCTGGTTTGGTGCTGCAACCCAACAGGAATGACACAGACTTCAGAGGATAATCAGAACTGCAGAAAAAACAATTGCTGCCAACCTGCCTTCCATTGAGGACCTGTATTCTGCACGAGTCAAAAAGAGGGCGGGGAAAATATTTACTGACCCCTCACATCCTGGACACAAACTGTTTCAACTCCTACGCTTAAAATGTCGATACAAAGCACTGCACACCAAGACAACTAGACACAAGAACAGTTTTTTTCCCGAACGCCATCACTCTACTAAACAAATAATTCCCTCAACACTGTCAGACTTTCTACTAAATCTGCACTTCTATTCTACTAGTTTTTCTCATCATTCCTATCACCCATTTCCTCCCATGGTGACTGTATGACTGTAACTTGTTGCTTATATCGTAGGATTTTTATTAATATTGCTTCTTCATTGCTTATTTGACCCCTATGACAATCATTAAGTGTTGTACCATATGATTCTTGACAAATATATATTTTATTTTATGTACGCTGAGAGCATATGCACCAAGACAAATTCCTTGTGTGTCCAATCACACTTGGCCAATAAAATTCTATTCTATTCTATTCTATTCTATTCATTGCATTGCAAGGCAATTGTGAACCATTGCTAGCCATAGATGGTACATATGTTCTTAGTTTTCTACAGAAGCTGTTGCGATCATTTTATGATCTGGCTTGAAATATTATTGTCTCCCACCCCATGCTGGCATAATATAGAACATCCCATGCCTCTAATGCTTTGTATCTGTTTTCCTTAAATTGAAACCATTATGCTAGTTTGGACTTATAAATTACAGGCACTTTTAGGGATAGCAGATGAGGGGCTTTCCTTCACAACTTTGTTTTTAATATAATATTAAGATGACCAGATGTCCCATTTGCCCATTTGCCCGGTGTCCCACTGGGTTTTTAAAAAGTCCCCCTTTTTTGACATACTAGCCGGCAGCTTGAACACTAGCTGGAGATTACGTTGGAACTGCTTGCCAGGCGATCGGGTGGCTTGAAAGGATCAGCCGGCAAGCAGCTCAGCTTCAACCCTGGGGGGCTTGGATGTGCGCAAGGGATGTCGACACTGCTAAAGAGGCGCCACTGCCGCTGCTCCTCACCTTGCCTGAGCAGCTAACGCCACGCCCCCTCTCAGGGAGAGAGAGAGACTTCCCATAGAAGCCGAAGCAGTGGATCCGCCGTCCCAGCCCTCTTTTTCGTCAGGTGCTCCTGCTGCTCAGGGGTTGATTGGCGGCGCACTAGGTGCTCTGTTGATGTTCCCATGTGAGCATGTTCCAAAGACATTGAGAAGCGCTTGAAGGGATTTAGAAGCACTTGATTTAGAAGCACTTCTAAATCAGGGGGGAGTTGGGGAGCCCTTGCAGGGCAGTGCCGAGGAATTTAACTCGTTTTTCACTGATAAAGTTGCTTGGATCTGTGTGGACCTCAACTCCAATTGCATAGCAGTCTTGGCTGGCAACGAGTCAGTCAAGGTGACTGGGGCTTGTCCTTGTCCATCTGTCTTGGAGGAGTTTGATGGTGACACCTGATGAAGTGGACAAGGCCATTGGAGCTGTGAGTTCCGCCACCTGTTTACTGGATCCGTGTCCCTCTTGGTTGGTTTTGGGCAGCTGAGAGGTGACATGGAGCTGGGTCCAGGAGATTGTCAATGCCTCCTTGGGGAGGGGGTCCTTTCCGGCTTCTTATAAGGAGGCACTTGTGCGCCCCCTTCTCAAGAACCCTTCCCTGGACCCAGCCGTGCTTAATAACTACCACCCAGTCTCCAACCTTCCCTTTATGGGGAAGGTTGTTGAGAAGGTGGTGGCACTCCAACTCCAGCAGTCCTTGGAAGAAGCTGATTATCTAGGCCCTCAGCAGTCTGGATTCAGGCCTGGTTACAGCACAGAAACTGCTTTGGTCGCGTTGATGGATGATCTCTGGTGGGCCTGGGACAGGGGCTTGTCCTCTGTCCTGGTGCTTCTTGATCTCTCAGCGGCTTTCGATACCATCGGCCATGGTATCCTTCTGCGCCGGCTGGAGGGGTTGGGAGTGGGAGGCACTGTTCTCCATGGTTCTCCTCCTACCTCTCCGGTCGGTCGCAGTCGGTGTTAGTGGCGGGTCAGAGGTCGACCTCTATGTCTCTCCATTGTGGGGTGCCTTAGGGGTCGGTCCTCTCCCCCCTGCTGTTTAATATCTACATGAAACCACTGGGTGAGATCATCCAAGGGCATGGGGTGAGGTATCATCAGTATGCCGATGATACCCAGTTATACATCTCTACCCCATGTCCAGTCAATGAAGCAGTGGAAGTGATGTGCCAGTGCCTGGAGGCTGTTGGGGTCAGGATCGGTGTCAACAAGCTCAAACTCAACCCTGACAAGATGGAGTGGCTGTGGGTTTTGCCTCCCAAGGACAATTCCATCTGTCCGTCCATTAGCTGGGGGGGAATTATTGATCCCCTCAGAGAGGGTTCGCAACTTGGGCATCCTCCTTGATCCACAGCTAACATTGGAACACCATCTTTCAGCTGTGGTGAGGAGGGCGTTTGCCCAGGTTTGCCTGGTGCACCAGTTGCGGCCCTACTTGGACAGGGAGTCATTGCTCACAGTCGCTCATGCCCTCATCACCTCGAGGTTCGATTACTGCAATGCTTTCTACATGGGGCTACCTTTGAAAAGTGTTTGGAAACTTCAGATCGTGCAGAATGCGGCCGCGAGAACTATCATGGGGCTTCCCAGATTTGCCCATGTTTCTACAACACTCCGTGGCCTGCATTGGCTGCTGATCAGTTTCTGGTCACAATTCAAAGTGTTGGTAATGACCTTTAAAGCCTTACATGCCATTGGACCAGAATACCTCCGGAACCGCTTTCTACCGCACGAATCCTAGCGGCCGATAAGGTCCCACAGAGTTGGCTTTCTCCGGGTCCCATTGACTAAACAATGTCATTTGGCGGGCCCCAGGGGACGAGCCTTCTCTGTGGCAGCCCCGGCCCTCTGGAATCAACTCCCCCGGAGATTAGAACGGCCCCCACCCTCCTTGTCTTTTGAAAATTACTCAAGACCCACCTATATCGCCAGGCATGGAGGAACTGAGACACCTCTCCCAGGCTTTTATATTTTATGTTTGGTATGTATATGTTGTATGGTTTTAAATGATGGGGTTTTATATATGTTTTATTTTTAATATTATATTTGTTTCACTGTTATATTGTTTTCTTATTATTGTTGTGAGCCGCCCCGAGTCTTCAGAGAGGGGCGGCATACAAATCTAATAAATTATTAGTATTTTTTTTTTCCAGCTCCTGGTTGTCCACACTGCATCCAGTCTATATTTCCTCATGCAGGTTACATGCATGTAATGCATATAAAAATGCAATAGGGATACAATCACGCAGCCACAGCTACTTTCTTGACTGTTTAACATCTCCCCTGGGCATAGCTCTGATCTGGTGGCCAGTGTAGGGGTTAAATCCAGAAGGTTCTGACAGGTTCTGGAGAACCAGTAGCAGAAATTTTGAGTAGTTCGGAGAACCAGCAAACACTACCTCCGGCCGGCCTCAAGGTGGGGTGGGAATGGAGATTTTGCAGTATCCTTCCTCTGCCATGCCCACCAAGCCATGCCCACAAAACCGATAGTAAAAAAAAATGGATTTCATCACTGAGCCAGTGGTATTCAGTCTTTAAAGTCCTAGGCCTTCTGAGGCATGTTACCAGATTAAAATCCACAAATATCCCAAATGGCACCAAATTTCTGTTTAAAATAATAATTTTTAAAATTAGAAATACACAGCAGCAAAGAAAACATGGATGGCTTTTGTCTTAGAGCAAAAGGAGTAGGATTCAAAGAGCAAGTAAAAATGGAACAATAGGCAGACTATCCAAAAGAGCTCTGAAAGGATTTGGGCAAGGGTGGGATCCATTCAAAATTAAAGTCAAAACACTAATGCTTTCTAGCTGCACCTAGAAATCTGGGTGCATGGAATTCCTTCCTAGATTCTTGAAGTTATAGCTCCTTTCTTGCCCTTACAGGCTGGAGAATATTGAAAGAATAAACTGTTGTCAAGGGAATCAAATAAGGAATAATTTCTTGATTATTTTAGGAAAAAACAGTAGAGCAGTTCATTTTCCTCTCCAGCAAAGAAAGAGGTAATCCAGAGTTCTTTGTACAAGAGCACAAGATGGTATCTTTTGATTTACACACAGAATTAAAGCACACATTCTTAATTTTGGTAAAAACTGTAATCATGATTCTTAACATTTTATTTGAAAGCTATACTTGTAGCTGTAAAAGAAAACACTGTTGAAATTGAAATGGTTTAAATTGAAATTGGATCTGCGCATATAAGCTACTAAAGCAAAGGGGTAAATTAGGAAAATACAACGTATAAAAACAATTCAGTATTGCTTTAGAATGGATAGAAAGCATTCTCAGAAAGTTTTTCTCTTTGTCTATAATGAAATGAAGCACAGCAGGCTGACCACATGATACTGCTTGTGCCAGCAAGGGTTGGAAAATATTATAATAGATATGTAGCAATAAAGGATGGGTAGAGAGGCAAAGGGTGGTCATGCCTTTCCGATTGAAATTTGGGCAGTCTCTGCAGGAAAGTAAACAGGAAATGCAGATGTGCCAACTTGAATGTCCTGGGTGAGGTGATGATGGTCAGGCAGCAATGTGAAATTTTGATGCTCTCTCCAAACATTACATAGTTGTTTGTATAAAAATGCTATAGCACTTGGACCAAGGGCTGCACAATATAAGGCAATATGAACTCACCTTTCTTTAGTCACCAAATACAGAAAGATTGACCCCTCCAACTGCCTTCAAAGCCTACTTTATCCATCTTCAAAGATGTGCCAAGATATGATGTGCTTTCTGTTGTGTTCGTTTAAAAGAAATATGAGAAAATTGCTGATTGGTTAAGATGCGGCTAGTTCTGATTGCCGCCAAAAATAAACGGTTGTCAGTAAGAAATTCCTGCGTGTAAGAAAAGTATAAATAGGGCAATGGATTAGCCATTGCCCTTGTTGGGAGTTACTGTTGAGAGGATCAGTTGGTTGTTATGTCTTTGGAAATAAATATGCCTTAAACAGCAACAGTCTCCGGTGCAGTGATTTAACAGTGGCGACGAGGTCGAGCTCCCGCTAAACAACCGTGAGCTCGGTCATGGTTCCACCACCGCCTTTCTTCAATCCAGACACAGAATCATGGACATCTTACATGTCCAAATTTCACATTTTCTTGCAAGCGAGTAATCTGCAGGACGCTGATGACGACAGAAAGCGAGCTATATTTTTAAGTTATTGCGGACCGATGATTTATAGCTTAGCCTCCACTCTGGTCGACCCAGACACTTTAGAAACCGTCACTTGGTCCACCTCACAAACCAAGCTTGTCGCACACTTCCAACCAACAACTCAGGTTTGAGTCTACCGCCACCAATTCACTATTAAACCTCATATCATCTCTGATGACAGTGACAGATAGCAAGAATGCTTTCAATGGCCATGGAATGTTTCAGATTCCTATAACATAGCATTATTCTGGAGCACTCGGCGGACTTGTAGACATGATCTTTTGAAGGAGAAACTTCCCCACCAGGAAGATATCAAAGGAGGACACTATACTATACTATATCCTGAAGCCAAGCCTGGTCACTTATAGTTTTACCTGTTATAAATTAGATGTATGGAATACTTTTTCCAACCTAGATGTCCTCCATGTATGATCTTGACCCCCTAGAATTTACAACTAGCATGCTCCTTATTAGACATCAGAGTGCTCCAATCTATATGATATCTATCTATCTATCTATCTATCTATCTATCTATCTATCTATCTATCTATCTATCTATCTATCTATCTATCTATCTATTGTTAGAGTTGAAAGGGACCATGAAGGCCATCGAGTTCAACCCCCTGCCCAAGCAGGAACCCTATAGTACACCAGTCAAGTGGCAGTTCAATCTTCTCTTAAAAATGTCCAGAGTGTTGGAGTTCACAATGTCCGCTGGTAGGTTGTTCCATTGATTGATCGCTCTGACCATCAGGAAGTTCCTCCTTATCTCCATGTTGAATCTCTCCTTGGTCAGCTTCCAGCCGTTGTTCCTCGTCTGGCCCTCTGGTGCCCTGAAGAATAAAGTGATCCCCTCCTCTCTGTGACATCCCCTCGTATGCTTGTAGACTGCTATCATATCCGCTCTGGCCCTCCTTTTCTCTAGGCTATCCATCTAGTAGAATCATAGAGTTGGAAGGGACCTCCAGGGTCATTGAGTCCAACCCCTGCTCAATGCAGGATTCATTAAACCATCCCAGAAAGATGACTGTCCAGTCTCTGTTTGAAAACTTCCAGTGAAGGCGAGCCCACCACCTCCTGTGGCAAACTGCTCCACTGGTTTATCACCCTTACTGTTTGAAAGTTTTTTCTGATATCTAATCTAAATCTACTCCCTTGCAGTTTCTCTCCATTGTTTCTTGTCCTTCCATGTGCTAATGAGAACAATGCTGATCCCTCTGCTCTGTGACAGACCTTCAGATATTTATAGACCGTTATCAAGTCTCCTCTCAGTCTTCTCCTTTGCAGACTAAACATCCCTAGATCCTTTAACCGTTCGTCATGGGACATGGTTTCCAGACCACTCAACATCCTTGTAACTCTCCTTTGAATATCATTTGCAAATTTAGTGCTGCAGAATGTTACCACAAATGTACTACCATACTTAATTGTTTAGTTGTCTTTTTAAAAATCACCTTATTTTTAGACGTGATTAAGTGGAGAGTATGAGTATCTGGGGCACCAACACATTAATTAAAACATATTACAGTGATCCCTCGATCTTCGCGATCTCGATCTTCGCGAAACGCTATATCGCGATTTTTCAAAAAATAATAAATTAAAAATACGTGCACGGTTTTTCCTGCCCGATGACGTCACACGTCATCACCAAACTGACGTCTGCCATTGCTGGTTGGCCGAAATCTCGGCCAATCAGTGTTGTTTGCTCAGCGTGCTTTGAAACTTTTGGAACTGTTGGAACTTGTTAAGACTTCTTGGAAGATGGCTCCTAAACGTTGCACGCGGAGTGGAGGCGGCGACGCTAAAAAGAGCAGGAAGATGCTGACAATTAAGGAGAAAATTGAACTTTTGGACATGCTGAAAGCGGGACGTTCTAATGTAGATGTTGGTCGGCATTATGGGATCAACGAATCGACTGTGCGATACATTCGGAAAGACGAAAAGAAGATAAGGCAAACTTCTCAGATAATGTTCAACAAGGCTGCAAAAAGAATGGTGACGCCTAGAAACAAATGCCTTATGAAGATGGAAGCTGCTTTGTCCGTGTGGGTACAAGACTGCAGCAAAAAGAGCATTGCTTTGGATACGAACACTATACGAACCAAGGCGCAGCAACTGTACAACCATCTTGCAGACACAGAAGGAGGCGATGCAGATGAGGGAAACCCAGGTGAGGGCTGGGGTTTTTTATTCTGTCATTATTTAAGTGCTTTTTAAGGAAGGAGGGAAGGAAGGAGGGAGGGAAGGAGGGAAGGAAGGAGGGAAGGAAGGAAGGAGGGAGGGAGGGAAGGAAGGAAGGAGGGAGGGAAGGAGGGAAGGAAGGAAGGAGGAAGGAAGGAAGGAGGGAAGGAAGGAAGGAAGGAGGGAAGGAAGGAGGGAGGGAAGGAGGGAGGGAAGGAAGGAGGGAAGGAAGGAGGGAAGGAGAGAAGGGAAGGAGAGAAGGGAAGGAAGGAGGGAAGGAAGGAGGGAGGGAGGGAAGGAGGGAAGGAAGGAAGAACTGTATGCTTTCATTCAAGTCACTTCTCTCTCCCTTTCCTGTCATTCTCTGTAGATGAAGGTGCTGGTGACTCTGAAGACCCCCAGCCATCAACATCTTCTGCTTCTTCAGCCCCAGCCACATTCACAGCAAGCAAAGGGTGGTTTGAGAAATTTCAATGGTGCTATGGCCTGAAGAGTGTGTCATTGCATGGAGAAGCTGCCTCAGCAGATACAGGTGCAGCCGAAAACTTCGTCCAGCGCACGTTTAAAGACCTAATTGCAGAAGGGGGCTACCTTCCAGAACAGGTGTTCAACATGGACGAAACAGGCCTGTTCTGGAAGAGAATGCCTTCACGGACTTTCTTGATGCAAGATGAAGCCAAAGCCCCTGGCTTTAAGGCCATGAAAGATAGAGTGACTTTGATCATGTGTGGGAATGCAGCAGACTTTTTGATGAAGCCAGGGCTAATTTATAAGTCACGAAATCCAAGAGCCCTCAAGAACAGAAATAAGAATGCATTGCCAGTGTACTGGATGCATAATCCTAAAGCATGGATTACAAAACCCCTCACGCGGGACTGGTTTCATCAGTGCTTCATCCCACAGGTGCAGGTTTATTTGGCTGCCAAAGGACTCAATTTCAAAGTGCTTCTCCTAATGGACAATGCTGGAGGCCATGATGACCTGGCACATGAACATGATGGGGTGCAAGTCGAATTCTTGCCACCAAACACCACATCGCTTATCCAGCCGATGGATCAAGGTGTTATCCGCGCATTTAAGGCACTGTACATGCGCAATTCTCTTGGAAGCATTGTGGAAGCAATGGATGCTGATGAAAACTTCACATTGAAGGCCTACTGGCGTCAGTACACAATTGCATCTTGTCTGAAGAACATTCAGAATGCCTTAATGGATATGAAGTCACAGACAATGAATGCCTGCTGGAGGAAATTGTGGCCAGAAGTGGTGCATGATTACAAGGGATTTGCTCCCGAAGAAATTCAAGATGCTGCAGTCCAGAACTCTGTGAAGCTGGCACAGGCACTGGGTGGAGAAGGCTTCATTGACATGACACCAGAGGAAGTCAATGGTTTGCTTGATGAGCATGGCCTACCGCTGACAGACAAAGATCTGGAGGAGCTGACCAGGTCAGCGATTGAAGAAGAGGAGGAAGCGGAAGCTGAACAAGCTGAGGAAGAAGAAGATGTTGGCCTAACGCTTGAGCGGCTTGCAGAACTGAACAGAGCTGCTGCAAATGTACAATGCATGGTGGAACTTTGGGATCCCAACATGACTCGCTCTATACAATTTAAGGCCTCCCTTGACAACACCTTTGCACCATACGGAGCCATGTTAGCCCAGAAAAAGAAAATGCGCCAACAACTGCCCATAACTATGTTTGTCACAAAAACCAAGAGGTCTGTCACACCATCACCTGCAGCGTCCATTGTAGACATGGTGATAGAAGAAGATCCTAATTTATCCTAGTTATGCTAACCCACCCCCAAAAATGTAAAAATGTAAATAAATATTGTTATTATTTCTATCAGGACGACTAAGTGTGTTATTCAATGTGTACAGTACAGGTACAGGTAGAGGTACAGTACAGTAATTAAGGGGATGGGAAATGGTAATTTGTGGGTTGAAAGTGTTGGGACTGAGTGGCATACAGAAGAATGAATGAATGACTGAGTGAATGAAATTCAAACACAGGTGAGGGCTGGGGTTTTTTATTCTGTCATTGTTTAAGTGCTTTTTACGAAAGGAAGGAAGGAGGGAAGGAGAGAAGGGAAGGAGGGAGGGAAGGAGAGAAGGGAAGGAAGGAGGGAAGGAGAGAAGGGAAGGAAGGAGGGAAGGAAAGAAGGGAAGGAGGGAGGGAGGGAAGGAGGGAGGGAGGGAGGGAAGGAGGGAGGGAGGGAAGGAGAGGAGGGAGGGAAGGAGAGAAGGAGAGAAGGGAAGGAAGGAGGGAGGGAAGGAGGGAGGGAATGAGAGAAGGGAAGGAAGGAGGGAAGGAGGGAAGGAGGGAGGGAAGGAGAGAAGGGAAGGAAGGAAGGAGGGAAGGAGGGAGGGAGGGAGGGAAGGAGAGAAGGGAAGGAAGGAGGGAAGGAGAGAAGGGAAGGAAGGAGGGAGGGAGGGAAGGAGGGAGGGAGGGAATGAGAGAAGGGAAGGAAGGAGGGAAGGAGGGAAGGAGGGAGGGAAGGAGAGAAGGGAAGGAAGGAAGGAGGGAAGGAGGGAGGGAAGGAGGGAGGGAGGGAAGGAGAGAAGGGAAGGAAGGAGGGAAGGAGGGAGGGAAGGAAGGAGGGAAGGAAGGAGGGAAGGAAGGAGGGAGGGATGGAAGGAAGGAGGCGGGCATTCTAAAAGCCGAGAAGCCGTTGCCACAAGCGCTGCTGAAGGAGGACTTGTGCCCCAAGAAAGCCGGTGAGAGGGGCGAATCGGGTGGGTGGGGGGTAGCGGCGAGAAGCCCGGAGGCGCTGTGGGGGGGGTGGCCGGCATGAAAAACAACCATTGCCAGCCTCCGAACTTTCGTCGCTCCACCATCTGCGCATGCGCGGCCATGGAAAAAGGGCGCGCATGCGCAGATGGTGTTTTTACTTCCGCACCGCTATATCGCGAAAAATCGATTATCGCAAGGGGTCTTGGAACGGAACCCTCGCGATAATCGAGGGATCACTGTAAAGCTAAATGAAATAATTTACCGTGGCCATTTTTCCACAGCCGAATGTGAGATAGAACTTTTGGCCTATCTCTCAAAAGCCAAGACTTGTGAAAGTCTTGTATTGTGAAAGCTCTAGTCATAGAATTTTACGAATTGTCCCACTAAATAAACTAATACATTCATGTTTTCTGTGGTTCCATATTTCAGTGAGAAGATTTCACCATTATTTTTATTTAATTGAATATAGATTGCATAAAAATGTTTTAGTGCTGTTTAAAGGCTTGATAAAGATATTAAACAGGCAATTAAATATGGCCTTCTTGCTGTCTATGAATTAATGTCTGCTGAGTTGATAACAGCACTAGTTGCCAATATATTATGCCTACATTTAAAGCATGATTCGTCAACATCTAAAAGAGTAAATGCTAATAGCAGTGATGCGAATCAAATAGCAGTATGAACACAAATAATGTGTAATATTCCTCTGCTAGCATGAAAATCCAACTGCTATTCCATTTATAGATAAAATAAGTATAAATCATAAAAAGTAAGAACCATTTCCTCCCCACAACTGTGTGGTTTGGATGATGTTCATGCATGTAGAAGCATCATAAAAATTAAGCATTAATTACTTTTATTTGTACATTGCAGCTGCAATTATAATAATTTCATTTACAGACAAAAGTAAAAAAACAAAAACTGTCTCTAGCCAGTTTTTAAGACAACTTGTAAAAATCCAGATCAAAGGTTTCTGCTATGTTAATAACAGTATTAGGGAAAAAGCATATGCATGTTTTTGTTGTTCATCTATCTATATATGGCTACTTATTAATTTGCACCACAGGATATTTCACATTCATAATCTAATTTTATATTGAAGTCAGATGGTACATTTATTACGTTGTAGTATTAACCAGTGACTATTTTTCCGAGGGGTTATCCTCTTGATATGGTGAAAAGGCTCACTAACTTTGATGACCTTAAGAAAGATGCTGGGGGGAACATTGTAGCTTGTAAAATTGAAAAGAGAAATTGAAGCTAAAGAAAATGTACAATTTTCAGAATGTCTTTGTTACATACAAGGAATCAAACTGTAAATTGGTGGAATTTGGTTTGGTAATCCATGTGAATGTTTTTTTTTTTCCCCATATACAGTACATGGATTATGATCATTTTCATTATTTATACATCTCTGTTAAAAATCAAATAAGTTGAGGGCTATTATGATTGTGCATGTGTGAGTGTAGTCCAGTTGACAAAAAAGTGCAAAATACATCATCCAATCAGTTATCACCTAATGAACTATCATGGCTTTTGGAGGAACAAAATACGAACTCCTCATTAAAAAAGAAATATTCAGTGGTACCTCGGTTCTCGACCACAATTCGTTCTGGAAGTGTGGTCAAGAACCGATTTGGTTGAGAACCGAAACAATTTAAAATAAATTCCCCTCCTCAGTTGTCTCTCCCTCTAGCTTGCCTGCTTCTGTCCCCGTGTCTCTCTCTCTCTCTCTCTTTGTAGCTTGCTGGCTTCTATCTTCAGCTCTCTCGCTCGCCCGCTACTGTCCCTGGCTCTCTCTCTCTCTCTGTAGTTTGCCGGCTTCTGTCTTCAGCTCTCTCGCTCGCCCGCTACTGTCCCTGGCTCTCTCTCTCTCTCTGTAGTTTGCCGGCTTCTATCTTCAGCTCTCTCGCTCGCCCGCTACTGTCCCTGGCTCTCTCTCTCTCTCTGTAGTTTGCCGGCTTCTGTCTTCAGCTCTCTCGCTCGCCCGCTACTGTCCCTGGCTCTCTCTCTCTCTTTGTAGCTTGCCGGCTTCTATCTTCAGCTCTCTCGCTCGCCCGCTACTGTCCCTAGCTCTCTCTCTCTCTCTGTAGTTTGCCGGCTTCTGTCTTCAGCTCTCTCGAGTGTTCGAGTTCCAAATATTTGTTCGGATTTCAGGGCAAAAGTTTCTTGAATTTTCTGGTTGAATACCAATTTGTTCGAACTGAGAAGCGTTCTAAAACCGAGGTACCACTGTAATATAAATTGATTTATTGATAATAAAATAAATGGAAAAATTCCTCTCCGTGTTTCTTTGTACATGTATTGATACACATCAAAGGGAAAGTATACGAAGGAAGGCTGATGTAAAAGAATTCCTTCAGTTTCCCAATTGCCACAATACAAACCCTCCTTTGCATCAAGGTAAGGTATAGCTTTAAGGGAATTTCAAAATCCATTATAATGAAATCAATTAAAAACGGAGTTTTATATTGCCCAAGTGGAATTACTGTTGATTTTGTGTTTTATTGTATTTTGGGATAACAAATACAATGGATGCTCTCCTCAAACTCATGAATAACAATTCAAAATCATATCAGAGAAAGGATTCTGTGAACAGTATGCTGGTTGAGGGAACAGAAAGCAGAAGACTGGCAGAACGAATACATGAACACCAACTGGCAGCTTTGCTGGCTGGGGAATTCTGGGAGTTGAAGTCCGCCAAGCTTAAAATTGCTATTGTTGGAGACCCCTGCTATATATTGTCTTTTGTTTTTGAAATTTCTCACTTCTCCTTTTGAGGAGATTCATGACTTTCTCAGTTTTCGGCTTCCCTTTCAGCTGATTCACTGTTCCTTCAGAAATTTGTTTTGCAAATTGGTTTTCGTTCGTTATGTTAGTATTATTAAACTTTTCATTGTACTTTTGCCATCCCAGTTTTTTTTCCTTTTGTGCTCAGTTCATATTCATTCAGCCCTCATTTGTTTTCGACCTTATTTTTTATGTTTTATTACATACACTTCCTAAGTAATCCATTCCTATGCATTAAATTTCCTTTTATGTTTTTCCTTCTCTCACTTCCTTATAACAAAGTAGCTAGAAGCGCTCTTTTACACCCAGTCCTTTTTGTTCCGTTTGTAAAATATTCATTCCTCGCAACACGCCACCTATTACCTTTCTATAGCATTTACACATTTTAAAATGGTTCTATCCATTTCTCTCTATTTATTTATGTATTCATTTATACAGTTTACTATCTATAGCTTCAATCATCATGGACTCTAGGCACTTTTCAGATATTTACAGAGCCAAAAGAATAAAAGCACATTTTAAAACTACAGTTACAAGAAGATAACAAGCTGTACATCTCAACCCTGGGCTCGTGAGTATCCGATAGTGTCAAAGTCTAACCCAGTGCCTAAAGTATTGTGCTTTTGGGGATGGAAAGAAGCAGGACAAGGCTCAGTTTGGAATCTCAGGCTCAATCCTGACAAGATCAAGTGGTTGCATTTATTTGGCCTCTCCAATTCTGGCGATATTTTATTGCTTGCTCTTAATGATGTTGCTCTTCCTAGTTCAAAACTGGTACCTGGGAGGGCTTCTTAGTCTCTGAGCTCCTGCTCAAAGAGTAGGGGGCAGCTATGTCCAAAAGAGCCTAAAAGCACCTGGACAAGAAGTCTTTCGGATAGTCACTTTTGCCCTGGTCATCTCACAACTGTATTATTGTCATGTGCTTTACCTAGGGCTTCCCTTGAAGACCACCTAAACACTACAACCAAAATGTTAGTGGCATGCGCAGCATTGGAGGCACAAAGTATGCCACTGTGATCCTACTACTTTGCAGTCTGCAAGTAGTCATCAATTGGTTTCCAGATGCAATTTACCATTAAAGCTCTTCATACCATGGTTATGTAATACTATCTTTTACTACTTATTTCCAACTGTTTTTCTCCATTCACCTGGAGTGAGAAGAAATCTGTTGTTTAAATTGTGTTATGGGACCCAGGGAGTGTACTTATTTGGTGCAAGACCTTCTGGAACATTAGCAGCCCAGAAATTTGTTCATAATTGCATATGTGCCTGTGCAACCATGCACGCACACAACAGTCTGATGCTCTGCAGTAAGTCTCTAGAGGATTTTCAAACTGCTGTGAGATTTAATCAGGAGAGGGATCTAGGAATCCTAGTGGACAACCACTTAAGTATGAACTAGCAGAGTGCTCTAGCTGTCAACCCCCCACCCCCAATGAAATCCAATGCTGCATCAACAGAGAAATAGTATCAAGATGACAAAAAGTATTAGTACTGCTATATATTGCCTTGGTGAGACCACATTTGGAATATTGCATCCAGTTCTGGTTACCACAAATTAAAAAAAAAATATTCTAGAAAAAGTGAAGAGAAGAGCAACAGAGATTATTAGGGGGCTGGAGGCTAAAATACACATGAAGAATGGTTACAGGAATTGGGCAGGTTTAGTTTAATGAAGAGAAGGATTAGAATGACATGATAGCAGTCTTCCAATATTTGAGATACTGTCACAAAGAGGAAGGGGCAACCTATTCTGCAAAGTACCTGAAGGCAAGGCAAGAAGAAACAGATGGAAACTTATCAAAGAGAAATCCAATCTAGAGCTAAGGATAAAGCTCTTGGCAGTAAGAACAATTAACCAGTGGAATGGCATGCCATAATAATAATAATAATAATAATAATAATAATAATAATAATAATAATAATAATATGCTGCTCCTCTCCGCAGACTCTGCAGAAGTAATAAGTGCTTCATCAATGTTGATTTTAAAGAAGAAATTGGGCAGCCATTTGTCCAGCATAGTATAGCGTCTCCTGCTTGGGCAAGGGATTGGACTAGAAAACCTCCAAGCTTTCTTCCAACTATGTTATTCTATATTCCTGGCTTCTGGAAAGCCATGGGAGACCTTGTCTGTCTGTCTGTCTGTCTGTCTGTCTGTCTGTCTCTAATCTTTATCTATCTATCTATCTATCTATCTATCTATCTATCTATCTATCTATCTATCTATCTATCTATCTTCTAATCCGTCCGTCCGTCCGTCCTTCCATCCATCCATCCATCCATCCATCCATCCATCCATCCATCCATCCATCCATCCATCCATCCATCCATCTATCTATCTATCTATCTATCTATCTATT
This sequence comes from Erythrolamprus reginae, assembly GCF_031021105.1. Lineage (NCBI taxonomy): Eukaryota > Metazoa > Chordata > Lepidosauria > Squamata > Dipsadidae > Erythrolamprus > Erythrolamprus reginae. The sequence goes on from NC_091950.1 coordinate 72,672,558, forward strand.
AGATTTCTCTGCCGCCCTTCTCTGCAGACTCAGGGCAGCTCACTACAAAATAAATACAATAATACAATATATAAGATATCTATACTTAAAGTCTAAGAAAAAATATGCCTTAAAATTTACATATATTAGGCAACCAGGAGGACATCATGCATCTTTGTCTTACTCTGTACTCAATGGTGAACCATTTGCAAAAGTTTTCCATTTATTCTCATACATACTTTTCTTACACTATTGCCTTTAATAACCCCATACCAGTACAAATGTTCTATAATTCAAGTGTATTCACCTTAACATATACTTTCTTCTAAGTCACTACATGTATAATAAACTTTCTCACATTCATACATTTTCAGTGACCTATTGAAGAACGCTTTCTTTATGGGCACACTTGATAAATGAATTATCCTATATTTTTCCATAGGAGAAACCAAACCTTCAAAGTGCACTTTGGCAAACTGGCATGCTATAAAATACATTTTAAAACTGTGCAAAAGCAATAAGTTAACAAGCCTGTATAACCATGAGACAAACGACCTCAAAGCCAGAGAGGACTACAGCAAGGTAATTCCAAGGTCAGTGATCAGAACTGGCTAATTTTAATAACATAATTAATGCTGAACGCTTCAAAAAAGAAAGCTTAAAGTATAATTCTATTCAAGTATCCAAATCTGGTAAATGCTAAAGTTATGCTATTTATGCAAATTAAAATGATAAGAAGGGACAATTATGGATTATAATTAACAGATAATACAAATGATCCCATGGTGAAGGTCTTGCTTCTCCTCTGTCTTACAAGACAATGTAATTGATTTTTATAAATGCTAATTTATGTACGCTGTTAACTATTAACACGCTGCAATATTTGTTAAATTAATAAAGTTATGTGGGCTAAGTTAATTTCTGACTTTAAAAGTTCTTCTGAAAAACCCCCAATTAGAGCTGTTAAAAAGGGAGAGAATGTGAATGTGAAATTAAGAAAGAAAATATATAGATGTTTCTGACTTTTCAACATGAAATTGTAAGGGTCCTTGTTTTAAATATATGTTTTCTTAAAAGGTGTAATGTTTTATGCCTGTCAGTCAAAATAATAAGAAATAATAAAACAATGGGCATATTCTGAATTAATATTTTGACTTGAGTCTTTCCTAACCTTATGTCCTTCAGGTGTCTTGCAAATGGCTTTGATTCTACAGGTTGGAATTCTAGAATTGTGCCAAAATATTTGGGCCTCAACAAATACTCTAGTGATTATTTAGAACTTTTCTATTACTGTAATGCTTTAACAAATTTGGTGTTTGTAATCTCAGTAGCAGCTCTTAGAATTTCAACATGTGAAAATGGTTCAGTGTCACGGTTCCAAATAGCAACGGAAGTCCGGAGGCGGGGATTCCCAGCAGCGCAAGGCAAATGGGTGATTTTGGGGATGGGTTTGCAAGCATTATTTGCTTTTACATTGATTCCTGTGGGGAAAATTGCTTCTTCTTACCAATTTTTCTACTTACGAACCTGGTGACGGAATGAATTAAGTTCGTAAGTACCACTGTAGTAGTTTTTAGTGTTCATCATGTCTCTTTCACATAGACAATGCTGTTCCTAACTTTTATCCACATTTACTTTCCATGGAAAAGATTGTGGTTGTTGGACAGTTTTTAGGCACGCAGTTTATCCTACACTAAGAAACAGTTTGGCAACAGATTATAATCCCTGGACATTATTTCTATTTCCTGTGCTTAGTTCTCAGGAAAAACAAGGAACAATTTTATAGCAGGATGCAAATGGATCTTGAATTAAGGAGTGTGCTTGAGAAAGTATAACAAATATTTAAATACGAAAATTCTGATAAAGTTTTCTATATATGCACAAGTTACAGTATGACCGTATTACATTTATATCTCATCTCTCTTCATATTAGAGGTAACAGTGAATTGATGGATAGCTTCTGCTTTTAGGAGCAACTATCAAAGGACAAGCAGTCAAGAAATAAGTTATAGAGTACCACTTGGCAGAGCTGCCATGAAAGCCTTGGAAAAAAAATATTCAAATGCTGTCATGATTTTATACCGTGGATTGCATTTACCTTTCACTACGGGTGCATATCGTGACTGTGCCTGTATCCTCTTGTGTCCTCTCGTGCGAATTCGGTTCTCTGTGCATGGGCAGAAGGACAATTTTACTTCTGCAGAGAGCACAGAGAGCTGAAAACTGTGGGTTTTTTTTAAAAAAAGATGGCGGCACACATAGTCCAGCAAAGTTGCCACATGCATGATTACGCAATCGGCAGGGCCCTACCAGAATGGTGCATTGCAGCGCACTGATAGGAACCCACCATTAGTTTATACCTACAGAATTGTGCAAGCCACACTATTTCCTGTGATGCTCTATAGCAGTGTTTCCCAACCTTGGCAACTTGAAGATATTTGGACTTCAACTCCCAGAATTCCCCAGCCAGAAAGAATCTTTTAGTATATTAATTGGATAACTGTGTTGTTGTGGGTTTTTTGCTATATGTTGTGAGTCGCCCGAGTCCACGGAGAAGAGCGGAATATAAGTCCAATAAATAAAATAAATAAAAATATAAATAAAATAAATAAAATAAATAAAATAAATAAAATAAATAAAATAAATAAAATAAATAAAATAAATAAAATAAATAAAATAAATAAAATAAATAAAATAAATAAAATAAATAAAATAAATAAAATAAATAAAATAAATAAAATAAATAAAACAAATAAAATAAATAAAATAAATAAATAAAATAAATAAAATAAATAAAATAAATAAAATAAATAAAATAAATAAAATAAACTTGGGGAGGGCAAAAATGGACCTCCAGAGGCCAGAAATGGCCCATTTCCCACCTTGAACTCTGCATGCGCAGAAGTGTCTCGGGCAAGTGGACGGAGCCTCTCACTATTGGTTCGCAGAACTGGGCTAAACTGGACGCAACCCACCACTGGCCCAGAGAGATAAACATTTGCCTCTACCTAGGATTGACCTCATAGTGTCATGATTATGAGGCGAGAGCTCCACCTCTAGGCCACTGCCACTCTCTCTGCCTTCTTTATGCTGGCTGGAAGACTCCGTTAATTGAACCTGGTATGTTTGGATGGCATTCTGGTCACGTTTAGCTATCCTTAAATATTTGCTTGTTTGTTTATGTCAAACATGTACAAGATAACAAGTATAGGTATGAACATAAACATGAACAAAGGAAGTAAATACAGATAAATGGGGAAAGTAAGACAGGAACGGCAGGCATGCTGGTGTGCTTATACATGTTCCCTTTACAGACCTCTTAAGAATGGGGTGAGATCACAATACACAGTTTGAGATTATAGCTGTGAGGGTTTGAGGCTGTAACAATGGAGTCAACTAGAGCAGGCTTTGCTGGCTGAGGAATTCTGGGAGTTGAAGTCCACAAGTCTTAAAGCTGCCAGGGTTGGCGAACCCTGAGCTAGAACATTCCAGGCTCAGCATTCCAGGTAGAGCATTCTAGGCAGCAGCTTTATGCTGCACCTCTATTTATGTGTGTTTGTGTGTGTGTGTATGTGTGTTAATGAGAATTTTCAGGGTTGTCTTTGAATTATAGTTCACAGGAAGGGAGGTTTTAACATTTCATGGCACTGGACCAGAATATCTCCGGGACCGCCTTCTGCCGCACGAATCCCATCGACTGATTAGGTCCCACAGAGTTGGCCTTCTCCGGGTCCTGTTGACTAAAAAATGTCATTTGGTGGGTCCCAGGGGAAGAGCCTTCTCTTTGGTGGCCCCGACTCTTTGGAACCAGCTCCCCCTGGAGATTAGAACTGCCCCCACCCTTTTTGCCTTTCATAAACTCCTTAAAACCCACCTTTGCCGCCAGGCATGGGGAAATTGAGATATCTCCCCTGGGCCTTTACAATTTATGTATGGTATGTCTGTGTTATGTCTGCTTAATAACAAGGTTTTTTTTTAATGTTTTTAAATTATTAGATTTGTCATGAATTGTTTTATTGCTGTTGTGAGCCACCCCGAGTCTACGGAGAGGAGCGGCATACAAATCTAATAAATAATAATAATAATTTCCAGCTCATAATCCCGAGAAGAATTGCCAATCTATGATGTTAAGTCAAGGAAATGGGGGTTGGTGGGCAATTTTCATCAGAAGATATGTGTTTAAACTTGATTTGGAAAAATAATGTCTTCCATCTTTCAATACCTTGAATACCTTCGGGACCGCCTTCTGCCGCACAAATCCCAGCGACCGATCAGGTCCCACAGAGTTGGCCTTCTCCAGGTCCTGTCGACAAAACAATGTCGTCTGGCGGGCCCCAGGAGAAGAGCCTTCTCTGTGGCGGCCCCGGCCCTCTGGAATCAACTCCCCCCTGGAGATCAGGACTGCCCCCACCCTCTTTGCCTTTCGCAAACTACTGAAAACCCACCTATGCCGCCAGGCTTGGGGGACATAACTGACCCTTAGCTGTCTCATTTTATGTATGGTTTAATTGGATGGTATGACTGTTTTATATTGGGTTTTTATAATTGTTTTTAATATTAGATTTGTGCTTTGTATTTTGTTGTGAGCCGCTCTGAGTCTTCGGAGAGGGGTGGCATACAAGTCTAATAAATAAATAAAATAAATAAATTTATTTTTAATTATGGCTGAGGAGAAAATATTTAAATCAGGGGTGTCCTGTGGACCTCATAGTGGGTGGGGAACTCAGGGAATTGAATTAAGTCCACAAGTTTTAGAAGTTCCCAAGATTGGATACTTCTGGTTTAAATATTCCTTACACATCCATTAGCTTATCGTGGAATAAAAAACAAAAAGAAAAACATATAACTGCATTGAAGTAGTACAGTAATTCTAAAATATATTATTGGACTCTTAAGTTTGTAAGAATTAATTCTGAAATGTAGTTCTCAATTTATCACTCATTAACATCACTTTGGAGTTGTTGTTGTTTTGCCTGCACCCAATACTCATTTCAAATCTAGCACTGCAACTTTTTTTATGAATGCATTCCCTGTGAATACATTGCTTTTATCCATTAAAATGGTTTCTCCTTGTGTTGCATCTCTAAAGGGTTGTTTGGATCTTTATTCAAGCAATATGGCTATAAATCATGCTGTGCTAATATTGAAGTTATGTCAGCAATAGGGAGTACAAACTCTGAATGTCAGATATAAAGTACAGTTACCCTATATTAAATGGAGCCTTTAAACTTGAACTAAAATCAGAGAATATGGGGCTATTTGTCAACACAACAGCTTGGATTATGGAAGCAAAGATACTTTTTTATATATATAGTGCATCATACTCCGGATTCACTTTGCTTAGGACTTTCCTGCAGTTGACCATGGTAAAGTTATTTTGCTGGGAATGTGAGGGATGGTAATGGGGTTCAGCTGGTATGACTGGGAACACCGATTAGTTAGTAAAAATGATGATGCATGTGCAGATGATGCATGATGATGCATGTGCAGTAAAAACGATTATGCATGTGCCCTGATGCACCCTTGCGCACCCCCGTGTGAGATTTTGCTGCTGTGTATGTGCAGCAAGCGAAATATTGTGCGAGGCTGCTCACCCATGCGAGATTTTGGCAATTTTGGGGCTTTTTTGTTTTGTTTCCGTGCATGCAGAAAGAAATCAGTGAAAATTGCTGAAATCCCATGTGTGTGAGTGTTCTCATGTGATTTTGCTTTTGTGCGCATGCGCAGAAGCCAAATCTCACGCAAGAGGCGTGCGCCTGTGCCAGATGCTTGCATGTGCCTGTGCCCCCTGCTGGGAGCGTATCGGTAGTGCCGGCGGCGGGCGGCCCCTCAGTGGTGAGGGATTATGGTCCTGTGCCATATAAGGCTTTAAAGATGATGACCAGCATCTCTTGAGTTGCACCTGAGAAGAAACTGGATGCCAGTGCAGAGGTGTTACAGGGACAAACCTAGGGGTACCTAGAATAGGCACTGCCATGTTCTCAGGCCATTTGAAGTTTTCAGGTGGGTTTCAAGGACAGTCTCATGTAGAGCACATTGCAGTAATTCAAATGCATTAGAGATATGTGATGATCTGGTAAGATTTTGGTGATTTTTGAATTTTTTTAAAAAAGATAGTAGCTGGATATTACTCTTGAGATTTTTATTTATTTATCTTATTTATTTATTTTGTCCAATACACAATGAGGGTTTTAGTGGGTATATATCTATATACACATAGTAAAATACATGATGAAGGTTATAGAGGAGATACTCATAGTAAAATATATCTAAGAAATAATAGAAAAGAAGATATAGTAATAGAACATATCAATGAAAGAATAGAAGAAGAGATATAGGAATAGAAGAAAGGTATAGGAGATATAGGAGAGCAATAGGACAAGGGACGGAATGCACTCTAGTGCACTTGTACTCGCCCCTTACTGACCTCTTAGGAATCTGGATAGGTCAACCGTAGATAATTTTTAGTAATAATGGGTTTTTAATTTAGTTTTTTATATTGGATTTGTATTATATTGTATTATTACTGCTGTTGTGAGCTGCCCCGAGTCCTCGGAGAGGGGTGGCAAACAAATCTAATAAATTATTATTATTATTATTATTATTATTTGAGGGGTCTATCGATGGCCCATAGAGACTTGGGGAGATGTTTGCATTTGCAACCCCACATTGTTGACTTAAATTTTGACAGTCACCGTTTATGCAAAAGGCCACAAAAACATTCTTAATAAAATGGTAAACCCTGGAATACATTTTATTGCTGCAGATACTTTGTTAGAAGGGCCAGTTTATATGTGTGCATAGAGCATAAGGAGAGTCAAAGGGTATGCATTGCCTACAGAATTCCCAACTAGACATTGGCTTGTCCAGCTCATGGACATTTGAGAAAAATTTACCTAAACTCTTAAATTCATGGATTGGCTAAAGAGTGATCTGGATCAAAAAGAAAGACCTTTTGTTATAAATCTGTTGTTTGGTCCATATATGTTCCAGCATCATGTACAGATAGTCACTGGATCCGTATGAAATATAGGTGTTAAAACAGAATTGTCTATTAATCTTATAATTGGGTTTTGCTGATACAGTTCTACACAGGAATCATTGAGTCTGTCATTTGCACTTCTATAACTGTCTGGTTTAGTTCTGCAATCCAACAAGACTAACCGAGACCTCAGAGGATAATCAGAACTGCAGAAAAAAAATTGTTGCCAACCTGGCTTCCATTGATCTGTATACTGCCTAAGTCAAAAAGAGGGCAGTGAAAATATTTACTGACCTCTTGCATCCTGGACATAAACTGTTTCAACTCCTACCCTTAAAAAGTCACTACATAGCACTGCACACCAAGACAACTAGACACAAGAACAGTTTCCCCCCGAATGCCATCACTCTGCTAAACAAATAATTCCCTCAACACTATCAAACTATTTACTAAGTCTGCACTACTATTACTACTAGTTTTTTGTCATCATTCCTATCACCCATTTCTTCCCACTTATGACTGTATGACTGTAACTTGTTGCTTGTATCCTTAAGATTTGTATTAATATTGATTGTTTCCTTATTGCTTATTTGACCCCTATGACAATCTTTAAGTGTTGTACCTCATGATTCTTGGCAAATGTATCTTTTTCTTTTATGTACACTGAGAACATATGCACCAAAGACAAATTCCCAAAGACAAAGTGTGTACAATCACACTTGGGCAATAAAGAATAAATAATTCTATTGTCTATATTGCAGTTTGTAAATATCATCTCATATAGGTATTGCTGGTATGCCAACAATGAATTCAATGGATTTTTTTTATAAGCCCATTTGATTCCCAATATAAAAAACTGAATCAATGAAAAAGTGACTTATCATGTACAGGATTAACAAATATCTTATTCCTAGTACCAGATTAGTCAGCGGAATAACAATTCATGTGAGTGTTACTAAATAAATGATTACCTTACTAAGCTATAATGATATATAAAATATTTTGCTTGTCCAAAAGGAACATTGTTTCCCCTCCCCCAGTGATTTACCTTTAGAAGAAGACAATTGATTAACTGAAACTATACTAATGAAGGCATCATCCAATGCTTACATACAAACAATCAACACAAACATGCAAAGCAACACAACAACTATTGCAAAAACAACAATGACCAGATGTATCACAATCTCCATGCAAAAAGTTTCAGAAATGAGACTACAGAGAGGGGCGGCATACAAATCTAATAAAATAAATAAATAAATAGCAAGAATGCTGCGCCAATAAGACACAACGACCTAAAAGCCAACCTCAACCATCAGATGGACCAAAACCAAAACCAAAAGGGCAACCAGAAATCAGGCATCGTATATTGAATCCAATCCAGCAACTGCGAGGAGGACTATGTTGGCCAAACAGGAAGAATACTATCACCCAGGCTGTACAAACACTTCCTGGCCATCAAGAGACATGACCATCTATCCCTCATGTCCATCCATGAAGACTCAAAAGAACACAAATTCGATTTAACTGGGATCACAGTTGTAACCCAGGTAAAGTCAAGGAGAGAAAGGGAATTTTTGAAAGGTTGGTTTTTCACCAATAAATTAATAAACAGTCATATTGACATTGACCCAATCTACCAAGCACTGTCTTAGAACAAAAGAACAACATCGACCATAACCCTGAAGGTAGCATTTGAAGACCAATAAACAAGCATGCTGCAAACAAAGTTATAACTTGATAGATCATAAGAAATTGGACCACATTACATACAGCCAATCAAACCAGACCACGACATCATCAGAGGACATCTGAACAACAACAGTAATAATTTACATTACACAGATGGTACTTAAAACCAAGGACTATGACTCAACAACCGCAGCCAGGCAATATCACAACCTGAAATCAGACAAGGATTCAGAAAGGCATTTTAAAGTCCAGTACTCCCCCAGACAAGCACAATCCAAAGTGTCTCCTTGAATGGGGATGAAAAGTTTGCAACCAAATCACCAAGCTCAGAGTTCAAACCAACAACATATTTTTTTCTACCTAATATTTGTTGGTATTGATAAAGAAGTGCTCCAAAAGAGTTTCTCCTACAAATTACATAACATTGTGGCAAACAGAAGACTCCAACTTGTATGTCATATTCTCCCCATAGAGAATAATCAAATTTCCAAGATGGCAATGAGATTGATGCTCCCTCTCCAAAGCCAAATGATCAAGAGGAGGCCCTTAAAATACATGGCAAAGAATGTTCATGGAAGGCTTAAACATTGTAAAAATCACACAGGAAGATGCTGAAGTATTTGCCCCAGTCAAAAATGCTAGAGTAGCCCGATATGCTACATGCACAGGAGGATTTAATGTTTATCCTGCTAAATATTTGTTGGAGAAGAGTCATCTTAAATTCAAATTTAATTTTCTCTTGAGTAAATGATATCAAAGATGCAAAAGGAAGCACACTGACCACATCATTTGTAAAGTACATATTAGTCATGGCAACTGTGGTGCTAAAGAAAAGATTTTCCATTTTTTAATTTGCCAACTGCCTGCACTTCCTTTGATGTTTATGTCATGCTCCAGATGTGTTGGACTGTAGTTCATGGTACACAAGCAGCCAAGTTGTGTGGTGGGAGTTGTAACCAACAAATGTGGGTGGCAGCTGTTGGGAAAATCTATAAGTGCACAAAATATGTAAATTTTTCTCTAAAGCACTTATTCTTAAACCTCTGAATGCCCAATCTGTTATGAACTGCTCCAATCATCACAAATTACACATTCTATTGTGATGTGTTTTCCTTTGAAATACTGTCTATTGACTTTGTTCCAGCTGGGTTTTAATTAGCTTCTTGAATAGCCAAAGGTATTAAGCTTCAAGAGTTTGAGCAACTGACTGCATTCTTTAACCTTTAAGAATCCTATTTATCCCTTTCAGTCATAGAGGTAAAGCTCCACTCCCTTTGTATAACTAAACCCCACTTTCTAAAACAATGTGGAGAACTTTATTAATAACTATCAATCATGAAGGTCATGTTTAAGGTTCAGTTACTTTAGCTGCATCTAGACAGCCTGATGATTAATAACCAATTATAATCAATTGGTATTGGCCTTAAATTCTTCAAGCCATCTTGAACTTCTTGAAAAAAAAGCATAACTTCAGCTGACTTCTAGTATTTTTAATTCTCTACTTGTAGACGGTTTTGCTCAAGTGTTGAAACCTATTTTGTGGTTCTTGCAATTCTTTTTCATCTTCAGAAAATAAATGTTGGCACTTTTATAATGGTATGTAAGAACACATTTTCCCAGTTATCTAGATTAATTGCTCCATTTTGTTTTTAATAAATGAGAAAATAATAGCTATTTAGAATTGTGTGTCAATCACTAAAAGTCCTGGCTGATTTACAGAGTTTTGGCCCAGATGGGTAGGTTGTACAAGTACTGTATTTTAAATTGTCCTTTTTTTTGCTATTTACATTTATAAAGTCTTACAAATTAGAAAGTGCTTTATTGACATCTTTTGCTATGTCATTTTTAATAAAGATTGTCAAATTATCTTCTTAAAATTGAAATATTCTTGTTCTTTGATATACTGACAAGCCTGATGCAACCGTTTCAAATACAATTTTCCCCACATCAACTCTCTTTTAAAATGTGACTGTTGTTTCCATAGTTGCCCACATACAGAAAGGGTTTTATTGATTGCTTTTACTGAGAATAAAACAATGGTTTTGTTTTTAACTTTCACTCAATGACAACAACAGTTTGTTCCATATGATCTCATGATAGTTTTACATTCTTAATAATCACACTATTGACAATTCAATTGTCATAGATATATTTTAACATTCACATTTTAAATATGGCATTATAATTATCCCATATGATATATATTAAAATGAAAAAGAAAACCTCCGATTATATGTGTCATTAGATCATGAAAGGATCTAATGAAATTGACCAATCCTCAGGACTAGTAAAAGAAGCAATTTATATTTGAGTTATAGTTAACTTATAGTATTGCTATAAGTATAGACACTGTGATTTTAGAGATCTCAGGTTATGGTCAAATCTACCCTTGTCCTTAAATGGAATTGTTGTCTGGAATAGGTTTTACTCAGCTTTCGATAGCTTAAAGCAAGTTTATAAGGGCCAATCCTACTAAAGGTGTTAACTAAATAGAATCTTTGTATTGTGATGTAATTCTTCAGATACTTATCTTCTGCTTTCCCAATTAGAAGTGAGCCTATAAATTTCCTAGGAACTTCAAGTATTACTGTTCCTGTATCACACTGCATTTGATAGACTTTAGTCAGATTAACCAAAGAAGTCTGAAAGTCATGCAAAAATTGAGGAAAATAAATAACACAATATTACTCATCTAAGGTAACTCATGGGCTCTTTTCCCCCCTGGGAATATCTCCTGATTCTTATTTGTAATGCTAATTTTCCAGCTGATTTTTTTTTCTCTTAGGAACAAATATAATTGGTTACTATCTATACTTTCAGCCCATGATTCTCATCAAGGGCAAAATTTACAAATTTACAGTGTTGTATTTTGGACATAATATGTGAAGACCCAGCATCCTTGAAAAATCCATAATGCTGGAGCAAGTGGAATGGGGGAAAAAAAGAGAGGCTGGCCAGCACCAGGAATAATGGCCTTGATTAAAGTAGTGGTGGGTATGCCACAGGAAAACCTGAAGGATCAACTTGGACAAAGTCTGTATAGCCACTAAAAAAATAAATAAATATAGATTTCCCCTGTCCAGTCGTGTCCAACTCTAAGGGGCAGCTCCCATCTCTGTTTCTTAGCTGAGGGGAGCCAGTGTGGTCTGAAGACATTTCTATGGTCATGTGGCCAGCATGACTATATGTTGAGCCACACAGAATTTTCTAATTTTCCCACCAAAGTGGTACCTATTTATCTACTCACATTTGCATGCAAGTAATGGGAGCTCATCCTGTCACATGACGCTCAGGTCTCAAACTAAGTTGTCCTCTTTCTACCTAACAAGCTCAGTGTCTTTAATCACTGAGTTACAAGCATTCACATCGATTTGATACCACATAATTACCAATCATAATTATATAATTATAATACCCTTAGCTGTTCCGGTTTATGTATGGTTTGTTTGGGTTGTATGATTGTTTTTTATAAGGGTTTTAAAATTGTTTTTAATATTGGATTTGTATACTATGTATTGCTTGTTGTGAGCAATACATAGTATACAAATGATTAATTATTATTAATCATTATACAGAAATTTACTTTGTTTCATATTTGGTGGGCATTTCTCTCTGAAGTACATTAGCAGAGGCCTCTTTTGAATCAAGCTTGATTTCTGGTAGCTTCACAGACACATCTACATACATGTAGTTCAGAGGTGGGTTCCTCCTGGTTCGGACTGGTTCGCCCAAACTGGTAGTGGCCCACTGGTGACATCACAATGATATCATGGAACCAGTTCAGTGGGGGCCATCTTAAAAAAAAATTATTTGGATTTCTTTTTTTTAGAATTTTTTGGCGGATATTTTCCCCAAGTTTTTTTTTCTGCACATGTGCAGAAACTGAGTTTCTGGCATTGTGTATGCAGTTGCCATCTTGTTTTCAGCATTGGGGGTGTGGTTCTGATTTTTTTGGGGAATTCTTTTTTCCTGGGTTTTTTTTCTGCACATGTGCAGAAACTGAGTTTCTGGCACTGTGCATGTAGTTGTCATCTTGTTTTTGGTTTTTTGGAGGGGCTTTTTTTGGGGGGGGGGGTGTTTTGGCCATGCGACATGGGAGGAAGCGAACCAGCAGTGACGTAAGTTAAAATCTACCCCTGATGTAGTTCCTTTGACACTAACATGGAAGTGGCTTGCCACTGTTGCTAGAGTCATAGTTCAAAATGTGAAACTATATCCTGTTTGAAACATGTGACCATATACTATTGCTTCATTTTGTTTTTAATAGTGAGATGCCATAACCTGCAGAGATGGTAGATGAGTAATGCTTTGTGGAAGATACTGAGCCCAGATCAAAGTGTTTTTTTTTAAATAGCAATTACAACAGTCCTATTGGTTTTACTATACTTAACCAAAGTTGCTAACATGGAAATATTTAGCTCTCATAATACAGGTTAAAACAATTAATTGCACAAAATCAAATTTAAGCAATATAAATAACAGAGCAATGTCTGTGTCTGAATGAAACTCAGTTGTTTTTAGAGGTTTCAGATTTATTTATTTTATTTATTCATTTGTCCAATACACAAATACATAGGAAGAAAAATAGACACGTATAAGGGTAAAGTGAACTTAGAGGAGAGGATATATGAAAGAAAGAAAATATACAGTATATGATAAGTGAGAGAAAGGAAAGACAATTGGACAGGGGACGAAAGGCACACCAGATTGGGTTTGGGTTCAGATATTTGGGTTTCAGATTTTAGAAATTTACTCATTACTTTAATCTGGATAGAACAATCAGAAATGGGAGTCAGGATTTTTAGAGAACAGTGAATGTGAGAAAATGGGGGCAGAGGTGTGTCTAAATATTAGAGAATAATTAGGAAAAGAATTCAAAGAAGGGGTGGTTTTTTTAGATTTTTGGTCTTGGAAATGTCACGAATGGTTTATTTCATTCTGCAGTCAAGAGAGCACACCGTAAAAAAGCATATTTTTGGGCTTTCCATGGTTGGGATAGCTGTATCCTTAATAACTAATGTATGCCTTGCTTTGCAGAGTAGGAAGCTTATCCCACACTATCTGTAGAGGACCCTGTTAACTGATTTTACACTCAGCCAGTTCTTAGATGATGAATCAGAACATCTAAGAGCTGCCTCAGAGAGTTAGAAATAATATGCAGGAAACTTTGAGCTCCAGACATATTGCAGATAAGGATTTCTGAGATCAAAGAACCGCTGAGCAACTTTCAACCAGCAAACCTCTATTTAAATCAGAACTCAAATGATCCAACATCTCAGCATTAGAGATAAAGACAACTGAAGCCAGAGGTGAGTTTTCTGGGAAAAGCAGGAAAACAAGAGCAATTCAATTCAATTTATTAGATTTGTATGCCGCCCCTCTCCAAAGGTGACCATGAAGGAAATAAAACAAGGGGAGACACCAAAACCTCTCCCTATTTTTTCCACCTTGTTAAACTTTGCATCACATTTGTGTTCTTGTGCTATTTGTATTACAACACATTGAAATTCCAAACTGATTCACCCCGATTCTTGATTGATGATTTAGTGATCTTACTGTTCCTTTAGGCCTGATTGCTGAACTGAAAACAGAAATGTGTTAGTTCTCCTTGCTTGACTACAGATCTACAGTTTCTAGCTCTGTAGTCAGGACACCCATGAACTTGGCTAAGGCACCTACATATATGGCTTTTCAAACAAGGGGCAGCTAAGTAGTTAGCCTCCATTCTCAATCAATGGAATGATGGGAACTTTCTCCCTGGGGTCACTGAGTTCAGTTCTCTTGTGGCTTAGAAAAAGCTTCTTGAGAATAACAGTTCTTTTTATTCTGGTGGGACATTCAGAAGAATAAATAGTAGTTATGCTTCATTAATCCAAGAAGAACTGTCCCAAAGTAACAAAATTCTAGGCTTTGGTAATTGCATTTATAGTTTCCTATACAAAAGGAACAATAGCTAAAATCACCTTTGAATGGATTTTGTGGCTGAGAACAAAAAGTCATTTGATGATTCATGAAAAGGAAATATGATATAAGTAAAAGCATCTAAAAAGAATAGCATTACTTTAGAGATACGTGACCATTCCCTGATTACCTGATTAACTCTGGAAAATTCAATTTCCCTTGCATTGCATATGCCCTGGGCTATTGATAAGCAAAATAATCCAGATGCCTGATTTCCAGATGTGTTTGCCAATGGCTAAGCATTTAATCAAATATGCAGATTAATCAAAACTTCTTTTGCACAAAGGAACATTTTAGCATTTCTTTAGAAATTAGATTAGGCAAACAGAATCTTAGACCATAGATTAAGATATTTCATGGCTTCTGGAATTCAGTCACCTACTACTCAGGTATAGCTTATTCTGCCAGTGTATCCCAACCACCCATAATTACAGGGTAATTAGTCCAGAAAGACACACACCACACGATAGAAGGAAAACCAAAAGTCTTTATCAACAGAAAAGCAGAAAAAACTCCATTTTTAAATGTCAAAGGGATTTTCTGATACACACAAGGCACAGGTTAAATGCAATCCAATTTCTCACCCAGTAACTTGGAAATTGAGTCCAAATTCCAAAGTCCAGAAAGTTCACACACAGTCTTGAACAGGGAAACAGCAAAACCATGATCTTGACGAACTATGAATCAGATAAACTTCCACAAAACTAAATCAGCACGCTATGTTGTTGCAGTGGGCTTTGGCAATTAAATCTTTTGTTATTAGTATACCGAGGTCTTTAACTGAGTGATAATTTGTAGGTACCTTTGTTAGAACAAGGGAGAATGAGTTTGTGGCATTTGCTTACAAATAAATCAAACCTCCATTACGATAGGTTGGTTGCAATTGCCTGTTTCTAATTATTTCCTATATAGGGAATTGACAGGATAACGAAGCAAAGCAAGCACCTGAGGTGCAAGCTGAAGGCGAGAGTGGAAGCAGCCATTCGCCTAGGTACCCAGCCTGAGGCGGGGGGGAGTGACCCAGGAAGGAGAGCATAGGAAACGTGAAGCAAGCAACACTAGTAAGGTTGTAAGTCGAGGACTTAACAGTTCACTTGAACAATGATGATCATTCAAGCCACTCCCACCCGACCACATGGCCGGAAAGCCACTCCTATCCAGTCACATGACAATTAAGCCACACCTACATGGCTGTAATATGGTAAATGATTTAGCTTTACTAGATACATGGTCAAAGCAATGGAAACTTGTCAAAGCAATGGAAACTGCAGTTTAATGGAAACTGCAGTTTAATGTTTCCAAATGTAAAATAATGCACTTGGGGAAATCCTCAATCTGAGTATTGGATTGGCAGTATTGGATTGGCAATCTGAGGAATCCTCAATCTGAGTATTGGATTGGCAGTTCTGTGTTAGCAAAAACTTCAGAAGAAAGGGATTTAGGGATAGTGATTTCTGACAGTCTCAAAATGGGTGAACAGTGCAGTCAGGCCATAGGGAAAGCAAGTAGGATGCTTGGCTGCATAGCTAGAGGTATAACAAGCAGGAAGAGGGAGATTATGATCCCGCTATATAGAGTGCTGGTGAGACCACATTTGGAATACTGTGTTCAGTTCTGGAGACCTCACCTACAAAAAGATATTGACAAAATTGAACGGGTCCAAAGTTGGGCTACAAAAAGGGTGGAAGGTCTTAAGCATAAAATGTATCAGGAAAGACTTCAGCAATATAGCAGCTTTAGAGTATACTTCTCATGAACAGCAACAGAGCACAGCTAACAGCAGAGAACAGAGAGCTCTTGCATAGTTAAATACTATTTACATAATAGAAACATAGAAACATAGAAGTCTGACGGCAGAAAAAGACCTCATGGTCCATCTAGTCTGCCCTTATACTATTTTCTGTATTTTATCTTAGGATGGATATATGTTTATCCCAGGCATGTTTAAATTCAGTTACTGTGGATTTATCTACCACGTCTGCTGGAAGTTTGTTCCAAGGATCTACTACTCTTTCAGTAAAATAATATTTTCTCATGTTGCTTTTGATCTTTCCCCCAACTAACTTCAGATTGTGTCCCCTTGTTCTTGTGTTCACTTTCCTATTAAAAACACTTCCCTCCTGGACCTTATTTAACCCTTTAATATATTTAAATGTTTCGATCATGTCCCCCCTTTTCCTTCTGTCCTCCAGACTATACAGATTGAGTTCATTAAGTCTTTCCTGATATGTTTTATGCTTAAGACCTTCCACCATTCTTGTAGCCCGTCTTTGGACCCGTTCAATTTTGTCAATATCTTTTTGTAGGTGAGGTCTCCAGAACTGAACACAGTATTCCAAATGTGGTCTCACCAGCATTCTATATAGTGGAATCATAATCTCCCTCTTCCTGCTTGTTATACCTCTAGCTATGCAGCCAAGCATCCTACTTGCTTTCCCTACCGCCTGACTGCACTGTTCACCCATTTTGAGACTGTCAGAAATCACTACCCCTAAATCCTTTTCTTTTGAAGTATTTGCCAACACTGAACTGCCAATACAATACTCAGATTGAGGATTCCTTTTCCCCAAGTGCATTATTTTACATTTGGAAACATTAAACTGCAGTTTCCATTGCTTAGACCATTTATCTAGTAAAGCTAAATCATTTACCATATTACAGACGCCTCCAGGAATATCAACCCTATTGCACACTTTAGAGTCATCGGCAAATAGGCAAACCTTCCCTACCAAACCTTCCCCTATGTCACTCACAAATATATTAAAAAGAATAGGACCCAGAACAGACCCTTGTGGCACACCGCTTGTAACCTGACTCTGCTCAGAATACTCGCCATTAACAATAACTCTCTGATGTCTACGCTTCAGCCAGCTGCAAATCCATTGAACTATCCAGGGATTAAGTCCAATCTTCACTAATTTATCTATCAGCTCTTTATGTGGAACCGTATCAAAGGCTTTGCTGAAGTCCAGGTAGGCAATATCCATGGCACCACCTTCATCCAACACCTTTGTGACATAGTCAAAGAAATCAATGAGATTAGTCTGACATGATTTGCCTTCAGTAAAGCCATGCTGATTTGGGTCCGATAAGTTATTGTTTTTTAGGTGCTGATTTATCCTCTTTTTGAGTAGAGTCTCCATCATTTTAACTACAACTGATGTCAAGCTAACTGGCCTGTAGTTATCAGCTTCTTCTCTACTGCCCTTCTTGTGAATAGGCACAACACTGGCCATTCTCCAATCCTCAGGAACTTCTCCTGTTAACAAGGATTGGTTAAACAAATCAGTCAGGGGGGTAGTAATGACAGATCTGAGTTCTTTAAGAACTCTGGGGTGGATGCCATCTGGACCCATTGCCTTATTTATCTTTAATCGTTCAAGTTCTTCTAAGACATCGGCTTCTAAGATCACTGGAGCTGAATCCGTACAGCTGGAAGCAATGCTATATCCCTCTATAGTATTATTTTGTAAGGTGTCTTTTGAGAAAACTGAACAGAAGTAGCTATTGAAATGGTCAGCGATCTCCTTATTCCCATTAATGCATGTATTATTCCCGGTACTAAGCTTCGTGATGCCGCAGTTTTTCTTCTTCTTATCATTAATATATCTGAAGAAGGTTTTATCCCCCTTCTTTACAGATTTGGCAATTTCTTCCTCTTTTGAGGCTTTAGCAGCATATATTATCTGTCTCGCCTCCTTCTGTCTCATTTTATATACCTCCCTATCAGCTATACTTCCAGACTCTTTATACCTCCTATAGGCAGCCTTTTTTTCATTGACTATAGCCCTTACATCATTGCTAAACCATAGCGGTTTCTTCTTCCTTTTACCTTTAGTTATTTGTCTTACATACAGTCCAGTGGCTTTTAAGATGGCCTTTTTTAATACAGTCCACTGGATGCTCGCTCCTGCCATTTTATCCCTCCCCTTTAATTCATTATCTAAATATTCTCCCATTGCATTAAAATTTGTTTTTCTGAAATCCAATACTTTGGTTGCATTATAGGATTGCTCACAATGAGTTTTTACATCAAACCACAAACATAGATGGTCACTGCAACCTAAATTTTCTCCCACCTTGACATCTGAAACCCAATTCCCATTCGTAAAAACTAAATCTAGAATATTCTCCCCTCTAGTTGGTGTCTTAACCAGCTGTGCCAGAGCTGCTCCTGTAAAGGCCTCTACTATATTCTTACTTTTGCATGTAAGGGCACTGGGGATATTCCAGTCAACATCAGGCATGTTGAAATCACCCATAACCACAATATCTCCCTTTACTGCCATTTGGGTAATTTCATCCACCATCTTGTTGTCATATTCCTCGGATTGCCCTGGAGGCCTATAGATCACCCCAATTCTAATGACAGAACCTTCTTTATTTTGCATGCAAATCCAGAGAGTCTCTAGATCTTGACACGTATTTTGAATTAGTGTTGTTTTTAGACTTTCTTTAATATAAATGGCTACTCCACCTCCCCTTCTCTCTATTCTATCCTTCCTATACAGCAGGGGTCGGGAACCTATGGCTCGCGAGCCAGATATGGCTCTTTTGATGGCCGTATCTGGCTCGCAGACAGGGCTCCTACCTGTCTATGGCCCGGGCCCCGGCGCCCGCCAAAAACTCCCCAACCCCGAAGAGAGCCTGAATAATGGGGGGGGCGGGGGCGGCGCTTCTGCTGCTGAGCCCAGTCTTCTCCTGGTGGCTTTCGACTCCTCCCGCCGAGGAGCTGCAAGGCTGGCCTCGGCTCCCCTTCCCTAAACCCCCGCCAGCCCCCTCCTTCCCTTCCCACCCTGCCCTCCTTCCCCGAGGCGTCCCTTGCCCATCATCCCCTGCCGGCCAATGGGGCAGCGGGACTGCTAGATGGGCAGCTCTTCCGGCGAGGGTGGGCCTCCGCCCGCGCAGAAAGCATCCTCCCTCACACCCAGCGCCAGCCATGGGAGCTTCCGCCGCCGCCTTCCGCAAGGCCCCCAGAGGAGCCGCGTGGGTCTTCTCCTGGTGAGTCACCGCTCCCAGAGTGTAGGGGGGGGGAGCTTTGCAACCTGCAGCCGAGGCGTCCCGGGGACTTGCAGCAGGTGAGAATCGCCGCCGGAATTTCCAGCAAGACAAAAGAGAAAAAAAAGTTTCGCTTCGGAAGCAGCCGGGAGTCTGTGCTTTTGACAGCCCCCCCACCCCCCGCTTCGTTTAGGGGCGTGGAGGAAATGCCGCCCGGGTGACAGGGGAGCCGATGGTAATCGCCCTTTTGATAGCTGGAGCAATTAAAAAGGGGAGGAGCTCCGGGCCAGGGAGGGGAAGGCGAGGGGGGGGTGCATGAAGGAATGCCTCCCTCCCTTCCTCCGGTATAAAAATCCAGGTGAGGCGTCGCGAGGGCTCCACGCGGGGTCTTCCGGCCCGGCCCACTCAGGAGCAAGAGAGGGACAGAGAGAAAGAAAGAGGGACAGAGAAAGAAAGAGAGGGACTGAGAGAAAGAGGGACAGAGAAAGAAAGAGGGACAGAGAGAAAGAAAGAGAGGGACAGAGTGAAAGAAAGAGGGACAGAGAGAAAGAAAGAGAGGGACAGAGAGAAAGAAAGAGAAGAGAGAGAAAGAAAGAGAGAGGGGGGAGAGAAAGGGAAAGAGGGAGAGAGAAAGGAAGAAGAGAGATAGAAAGGGAGAGAGAGAGAGAAAGCAGGAGACAGAGAGAGGGAGAGAGAAAGGGAGAGATACAAAGAGTGAGTGAAAGAGAGAAGAGAGATAAAGAAAGAGAGAAAGAAAGAGAAAGAGAGGACAGAGAAAGAGAGAGAGAGAATTAGAAAGACAAGGACAGAGAGAAAGGGAGAGAGAGAAAGAGGAAGAATAAATATTAAATATTGTATTTGTTCCCATTTTGTTTTTTACTTTAAATAAGGTATGTGCAGTGTGCATAGAGATTTGTAAAATAATAAAATAGATAATTGACATAACTTACAATGCGTTGTGTGACATGTCCAACGTTCCATCTTCTTTCTTCTGCGAATGCCTCAAAGCTGGCATTCTCTCAACATCAGGTGGGAAGAATGCCAGCTTCCAGTCATGCGCAGGAAAAAGAAGAAGCCAGACTGCTGGACTGATGTCATGCATCGCAAGCTCACAATGTAAGTTATTTATTTAATTTTTTTACTGCTAATTACCATTGTTTCAGTCCAGTTGTGGCTTTATACAGCAGGGAGGAGCATTCCTTGCTGTACTAAGTGAACATTGGAGCGATTGATCTGTCAATGGCCCTTTAAACATATTGTACGGCTCTCGCGGAATTATATTTCAAAATATGTGGCGTTTACGGCTCTCTTAGCCAAAAAGGTTCCTGACCCCTGCTATACAGTGTATATCCTGGTATGGATATTTCCCATTCATTAGAATCCTTAAACCATGTCTCAGTTATGACAACCAGGTCCAAATTATCTCTAGATATTATGGCCATTAATTCACAGAGCTTGTTGCTCAAGCTTTGAGCATTTGTGCACATTACCCGAAGAACATTATTTTCGTTATTAGTTTGCCCCTTATCATCAACAACTACATCTATATTATTTGCAGCTCCCTTTTCATAAGCTTCCAAAAACTGCTTTATCCTCATTGGTCGGGGACAGAAATCACCCACATCAGTTACATCTCTGTCCCCTTTACCTAGTTTAAATGCCTGTCCAAAAAAGTTCTGAATTCCTCACCGAGCACCTGGGTACCTCTGTATGATGGATGCAAACCATCCCTCTTAAACAACTCCCTATTAGACCACCTACTGACATCATGACTTACATAGCCAAAACCTTCAGCTTTACACCACTGCCTTAACCAACCTAATTACTAGGTTGCTGCACACTCAAGTGACTCAGAATGACTCAGCATTCTCAACAGAGGCCTACCTTCTGCATTAAGATATTATCTCAGGATTTTTACTGATTTCTTTGCTTCTGCACATGCAGAGAAGCAAAGAAAGCCCAAAAATCGCTGAAATATCATGTGTGCAAGTGTCCTCGTGCAAGATTTTGGCAATTTTCACCTATTTCTTTGCTTCTGCGCATGCATGGAAGCAAAATCTCATAGGGCGGTGTGCGGGGAAACATGGGGGCATGGCAGGGATGCACAGGTGTGCACGCATCACCATCTCTGCTACTGGAACAGCGATCCCAGGCGTACTGGGTCCAGCTCATCCCTGCTTCTAGTACTGATATTACCTAGTTTGGTAATGAAACATCTGCAAGAAAAGCATCAAGCTCAGAGAGCACCAAGGAACCCACAATTCAACCTTGAGGTATAAATATTCTCTTCTATGAATAAACACTTTTTGATTAGAGAGACTGCGTTATATGAGATGGCTCCCAGTGGATTACATTTCTAAATTTCGATACAATTTATGCAAATAAGGAATATAGAATTATAATGGCTGAGTATTTGATCCTTCATGCATCAGAAAAAAAATACAAAACTAAGGGGTAAACAAATAAAAAAGATTTGGAAAAAAAGAGGAAAGAAAAAGAGGAAAGAAAGAGAGAGAGAGAGAGAGAAAGAAAGAAAGAAAGAAAGAAAGAAAGAAAGAAAGAAAGAAAGAGTTTTCCCAATGGGCAGGGCAGAACCAGCCAGTGATGGTATCAACAGATTTGCTGTACTATTCAAAAAATTAATCTTTAAGCCTGAGTGTATTTTTGTTCTAAAATGTTACAATGGTGATAATCATTCAATTACCAAAACAAACCTAATAATGGAAAATAGACTTTCAAAATAATAAGCCTTTTCTTTCCTTTTTTTATATTCCTCCATTTTCAATTCTAATTACTAAATTAGTAATTACTAATTACTAAAAAGATCTCTTTAACTTCACTGTTCAGAGCTGTACTCAAGCAGTTTCTGGAGAGCCACAATTCCCCACCTCTGTTTCAAGGCTTCACATTTTTCTTTGTGGGATGAGATATAGGGATGAAATTCCAGACTTGTGCTATGCCTCAAGAAGTATATCCTAATGCCCCGAGCAGAGACTGACTTGTGACGAATTGAACTTTTAAATTGTTCCTTCAGGGAATCTTATCAGTACTCCCCATCCTCCACGCTTCTCTAGTACCTAAAACTTTTAAAATCCTAAACCTACCTGGTTTGTCTTTCTTAACTGGTGCATTATTTGCACGATGAAAAACATACAATTTAGAACTTTTAAAATAAATACACTGGTTTCCTCCACAGTTCTCCAAAGAGAAAGCCAAGTTCATGGATTCGTTTTCTGTGCCTCCAGAATAATCTGTCCTGTAGGGTTTAAGGGATTTCCTGATATAACACAAGACATTGCTGAAGAAGAGATTTTAGTAACTCTTCTAGTAAGAGCACCTTTACTCGTGGAAAGATTATGTGACAGGCATTTCCTGATAGACAGATATTTATTTATTTATTTAATTTATTTTGTTTGTTTGTTTTGTCAAGTATATATTGGAGGCAGGTAAAGATGTAATAATATTCATATACATGATACTAATAAAAAAATTATTTAAAAAAAGAAACATTAGGACAGGGACGGAAAGCACTCTAGTGCAGTTATGCATGCCCCTTACTGACCTCTTAGGAATCGGGAGAGGTCAGCAGAGGATAGTCTAAGGGTAAAGTTTTGGGGGTTAGGTGAAGATACTACAGTATCTGGTAGTTAGTTCCATGCATCAACTACTTGGTTACTAAAATCGTATTTCCTGCAGTCGAGTTAGGAGTGGTTTACATTAGGTTTGTATCTATTGTGTGCTCATGTGTTGTTGTGGTTGAAGTGGAAGTAACCGTTGACAGGAAGGACAACTAGGCAAACACCAGACATTCATAGACCATTTCTAGTGAGAACAAATGAATATTATGAAACAAGTCAAACAGATTTAACCATAGTTAGATCCATCCCAACCTTTCTCTCCACCCTAGCAAAAGAAAGCCATGTTCCTGCTCACTTTGCCTCATGCACTGGAGCAATCAGCATCCCTAAGATATTAAGTGGGGCCTTCAATTACCACACAGTTATCCATCACTCCTTAGGGAATGGTTTTGTAATTTACATGCAGTCTTCCTCACTATTACTAATTCAAGTAAATCAGTCCATAGATTATCATATGTGAGAATGACCTTGGGAGATGGGGGCAAAGAGATGGTGCCTAAGGGACAGTCAGATAAGAGACATCATAGTCCACAACGAGATAGTATGTGGAACAAGAGGTTCAGAAGTGATCCTTCCTAAATTCTCAAGCGGTAACGGTGACTGTACTTTTAATACAACCTTGTATTGTAATATTAATTATAGTCCTCAGAGAAGGGCAGCATACAAATTAATAAATTAATAAATACAATTAATTAATTACTTAATTTACAATAAATAAATAAAATAATGGTATAACTACGTTCAGAGAACACTGAGGTCCATTCATGTAAAGATGGTTGTATTTTTAGGCTTGCAATTTTCTGTTAATGTAATTTTACAATAAAGCTGAATTAGTTTATCTGGCCATGTTCTCCATCTAGCCTACTTGGTAAGGCTGACGCCCTGCTCTAAAGAAATGTTTCTCAACTTTAGCAACTTTATGATATGTGAATTCCCCAGGCAGAATTCCCCATTTTAAAGCTACCAAGATTGAAAAATACTGTTCTAAAAGATTCAATTGAAAGCTTATTTTCCATACCCTTACTGTATAACAGATTACCAGGTCAACCTATGGTTTCCTGCTAAACATTGGGGACAAAGAGTCCAGTAATATCCTGGGAATAACCTGAATAAAAAGGATGTTTTTTGCAAGTGCTTCACAGACCACATACTGGATATATGGACACAGCATGTTTCATTGGAAACAATGACCACTCCTTTTCAACCTTTTGGCATTTAGGCAGAACTGCTAATGGATCAGAGTCCCAAAGTACAACTTGTTTGCCACACACACCCTCCCAACAGCAACCTTGTCAATGCTACTCCTATTGTCAATAACAAACTTCCAAGGCTGCATTTACACATCAGTGTAGTGTACGTGAGCCCTTGCTCATTCTGTGATTACAAATGTAAGCACCTACTATTTCCAGCCTGACATGCTGCCAAAGCCTTTGTATATGAGCTGGCACCAGAAACTTCTCTCCTACCAATTGGTTGCATCCATAATAATAATAAAATCTTCCGTGGCCAAATGTATTTTAATCCTCTTTCCTGTTTTGGTAATTGGTTTGCTAGTGACTTCACTAGTCATTCCATAAATTCTCATCATAAAGCAGGAGTGGGTTCGAACAACTGAACAAATTGCTGACGTGCTGAACAAACCACTGCCAGCTGACCAACACGAATACCTATGCAAGAAAATGTGCCTTATGTGAACAATGTCACTGATGACTGCCAAAGAAAGGGTGTCACACTGAATATTTGCCAGCCCCTCAGAGACATTTAGTAATGAAACAGTTAACTATGTGTGCCTTCTAAGATCCTCCTACTATGATGTAATATCCTGCCAATCTCACATCACTTCCTCCTTCTTCTTCACTCCATACCTCTCTTCTCTTCCATCCTCCATTATGTAAAGACGTATATTTGAGTTGTCCCTCGAGACATGTTTTATTTCTGTTTTTTATAATAAAGATATCTTGTTTTTGAACAAATGACTAAGGCTTCTATCCATCGACTCCGCGGGGTTAAGGTTCTAATGGACTTTAATCAATTCTACAAACTGCGACAACCTCGCTACCAGTTCGCTTCCTCCCACATTGTGTGGACGGGCCTCATGGGCGCAGGCATGCGCAATGTTGAAAAATCTGGGGTGGAGGGGAGATGGAGCCATAAACAAGATGGAAAACACATGCACAATGCTGGAAACTCGGCTTCTGCAAATGTTTAGAAGAATTTCTTTTTAAAATGTTTTAAAAAGGTGGTAGCACCCACAGACTGGTACTGACCAAACCGGGTCTGTGATGTCATTGTGACATCACCAGCGGGTCACTACCAGTTTGGGCCAACCAGTCCAAACCAGGAGGAACCGACCCCTAAGTCCTTCGGGATTGGGCGGCATAGAAGTCGAATAAATAAATTTTATTTATTTATTCATTTATTATTTATTTATTTATTTATTCATTTATTTATTATTATTTTATTTATTTATTTATTTATTTATTCATTTGTTTGTTTATTTATATTTTTGTTTGTTTGTTTGTTTGATTTTTATGCCGCCCTTCTCCTTAGACTCAGGGTGGCTTACAACATGTTAGCAACAGCACTTTTTAACAGAGCCAGCATATTGCCCCCACAATCCGGGTCCTCATTTTACCCACCTCGGAAGGATGGGAAGCTGAGTCAACCCTGAGTTGCTGATGAGATTTGAACCGCTGACCTACAGATCTACAGTCAGCTTCAGTGGCCTGCAGTACAGCACTCTACCTGCGGTGCCACCCCGGCTCTTTGTCTAGTTGTCAGGTCCTTCAAAGTAAAACAGAAGGTCAGGGAGAAAAAAGGACCAGCAAAGAAGTTCTCGAAATATTTTTAAAAAGAATAACAGAATAGCAGAATAATAGAGTTGGAAGGCACGTTGGAGATCTTCTAGTCCAACCCCCTGCTCAAGCAGGTGACCCTATACCATTTCAGATAAATGGTTGTCTAATCTCTTCTTTTAAAAAAAAATCCAGTGCTGGAGTACGTACAACATCTGGAGGTAAGCCATTCCCCTGGTTAATTGCTCTAACTATCAGGGAATTTGTCCTTAGTTCTAGGTTGGATCTCTCCTTGATTAGATTTCACGCATTTTTTCTTATCCTGATTAAATTAACTCACCTTTCCATAAATTAACTCGCCTTTCCATAAATAAAAGATGAAACAACTTGAAAACTTGTTTGCTTGTTAGAATTCTAGATTGTTAGCTTGCTGGAGTCCTACATTATTCTTTTTTAAATTAAGTAATTAATTAATATTTGCACACACTGCCATTCTCTGTATTTAGTAACAGATTTTATTTGATAACTTCTTGTCTAAAGTGTCATGAACCTAAGGAAAAACTTATTAGATGACTCTAAGGTAGGGGTGGGCTGCTGCCCGGATGGGGGGGGGAACACAGTGGGGTAGCGAAAATGGAGCTCCACCCCAGAGCACCTGATTTGCACCGAAAGATGTTAAAAGAAAATGCATAAGCGTCCTGCATAAGCCATGCCCACAGTGTGGTAGTAAAATTTTTGGTAACCCTTCACTGCTCTAAGGCCTACCTATTCTGCTTCTAAATAATTTTAGAATAATCTCACCTTTAGTATATGATATGTGTTTTCATTGGATTCTATTGCTTTTGAGAGGCAATTTCAGATGCACATCTTGGTGGATGAAATATGTATTTAATCTGTAAAATGGACAAAAAAAACCTCCATGCAAGCCAATTAAAGTACCAGGAACAGCTGATGGTTAAACTGGGTTATGTAATGTAAATACTGTATAGCAATGATGTCTAATTGTTTTGTCATCGCATGCCAAAAGCGCATTAGCGCATACCCATAATGCAATGTACCTGTGACTCCCCTGTGTGTCCTTTCCACATGCACGCATGATCCCCCTGTGCTTCCCCCCTGCACCTGCACATGTATGCACAACCTCCTTATGCTTCACTCACTCCCAGGCATGCACATGTGACTCCCATATGTGACCCACCCTGCACATGCATGTGTAACCCCATGCAAACATACATGACATCCATGCATGCACAAACAACACTGAACCCCCATGCATGCATGACAGAGACCCCAAAACAGGTGGTCAGCGGGAGGCGTGTGCACATGTGTGTTGAAGCTGAGCTGGGGCAATGGCTTGCATGCCCCCAGAGAGGGCTCTGTGTGCCACTGTGGCACAGATGCCATAGCTTCGCCATCATGGCTATATAGAAATATTTGTATTGCAAACAAATGATAACATTGATTGAAAAATGGAGAATATGATTAAGTCAGTTTTCTTTTAGACTGTTATACTGATAACCAGTAATGGACAGCCAAAATTTTTACTGCCACACTGTGGGTGTGGTTTATTTTGTGGGTGTGGCTTAATGATCATGTGACTTGGTAGGAGTGGCTTGCCAGCCATGTGATCAGTTGGGAGTTCCTTGAACAATCATCATCGTTCAAGTGAACTGTTAAGTCCTCGACTTACAACCTTACCAGTGTCGCTCGCTGGGGTGGCAACAGAAGTGCGGAAGTGGGGTTTCCCAGCGAGGGGAGCCTCAGCGAAATGGCAGCATCGCAAAAACATGGAAGTTTGGAGGTGGGGTTTCGAAGACTTCCATGTTTTTGTGATGCTGCGATTTCGCTGAGACTCCCCTCGCTGGGAAACCCCACATCTGGACTTCCATTGCCAGCAAAGTGCCCATTTTGCACTGCTGAGATTCCCTTGCAGCATCACAAAAACACGGAAGTCCTGAGGTGGGGTTTCCAATGGAGGGGAGCCTCAGGAAAATCCCAGCAGCGCAAAAATGGGCGCTTCGGCTGGCAAAAGGGGTTAGTTTTGGGCTTGCACACATTAATCACTTTTCCATTGATTCCTATGGGAAACATTGTTTCATCTTATGAACTTTCCACCTTATGAACCTCGTCCCAGAACCAATTAGGTTCGTAAGACAAGGTATCATTGTACTTATAGTATATAGGATATCTTAAAAAAAGATCTAAATAATTCCCCATTATTATTCCTTCTACGGCCTTGAAAAATACCAGTAGCTGTTTATTATACTTAGAAATGAATGATGGCTTGGAAGCATCAATGGATGTATTTGTAAACCTTCTGTTCTAATGTCTACATTTTATAAATATGTATTAGTATTCTGTAAATTATACATTTAAAAAAAAAATCCCAAGCATAATTAGATACATTGACTTGATAACCCTTCTTAGTTGATTTAAGACAAACCCTGAAGCTAATCAGCTGATAAGGGGAAGCAACTATTAATTAAAATGCCTTTATCTATTCAGTAAGTGCTCCACCAGCTTGCTGTAAGATGTTCCATATTTGTTTTTATCAGTTTCAAAATTCATTGTTCATGTATTGTAGAGTTTAGTATCATCCACTTAATTATTCAAAATGGCTGCTGACCCGCTCAGGAAAAACTCCAGCAGTTTTATCAAATGCACTCAGGAAATTGTTCTGACCCATAGTTCTTGGAATATTCTAGAGCATTTCTTGATCTCATAACCCTCTTTATGAAGTATGAGCAGTTTTAACCTAATGCAAATTCTTTCTCGTTACATTATTTAAATAAGAAATTTCATGGTCAATTTTGAATGCAATTGAATCAGTTCACCAAATAATATATACAATGTGATCATCTATGTAGAACAAAAATGATGACATTGTTACATGTTTAAGGCAAGTAACTGAATAGATATGGTGTATAAACCAGTGATGGCGAACCTATGGCACGGGTGCCATAGGTGGCACGCGGAGCCATATCTGCTGGCACGTGACCTGTTGTCCTAACTCAGCTCCAATGAGCATGTGTGTACTGGCCAGCTGATTTTTGGTTCACACAGAAGCTCTGGGAGGGCATTTTTGGCTTCCAGAGAGCCTCTGGGGGAAATGGAGGAGGGCATTTTTACCCTCCCCCGGCTCCAGAGAAGCCTTTGGAGCCTGGGGAGGGCGAAACACAAGCCTACTGGGCCCACCAAAAGTTGGGAAACAGTATGTTTCCAGCCTCCAGAGGGCCTCCAGGTGGTGGGGGAAGTGGTTTTTACCTCCCCCAGGCATTGAATTATGGGTATGGGCACTTGCGCATGTGCGATGGTGCATGCGCATGCTCTTTCAGCACCTGAGGAAAAAAAGGTTAGCCATCACTGATAAAAACAATACAAATCATGGACGAATACAGGGCAGCATTGAAATTACATTTCAAATAATTTCAGATTTGTTACAGGTTGCATTGCTACACTGTAATCAGCTGTACCTATTGTCACCTTTCCCTTGCAATGGCTGATGTGATGTCATTGCAATCAACAGTGCTAGGTAAACATATGGAGACTCAATCTGTATAGTCTGGAGGACAGAAGAGAAAGGGGGGGCATGATCAAAACATTTCAATATGTTTAAAGGGTTAAATAAGGTTCAGGAGAGAAGTGTTTTTAATAGGAAAGTGAACCCAAGAACAAGGGGGCACAATCTGAGGTTAGCTGGGGGAAAGATTAGAAGTAACGTGAGAAAATATTATTTTACTGAAAGAGTAGTAGATCCTTGGAACAAACTTCCAGCAGACGTGGTTGGTAAAGCCACAATAACTGAATTTAAACATGCCTGGGATAAACATATATCCATCCTAAGATAAAATACAAGAAATAGTATAAGGGCAGACTAGATGGACCGTGGGGTCTTTTTCTGCTGTCAATCTTCTTTGTTTCTATATTAAATAAATGTTCAAAAATGTCCATTTATCAAGCAATACTGCACAAAATATGTTCTAAATATATCTGATTTTTATTTTAACTATTTTGGACTAGATACCACTGGACCTATATGCAATTGGGCTACATAACTATTTATCCAAACTCTAATAAAGACATAGGAGAAACCAAAAATTAAAACTGAAGAATGAGGAGCAAAAATTGGCCAGTATAGAACTGCAAGTCTAGTCCTGATAGATTATCACAGGCTTTAGCATATCTAACGTCAGAAATAAATGATAAACACAAAAGTATAACACAAAATGCTTAGAATAGAATAGAATTCTTTATTGGCCAAGTGTGATTGGACACACAAGGAATTTGTCTTGGTGCATATGCTCTCAGTGTACATAAAAGAAAAAGATACATTTGTCAAGAATCATGTGGTACAACACTTAATGATTGTCATAGGGATCAAATAATCAATGAAGAAACAATCAATATTAATAAAAATCTTAGGATACAAGCAACAAGTTATAGTCGTACAGTCCTAAGTGGGAGGAAAAGGATGATAGGAATGATGAGAAAAAAGCTAGTAGAAATAGAAGTGCAGATTTAGTAAAAAGTTTGACAGTGTTGAGGGAATTATTTGTTTAGTAGAGTGATGGCGTTCAGGAAAAAACTGTTCTTGTGTCTGGTTGTCTTGGTGTGCAGTACTCTGTAGTGACGTTTTGAGGGCAGGAGTTGAAACAGTTTATGTCCAGGATGTGAGGGGTCAGTAAATATTTTCATCGCCCTCTTTTTGACTCGTGCAGTATAGAGGTCCTCAATGGAAGGAAGGTTGGCAGCTATTGTTTTTTCTGCAGTTCTGATTATCCTCTGAAGTCTGTGTCGATCCTGTTGGGTTGCAGAACCAAACCAGACAGTTAGAGAGATCCAGATGATAGATTCAATAATTCTTCTGTAGAACTGTATCAGCAGCTCCTTGGGCAGACTGAGCTTCCTGAGTTGGCCCAGAAAGAATATTCTTTGATGACGTTTTTGATGTTAGGGGACCATTTAGGTCTTGAGCCAATTACCGTGAGAACATTTTGAATTATCAAGTGCTGATGTTCAGAGTAACATTGGTCAGTATTTTACATTCACGTTGCAAACTTCACATATGTTCCAGACGTTTTCTCAGTCTGAAAGCAACAAGTAAACCAAATTGGCAGTCTGGTTTCTGAACACAATTAGTCATTTTTTGGCTGTTCTTTTCACATTTTGTACATATGATTCAACTTGGGGTAGGAAAGAGCCTTGAATTCCCTGAAATTTTAGCCTTGGACACAAGATGGCAGCACAAGGTTTGTTTCTTTGACTGTGGAAGTTCAAAGATTCCCTTCTATGTATTATTCAAAAAGAACGAATAGATTTCATGATACAATATTTTATTAAGGAAAAGTAATACAAAACTCCAGCCAAGTCACAAGTATTCTACTCACAATCAACTTTTATTTCCTGTCTTATAAATGTTCAATGTGGCCACCACCTGCAACATGGGCAACATCAATGTGATAAGAGAATTCCTCCCAGGCACGTATCGCAATATCACAATCCACTGAGTTGATCGCTGTTGCTATTCAATGTTTAAGGTCATCGAGGTTAGTGGGTAGCGGTGGAACTTACTTTTACTTATCCCCACAAGAAAAAATCACATACAGTTAGGTCTGGGGATCTCACGGGTCAAGCACAAAGAGCAAGGTCTTGGTCCCCCAACACAGAACGCCTTTTCCCGAGGACTCGCCATTCCAAGGGTAAAAAAACAACTGAACATTGCCAGAAAAATGACACAACTACATCGCTCCTGTGGCAGCCATTCAAAACTTGGATAACTCCTCTTTCAAATGGCCACTGACTCATTACATGACGATGCTTGAGAACTGAAGCAAAGTGTCATGAAATCGATTCATTCTTTTTGAATAATCCTGTATTTTCAGCCTTCCTTAGCAGAACTAAGACATTGGAAAGAACCAACACGCATCTCTACTCTATGTTGGATTACAGCTTCCAGTCTTGTGACTGTAAACTATTTATCCTATCACTGAGCCAGGCTTTAATATTCATTCATTCACTCACTCACTCACTCACTCACTCACTCACTCACTCACTCACTCACTCATTCATTTGAATTTGTATGCCACCCATCTCTAGTGATTCTATCTAGAGATCCTCAAAAGTTTGCCAATTGGCAAACAAAAATGTAGCTTTTTAAATGAATGGATAGAGAATAGACGGGTTACATAATTTTTCAATGTGCAAAGATAAAGATGATTAATGAGAATGGCTTGTCATCCTAGGAGCAGATACTGAACCTGGCTCCAACATTGGCCGTTTTAATAATGCCCTAGCCATCACTTTCTCTTAGATAGTACCACCAATGTTCTTTGCCAAATATTAATGAGCTCCCAGATCCATCTCTTTTTCTCAATGCTGAATGCATTCTTAAAATGTTGCAATCTGTACTAAGCATGTAAATATTGCAGGTTTTCATACATTCATTATATTTGCATACTATATGTAATATACAGCTGTGGGAATCTTCTGTTTGCTGTAGGTGTTTTTTGTTGCGCAATTGAGGGAATTCAATTGTGGGAATTTAAACACAAAGAATAGAGAAAGAAAGTTAGACGGGCAAAGAGATTTTAACAATATGGTTGATAACTGTGATCAAACATATCCATCTTGGATAATGGTTATCTTCCTACCAAAGTGGAAGTATTAGAATTATGTTGAATCAAAGCATTAAATTATTTTTATAAATAAGTACAAATGAGTCCATTCATTCATTCTACTGCAAGGAATAATCGCAATTGTATATTTGGACAAGCGCTTCTTTCAAAAGGATAGCATAGATTAAAAATTCTAATCTGCTAATTCAAGACATATAATTGATGTTTACTCAGAATTAAGCTTCAATATGCTTTAAAGACCTTAGATCCCAACTAGTTTAGAGTTAATTAGTTACATCACTGTTCTCCCACTTCCTGTCCTTCAGAGGAATTAAGAGAGTTAAACCCATATTTGGAGCCACCAGGTTGTAGATGGCTGAATTAGATAAATTGCTTAATCATATAACCATTTATTTGTTATTTTGCAGTTAAGCAATTAATTTAATTTTTAAAGATCATCCTATTAATAGAAACACTTATAAAAACTAGAAATGATATAGCCAAACTTTAAAAAATATATCATTCCATTGGAAAGGAAAGAGAGATACTTTTTCTAAGATATTTTCCATTGCAGCACATTTTCTTTCTTTTCTTCCTTCCTTCCTTCCCTCTCTCTCTCTCTCTTTCCTGTTTGTTTTTCATATCTTTTCCACATTCAAAAAATACACTTTCTAAAACTAGGCATCCTAAGTCAAATTATTTTTCTTATAATTAATCAAATGAACGATCACAGCTAAAATTCATGCAATGAATGGATACTTTTTAAGTTATTAGGACAAAGCCGTTAAGTTTCAAGCATAAGAACAAACGTATGCTCTGGTGAGTAGTGTGAGATTGCCAGAGCAGAAGCTACGTAGGATTAGGTTTACAACTCTTGAAGCCTTCTTGGCTATGTTGTTGCAGTGGGCTTTGGTACTTAAATCTTTTGTTATTAGTATACCAAGGACTTTAACTGAGTGGGGGTTATCTGTATATTTTTCCAAACTTCCTTTCTCAGGCTTCTGTATATTCTCACCTCCATTTTTTTCTGCTTCTTCTTTGCCTTGCCTACTGTTTCTCCTTGGAGCAAAATCTCTGCCATGCTCAGTTCATTTCCTTCTCCCTGTAATTTCCCCTCCCCCTTCCTAAGGTTTGATTCCTTCTTCGGCATTTGATCTTTTGCCCACTTGCTCCTTTCCTCATTTGGCTCAGCTCCCTCTTCTACCACCCTGACCTTCTCCCATATCAGTCTTCCTCGCATTTGTTTTTCTTCCTTCTTCCTTCTCATAATCCCTTGACTCAGACTCTCACATTCTCATCACAACTTGGGGATGGGCATGTTCATTCAGATGGTTCAAAAGCTATTTGAATAACCTCTTTGAATTGCATGTGTAGCCTGCTGCTGTTTAGATAAGGTTAAATTCCTCAGCAAGGCTGGCTGATGAATCCTGGGAACTGAAGTCTACAAGTCTTCTCTAGAAACACTGATTTATTAACCACAGCATACAAAACATTTGTCACACCTATTCTAGAATATAGCTCACCTGTGTGGAATCCACACTGCATATCAGATATTAATACAATCGAAGGAGTCCAGAAATACTTCACAAGAAGAGTCCTTCACTTCTCCTCGCATAACAAATTACCCTACGACTCCAGATTTCAAATACTAAATCTAGAAAATTTACAACTACGTCGTCTCCGAACTGATTTAACTGTTGTTCATAAAATCATACATCATAATGTACTCCCTGTCAGTGACTACTTCACCTTTAACAACAACAACAACACAAGAGCACGTAATAGATACAAACTGAATATAAATCGCTCCAAACTTGACTACAGAAAATATGATTTCAGCAATAGAGTGGTCACCGCCTGGAACTCATTACCCGACTCTGTTGTTGCTTCCTCCAATCCCAAAATCTTCAACCTTACATTATCTACAATTGACCTCTCCCCTTTTCTAAGAGGTCTGTAAGGGGCGTGCATAAGTGCACTTATGTGCCTAATGTCCCTGTCCGACTGTCTTATTATCCTTTCTATTACTACGTGCTACTTATGTTATGTTATGTTAATATGTACCACAATACTATACTTGTTTGACAAATAAAAATAAATAAATAAAATAAAGTCTTAAAGCTGCAAAGGTGAAACCCCTGGTGTAGAAGAACCTCTCCACAGAGGCTGCTCTGAGGCAGTTTAGTGCTGTGCTCCGTAGACTTGAGAGTTTGCATAGCTGAGACATGGTAACCGTAGATTAACTAATGCTGACTTTCAAAAGCTGTAAAAAGCTAAAATAATACTCTTTTTAAAAAAAGGTATTCGGAGTCTTTTTTAAGCATCTGTTAGAGAACCCAGGCAGTCAGCTTGTTAAATAATAAGAGGAAACAATCACTAAACTTTTATATAATGCAATCAGGAAGTACATAGTGCAACTCTTATATAAGGATATTGTTTAGACTTGTGAAATATTCCCTATCTACGTATCCCTTCGGTTCAATATTGCTGCTGCCTACAGGCACCTAACTTTGGCTCTGCATTGCGATACTTTTAGAACCGAATCATTTCTCCCAATGCGATTAGATTAGATTAGATTAGATTGTGTTTCAATCTGCTGCTAACAGGGTTTTTGTTAAGCTATTGTATACTGTATAAATGACCCACATATTTCATCCTATTTCTCCATATAAATATCATGAATGTAATAAATATCCCGACAGGACTCAAGATTGACTCAGCCTTCTGTCCTTCCAAAGTCAGAAAAACGAGCATCCAGTTTGTTGGGGGCAATATGCTGACTCTGTAAGCCACTTAGAGAGGGTCATAAACAGGGATGGGCTACTGGCTGGAATGGTGAGAATGGTGGCGGCAATGGAGCGTGTAGTTTAGCTCCATTGCCACCGGGCATGCACGTTCTGTACACGCCCAACTGGTGAGATTCCAGTAAAAAATTTCCATTTTTTTGCTTCCGCGCATTCACGGAAGCAAAGAAACCAGCAATTTTTGCTGCTGGAAGGACATCCGCCCTCGAGGTTTCAGCTGCTGCACATGCGCAACAGCTGGAATCTCTCTGGGATGTCTAGAGCAGCAGCTGGAGCCAGCAACATAAGCGGCCTGCTCAAGCTCCAGCCATGTGGCCTGCTCTCTGCTCTCCCGTGCCACAGGAAAGAGATGCCTGCAGCATGAGAGAGCACAAAGCAGGCCAACTTACTGCCACCACTGGGGATGATGCATGCGCAGCTCCAGGTAACTGGAAGGTGCATGTGTGCATCTGGTGCATGCATGCATCAGAGTGAGATTTGGCTTCTGCACATGCACAGGAAGCAAGTCTTGCAAAAGACACGCAGGCATGTGAGATTTCAGTGATTTGTTTGCTTCCACACATGCATATAAGGCAAAAATTAGCTGGCAAGCACTGAGCTGAGCGAGGACAGTGATGGCGAACCTACGGCACGGGTGCCACAGATGGCACACGGAGCCATATCAGCTCACACGCAAGCTGTTGCCCTAGCTCAGCTTCAGTGTGCATGTGTGTGCTGCCCAGATGATTTTTGACTCACACAGAGGCTCCTGGCGGGCATTTGTGGCTTCCGGAGGACCTCTGGGGGGATTGGGGAGGGTGTTTTTACTCTTCCCTGGCTTCAGGGAAGTCGTTGGAGCCTGGGGAGGGCAAAACACGAGCCTACTGGGCCCACCAGAAGTTGGGAAATGGGCCATTTCTAGCCTCCAGAGGGCCTACAACTGGCGGGAGAAGCTGTTTTCACCCTCCCCAGGCATTGAATTATGGGGCACTTGCACATGTGCTATAGTGCGCACCCATGCTGTTTCAGCACCCGAGGAAAAAAAGGTTCACCATCACTGGTTTTCTGCCTGAGTAGGGGGTGGGACTCCAAAGTCCCTTCCAATAGAAGTGTTCTTCTGTTCTTCCTCCCTCCCTCTCTCTCCCCCCCTTCCTTTCTTCAACAATGTAATAATTTGGTACTTGACAGTGTTTTGAAGGCTTACTAGTAGACAAATGACATAGCTCTGTATCAATCTTCTTGGAAATAAGGCACAGAGATCCAAAAAGCTTGAGTGTTCTGATGCTTTGAATTCTCTTTCTCAGGATGTTGGTCATCCTTTCTCATTTCATATACTGTATAAGCTTCCTGATACGACACATGCATGTGTTTGTTTATTATACAGAGCTCATATAGTATGAATTATGTTTTCTCTGGTTGCAAGCTTTTCCCCTTTTTCTCAGTGTACATTAAGTTGTCACTTCTACTATATTAGGAACGTAGGCTGCACCAGTGAAGGGCTGCCAAAATTTTTACTACCACACTGTGTGTGTGGCTTATGCAGGACGCCCTGCATTTTCTTTCAACAACTTTCAGTGCAAATTGGGTGCTCTGGGGTGGAGCTCCATTTTCGCTATCCCACTGTGTTTCCCCCATCCGGGCAGTAGCACACCCCTGGGCTGTACTCACCTGTCTTGAAAGTTGAGTTTTGAGCCTTTCAGATCTGAAATGTATCTTTTCAGGTTTTGTGCCCTTTGTTTTCAAATCCTAAATAGGG
Organism: Erythrolamprus reginae; assembly: GCF_031021105.1. NCBI lineage: Eukaryota > Metazoa > Chordata > Lepidosauria > Squamata > Dipsadidae > Erythrolamprus > Erythrolamprus reginae. Next base: position 72,709,756 of record NC_091950.1, read on the forward strand.
ATTTCAATAGGGATCTGAATAATATGTATTAATATAAGGTTTGGAAAAAATCCCAGAACACTGATGTTAGACTAGCATTATGTTCTTTGATTCTAGGAGATGTCATAAAAGACAGATCAGAGATAATTTTTTGAAAAAATGTGAGAAGTCAAAGAAGTCATTCAGAGAACGGAGCCTTGCTAGTTTTAGTGGTTTCAGCAACTGGTGACCCTATTAGTCTGCTGTAGATTTCACAATTCTTTTTTAACATAAAGAAGATGTGCCTATTCATTTTTCCCTCCATTCCTTGTGAAAGTGAGAAGAGTGAAATCCATTTGGGTTTTTTCTTTTTTCCATACTGTTGAAATCCTGTTTTCATGTAAGCTTATTTTTTGCTAATATGATTAGGAGTATATGCAGTGGAGGGCTACCAAACTTTTTACTACCACACTGTGGGCATGGCTTGTGCAGGATGCCCTGCATTTTATTTCAACATCTTTCAGTGCAAATTGGGTGCTTTGGGGGTGGAGCTCCATTTTCGCTACCTCGCTGCGTTCACCCCCTTCCAGGCAACAGCCCACCCCTGAGCATATGTATCATTTTTTTGCACATCAACTAATGTTTTAAAAGATCTGTTGAAATAAGCAGCATAATCTGAAAGACCTTTTTTATTTCTTTAGTTCCTGTTATAAAATGTAGATAAATAAAATAAAATAAATAAAATAAAATAAAATAAAATAAAATGAAATAAAATAATAAAATAAAATAAAATAAAATAAAATAAAATAAAATAAAATAAAATAAAATAAAATAAAATAAAATAAAATAAAATAATAAATAAATGATGTACCTTTGTTTTCTTATGTAGACAGCTGAATTCGTTTCAATAATATTTATGATTTCAAAACAAACAAAATGGGATCGAAAAATACCTATAAATACTTTGCCACTGAATGTTTTTCAGTGTTGTTTAGCCAGGCTCAGATGCTAGGATTTGAACTTTTCAACTTTGCCTCGACTGTTATTTATTTTATAAAGCATAAAAACAGCCGTTTTAGTCATCAGATCCTTTAATATTTAACTTGCATTTTACCATGAAATGCATGCACAGTCTTATGTTTGAACAGTTGAATTAGTCATTTAAAAGCGTAGTTGTTCTAGATTTAAGCATTCTCACTGAAATTCCTTGGAAAAGATATAGATTTGTCTTATTCTATATTGTAAAGTGAAATTTGGAGGAAATGGTCAACAGTTTCAATAGCTTTAGGTGAAGATATATTTACGAATTTTCACATGTAAAGAATGCAATAAAGACATTTACCTATCTTCATTGGTAGCTCAGAAGTCATAAAAACTTGACCTACAGTGTACAACTATTTAATTTTCAATTATTAAGTTTAGTGCAGGGCTTCCAAGGTGCCTGAAAAAAAGAGAAAATAAAAATGCACATCTAAAACTGAATACCCAGAGGATTCTTTTTATCTTAGGAATATTTGACAAGTACTTTCCTACAAAGTTTTTCAAAGAAATTCTTTCAAAATTTGTTAAGATGTGCTCCTTTCATTATTCCTGAACATTATAAATAGAATAGTCAGACATACCCCAGTGGGATTCCGAGGACCAGAGTTTGTTATGGGTAATATGCTGACTCTGTAAACCTCTTAGAGAGGGCTGTAAAGCACTGTGAAGCTGTATATAAGTCTAAGCATTATTGCTGTTGCTATTATGAATTGCATAAAGTATTAAAATAAAAACATTGGCCATATTTCCAATTGAAAACGAAAAAAGCAAACTATTTCTGAATAGTTACTTAACTGGTACTTAACCTGCCCTACATTTCACCAACACTCCGTACACTGCATTGGTTCCCAACAGGTCTCCAAACACAATTCAAAGTGTTGGTTTTAACCTTTAAAGCCCTACAGGGCTTAGGACCTGGTTACCTTTGGGACTGTCTCTTGCCTCAGGTATCCTAGCAACCAGTTAGGGCCCACAGAGTTGGCTTTCCCCAAGACCTGTCAGCCAAGCAGTGCTGGCTGGTGGGCCCTAGAGGAAGAGCTTTCTCTATGGTTGCCCCCGCCCTCTGGAATCAACTCCCCCCAGAGATCCGCATGGTTCCTACTCTCCCGGTCTTTCGGAAGAACTTGAAAACACATTTGTGCTGACAGGCCTGGGGCTGTTGAATTGGCCATCTTACTCCAGCCTCTGCCATTGAGTGAATGATTGGTATGAGAGATTGATGTATGAGACATGCTGGTTGAGTAAATTGCTTTTTAAGTTTTCTTATAAGGTTGAGGTTGTTTGGTTCTGATTTCTGTGTTAAATATGTAATTTATGCTGTAAGCTGTCACGCTAAATATTGCCAGCCCTCAGAGACATTCAGTAATTAAAGAGTTAACTTTGTGTGTTTTACTAAGATCCTCCTATTATGATGTAACATCCTGCCAAAACTAACTTCACTTCCTCCTTCTTCATGCTAAAACTTTATTCTCCATTTTACCTCTATCATGTGAAGACATATTTGTTGTTTTGTCCCTCGTGACATGTTTTATTTTTCTACTTTTATAATAAAAAGAAATCTTGTTTTGAACAAATGACTAAAGGCTTCGTCTATCGCCTCCGCGGGGTTAATGTTCAAACGGACATTAATCATTTACAAACCGTGACATAAGCTGCCCTGAGTCTCAGGAGAAGGGCGGCCTAGAAATTGAATAAACAAACAAACAAATAAATAAATTTCAGTTATACAGCAATTCCTTGCAATAGGATATGTTCTTGCCCAAGTATGAGAACCAGTTAAGTGTCCAGAATACCATAGAATAGCTCATATTGTTTGTTGTCTCTTCTGAAGATGATTTGAAAATAATATGTAGATATGTCATTACACATGTTTGATGTGTTGATTTAATTTTCATAGTTCATTGGTTGGTCTGGTTCTACTAGGTTCAAGAAGCAGCTGCAGACAATCTCTACTGGTTTCCCAGTGTGCAATGCAGCGAGTAATTTTATTGCAAGCAAGCGAGGGCATGTCTTGAGATAGGCAAGTGAAAGTCTTGAGAGATATGCAAGTTAAAGTTTTATCAGGAATAATTGAGAAAGCTGTATATGCTTAGAGAGAGTATGTATCTTCCTACATCTGAAGATTTGATGTTTTCTTTCACTTCTTGGTTCTAGAGAAAGGAACTAGAACCATGGACAGAAATTGGAGCTGGGCTGAGCATTTTTGTATCCAACTCATGGGATGTTGACCTCTTATTGGATTGAAATTGTTGTGCCCTAAACAGGTAGTCCTCAACTTATGACCACAATTAAACCCAACATTTCTGTTGGGTAAGTGAAGCATTTGTTAAGTGAATTTTGTCCTATTTTACTACCTTTCTTGCCACAGTTCTTGCATGAATTACTGCAGTTGTTTGAGTTAGTAACTGTTAAGTAAATCTGGTTTTCCCATGGACTTTGCTTGTCAGAAGGTTGCAGAAGCTGATCACGTGACCAAGGCAATGCAACTGTCATAAATACTAGTCAGTTGCCAAGCACCTGGATTTTGATCACGTGACCACAAGGATGCTGCAATGGTCGTTAAGTGTGAAAAATGGTCACAAGTCCCTTTTTCCAGTGCTGTTGTAACTTTGAACAGCCACTAAATGAACTGTTGTAAGTTGTAACTACTAGTTTTCTGCTTAAAGAACAATGCATTTTAAAAATCATGGTGTAGATTTAACTTTGTGTGTCCTAATCTTATTCTTACTCTACTAAAACAAATAACTTCACACATAAATTATTTTTTGAACGGGATGCATATCCCATTATTTATAAGTTTGGATTAAATGAAGCTTGCAAGATTTTGATTTCTAACATTTCTTTCAAGCCACAGATGATGATGGTGATGATTATTATTATTTATTAGATTTGTATGCCGCCCTTCTCTGAAGACTTGGGGTGGCTCACAGAATACAATGTAAACAATACAGCAACAAATGTAATAAATTAAAATTACAAACTAAAAACCTAATACATAAAATCAATCAGCCAATTCATTCACAACCACACATTTCATTTATTAAAGGGGGGTGGGGGCTTGATCTAATTGCCCCATGCCTGGCGACATAAATAAGTCTTAAGACTCTTACAAAAGGTGAGGAGTGTGGGGGCAGTGCGAATTTCCAGAGGGAGCTGATTCCAGAAAGCTGAGGCTACCACAGAGAAGGCTCTTCCTCTAGACCCCGCCAGATGACATTGTCTGGCCAATGGTACCCAGAGAAGGCCAACCCTGTGGGACCTAACCAGTCGCTGGGATTCATGTGGCAGAAGGCAGTCCCGTAAGTAATCTGGTCCGATGCCATGTAGGACTTTATAGGTCATCACTAACACTTTGAATTGTGTCTGGAAACCTATCGGCAACCAATGCAGTCTGCGAAGTGTTGGAGAAACATGGGTGCATCTGGAAAGACCCACGACCGCTCACGTGGCTGCATTCTGCACAATTTGAAGATTATGATAAAGTATTAAGTTAACGATAGAAATAAACACGCATGCTTTATATAAACCTAGCTGGTTCAAAGTCCTTTTCAGTCCAAAGATTTTTATTCAACTTCATGGTCAGTGAAATGCTTTTTTAATTCCTTGGATGCACATTACCGAACAGTAGCAGCTAGTAAAATGTTTACTTGCAGTAACAGTTCAGATTTTTTTTTAAAAAAAAAAGCCAATACCAAGAGTGCAGAAATTGATTCCCCACCTCGTTTCTATTTAGCCATGCATGTTTATTAATTTGATTTACTTTATCTAAAGTAATTAAAGCCCATAATTAGTATGCAGTTTGCCAGCTAAAACACACCAATATTTTATCCCCAAGCTTCTCTTAATTAGTAAGTCTATCCTTAAAGAGTAAACCAAGCAGCTCAATGGAGTTTATACTTGTTAATTTAAATGGGACAGAAAGGAGAGGAAAGAAAGAACAGGTGGAAGTGGAAGAAAACGTGCTTCATTATTTTCTAACATATTCATTTTATTTGTGCAATTAGCAGATATCTTGAGAATGGGTTTCTCCCCAAAGTCTACCCTCATTTACCACTTATTCCAATTTGATGAATTGAGGCCACATAAAGGATAAAATGATAAACACTTCTCACTTTGTGCTCTCTGCAGAAACAGCTACCTGTTTAAAGTCCCACAACTTTATTCTTACTCTCTTTTTAAAAAGATCTATAACTTCTCAAACCAAAAAAAGAGCTCACAGGGTTTTTTTGAAGGAGGGATGTGTTGAAAAAATTCCTCATAGTATTCTAGGGTCGGAGCATTGAAACGAGCTTAGAGAAGCTGGTGACACCTCTGCCTTACAGTATTAAGTTTCAGTTCTCTTTAATTGTTTAAACTTGACTTCATGATGCAGTGACCTAAACAACATAGAGTAATATTCAACATGACATTTCAGTGTTCTTTTTATTTTATTAAAGTTTTGTCTCCTTTTTGGCTTTCAAGTACAGATTAATGGTCTGTAACCAAGCACCCTCTCAAAAATGTCAAACTTAATTGAAAAAGGGAAATCACAAAAGAAAAAAAAGTTCTGCACTGCGACTCCTTTGGGTCTTTCTAGAGGCTCTGGAGTTTTCTGGTTCATTAATCAAACCTGAATGGGGAGGGTAAACCATCCCTTTCCCCCATGCCCACTGCTTCCTTGGCCAGCATCACTGGACACCATCTGTTCCCAGTTCACACCAGAGTAACCACCCTCTCCTCAGTCCTTTGTTCATCATGGTGAATAAGCATTATCTTTAACATTGCAGAATAAATTTGAAACGAAAGATACACGATCAAGAATTGCTTCACTAAGCAAGGTACAATCTACCTTCAAGTCAAAAACTCCATTTCTGATCATGACAAAAGAAAAGGCTGTACAGGTTACAGAATGGCTGCTGAGTGAGGTTACATTTCCTCATTCTGCCCTGAGGGATGTGCTCCTTACAAGAATTAATGTGCTGAGCATGCTATTGGCAAGGAATGGGAGGGAGAGGAGGAAACTCAAACATGTACAGCTATATGGGCATGGATTTGGCAGGACATTTCATCTTTGTGGTAGAAGCCCAACATCAGTTCCTTTTATTGCTGAAAACTATTTCTCTTACAGGATTTAGTTGCTGCTTCCACAACCATCATTATTGCCTCTAAATCTTTTCTTTATTTTTTAATAAGATTTTAAAACCTGGCAATAGGTCTTTAAATATAAGTTATTAATATTTAATTTTTTTAAAATAAACTTTATTGAATTTTCGTAAAAAGACAAACATGACGTACATACATAAAACAACTATTTGGGTTTACAATCACCCCACTTGCTTTTGAAGTCTCACTAGTACAGGAAAAAAAAATCACTCTTAGCTTATAAAATGAATATAATAAATCAGATATATAAAAACAATGTTTGTTGTTATATCCTTATTTCGTATAAAATTAACAAGATAAAACTATTTTTAATATCCATACATGCTTTTAAATCATCGAAATTTTTTTTCTTCTCTTTTACTTAACCATATATACAATTTATTCCAGATCTCATAAAATTCTGATTCATCCTGGTTATTTAACCACCTTGTCATCATGTCCATTTCAGCACACTCTATAATTTTATTTATTATATAATATTAATATTTAATATTATATAAATGTAAATGTGAGGACTAGTCACAAAGCTTTTTTTGTTTTACATGATTAAAAGGTTGAATGCTTGTTAGGCAAGGTAGTCAGTAAATGAGAACTCCTTACATAACTACACCTGGAATTATTTTTAAGATAAAATATCTAGGATTTTTTTCTCCTAAAAAAGGCTTTATCTATATTATTGATGAAGTCATTATAATTCTTAAATAAATTTCTGTATCCCCACCTTTCTTTGGTTTGATCGTATTGCCATAAAAGAGTTCTGTCTATAAGACAGCATTGTATGCAATGCAGTACAGTTACCGCAAATCAAGGTAGCAGTTTATAGAATTTCTGTAAGCTGCTGTTTAACTATGTTATGAAAGACAGTAATATGATGTCAAACTCCAACCAAGTAGAACAGAATCAGAAGACATTGTTTTGTAAACGGACAGCAGAAATATAGGCAGCAATTTTCCCATATCTTCAAGGAGATAAATCTATCCTTCAAATGCACAAGCTTTCTATCCCTTTCTCTCAAATAACTAAGAAAGTGTCTTTATCATTATTTGGAAGATAGGTGTTAAGTCTTAAAATAACATCAAAGTTGTATATAACAGTGATAACTCTTATATTTCCCTCCCCATCAAATCTTGAAGAGGAACAAAAGGAGGGGATGTGCTGACATTTTTCAAAGCTTTTGAATCAGATAATGGTATATACGGTTTTCAAAACAAAATCCCCCTTCTAAATGCCCCAATGTTCTTCATTGTTATTCCTGCGTCTATATGTATTCATCTTCCTTTAGGGTGTTACGTTTTGCTCTTTATCAAGCAAATCAGCAAATAAGTCAAAACCACAGGTCTGAGCTGAATTGGCCTTATCAGCAAGACTGGGAAATAGAATTCTGCTATTTTATGGCACGCTGCACCACAGAAGAAAAATCTTTATCCAAATCAGATTAAGCATTATGAATGGTTCACAAGAATGTAAACAATGAAAAAAGCTAAATGTTAGATATGGTAAAGGTTGAGGGAGAAGGCAAGTCACTAATCAACTGAGCTCCCTACAATATCTGTGGAATTTCACAATTATCAATGAAAGATCAAGTTGTTCAAAATTTCCTAGCAATAATGTACAACCCTTCCAAAACCCCTTCTGTAATAAAAATAAACAATGGTGATACTCATTCATGCATTCACATAAAGACAAAACTATTTGGTCTTTGAGGGGGAAAAATGAATTCAAGATAAGGAAACATAGCTTATGATCCATTGGATGATTCATAGTGCTGGAAACAGGGAAATACATAACTGGGGATGTGGTGGGTCCCCAAATAGTAAATTGCACAATTTAAACAATAAGTTCTATGTGATTTATATATTTTTAAAGAGATGCCAGGTTTCTCTGTGTGTCAGATGAGTAATTGCTGGCTCACTGTCTGTATGTATTTATGTCTGTGTTTGTGTGTATGTGCATAATATATAGAGAGAATGCGAGAGGCGACAGAGAGCACAAACACAAATACACACACACACAAACACACATGTATATACCTCAAATTGGAGAGTATGTGCATGCCAACCTTGAAAGACTTAATTTAAGTTTAAGTGCTCTATTTTATCATTATGGAAAGACAATCAGTGTATCTAAGATGATTTGACCAACCAATGTCAGTTTTTGATATGATGTTAAAAACAATCCTGAATACCACTAATATACAAGCCTTTACTTTGCACAGCAAAGCACTCATGCTTATTATTGTATTAAAGGAATTCTATTGGTTAAATCAAGCAGTGAATATAAATAGCTGTATTACTGCCACTGGGCATTAGTGTTTATTTAGTAGATGTGAATTCTGCATGCACCTTTGATGCGGTTGTGAATAAGCTGCTGCCTTTTTTTGGTATGAAAAGGTGATCTGCAAAGGATACAAAAATATCTGATAACTTTGACATAAAATTAATAAAGCTTAAAGGGTTATCAGCTGTATAACTCTCCGTTTTTTCTTCCAGCTTTTCTGAAAAGGTCCAAATGGCTTTGCAAATACTTCAATACGAAGATAAGTATGCTGTTATTTGAAAAAAAGTTGAAACCTTTTTTCCCTCCCCGGCTTTCTGAAAGGTATTGTATTTTGCTTCAAATGATTGGCACAAGCCAAAACAGTCTTAGTGTTACTCCTTTTAGTCTCAGAAAGGACAGTCAAGGGCAATGGAGATTCACTTGTGATTAATTTTAGTTCAGAGCATGAAATTGGAATAGTAAAAAATTATTTGTGCATAATTGGATATGCAACTGAAAATAATGAGAAATCGGTACCGTACTTTGATTGACAACAATGAATGCATAATACCAGTTTGTTTTATCATTTTTTTAAAAAAAGCAAGATTGCATACCACAATTTAAAAACAAATAACACTTTTTTTAAACATTACATTTTGTTCTTTAGGCTGTTGAAGGGGATGGATTAAAGAAACAGAAATGAAAGTTTAGTTCATAAAATTATTTACACTATTTTATTTGTTATCATTTCAATTAACAATACCAGTATTGGATTCCTACAGGTCCGTTTAAGGATGCCGCACCGCAGCGATGGGCTACAGGCTGGAACGGTGGAATGGAGCATAGCATGCGTGGGCATGCAGGGAAGCAAAGAAACTGGCAATTTTTGCTGCTGGAAGGATGTTCATGTGTGAGATTTCAGCCACTGCACATGTGCAGCAGCCGAATAATAATAATAATAATAATAATAATAATAATAATAATAATAATAATAATAATAATTTATTAGATTTGTATACCGCCCCTCTCCGAAGACTCGGGGCGGCTCACAACAATCTCAGTGCAGCACCTAGAGTGGCAGTTGGGCCAGTGGCAAGAGTAGCCTGCCCAAACTCCATCCGCGTGGCCTGCTCTCTGCTCTCCTGGGCTGCAGGAGAGAGATGCCTGTGGCATGGGAGAGCACAGAGCAGGCCGCATGGCCAGAGCTCAGGGCCACCTGGCCTGCTCCCCGTCCCATGGCCCATCTTCTCGGCATCCCTGCAGGAGGTCATGCAGCAGAGCAAGAGTGGGTGATGGGTGGACTGCTTGTGGTGGAGCTACCGTGAGCAGCGGGACAGAGCCGCTGTGAGTGGCGGCAAGTGGCAGGGCAAGTGGGGTGAGCAGGGTGAGTGGGGGTGAGCAAGGCGAGCAGGGCAGGCGGAGGCAAGTGGCAGCCATCACTTACCTTATTTTGGCCTATTTCCAGGCCTTTTTGCTTCTGTGCATGGGCAGAAGCAAAACCCCCCGAAAATCTCACACACGCACAGAAGCTGAATCCTGTGCTGGGTGTGCATGTGCACACACGGATGTGCTTCTGGCCCGTTCCAGTAGTGCCATAATAGTGGCCGACCCCTGCTGAACTGGTAGTAAAAATAGAACTGCGCGTGCAGATCTGGGTGTCCTGCGGGTGTGCAAGTGCATCCCAAAGAGATTTTGCTTCTGTGCATGCGCAGGAAGCAAAATATTGTGACAGAGAGATTTCAGAGATTTTTTTGCTTCTGTGCATGCTCTTCTCTGTACTCTTTCTAGAATGTCAACATCTTTTTTATAGAGTGGTGGACAATTTGAAATGTCTTTATTACTAGATTACATTTATATGCCATCATTGCTGTTAGCCATTTGGTCGTATCCGAACCTAGGTCACTCTATGGATCAGCACTCTCCTTGCCCCTCTGACTTGGACATCTCCTTCAGATCCACCAAGGTCATCGCAATGCCATTCTTTATATCAGGGGTCCCCAAACTCAGGAACCACCAAGATCATAATTTTAAATCCCAGGGACCACAGCAATTGTTTTTTCTGCTGTTCTAATTATCCTCTGAAGTCTGTGTCTGTCTTGTTTGCCTGCAGAACCAAACCAGACAGTTATATGCAGATCACAGACGCGTGAGTGCATTTGTATGTTCAAGTTATCAGCGTCAATGAACTGATAAATTGGAATACATATATGAAACAGAATATGCCGTACTATTTTATATGAAGTGATGTAATGTAAATAAGTATCAAAATGCAAAATAAATCTGTTAACATTTGCAATTATTTTACATATTTGCACAATATATTTTCTTTCACCTTAATAAAAATCTAATAGAAATATTCCAGATAAAGTAATGTGCTTCATAAGATAAAGTTGTCTTTTGTGCATCTTTCCTAATATACAATATAGGTGGGTTTTTTTAATGAATTGATCAGAACTCTACAAGTAATTGTAAGTGGGGTTGCAGTATAGATTTATATAAAACATCACCTGAATGATAGTTGCAATTTTTATTTTCAATTCCTTTCTTAATTGTTCTTTAGCATAAAATTTACATTTTACATTTTCCCTACAAATCTCATTGAATCATCATTTTTACCAAGTTACTCACACAGTTGAAACATTCTCTTCATATCAGTTTAGGAAGATCACCTGCTTAGGTTAAATGCATTTGTTGTTGTATTACTTCCTAGGGATTTTTATTTTTATTTTTGAAGTTTTATTTTGATAACATTAAACATAGATATGTGCAATTTAGGGGAATTTTTAAAAAAATATATGTTTCTAGTTGGTTTAAGGACTCTTACCTGTTGTAATATGCCTGAAGATTTTTATTTTTATACATACACACACAAACACACACACACACACACACAGAGTGGGGGGGGGGTCATTGTTTCATAATTGATTTGCTCTATTTGAATAATTGCAAATAATTGATTATTCTGGAAATATAAAAGTGTTTTTAATTTTTCTGATAATTTAGAAAATAATCCATTTGTGCAATATCTTCTCATTCTTCTCATATCTTCTCATTCTTCTCATTTCAATATCTTTCGGGTTTTATTCTCCATATCAAGATTATCTAGAACATGGGTGTCAAACTTGACTTGTCACATTGCCGTCATGTGATGTGTAATGACGGTTTCCCCATTCGCGGAGCTGTGGTGGGCATCGGCCACCAGTTTGACACCTCTGATCTAGAATTTTTGGGATATTAAAACATATTTTTGAGTAAATATAAATATCTTACCACTTTACTGTACCCAATGGAATGGACCAAGTTTAAATCAGTTTAGAGTTAGATTAACAATGCTCACATATTTGTATATTTGGCATCATACATGGTTATTCTTCTGGATACTTTTTTATTATTATTATTATTATATTGTAACTCCTCCATGCAGTATCTTTAAATGCACATTAAACCCTGACCTGGATCAGCTTGGAGATTCTAGCTTTTTTTTTTAATTAGACTCCAAAAATCTGTGAACTCAAGAGGGATGCAAAATAGTGGTTAGGAATTGAAGTGTATGAAAATCGCAGGCTCAGAAAAGAAGAACCAATTACATATTTGAGTTTCCAAATAAAATACCATTTAAAAGTATAATTCTGCATATTAAAAGTTTGATGGAACCTTCCAAAACTTCTAAGAATTGAAACTGATTACTATGCCTGTATTAGAGAAGTGGGATGGAACTATGGGATGAATAAAAAGGCCTGAGACATCAGGCCATGTCGGAGAACGTCATCACCATTATTCTGGTGTCCAGACGCCAGCTACAATCAGGATTTACACCCAGAGGGATTTCTGTGCCTGGTGTTCCCAGGAAGTTTCTCCTCAGTCAACCTTACTATTGCGCAAGTCTTAGACGTCCCTAAAGGACTTTTTCCCAACACCCATCTCTGTCAGGCGGCCACATTATCATCCGTGCTCGAGGTTGGGTCCTGGGACCCTATCATACCACCGGATGGTACCCATGTGTGATCAGTTTGTCCCCACCAGTTCTACATCACTATCCCACCTGGGATCTGTCCCTAATGCTATATTCCCTCACAGCCGCACCCTATAAGTCTCTGCGAACCTTGTCCTTATGCCACCTGTCCTTGAAGGTGGCCTTTCTGGTGGCAATCACACCCATCAGGAGAATTTCAGAACTCACCATGCTTTTGGTTCACCAAGATCTGTGCGTCTTCCATCCTGATCATGCCCAAGGTTAACTCCATGTTCCATAGGGCACAGGAATTGATGTTTCCCACCTTTCCCACCAGACCGTCTCATTCCTTGGACAAGAGGTGGCATATCCTGGATGTGTGATGGACACTGCTCCCTTGTTTCAGATAGAGGTTCTCTTTATATCCTTTCAGCACAATACTATGAGATGCAAGGTCTCCTCCTCAACTATTGGCCAAGGGCTCCAGAGCATCATTTCTCAAGCTTATGACCTGTAACACAGGCACATGCCTTGGCAGATCATGGGCCACTCTATCAGGAACATGTCCATGTCGGCGGCCTGTTCCACTCAGGCCTCCCTCAATGAGATCTGCAGGGCTGCCACTTGGTAATTGCCTACGCTCTTCATCAGGCATCACAGGATTGATGAGTGTGCCTCTGGCAAGGCAGCCTTTGGGCATCAGAGGGCATTCGTAGGGCAGTCCAACAGGGGGTTCTAACCAACCAGGAGTAGACCCCCCCCCCAGAACCATCGGCTTTGGCATGTCCCATACTTGGATGTTGGTTCCACCCACTATGAAGAAGAGGTTTTGGTTCTCACCTGATACACCCTTTCTTGCATGGTGTAGCCAACATCCGATGCCACCCAGAGTCTCTTTGGTCTCTTTGGACCCTGGGACATGGTCAATGTTCTGGTTGTTGTTTGGTTTGTTCCATTAATTGTTTGGTTGTTATAGCTTTTGACTGGAGAGGAGGGTCACACACATAAAGTCTGTTTCTCGGTCTTTGCCAAAGAGGGGGGGGGGCAGGGGCACATGCAGAGATAAGAATCATAACAGACTCAGTCCTTGTTGGCTGGCAAGACGGCGTCATCCCATACTTGGATGTTGGCTCCACCCTACAAGAAAGAGTGTATCAGGTGAGAACCAATGCCCCTTCTACCTGTTTAGTATGTATTTCCTTTCTCTTCTACTTTAAAATAGTTTGGCTTGTGGATTGTTCCATTCAATACTAATCTTTGGCCAAACTAAACTTTGAGATCTGTTGTATTTATTGTCAGCCCTGTCCTAGAATATATCTCTGAATATTGTAATAATTTTTCCTGTGCTTTCTCAGTCTTCAGAACTACATAGAAACCCCGTGGACTTAATTTTTCATGGTTTATACTGTTAATAAGTAATATTTTAGCACCAATGGTGCTCACTGTTCTTCAACGACTACCGTATTTTTCGCTCTATAAGACGCACCTGCTGATAAGACGCACCTAGATTTTAGAGGAGGAAAATAGAAAAAAAATATTTTGAGCCAAAAAGTGGGCTAAAATATTTATTACAATAACAGCGCATTTGAAAAACGCTTTCCCAGGCAGCCGGCTTGCTGGCCGGGGAAGCAAGCGATCCGGGACTGTGTGGCTTTGCGCCGTGAGGACAACAACGGCGCCCCACCACCTGTTCCTGCAGACGTGCTGCCTTGCGCCTCGTTTCCTCTTCCCGCCACCGCATTCGGAGCCCGAGAGGGGGAAAGAGAAGAATGGAGAGAGAGCCACGCGCCGGAGGCGGACGCCGCTGCCGCCTCAACAGCAGCCACGGGAGGGGAGTCGCTGGAGCTGCCCCTGGACTTTCCACAAGCCCAATGCCGCCAGCCCACATGCCCGCCTCTCCCCGCGGCGGCGGTGGCGGTAGTGCTGCCCAGAGCTCCGGCGTTGTCCGGGCTTCTCACTGCTGCCTCAACAGCAGCCACAGGAGGGGAGTCGCTGGAGCTGCCCCTGGACTTTCCACAAGCCCAATGCCGCCAGCCCACATGCCCGCCTCTCCCCGCGGCGGCGGCGGTGGCGGCGGTAGTGCTGCCCAGCACTCTGGCGTTGTCCGGGCTTCTCACTGCCGCCTCAACAGCAGCCACGGGAGGGGAGTCGTTGGAGCTGCCCCCGGACTTTCCACCAAGCCCAATGCCGCCAGCTCACATGCCCGCCTCTCCCTGTGGCGGCGGCGGCGGCGGTAGTGCTGCCCAGCGCTCCGGCGTTGTCCGGGCTTCTCCCGCCACGCGCAGCCCAGCAGCTCGCTCCGGCTGGCAGCGGCGGAGGAAGGCGAATGCGGCTTGGAAGCTGGCTGCTGGGATATTGCCCCCCCCTCTGCTCCAGCACCTCCCCCCCTCCCTGCCTGCATCTTCGCTCCATAAGACGGGGCTGATTTTTCATCCTACTTTGGGAGGAAAAAAACTGCGTCTTATGGAGCGAAAAATACGGTATTTGTTTCCTGATCAATTTGTAAAAATAAAGCATCAGAAGTTGATCTTTGTGAATTTTTGAGGGCCCAAGAGTTTTTCACTATATGGTTTACTTCTATATTTATTAAACAGTATAGTTGCTTTAAGATGTCTATAGAAATTGATAAATCAATCAAGTGAAATAATTAATTAATTAATGTATACGTATACTG
This sequence comes from Erythrolamprus reginae, assembly GCF_031021105.1. Classification (NCBI taxonomy): domain Eukaryota; kingdom Metazoa; phylum Chordata; class Lepidosauria; order Squamata; family Dipsadidae; genus Erythrolamprus; species Erythrolamprus reginae. The sequence goes on from NC_091950.1 coordinate 72,724,779, forward strand.
GAAATCCAAATTAAAATAACATTTCCATAAAAGCAATTATTTCAACAGTAGAAACTGAAAAAGAAACATTGTTTAAAACCATTGATGCAATTTCATTCTGTAATTGGGGATGAAGTTGCTAAACATAGGAGCCAGAAATAATTACACAGACTTCTTCTTTTTGTTTGGTTTGTTCCGTAAATGTAATGTATGAGTCAACTATATATACATTTCACAACCTGCATCGTGCAATCTGAAAGATACAGAGACTGCATAAATTGCTTCTGTTGAGAGCTCAGTAACCTGTGGTATGTACACACAATTAGGCAACTCCTTGAAACTGAATAATGTCCTAAAAATAACATGTTAATTGGGTTATTGAGAACTACGTATAGCTTCCTTTGAGACTAAGGTTAAAATGAAATGAAAATACGTTAAGATTTTACACTTTTTTGAATTTTCTTTATTTTTCTCCACAAACTCCATCCATATATCAATGTGCACATACCTTGAGATAATCAGTGATCCTGCTTTTCTAGGCTTCTATGGATAATTTAATTTAATTTAATTTAATTTAATTTAATTTAATTTAATTTAATTTAATTTAATTTAATTTAATTTAATTTAATTTAATTTAATTTAATTTAATTTAATTTAATTTAATTTAATTTAATTTAATTTAATTTAATTTAATTTAATTTAATTTAATTTAATTTAATTTATTTAATTTAATTTAATTTAATTTAATTTAATTTAATTTAATTTAATTTAATTTAATTTAATTTAATTTAATTTAATTTAATTTAATTTAATTTAATTTAATTTAAATTTAATTTAATTTAATTTAATTTAATTTAATTTAATTTAATTTAATTTAATTTAATTTAATTTAATTTAATTTAATTTAATTTAATTTAATTTAATTTAATTTAATTTAATTTAATTTAATTTAATTTAATTTAATTTAATTTAATTTAATTTAATTTAATTTAATTTAATTTAATTTAATTTAATTTAATTTAATTTAATTTAATTTAATTTAATTTAATTTAATTTAATTTAATTTAATTTAATTTAATTTAATTTAATTTAATTTAATTTAATTTAATTTAATTTAATTTAATTTAATTTAATTTAATTTAATTTAATTTAATTTAATTTAATTTAATTTAATTTAATTTAATTTAATTTAATTTAATTTAATTTTATGCTGCCCAATCCTGTAGGACTCAGGGCGGCTTACAACAATACAGAAACAATACAGTAGTAGAATAATAAAAGGAAGTCTAATATTAATAATAATTAAAAAACCCATTATAAACCCATACTAAAAATAACTCCGGATAAATTCCCTGTCCAATCTAACAACAACAGTTGATGGCAGCATCGAGTTAGCTTTTTTCTGTATCTCATTGCTGCCATCTAGTGGATGTCCTTCCTTCCTTTCCTTTCCTTTCCTTTCCTTTCCTTTCCTTTCCTTTCCTTTCCTTTCCTTTCCTTTCCGGAAGGAAGGAAGGAAGGAATGAAGGAAGGAAGGAAGGAAGGAAGGAAGGAAATAGTGTATAGCTCAATGTTTGGACATATGCTTTCCCCCCCTGAAGTATCAAGTTTCAATCTCCTGTTCCTCCATAGAATATTGGAAAAATATTTCCCTCCCTGACATCTTGCTGCAAATCACCATCAGCAATATTGAATTTGATGGACAAATGCTCTGGTCCAGTGAAAAATATACCTTCTGATATTCCTACTTGGTAGAAGAGGCCATTGATTCAAACACTAACCACATCTTTCTCAAGCACATGGTTTATTCAAATCGGAGGAGATGCAGAAGTTTAGAAGGGGCTAAAAAGACAAGACAAGTTGTTAAGGAAAAACTGTCAAGGTCTAACCTCCCTCTTATTGCCCCCTCCGATTAGTTAATACCTGGAGCACAATCCAATCATGAAAGTAATCAATATGCTTTCACCACCTCCCTGCTCCTAAAGGTTCATTTAATTAAACAATAAATAAATAGCAGAAGTGTGATGGAACAACACATTATTCTTTGTTTACAAAAATGCTGCAGGGCAAATAAAAGTGCTATAGGCGTTCTTAGTAAAACAAATGAGGAGCAGCTGCAGCCTCCCAGCTTTGGTTTGTATAGAGGTACATCTGCCCCCAAATCAAAAACAGCTAATAAAGATAAGCTGTAGTGGTCAAGAGCACACCCTGAAACTAGATTATCTCAAACTAGATAAATCTCAGTCTTTACAAAAGATGGTAGATAACAAATTTTATCATTTGTCTTCTACAAAATGATGTTTGGGAGACTGGCCATGCCTATCAAGGTAGTTTTTGGGGGATTTGGCAAATTTATTTTTAATTTGTTGATTTATATCCTCTACGACAGGAATGTCAAACTTGATTTCATTGAGGGCCGCATCAAGGTTGTGTTGACTTTGGGGGGGAGTGGGTGTGGCCAGGAGGGGTATGGCCAGCTCAACTTCACTCCTGCTGATGGTGCCTGTGGTGGCCCAAGTGTTTTGCCCACAAAAACGAGCTCCCAAGCTCTGTTTTTGCCTGCCACTAGCAGAAGGTTGCAGGAGGCCATGCCAGCTGAAAACAGAGCTTGGGAGCCTGTTTTTGCTGGCAGAAGCATTACAGGTTGTCTTCTCTGTTTCCAGGGCAGCCCCATGGGCCAAATCTAAGTACCTCGCAGACTACTGAGTTTGAGTTTGACATCCCTTCTTTAGGCGATCGAAGTGTATATAGTGCTTCCTTCCTATAATGCAATCCATTAAGTTGACTGGAGATTGTGACTGTTCCCAAATCATAAAACAGTCACGTTTGGCTGAGGACAAACTAGAAGTTAACTCTCCTTGCTCCTAGACCAGTGCTTCTCAATTATTTTCTGTTATACCTCCCCTGGGAAGATGTAAACATTTCATGCCCCCTCAAGTCTCTAATCTGGGCCCTGTTGTGATTCAGCCTGAGGCTGCTCAGGGACCAGCTGCGTCTCTGCTGGCTCCATGCCCGGAGGAGCAGGACAGCGAAGAGGAGGGGGCTGAGCAGTCGGACGTGGGAGAGGACAGTCAGGAATGGGACGAAGGAGAACAGCATGAGAGCCCCGGGGGGGGCCCTCCCCAGCCAGTAGCTTGGAGTCATTAGGTGATGACGCACAAGCTGTCATTGACATGCGACAGAGACATTCAGATCAAAGAAAGGAGCAGTTAAAGAAGTATTATCAACATTGAATTAGGAACAGCAGGGCTTGGGTGTGGTCCTCGTTAGCAGGGTTTAAAAGGAAGGCAAGCCCTTGAAGCCATGTGGAGTGTTATCAGTTGGAATTGCGGTGACCTGCTTTGTTCTCGGCGTCTCTGTTCCTGGCTTGTGGCCCAGCAGTTTGGAAGACCTGTGGGAGGTGTAGGTCTGCTATCTACAGCCTTGTCTTGGCAGCAAGAATCCTGTATTGCTGCATGGACTTTTGCCTTCGTGTATATATTGGAAGTTCCAGCGTGTTCCTGTTTGTAAGGACATTTTCTGTTACCTGTGTTTTTCTTGATTGTTATAAACTGCCTTTGCCTTTTACCGGTGTGTCTGGCTTATCTTTTTGGGTTGGTCTTAGCTTCCGGAGTGACCCAGACAGAACAGGCCCCAATAGAATTTTATTTATTATTTTATTTATTATAAATCTGCAAGCAAACTACAGTGGTACCTCAAGATACGAACCCCTCGTCTTACGAACAACTCGTGATACGAACCCGGGGTTCAGAAAAATTTTGCCTCTTCTTACGAACTTTTTTCAAGTTACGAACCGGCGTTCGGGAGGCTGCTGGGAAGCCCCCCGGCTGTTTTAAAAGGTGACAGCCAGGCAGCGGGGCTTCCCAGCAGCTTCCTGAACGCCGGTTCGTAAGTCGAAAAAAGTTCGTAAGAAGAGGCAAAATTTTTCTGAACCCTGGGTTCGGTTCGGGAGGCTTCTGGGAAGCCCCCCAGCCCGGCTGCGACCTTTTAAAACAGCCGGGCGGCTTCCCAGCAGTCGCCGAACGCCGAACGCGGAAGTTTGGGTTTGGCGTTCGGCTTCGGGAAGCTGCTGGGAAGCCGCCCGGCTGTTTTAAAAGGTCGCAGCCGGGCTGGGGGACTTCCCAGCAGCCTCCCGAACCCCGAACTTTTGCCAAACTTCCGGGTTCGGGGTTCGGGAGGCTGCAGGGAAGCCCCCCAGCCCAGCTGCGACCTTTTAAAACAGCCGCGCGGCTTCCCAGCAGTCTCCGAACGCCGAACGTGGAAGTTCGGGTTTGGCGTTCGACTTCGGGAAGCTGCTGGGAAGCCGCCCGGCTGTTTTAAAAGGTCGTAGCCAGGCTGGGGGGTTTCCCAGCAACCTCCCAAACCCTGAACTTTTGCTGAACTTCCGGGTTCGGGGTTCGGGAGGTTGCTGGGAAGCCCCCCAGCCCGGCTGTCACCTTTTAAAACAGCCTGGGGGCTTCTCGGCGGCCTCCCGAACGTCGAACCCAGAAGTTCGGGTTTGGCTTCGGCGTTCAGGAGGTTGCTGAGAAGCCCCCAGGCTGTTTTAAAAGGTGACAGCCGGGCGGCAGCTTTTTTTTTGCGGGGTTTTTTTTTGGTTGCACGGATTAATTGACTTTACATTGTTTCCTATGGGAAACAATGTTTCGTCTTACGAACCTTTCGTCTTACGAACCTCCCCCTGGAACCAATTAGGTTCATAAGATGAGGTATGACTGTATTGGCTAGGGAAGGCTGTTCAACCCACTTACCTGGGAGTAAGTCACACTAAACTCAGCGGAGCCTGTTTTTGGTTAGGCAGGCATAGGCTGCCATGGTTAGGGCTCTCTTTTGACACAGGGCCAGGCCTGCTTAATCAAGCCGATGTTTTGGGCTTGATGGCTTGACCCATAAGCGCTGCCTCTGCTGGGCACTCACAGCAAATGGCATGAAATGAGTGCCGTTCGAAGCTTTCACCCAGCTGTAAAGGATGCTCCTCCTTGTCCAGCAGAACGTTTGCCATGCCCTTCATGGTTACCATGGCACATGCTGAGAACAACAAGAACCCACGCAGCCACCTGGCCCTGCCTAGCTGCCTTCTCTTCTGAGCTAGGAGCAAGTGCAACTGGGAAAACACTCCCCATCCAGGGGAACTGATCAAGAGGGAGCATGCATGTTTTCTGCGGTCACACGCATTCCCTGGAATTGTGCCCCTCCAGGGGGGCACGCCCCACTATTGGAGAAGGACTGTCCTAGACCAACATCTAGCAAGTGATGAAAGCTATATAGCTGTGAATTAATTAATTAATTAATTAATTGTTCCACTTGTATGCCATCCATCTCCCAAGGGACTCTGGGTGGCTCACAACAAAGATTAAAACATATAAATAGTATTAATATATATATATTAATAATAGTGTGTGTGTGTGTGTGTGTGTGTGTGTGTATATATATATATATATATATATATATATACACATACATACACACACACACACACACACACACACACACATACATACAGTGGTACCTCGACATACGAGTTTAATTTGTCCCAGACCTGGGCTCGTAAGTCAATCAACTTGTATCTTGAACGAATGCCTTTAGACTTTGTTTTTTGCACCGAGATATCTGGAAGCAAGGAGATTCTTGTGCCATCTAGCGGAAGTTCGGCTCATATCCCGAATTTGAGCTCGGGTGTCGAACAGAAATTTCGCTCGTGTCCTAGCTCGTAACTTGGAATACTCGCATGTGGAGCAGCTCGTACCTAGAGGTACCACTGTATATATTTAGTTTATGCATGGAATTATTGTGTTGCATGGTTTTAATGTTGGGGTTTTAAATGTTTTTTAATATTAGGTTTGTTATACTGTGTTATTTTGTTGTGAGCCGTTCCGAGTCCACGGAGAGGGGCAGCATACATATCTAATAAATTATTATTAAATTATTAAAATCTCTTTAAAAACGGTTTTAATCCCTTAGTTAAAAATCATACCTGCCATTTATGGCTGGATACTCTCAGAATTTCCAGTGTGTTCAGCAATCCCAAAATATCCACCTGGTCTACTCTTCAATGTCATATGAGAACTTAAAACGACAAAAGCGCTTGGTTAGATAGCATGAATATTCACTTAATCCAATCTTCTGTTCTCCACAATGTCCAATCAATATATGCCTGTGAAATAAACAGGATGGTTTCCCTTCTGCCAATTCTTCTCAAAATATTTATCAACTTATTTTAAAAATTTTGCATATTCCCCACTTTAAAATTTCCAAGTGATTTACAATATAAATTCAAGTATTAAAAATTAATTTAAAATATATATCAAAAACATATGTAAAGTATAAACTACAAAATAACAAAATATTATAAAGATTTTAAAAAACAGCCCATTGTTTTAAAAGCCAGGGAGAATAAAAATACTGTATCTTCGTCTGATGCCAAAAGATAACAAGGATGGCAGCCATACCCTTCTGAGAAGGTATTTCAAAGTTCAAAGACATTGAGATATTTTGCAAGAGTTAGCAGACATATCTGCTGAGATTTTAGATATCATATCCTTTAGATTAGTGTTATAGTGAAATCTTCCTGCAGTATAGGGACTAATGGGCTTTCCAGAAATTGTCTTTTCCTCTGTGGGAACTGTAAGTTACCTTGTAATTATCCCTGTTTACATGACAGAACTCTTTTGCATGTCCCAGTAAGCCTTTGATAACTGTTGTTTTTGCTCATCCCTCTCTGATAACATTGAACTTCACATCTTAAGAGTTTTGGTATAATTAAGGTTTTGTTTTAAGCCCCTGTACTGCAGACAGCTTTTGCTTCAGTAACATTCAATTTGGTTTTTTCCCTTTGTTTGGTGAAAGTTCACTTCTGACAAAACGTCCAAGAATGCATTAGTCAATGATGACCTTAAGATTCAAGACTCAGAATCTGTCTTCACCCTAATTTTACACTTGCACGCAACTCAACTTTATCAGAATATGCAATTGTCTAAAACCTATTTACTCCTTTTTATAGACATACCTGTAATGCAGTCCAGATACCTGCTAACAGTCAATCATGGTCCTCTGAAATGTTTTTCAGTAGTTTAAATATATGTCCAAGTAAAAGATAAGCACTAATACATAAACAAAAAGAGCAGGAACTGCAAATCTAACATTGTCATTCTCTGAAAGCACGCATAAGATACTCCCCAAATTCTCCCAGAAATTTAAACCACTATATGTCAGTGTAGAAAATCTCTGATAAATGCAAATAAGCCAAGATGTGTTTGAAATGTGAACACTAACATTTCAATAATGGTTGATTTAAATCAAGTTCAGATCAAGATTTGATTAAAATTGCAGCTAAAGAATAAAATGGGGGGGGGGATCAAATAATGTATTGCTGCTGCTTCATTTTTGGCCAAATGAGATGACTACAACAGAAATGATATACTTTTAAAAGACATTACATTTGCAAAGTTATTTGCAGATAACTTCAAAGATTTCCCAGCAATACATTTTTTACATATTAATCATTTCCTTTTTATGGAGCAGAGTTGAGAAATACAGTAAAACGCAGCAAAACATTCTGAACTATCTAATAAAGAGCCTATAGACAACCTTTATTAGTCTGATTTTTTAAAAAGAGAAATACCTGTATCTTGTATGTAAGAATGAAGAGACCACTTGCTTTTCTAGGACAGCAGAATAAAGTTTGTAGGTACAAAAATTAATTTAGCTTATTGGTTAAATCAGCTTCTGGGTATGATCACCTTATTTAATGTTTATACAATTTTTTAAAAAGTTAAAAAAAAACTTTTTAAAACTTTGGGAAATATATGTGCCATCATATATAATGCACTATAAAATACATAAATAGTATATGTTGCAAAGAATAATCCAACAGAAAATGCTTTTCTCAAACCTATTCATACTCAGTTATATATTCATTAAGTTCAGAACGAAATACAAATAGCCAAAAGAAAACAGAGGAATTATTTTCAAGGGAAATCAGGGAAAATGGAAAAAGAGACTGAAAGCCTACATAAACTGGAAAGTGAGACTTCAATTCAGACAAAGAAAGGATGAAAGGAGAATAAGGATAAAAGGATATGGATTTGGGGAAAGGGAGTAGTAGATTCATAAAGAAATACTAGCCAGATTAAAACACATGAACAAAATATACTGTATCTGCTTCTCTTTTTTTCTTCCAAGCAAATCTTTCTATACACATTTTAGCAGAATGTGACACAAACAGTAGAGCACAATTCCACAAAAGCTGTGAGAGACAATTTGTGAAGTTGATAAATACTCCAATCTTAGACAGCCCCTCATGTCACACAGTGCCACCTCTGCCCCCCTTCCATCCTCCTTGGCCATGTACAGAATGAGATTTGTCCCAGAGTTTGAGACACTCCAAAGGTCCATAACTTCACAGACTCCATTGAGTCTCTGAATCACTTTTACATCTCTCTGAGGGGATTCTAAGGAACCTGATTCTATTTGACACCTTCGATTGATTCGAAAATTTGATTTAAAGAGGTGAGTCATCTAATCTCCTTTGAATCAAATCATCTCTTCAGAGCTCCACTCAGTCCTAGTTGGCATTAAGGGAAGGCCTACTGGGGGAATCCATGTTTTAAAAAGACAGACAAATGGTTGATACTGAGGTCACTTATTGATCAGCAGTAAGTGGCTTTCATTTTAATCCTGGATCAATAGTCAAATGTTTCTTCCATTTACAGATTTTTATCATTAGAATCTGTTAGAGGGAGCAAAGCCTAAAGGGAATTTAGGTTTTTCCCCCAGTAGAACAGGTTGAATCATGTACTATATTCTCTAACTGAAATAAATTCATGAAGCTTAAACATGAAAGAAACATGGGATGATGCAAACAATTTTATGGAGACATTTAAAAAGTCCATATTATGAGTCGCATAATAGAATCTGTTCCATTAAAATATTTACTACATTAAAATTGTTCTGTTTTTAAGTGCCACAAGGCTTTGTTGTTTTCACTGTAAGGGATCATCATAACTACTATTTTGCAATATGGTAGTAAAAAGCATTTACCCATGTAGGAATCATCTTCATTGGATTTAATCATGCTTTTTTTTGCTGGAATCTGGCCAAGTATAAAAATCATTTAAAACACCAGGACATCTGTATAAATAGTATCCACACTAGTTATTTGTTAATAATTTCAACAATTACAACTAATACTTTCAAGACTTGAAACCATGTGTTTCAATGCTATACTTTTTAAGAGATTGCTAGTCATACAATTTAAAATAATTACAGGAATTATTAATGAACACTAAAGCCAAGCGATTGAGTGTGTGTATGTACATATACATAAACATATGCATCTGTTGACACTTATATTTCCCTTTTCTCTTTCCTTTTTTATTTTTTTATCTCAGTGCTTTTTTAAAAAGTAAAATCCTCTACTTTTTAACTGATATCATGAAACATGGCAAAAAACAAAAGACTAGACTTGAAAGAAAAAAGAGAGAAGGGGACAATTTAATTAAAAATTAAACATGCCTGGGATAAACATATATCCATCCTAAGATAAAATACAGAAAATAGTATAAGGCAGACTAGATGGACCATGAGGTCTTTTTCTGCCGTCAGACTTCGATGTTTCTATGTTTCTAAAAATATATGATACTTTATATAGAGGAAAATTCACTAGATCTTAGCCACCCCGAGTCTACGGAGAGGGGCGGCATACAAATCTAATAAATAATAATAATAATCTTTCTTTTCAGGTAAAAAAAAGCAACCCCCACAAAAAAACCCCAGATTTAATTTATGAGTATTCTTCTTTGAAGAACTAGATTATTTTAGTATTTGTGTTCAAAACTTATGCATGATACTGTAGCATAGCTAGTATTATTATTAATAATTCCATATGAAATTATTAAGGGAAGCAAAAAACTTTGCCAAAATATGCACGTATGTGCATCCCTGTGCAAGATTTTGCTACCTGCACAGCAGTGAAGGGCTGCAAACATTTTTACTACCATACTCTGGGCGTGGCTTATTTTGTGGCTGTGGTTTGCCAGCCATGTGACCAGGTTGGAGTGGCTTGACACTCATGTAACTGGGGGTGTGACTTAAAGGACGTGTGACTGGTTTAAAGGTGGCCATCTTGACATCACTCAGGTCAAAGGTTTGGGTTAGGGTTTGGGTTAGTGTGTCTGGCCTTTCCTTGCCTCAAAGAGATACAATTTCCCTATCTATTTACTATTATTGAACATCCATTTAATTCTATGTATATATGGCATATGTGTACATACATATTACACACAGGCACACAAAAATATACATTATCTACTATATAAACTGTACAGTATGTGTATGTACACACACACACAAATGCACAACTCTTCTAAAATTATACACGTTCAACCTCATTTACTGTGATAGGAAAAACATACCAAAAGCCCAGAAGGGAAAAAAGAAAAAAAATATTCTACCAGTTCTGCATACCTGACCAAAATTTTGCTATCAATTCTGTGCACCTGACCGTACCCGCACGAGTCCATCACTATTGCACAGGTGTAGGAAGCAAAATTGCTCTCAATCCTGAATTTGCGCACGCAATTAGCCATACCGGAAGGAGGCCACCACTGAACATATTGCATTTTTTTTTTGTCTTTGCAGAGCCTTGGTGATTTTCACGATGCATCCAGCCACCGGTTTGACACCTCTGCTGTGGACTCCTGACATCAATCTAGCCAGGTATAGTATTCTGGTTGGGGAATTCTGGGAGTTGACATGAAGACATCTTAAAGTTATTAAAGTTGAGAAACTCTGCTATGGGCTATTTATTCTGATATATTCTAAACCTACACGGTACAATTTGCAAGTTTCACATATGTATGTAAGTGTTATCATAATACTTTTGTTTTGTTTGTTTTTTGTTTTGCTAATGCAAAATTTCACAAAGTAAAATTGGTCCGTTTAAATTTCTTTAAAAGGAAAATTCTTGATAAGGTGATGATTGGACTTACTATTGCAAAGAACTAACTATATCTTTAAGTGTTTTCATTCTAGTACCCAGGTGCTTTGAGTAACCCTGATTTACACATGATCCATAAAATTGGAGTCTCCGGAGAGGGGTGGCCTACAAATCTAAATAATAATAATAATAATAATAATAATAATAATAATAATAATAATAATAATAATAAAATACAAGCTCCATATAATAACTAATCTGTCAAACAGGCAATCACCTTGTTTTCCACCCTTGCTCTGAAAAAACAGCATTGTTATTTTCAGTGTCATCATATTCCTATATAGTGGCATCTTCATGTCTCTTGTATTAATTCTGAGGGTGTTTCCTGGATGAAGAACATGAAGGAGTTCCCCCACATGTCCTATTCTGTCTTGGATTACCACTAGACATATCTCTGTCACTCTGCTTATTTCCCTTGTTTGTACGCCCAGTGCATAACAGGTTTAAGTGTTTGCCCTTATTCTCATTATCCAAAGAACTGATCTACCACGCCGGTAGAGAAGCACCATTATTCTCTGCCTCATAACCTATCCTTTTTTTAAGGCCAGCTATTAAATATTGAACCGTGTTCAAAAAGGTATGCAATCCTATTGTCCAGGACAATCTTAGGATTTCAGAAGTCTTTTGTTGTGTTTAAATCAGATGGACTGTGAGTTGTGAGAAAGAATGAGGATGAATGAATTGCCAATTGTGAGGATGAATGAGGAAGGAAATCATTTTTCTGTCTGCCAAAGAGTGCTCTCATTTGTATGTTTTTGCAGAGATTTATTTGCATAAACAATAACTCTCCTGTTTTATTATTCTCACTTTCCTAAACAACCAGCGAGGAGGAGAGAGATTGTCCAGATTTGAATCAATCAAGATATAAATGTCACTAAGACCCATATATTGGCCTGGAAGAAACACAGTGAAAGATAGTTTCATCGAGAATATTAAAGATAGTATAGAGAATTATCCATACATTTTACCTTTTACCCACAGCTTTTTGGTGCTTAAGTAACACTTGGAAGCATTCGTGTAGAAAGTGCCCTTGGCCTTCTACAAAGATCGAGATTTAACCTTTTTGTTCTCTGAGTCACACTTATTAAAGCAATCAACCCAAGTTCTTTTTGTTTTGTTTTTTCAAGAGAGAAATGAACTCCTTAGTTATTGTGAATGGATAATATGGGTTACATTTTTGCTAATCCTTGACGACAATACAATCTTATTTTTAAACGTTTTATTATTATTATTATTATTATTATTATTATTATTATTATTATTATTAATTGGATTTGTATGCCGCCCCTCTCCGTGGACTCGGGGCGGCTAACAACAGTAATAAAAACAGCATGTAACAATCCAATACTAAAACAACTAAAAAACCCTTATTATAAAACCAAACATACATATAAACATACCATGCATAAATTGTAGAGGCCTAGGGGGAATGAATATCTCAGTTCCCCCATGCCTGATGGCAGAGGTGGGTTTTAAGGAGCTTACGAAAGGCCAGGAGGGTGGGGGCAATTCTAATCTCTGGGGAAGTTGGTTCCAGAGGGCCGGGGCCACCACAGAGAAGGCTCTTCCCCTGGGTCCCGCCAAACGACATTGTTTAGTTGACAGGACCTGGAGAAGGCCAACTCTGTGGGACCTAACTGGTCTCTGGGATTCGTGCAGCAGAAGGCAGTCCCGGAGATAATCTGGTCCAGTGCCATGAAGGGCTTTATAGGTCATAACCAACACTTTGAATTGTGACCGGAAACTGATCGGCAACCAATGCAGACTGTGGAGTGTTGGTGTGACATGGGCATATTTAGGGAAGCCCATGATTGCTCTCGCAGCTGCATTCTGCACGATCTGAAGTTTCCGAACACTTTTCAAAGGTAGCCCCATGTAGAGAGCATTACAGTGCCTTATTGCTTCTCTTTAGTAGTAGTTCCCTTTACACAGGGGTGGGCTACTGCCCGGGGGGGAAGGCAGTGGAGTAGCGAAAATGGAGCTCCACCCCAGAGCACCCAATCTGCACTGAAATATGTTGAAAGAAAATGCAGGGCGTCCTGCATAAGCCACACCTACAGTGTGGTAGTAAAAATTTTGGTAGCCCTTCACTGGTACTACAGTATTTCTCTCTCTTAAAACAACCAAGGCAAGCTTTTGAATTGTTAGAGTTTTTTCTTACTTTTTCTCACTGAAAATAAGCTATATTTTTAGTCTTTAGTTCAGGCAGAATCAGAATCTACTAGTGGACAATACTGTGAAATAAAATAGCAGCTGAAGGAAGCAGTAGTCTTGTTTAACATTCATGACTTTTACCCTGACAGTGCTCTTTCAATTCCAAAGTTCAAATGCAGTTTGAATGACAGTGGCCTTTCTACTGGAACCATAGATCCTTTAACCCATGTGAATTCATGAACTGTCTTGGGTGGAAGTTTACATTAACCCGTATGGCACACCAGTGACTTTTCCTCGCTGTCAATTTGTTCTAGCTATTCCCTGAAGACCCTGCATGCATGCACCATTTACCTATCATCAAATAGGACAGAATGCATTTGTGCAAAAGCTTCAGATCGATTGTTGACTTGGATTAGAAGGATCACAATTCATAATTGTCTTCATTATACATCCAGATAGCTGTATATTGAACTTTTACATTTTTTCCCAAGGCAATTATCATTACAAGATGGAATCTAGGAGACATGTTTCAGACATGGTGCTAAAAAGGTGCTATCCATTATCTCCCCCCCCCCCCCATTCACATTTGCTTGCTAAATCTTTCATCAATACTACTTATAGGTTAATAATTTCCACTATAGCTAAATGTCTATGGGGATTCTCAGTCATCCAGGTCATGGTTGTCCCAAAGGTGCTTTTTGAAAGAACACCCTTCGAATGGTGGGGGAGTATGAACAGATTTCCAGAAAAATTGTAGACTATAGGAACCATTTGTGCTTCATTTTGAGATGGAGACAACACAGAGTCATCCCCAACAGCCTGTGCCTATGTTCAACAGAAAAATGCAGAAAACATCCTGAGAAAGCAGAACTCCAACTTCTCAATAAAAGAATAAAATAGATTAATTTTATTATTGAAGTTTTAAACGGGAGAGTGGAACACAAACTCCAAAAGCTTAAATCACCTTTACCAACAGAAGTATTGGAACAGGTCACAGGATTTATAAAGAAGACACAACTAATACAACACAACAAGAGCAAAGAATAACAAAAGGGAGATTTTTCTACCCTACAGTTTAGACAGGAAAAACATACAAAACAGAAAAACTAACTCAGATGGATAGTGACATGTCTCAGAAAACTGATCTATGGTGAGAAATCTGTCCGACAGAGGGCTTATCCAAACAGAAAATAATGTTTTGGCCAAAGGACTCAATTTTGTAGTAACATCAAAACAGATACTAATCCAGAGGTGAATTTCACCAGGTTCTGATAAGTTCTGGAGAACAGATAGCAGAACTTTTGAGTACAGTATTTCAGAGAACTGGTAAATACCACCTCTGACTGGACCCAGCCCCATCAAATCTCTGCCTCCCAAGTCCCAGTTGATCAGGAAGAAATGGGAATTTTGCAGTAACTTTCCTCTGGAGTGGGGAGGGAATTGAGATTTTGCAGTATCCTTCTCCTGCCACGCCCACCAAGCAACACCACGCCCACTAAGCCACGCCCACAGAACCAGTAGTAATTTTTTTGGAAACCCACCATTGTACCAATTGTAGACTCCTCACTACCACAGAGTCAGCCATCAAGAACAATAAACTGGCAGAACTAGAGGCAGAACAATTAAGGATTGAAGGTACCTGCAGCCCTCGCCAGTGCTAAAACACCCCCTTCCAACTCCACAATTCAAGAGAGCATTGACATTCTTAGGAAGAGAGCCAAATATCCTGCCAGCTGATAAAGGAAGATGCACAGTCATCCCGAACACAGATGACTACAAGGCCAAGGTGAACAGACTTCTGAAGGACACTGTACATATGAGACTCTGAAGAGAGACCCCACCAGCAGTTACAAGAAAAAGGTCATTGATTTCTTGCAATACTTACTGAAGGACAATGCCATCAACAAGCCACAATATTACCATCTTTACCCTGGTGAAGTCATCCTGTTCACATTTATCCACAAAGAAGAAATTCCATTCAGGCCAATTGCCAGCAGTATCTATACTGTCACCTACAACATCGCAAAACATCTAACCACCTTATTAGCTCCTCTAGTTGGCAATGCCTCCCACCACATCAACAAATCATAGGACTTTGCCAGCAAGTCGTCTCCACCCCGTGTCAATTCAGTGAAGCTGTGGATGTGATGTGCCAGTGCCTGAGGGTCTGGATGGAAGTTAACAGGCTCAGACTTAACCCTGACAAGACTGAGTGGCTGTGGGCATTGCCTATGAAAGATTCCTTTAATTGTCCATCTTTGGTTCAGTGGGGGGAGGGGGAAATTGCCCCACTCAGAACGGGTTCGCAATTTGGGTGTCTTCCTAGATCCACAGCTAGGATTAGATCACCCTCTGACAGCTGTGGCTAGGCGGACCTTTGCATAGATTCGCCTAGTGCACCAATTGCAACCATACCTGGATTAGGAGGCTCTTTTCATGGTCACTCATGTGCTTATCACCTCACACTTGGATTATTGCAATGCACTCTACATTGGGCTACCCTTGAAGAGTGTTCAAAGGCTGTAGCTGATCTAGAATGCAGCTGCACGAGCTGTTGTGGGTGCACCTAAGTACACCCACATTTTATATCGATCCTCTGCGGACTGCACTGGCTTCTGATTGGTCTCCAGATGCAATTCAAGGTGTGGGTTATTACCTTTAAAGCCCTACATGGCTTAGGGCCAGACTATCTTCAAAAGCACCTTCTACTGCATAGCTCCCAGTGACCGATAAGGGCCCACAGGGTTACTCTTCTCTGGGTCACATCAGCTAAACAGTATCGGCTGGGCCCATGAGGCAGGGTCTTCTCTGTGGCTGCTCTGTCTCTTTGGAACCAGCTACCTCCCGAGATCTGGACTACTCCCATCCTACTGGCCTTCCGAAAAGCCATAAAGACCTGGCTTTTCCGGCAGGCCTGGGGTCGTTGATCAGATGGCATGCCATCAAGATCTGACCAGGAAAGAGATGTATGTGATCTATTAGCTGTTTTAGTTGTTCATCGCAGGTTTTAAATTATGTTGAACTGTATTTTATATTGCATTTTATGTCTATTTGGCTGTGAGCTGTCCAGAGTCCTCTGGGAGTAGAGAAGCATATAAGCCTAAATAGATAGATAGATAGATAGATAGATAGATAGATAGATAGATAGATAGATAGATAGATAAATAAATAAATAAATAAATAAATAAGGTTTGGAAACTAAAACTGAATCTGGAGGAAACCATGGTTTCCTATAATGTGACTTCCTGCTTCATCTGCATTCCAACAACTAAAGCTTGTCACAGTAGTGAAGGAAAAGCTGTTACAAGACAACAACTTAAGTGACAGAATCAACCTAACCTAAGACCAGATCACATATGTGCCATGCTGGACCTCTGCCTGACCAATACTTATTTTAAATACAACGAAGATTTCTACAGACATAAATATGACTGCGCCATGGGTTCACCTGTGTCTCACATTGTGGCCAATCTCTATATGGAAGAGGTAGAAACTAAAGTCCTAGATTCCTTCACAGGAATTCCATCCACTCATGGGTATAGGTATGTGGATGATACTTGGGTCAAAAACTTCCATAGAGCCACCAAGATTAGAGTTTAGGATTCTCCTCAAGGCCCGAATTTTCAAGGAACATTTCTGACAAGACAGCCAGTTTCTTTCCTTGACATAACTCACTTTCCTTCCCTCTCTCTCACTTACACCCACTATATTTTACAATGGAAAACTGGAATTCGGAAGTAATTTGCGATGAGTCAACTTATAGAAATGTTCTTGGCAGTGTCACATGACCACATAGTATGAAATGTACTTTGCTACCTCAGCTTTTAGAAAAGGGCAGGACCTGCTTGTTTTTCCTGGAAAAACATGATAACTTGTAAGGTGTGGTAACACGTTCTCATTAAATGAGGATATTTTTTATTATAACCTCAGGAGAATGGCAATAGGTGAGACTTGTATACCTGTATGACTGTCACTCATGATACTATTTTGCAAGGGATTGGGGCCTGTCTTCCCCGGACCTGGAGAAAAGTAGTTTAGAGTGACATATCAAAAGAACATACAGATAGGAAAGTTGCAACATCATCAATATATGAAGAAGTAATGTTGGATTTAATCAAATAAAGAAGTTATAGAACCAGGGTATAATCCAGCAGATTCTGACAAGTTCTGGAGAACTGGTAGCAGAAATTTTGAGTAGTTTAGAGAACCAGCAAATACCACCTCTGGCTGGGCCCAGAATAGGGTGGGAATGGGTGTTTTGCAGTATCCCGCCCCTGGGGTGGCATGGGAATGGAGATTTTGCAGTATCCTTCCCCTGCCATGCCCACTAAACCATGTCCACCAAGCCATGCTACGCCCACCAAGCAATGCCACCAAGCAACTGTGTTCTTTTTGCCGACGATGTAAAACTTTTCAAAACCACATTTACTCTCCAAAAAGACCTCGACTTTGTTTCAGATTGGTCTAACACCTAGCAACTTCAAATATCAACCAGCAAATGTTCTACCCTCCACATCGGCAAAAAGAATCCGAACCTCATATATAAACTGAATAAACAAAATCTCACAGCCAACCCCCACTCAGTAAAAGACCTTGGAATACTAATATCAAATGATCTAAGTGCCAAAGCCCACTGCAACAATATCGCCAAAAAGGCTTCTAGAGTTGTTAACCTGATCCTATGTAGCTTCTGCTCTGGCAATCTCACGCTACTCACCAGAGCCTACAAAACTTTTGCCAGACCCATCCTTGAATACAGTTCATCTGTCTGGAACCCATACCACATCTCAGACATCAACACCTTTGAAAATGTCCAAAGATACTTCAACAGAAGAGCCCTTCACTCCTCCACTCGAAACAGAATACCCTACGAAAGCAGACTATCAATCCTTGGTCTTGAAAGCTTAGAACTACGACGCCTAAAACACTATCTAAGTATTGCCCACAAGATCATATGTTGCAACGTTCTACCTGTCATTGACTACTTCAGCTTCAATCGCAACAACACAAGAGCATGCAACAGATTCAAACTTAATATTAATCGCTCCAAACATGACTGTAAAAAATTTGACTTCAGCAACCGAGTTGTCGAAGCATGGAACTCATTACCTGACTCAGTAGTGTCAACCCCTAACCCCCAACATTTTCCCCTTAGGCTATCCATGATTGACCTCTCCAGGTTCCTTAGAGGTCAGTAAGGGGCGTGCATAAGTGCACCAGTGTGCCTTCCGTCCCCTGTACCATTGTCTCTCCTTATCTCATTTATCTTTTCTTCCTTTCAAATTTGTTCACCTATACTTTTATATCTTTTCTTCTATTCGTTTCTTTAGTTATATTACTACATATCTATTCTCTTCAATGTGTATTATGTATTGGACTAAATAAAGAAATAAATAAATAAGCTATGCCCACCAAGCCATGCCACGCCCACCAAACCATGCCCACCAAGCCACGCTATGTCCACTAAGCCATGCACACAGATGTGGTAGTAACAAAAAAAAAATGGATTTCACCACTGTATAGAACCTATAGCCGTGATGGCGAACCTATGACAAGCATGCCACAGGTGGCAGGCAGAGCCCTCTCTGTGGGCTTCAAGCTGTCGCCCAGCTCAGCTCCACTGCGTGTGCCAGTGTTCCTTCCTCTGGCCACATGCACAGGGGTTTGGGGGGAGGATGGGGGTCACACACGCAGGCATGAGAGGCCAGGGGAATGCGGGTAGGTCACACACGCATGCATAGGGGCAAGACACACATGTGTATGTGTCATGCACGCATTGCCTTATGGGTGCTGGCACGCACAGGTGTTTTTGGCACACGATGAGAAAAGGTTAGCCATCACTGAACTATAGAATAAAGAAAGAAAAAGGTGCCCAAGGAATTGCACTCAGCCTGCAAACATAATTTTATGAGCTTTGAGCTCTCTTAGAAAGGATGACATCAACAAGGTGCCTCCCCCCCCCCCATTTTTTCAGGTAGTGGATGGGTGGAATTTTAAGTAATAATATGGATTCTGTATACTTTACTGAGCCATGCAATATAGCACCCATTTCACCCATTAAGGCAGTTCCGGCCCTCATTCATTTTTCCATATCCAGGAAGTTCCAGTATGGCTATCTGGTCAAGAGAAGTTATTTCACTCTGACATAGAGGATTTGCAAATGAAAAGAAAGTGGCATATAAGTCCGATTCATAAAATAAAATAAATAAATAAAACTCAAATGGCAGGAGTTTTCACACTTTGTGGAGCCATAACTCCTAAAATAATTAATGAACTTAAATTGTTTCTCCCATTTTAACACAATTACCAAACTCATATAGGATTTCTATTCTGCCTGGCGAAGTTGGCTGCTGGTTTGTCCAAGCAAAACAGAATGTGCTCTGGCAGCAATCCCCCTTGCATGGGCAAGCCAGGCTTATACGATAAATCAATATGAGAAGTTGTTCTTGGGGCTTCAACAGACTTCGTACTATTACAACAGTTCACACTGTCTTCAAGTCAACTTTGGCAAGGTTAGTCTCACCTTACATCTCTTTCAGTGTTGACTCTTCTTGGAGTAGGATCTTGATGCATACTGAGCATGCTGGTCTCCTGGACGTATACCATGGTAGAAAATGTGCAATGCTCAGGGTTTGCAGAGTGGTGTCGGGACCAAACACAATGCCATTCAGGAGGATGACCAGGAAGAGACAGCTTTGGAAGAAGGGAAAGATCAGACTAGACAACAGAATCTTGATCATGGTTCAATTATCTTAAACATAGAGTTGGGTTTTTTTTAAAATAGGTGTATGATCTTGTACCAGCAAGCCAGCAAAAGCTGCTATATTGTGTCTAGACAAAGAGGAAGTAAATGGGATGCCCCATAATTAAGAATACTTGCCACATAGGAAGGTTTAAATGTTGGAATTGACACATAGCCAGGGAAGCAGAAATAGGAACAAATCATGGGGCTTAGCACACAGGGAGATCATATTAAATCAATTCTCATAGTGAAAGCCGGCAAATCATATTTCTTTTGTATTAAACATTCTGTTCCCCTGGCCCTCCTCCTTACATATCACGAAATCCCCCAAGCAATGGCATATAGAACAATGCAATGGACTTGAATTATCTATCAGAGTGGTGCATCCTTTAAAAATGATTTGACAGAAGTGCTTTGGACATAATGTGAGCATCTCTCTCTCTCTCTCCTATTCATATAAGCACTTTTGGGGATGATCCTAGAAAAAATGCCATTGCTTCAAGAGTTGCATTAGATACGCTCCTGTAATGATTCAATTAATTGATTTATTGATTTATTCAGTTTAGGGCGTACAATGTCAGAAAAATCTGCACATGCTAGCCAAGGAGAAATTTCCCGACAGAAAAATTAATCAGCAGAATGACTTTCTTCCAAAACAGTGATGGGTTACTGCCAGTTCAAACCTGTTCTTTAGAACTGGTAGCGATGAGTCCAAGCCGAGAGAGAACCTGGTTCTCTATATCCCTGAAAGTGGGCCCACCTGCCCACCCCTGGGTTATTCTGATCTTTATCTCTGCTTCTGGAACCTAGCTGATCTGGGGCAGTGGATTGAATTGCCGCTGCGCAGCTGTTTTCCATGCTCCTTGCTAGTTTGCAACAGGGAGATTGGACTACCATTGATTAAAATAATCAAAATAAATGATGAAGAGGAGGAATTTCACAAGTCTGGGAGATGGAGGTAAAGGCAAGGAGATCACAGTTTTACTCATTGCCTTCAAACTGTTTAAATTATCCATGAAGTCTAGACCAGATGTTTTTAAAAAATCATTAAAAAAAAAACATTTGCCTACCATGCAATGCACAGTACTAGGAATTTTTATGCACCATGACTCAGCTGCAATTCTACCACTTTGCCATTATTGTAAAATTTCTGTAAAACATACATTTTGTACAAAAGAAGTAATTTTTAATAAGAAGCTTTCAATATTTTTGTGTGATTTTTATATGGGAGTTTTGTGCGATTTGAACATTATTTCAAGGATTTCCTCAGGATAAAATGGTTAAGAAAGGCTCGTCTAAACTATGTCAGATGGGTTTAGCCATTATTTGGGATTAACGGGAAAGCACAAAATTTATACCGAGTTGATCAACATTTATTGTTATTTCTGATTGATGTTTGTTTGTTTGTTTGTTTGTTTGTTTGTTTGTTTATTAATTAAATTATTTGCCACCCCTCTCCGTAGATTCGGGGCGGCTAACAACAGTAATAAACAGCATGTAACAAATCTAATGTTTAAAATAATTAAAAAACCCTTATTAAAATCAAACATACACACAAACATACCATGCATAAGTTTTATAGGCGTAGGGGGAAAAGGGTAGTTCAGTTCCCCCAAGCCTGACGACAGAGGTGTGTTTTAAGGAACTTACGAAAGGCAAGGAGGATGGGGGCAATTCTGATCTCTGGGGGGAGCTGGTTCCAGAGGGTCGGGGCCGCCACAGAGAAGGCTTTTCCCCTGGGTCCCACCAGATGACATTGTTTAGTTGATGGGACCCGGAGAAGACCGACTCTGTGGGACCTAACCGGTCGCTGGGATTCATGCGGCAGAAGGCAGACCCACATGTATTCTGGTCCGATGCCATGAAGGGCTTTATAGGTCATAACCAACACTTTGAACTGTGACTGGAAACTAATCGGCAACCAATGTAGACTGCGGAGTGTTGGTGTAACATGGGCATACCTGGGGAAGCCCATGATTGCTCTCGCAGCTGCATTCTGCACGATCTGAAGTTTCCGAACACTTTTCAAAGGTAGCCCCATGCAATGTTCCCTCTAATTTTTTTCAATGTGGACGGAAAAGTATAGTGTCTGAGTGACAGTTGTTGATTTCCTTCAGCATGGGACAGAGGTTTGATGTAATCTGTGATATTTTAAAGTGTTTTCTACATGTTTTCTGGTTTATTTGTTGAGAACTGATTCCTTATCTTTTCAGAGTAGCTTATTTTTGCTGCTCTGATCTTGTTAATATGGTTTTGGCCTGATTGTATGGCCTTCTATCACTTCTTTTGTAGGCTTCCTCTTTGGTATGATGTAGCTGCTTAAGTTTAGCTGTGAACTGTATATTCTCAGATTTCTGGTCAGCACACTTAGGTCTGCACAAAAATTGACCTATGATGTTACAATTATCTGTGAGTTCATCCAAGTCTGCAGAGTTAACTTAATAGACATTGTAATCAGTGCAGTCAAGGCAAGCCTGTAGCTTTAGCTTTGCCGCCTCAGTCCAAGTCCTCACTGATTTAATTGTTGGTTTCATGGTTTTAAGTCTTTGTCTGAAAGTAGGTACAAAGTGAATTAGACAATGATCAGAGTGACCTAGAGTTGTACTGATTAAACCTGTAAATAAGTCTTCATACTTAAAAAATAAGAGCAGTGCCGATTCAGAGGAAACATCGACTTCATGTAGTTCAAGTGCCCTTTCTTCAAGTGGCTATGAAGGTGTCTATTGGAATGCCATGAACAGATATTATTTATTTATTTGTTTGTTTGTTTGTTTTGTCCAATACACAGTGAGGGTTTTAGTGGGTATATACATCAGGGTGATTCAACACAAAAATATGTAACCCTTCCCTGGCGCAGAGCTGAAGGGATTGGATACTGTAGCTTAGAGGATAATTCTCTGCCTTACAAGGCAAAGGTTGCAGGTTCAAGTCCCAGTGGGTATGGCTAGCTGATGACGCCAAAATAAGGCCGAAATAGATCTATCCTCGTCTCCCTTAATTTTCAAATTCAGCAAAAAAACATGTTTTATATATATATATATATATATATATATATATATATATATATATATATATGTCACATGTTTAAGCTGAATTTGAAAATTAAGGGAGACTAGGATAGATATATATATATAGATATATATATAACATGTTTTTTTGCTGAATTTGAAAATTAAGGGAGACGAGGATAGATCTATTTCGGCCTTATTTTGGCCTCATCAGCTAGCCATACCCACTGGGACTTGAACCTGCAACCTTTGCCTTGTAAGGCAGAGAATTATCCTCTAAGCTACAGTATCCAATCCCTTCAGCTCTGCGCCAGGGAAGGGTTACATATTTTTGTGTTGAATCACCCTGGTATATCTACCCACTAAAACCCTCACTGTGTATTGGACAAAACAAACAAACAAACAAACAAACAAATAAATAAATAATATCTGTTCATGGCATTCCAATAGACACCTTCATAGCCACTTGAAGAAAGGGCACTTGAACTACATGCAGTCGATGTTTTTTTATGTTTTTTTATGTCGGATCACCCTGGTATATTGAAGGAACGTCACAGCTCCTTTTTGCCTCTAGGTCCAACCCAGGACCATTACAAGGCAGTTAATTTTTTATTTATAGCCGACAACTATATTCTGTATGTGTCAAATGTTTTTTTAGCTGGAATTTTTTAAAATTAAGGGAGACTAGGATGGTCCCATTTCGGCCTTGTTCTGGCCTCATCAGCTAGCCACACACTTCCTTACTGGGATTTGATCCGGTGGACTCTGCCTTGTAAGGCAGAGAATTAGCAATTTGAGCTATCCGACCTAGAGGCAAAAAGGAGCTGTGACGTTCCTTCAATATACCAGGGTGATCCGACATAAAAAAACATATAGCCCCTCCCTGGTACACAGCTGGAAGGGATCTGTAAGGCAGAGAATTAGCAATTTGAGCTATCCGATCAGATCCCTTCCAGCTGTGTACCAGGGAGGGGCTATATGTTTTTTTATGTCGGATCACTCTGGTATATTGAAGGAACGTCACAGCTCCTTTTTGCCTCTAGGTCGGATAGCTCAAATTGCTAATTCTCTGCCTTACAAGGCAGAGTCCACCGGATCAAATCCCAGTAAGGAAGGGTGTGGCTAGCTGATGAGGCCAGAACAAGGCCGAAATGGGACCATCCTAGTTTCCCTTAATTTTAAAAAATTCCAGCTAAATAAACATTTTATATATATATATATATATATATGTGTGTGTGTGTGTGTGTGTGTGTGTGTGTGTTTTTGTAGATTTTCACAGGTACAGGTATGATGGTCTTGGCATATTCGGGTTTTTTCCCGTGTAGGATTTGGAAATTTCTGGTGACGTTTCGACGAGGTCCCACTCGTCATCTTCAGGCTGGTGGTTTTGTCCATTCGCCCTAGAACAAGGACAGAAACACCAGCCTGCTGAATTTGAAAATTAAGGGAGACTAGGATAGATCTATTTCGGCCGGCCTTATTTTGGCCTCATCAGCTAGCCATACCCACTGGGACTTGAACCTGCAACATTTGCCTTGTAAGGCAGAGAATTATCCTCTAGGCTACAGTATCCAATCCCTTCAGCTTTGCACCAGTGAAGGGTTACATATTTTTGTGTCGAATCACCCTGGTGTATTGAAGGAACATCACAGCTCCTTATTTGCCTCTCGGCCCAACCCAGGGCCATTTCCAAGGCAGTTAATTTTATTGATAGCCGACAATTCTATCTGTGTGTGTCACATGTTTGGATATATATATATACACTTAGTAAAATACATGATGAAGGTTATAGAGGAGATACTCATAGTAAAATATATCTAAGAAAGAATAGAAAAGAAGATATAGTAATAGAACATATCAATGAAAGAATAGAAGAAGAGATATAGGAATAGAAGAAAGGTATAGGAGAGTAATAGGACAGGGGACGGAAGGCACTCTAGTGCGCTTGTACTCGCCCCTTACTGGCCTCTTAGGAATCTGGATCGGTCAACCGTAGATAATCTAAGGGTAAAGTGTTGGGGGTTTGGGGATGACACTATGGAGTCCGGTAATGAGTTCCACGCTTCGACAACTCAGTTACTGAAGTCATATTTTTTACAGTCAAGTTTGGAGCGCTTAATACTAAGTTATGGATTATGGACAAAACATTTTCCATGCTGTTGCTTAGTAGCAGGGTTGTTGCTTTTGCTCCTGGAAGTGAAAATTTGATTATTAATAATTTGATTATTAATTTGACTGTACAATGTCTGAATTAGCCTCTTAAAGCTATTGTGTTTGGAATTATTATCACCTATAGCAAAATACTGTAGATAAATTTTAATCCAACCGTAGGCAGTCATTCTCTCTCAGCCCAATTCACCTTGCAGAGTTGTTGCTACAGGGAAAACAGAAATAGGAAGGAGCATCATATGTGTTCCCTGACTTATTTATAAAAATAATAAAGGCGGCATATAAATAAAATAATTTCACCTTCTACTGTCTTTATGCCATGCATAATTTTATCAATCTCTCGCCTACCTGCCTATTTCTCAAAAGAGAACTAACAACTATATGATTGCAAGGAATGTAAATTCTTCCATCCTCCAATATAAATCCTTCCATCCTCCAGTTCTTCAGTCAGAGCTGAAGAAGCTTCTTAGATAAGAAGCAAAATGTCTTCAAGGAAAAAATGAAGTCCAGTTGCCTTTCAAAAAACACCTTTGGGACAACTACGAAACTGGACGACTGAGAATCTCTATAGACATCTAAAACTAAAAAATTCCAAATATTTAATTTTTGTTAACAAATGTGTAATATGAGGAATGTTCAAATCAATTTTAAAAATTATGCTGTTTTCCTTTTCAAGTGTTGAAACTGCAAGAGAGAATAATATTTCTCATTATGGAATATTGTTTAAACCTACTTCCTTACATGTACTACAATTCCATTTTATTCACATGTTTAGACAAATAAGTAGGAAACAAATAGATTTTCTTTTTGGGCCCAATTATGAAAGTAGCATTTTAAATACCTTCAAAGCCTATTATTTCTCAAAGTAACCATAGCCTGAATGCTGAAAGGTGACATCATCTTGAAAATCAACAGCCTGTGAACCAAATATTAGACCCTCTAATGCTGTTTCCAAACTGGTTAAACGTTAGGATAAGAACTTAGGCAGCTTCTCTGTTGCTTTGGGTTTTTTTTTAAAGTAATATTTGCCCAGCAGGAGTTGAAAGCTGCATATGCATGATACCCATCATGAGTGCATGCTGCTTTTTACTTATGGTAATTATCTAATAACCAATTGATTTCAGTTGCTAATAGGGCAATTTGTTAAGGCTCTTGAGACAAGAAAAGATTAAAGAAAAGGGAATGAGCCCCATGGCTATTCAGAGATCACATTTATGAACAGTAGGGTGGCCAACAGCAGAATTTTCTGAAGTGCAGAAATGATGTCTTTCTTCCAAGCTAAGAATTTTGGCCATATCACAGAGAACTAACTGTTATGTGAGGGCACCAGACTTTTCATTAAATAGATTCAATGCTGCTTAATTTCAAAACCAATGCTTTTGTCATTTGAACCCAGTGAATTCCATTTATGTGATTAGTAAGATTAGCTACTCATATTAACAACCATTAGTATCCATATTGATACTCATTTAGAATAGATGGAGAAAAATATAACAGCTTAATGTGTAGACAACTGTCTGAAATCTGGCCTCCATATATCAGAATGAAAGGATTGCATGCTGAGGTAGGAAAATAGACTGCATTGCTTCAAACAGTAGGTATGCCCATGCATTTGACTGGTAATGTTCTCTTGGTTTTTTTTTAAAAAAAATACATGAATAAAATTGGCCAATAAATCAGGCAATAAAAAATGAGCAAACAAAAGAGTACTTTTTAACTTTTATTCTTGATTTGACAGTTTTCTGTTTGTAGAAAGCTTTTTATATGTATGTGTGTAGGTATTCTCAATTGCCTTTTTATTTTTCTGTCTCCCATTTATATTTATATCCACCAGTGTTTTAATTTTAAATTCTGCACCCCACCCAGAACTGTTTGGGCAAGATAAACAGCCATGCAACTTGAAAGAAAGAAATTGAAGTATTCAGAACTAAAGAGTATCCCCCTATCTCTCTCTATTTACATCTTTTTTAACATCTTAAATGGCAATCCTATATATTTTTAACACCTTAAATGGCAATCCTATATATGTATCTGAGGATATATATGTATATATTTACAGAACTATAACAACAACAACAACAACAACAACAACAACAACAACAGAGTTGGAAGGGACCTTGGAGGTCTTCTAGTGATCTAGTCAAACCCCCTGCCTAGGTAGGAAACCCTACACTATTTCAGACAAATGGTTATCCAACATCTTCTTAAGAACTTCCAGTGTTGGAGCATTCACAACTTCTGGAGGCAAGCTGTTCCACTGATTAATTGTTCTAACTTGTCAGGAAATTTCTCCTTAGTTCTAAGTTATTTCTCTCCTTTTTTAGTTTTCACCCATTGCTTCTTGTTCTGCCCTCAGGTGCTTTGGAGCAGAGGTCCCCAACTGGCAGGTTGCTAAGGACGCCAAGGTAATCACTTCCTGGATTCCATGGAATCCAGGAAGTGATCACCTTGGCGTCCTTAGCAACCTGCTGGTGAAGTCAAAGCTCCAAACGCCGAATGCAACCCCAAACTTTGCCCGAAGTTTCAAAAAATTTCGGGTTCGTGTTCAGCATACCAAACACCGCAAAATTCGGTACGGACCCGAATTGTGCAGGTTCGCTTCGCCCATCACTAGTATTAACACTTCCTGTGGTCTTGATTCTATTGCTGTTAATTCAGCCTAGAACTGTGTTGGCTTTTTAAGCAACTGCTGCACACTGCTGGCTCATATTTAAATGGTTGTCCACTAGGACTCCAAGATCCCTCTCACAGTTATTACTGTCATTTTAGGCCCAGTACTGTACCTGTGTACTATTTTGTTTTCCTTGCCTAAATTTAGAACCTTACTTTTTCACCATTGAATTTCATTTTGTTTGATAGCACCCAATGTTCAAGTCTGTCAAGATCGTTCTGCATCTTGAGCCTATCTTCTGGGGTGTTGGCTATTCCTGCCAGTTTGATGCAGTAGTGGGTTCCTACTGGTACACCTAATTGCACGCAGCTCCATGGCTCTAGTGTACGAGCATGCATTCAAGCAAAATTTTGCTTCTTGCACCTTTGCAGATAGCAAAATCTTGCACGGGGATGCACATGCATGCGTGTTTCGGTGAGGTTTTTTGCTTCTGCGCATGCATGGAAGCAAAAAATCTCACCAAAACATGCATGCACATGCATCCCTGTGCAAGATTTTACTACCTGCACAGGTACAGGAAGCAAAATTTTGTTTGAAGTGCACTCGTGCGCCAGAGCTGTGGAGCTGTGCAAAATTAGGCATACCGGTACGAACCCACTACTGGTTTGGTGTCATCTGCAAATTTGATGCGTTCCCCATCTATCCCCTTGTCCAAGTCATTGATGAAGATGTTGAAGAGTACTGGGCCTGAAAAAGAGCCTTGGGGTACTCCACTGCATATTTTTGTTAATTGATTTCACAAACATAGATACATCTTGAAGAAAATTTAATTTAATTTATTAGATTTGTATGCCGCCCCTCTCTGGAAACTTGGAGCGGCTCACAACAATAACAACAATGTAAACAAATCTAATACATTAAAAAAATCTAAAAACCCATTATTAAAACCATACAACACATACCATACATAAATAATATAAACCCAGGGGCTCAATTTTTCCATGCCTGATGACATAGGTGGGTCTTCAGTAACTTACGAAAGACAAGGAGGGTGGGGGCAGTTCTGATCTCTGGGGGGAGTTGGTTCCAGAGGGCCAGGGCCACCACAGAGATGGCTCTTCCGCTGGGGGCCCGCCAGATGACATTGTTTAGTCGACGGGACCCGGAGAAGGCCAACTCTGTGGAACCTAATCGGTCGCTGGGATTCATGCGGCAGAAGACGATTACTACTACTACTACTACTACTACTACTACTACTACTACTACTACTACTATAGTCTTTAGGTCTCTGGTGGTGAACCTATGGCACATGTGTTAGAAGTGGCATGCACATCCCTCTCTGTGGGCATGCATGCCGTCACCCCAAAAATCAATAAACTAAGGAGCTTATAGGGTTTTGCCTCTCTCGGAAGCAGAACTTTTTGGCTAAGCATCTGGGAGGCCAGCAGGAAATTTTGACAAGAGTGATTTGCAGTTACTCTTCTCTGCCCCAGAAGCCCTAAGGAAGCAGAGCCCCCCCTTTCCCCCCTGAAACCAGGAAAGGAGCGTGGATGGGGAAAGTTCTGCCATGACAGAAGGCAGCCTCAGAGTCAGTTTCTCTCATCAGGGCTGTGCTGAATAAAGAGAGCAAATGGAGGCCTGGGGTTTCCCCTTCAGGCAGGGAGTTGTGGTGGTGGCAGCAGCAGCAGAGAGCCCCGCGGTGGAAGTAGAGGCCCAAGCGGCCTCTCTGAAGTGCCCTGCAGCACGAATCCCAGCGACCAGTTAGGTCCCACAGAGTTGGCCTTCTCCGGGTCCCGTCGACTAAACAATGTCGTTTGGCGGGACCAAGGGGAAGAGCCTTCTCTGTGGTGGTCCTGACCCTCTGGAACCAACTCCCCCCCAGATATCAGAGTTACCCCCACCCTCCTTGCCTTTCGTAAGCTCCTTAAAACCCACATCTGTTGTCAGGCATTGGGGAATTGAGATATTCCCTTCCCCCTAGGCTTATAAAATTTATGCATGGTATGTCTGTATCTATGATTGGTTTCTTAAATTGGGGTGTTTTTTACATTATTTTTAATATTAGATTTGTACATATTGTCTTTTTACTGTTGTTAGCTGCCCTGAGTCTACGGAGAGGGGCGGCATACAAATCAAATCAAATCAAATCAAATCAAATCAAATCAAATCAAATCAAATCAAATCAAATCAAATCAAATCAAATCAAATCAAATCAAATCAAATCAAATCAAATCAATAAACAAACAAACAAACAAGGTAAGTAAGTAAGTAAGTAAGTAAGTAAGTAAGTAAGTAAGTAAGTAAGTAAGTAAGTTCCGAGGCTGGCAGATTGGCTGAGGGAGTGTAGGGAGGAAAGCTGCGGCCAGGCAATGGCCCTGGCTGAAGACTGCCAGTGTGGCCCCGCAGCTGCCCCAGAGCCCAGAAAAGGGCAGAAGGTGAAGGACTTTCATCCTCTTCTATGGCTCTTGTGTCTTTTCCTTGCAGATAATGACAGAGGAAAGACATCCAGACAGCCAAAATGTCAGACGTTTATCCGGGCATATAACAGCAAACCCACAAAACAGGAGTTCTCAAGTTCTCCCTTTTTAACCTGGGTTGCAAAAATACAATTGGAGAGGAAAAATGATAAAAGTTTTAAAAGGTCACATTGCGGTGTTGGCATTTTGCGATAAATAAGTGGGTTTGCAGTTTGGGCACTCGTTCTCTAAAACAGTGTTTCCCAACCTTGGCATCTTGAAGAGATCTGGACTTCAACTTGCCAAGGTTGGGAAACACTGCTCTAAAAGGTTCGCCAACACTGAACTAGCTCTCTGCTCAAAAGATTAAATATCAGCCATGATAGTACACCAACTTCATATGATTTGAATTTCTACTGCCATCAGCTCCAGTAATTATAGGATGGAATGATGGGAGTTAGTTAATACATCTAGAGGACACCTAATTGGCTTACAATGTTAATTTAGGTGGGAGATCTCAGTTCAGATCAGCATTCAGCATCAAACCCTACATAACTTTAGGTTAGTGATCAGTATCTTTAATCTTACTTACATACTTGTTAGGGGAGTAAAATGGGGAGAGAATAACCATGAATACAAAAATAAAGGTAGGATTTTAATGTAAATGATAAATAATAACTTTATGTGTGCCCAGATCCATCCACACAAATATTTACATCACTTAAAAGATAACAACATCAGAATCCTGTGATAATAAATTTAACCCTGTCTGAAAGAATATTTTATGAGCTCTGCAATTGTCCCAAGAGAAAAGGAGAAGGTCTTAACTTTTTATGACCTTTTTGCTAGCAGTTCTGACTCCATTCTTGAAAAAAAGTGAAGAAACCACAGAATTTGTTTAACCACTGTAGAGGAAGTATTTACGACACATTTTTTCCCTTTCTCAGAACTATGTGTGCAGAGAAGCACGTATTCGAACGGTCACACCGTGCCTTTAATTATTACGATTAAACACGTAGCAGATCCATTGGGTACATTGGGATTACAAAGCCAACTGCAAGCCACTGCGGAATCTGTCGTAACGGGGTTTCACCAAACTTCTCTCAGTATAAAATTTGGATATCATTATTGTTCTTATAAAAGTATTTACTATGGATTTGGGGAACTCTTGTTTCTTTTTGTCCTGAAATACAGAGATACGTATTTTTTTTGTAAAAGAAATAGAGACACTGCCATTTGGCCAAACTCAAAACTCTTTGCTGCATTGCAGGCTGGTTTCTGCCCTAACATACCCCTGCAAAACACTGACCAACATCTCCAGAAATATTGACCTGTGATTTATATTTTGTGAATTTTGGAGTTAAATAAATGATTGTTGAGTTCAGGAGTATCTGTACATTACTTGGGGCTTGCCAAATCCTATCTTTACAGGCTCTTAAGAAGGCCCTAAAACAGTGGTGAAATCTACTTACCTTCCCTAATGGTTTGGAAGCATACACTTTTCCACCCTCAACGCATGCGCCGAGGCTTTAGAAAAAGCAAATGGTGATGTCTGGGTGGAACCTTTTGCTGCCGCTGCTACCACTTCCCCAAACCACCAGCAGCCACCACTACCGGTACGACCAAACTGGGCCGAACTGGTAGTATTTCACCCCTGCCCTAAAGGGTAATTCGCTTTCTATGATTTTCCATTTTAAATAAAGAAAATATCAGGATATTGGCAACTGTTTATAGAAATGGAAGTTTAAGAAAGGATGTTTAAAGTTTCTGGATACCATTTTCCTGATCTTAATTAACCCCACAGCTGTTATTTATTTGGGGAAGTGGAATACAGGTATGATTTAGGTATTTAAGGAGGAAACCACAGTAATAAAGGCAATGGGGTGTGAGATCAGCATTTACTTAATTTAATCAATAACTCTAGTTAATGAAAAAAAATGGGAATTTATTATAGATTTCCTAGTGTAACATGCAGATTTTTCTTGATACTTATATTATTACCATGTGATATCTAACTGATGATTACAATGCTACATCTTTTAGTATTATTATTGGTTTTGCCTTATTCTCTCTTGCTTGGAGAATTTCAAATGTGCTTCTAGACTTAGCATCAGAGTCACACAATTCTTACAATCTTCAGAGGCTAGGATTCATTCCTTGCCTCAAAAGCTGAAAAATCAATAGTTAACAATACTTACTTACTTACTTTTCACCAAACTCCTTTTCCAATGCCCAAATTGTGTGCATGTATGGGGGAGGACATTGCATTATGGGTGTGGGCACAAACGTGCATGCCACTGTGCGCATGTGCACTTGTTTGGCACCTGAGCCAAAAAAGGTTCACCATCACTGATGTACACTGAGAGCATATGAATCAAAGACAAATTTCTTGTGTGTCCAATCACACTTGGCCCTTAAAGAATTCTATTCTATTCTATTCTACTCTACTCTATTCTACTCTACTCTATGGCATTATTTATATTTATATTATTTGTTCATTATATATAGGGATTACCCATCTCTCTTATACAGCAATTATGGACAGAATCTTTCTTCTCCAATACTGGGACAGATTACATTTGAAGCCTTCCCACTGCAGTCATTCCAAGTGTGAAAACAGAGCAATATTCTATGTATAGAGGAAGTGATTTTAACACACATTCTTTTCAGTGGGGAAAGAAGACACTGAAATGCAGGGAACGTGTTTTAAAATAACATCTATCACCTTATATAACTTATATGACTGCAACATGAGCACCCCAAAACATTTGTTACCATACTTGCTAATCTTGGAATGTTGCTTTCATTATCAAGATAGTACCTGAGTTAGTAGTACTAAAGTATATTAATATGGTCAGATAATATAAATTTAGCTTGTTTACTCTTCAAAAAGTAACTCATACATAAGTTACCTAATTTAGACATGGAATTTTAAAGAAAAAAAGTAACTTAATGTATCTAAGGATTTCTGCAATTCCCTTGGACTGCAAGGTGATCAAATTGGCCAGTGCTAGAGGAGATCAACCTTGACTGCTCTTTAGAAGGCCAGATCCTGAAGATAAAACTCATTCACTTTGGCCACCAAATGGGAAGGAATCACTGGATAAGAGCCTAGTGCTGGGAAAGATCAAGGGCAAAAGAAGTAGGGGATGACAGAGAATAAGGTGGCTGGATGGAGTCACTGAAGCAGTAGGTGTGAGCTTAAATGGACTCCAGAGAATGGTAGAGGACAGAAAGACCTGGAGGAACATTGTCCACGGGGATGCGATGGGCTGGGCATGGCTTCACAATAACAACGAGGTACCCAATAATGATATGAAACAACTGTAAGAAAGCTAGCACCACCCATTTCCTAGAAGAATGAAATATTCTATGAAATATGAAAAAGGCAGAATATTATATTCCCCTGGATAAGAAAAGGAAAAACATGTTTTAAACCAGCTCTCTGCAGCTTCCTGACCACACTTCAGCTCCAGGGTAATGGGATTAAGACATGGCCCTCAGGACGATAAGATTAGCCCTCTACCCATCTAACAACAGAACTGACCACATGGCACCTGGAGAGATTACATCACCCAACAAAATTCAACCAAGCTTATGACATTACAAAGCTACCCCTGCATGGCCCCATGGGAGTCTGACAACCAGTCATAATACACTTCTTACACAGGAACAGGAAGCTCCAAGGCAGGGCCCAAGAGAGGAGGGCATAAATCAATATCTCCCCCCACCTCTCTCCGATATGCTTTTTTGCCCAGGACCTCAAACCATGTGGTGCTGTCCACCATTAAATACCATTTTTAGTAGAATTCTTTATTGGTCAAGTGTGATTGCACACTAGGGGAATTTATTTATTTATTTATTTGTTTATTTATTGGATTTGTATGCCGCCCCTCTCCGTGGACTTGGGGCGGCTAACAACAGTGATAAAAACAATATGTAGCAATCCAATAATAAAACAACTAAAAACCCTTATTATAAAAACCAGACATACATACTGACATACCATGCATAAACTGTAGAGGCCCAGGGGGAAAGAACATCTCAGTTCCCCCATGCCTGACGGCAGAGGTGGGTTTTAAGGAGCTTACGAAAGGCGAGGAGGGTGGGGGCAATTCTGATCTCTGGAGGGAGTTGGTTCCAGAGGGCTGGGGCTGCCACAGAGAAGGCTCTTCCCCTGGGTCCCGCCAAACGACATTGTTTAGTTGACGGGACCCGGAGAAGGCCCACTCTGTGGGACCTAACTGGTCGCTGGGATTCGTGCAGCAGAAGGCGGTCCCGGAGATATTCTGATCTGATGCCATGAAGGGCTTTATAGGTCATAACCAACACTTTGAATTGTGACCGTAAACTGATCGGCAACCAATGCAGACTGCGGAGTGTTGGTGTGACATGGGCATTTTTGGGAAAGCCCATGATTGCTCTCGCAGCTACATTCTGCACGACCTGAAGTTTCCGAACACTTTTCAAAGGTAGCCCCATGTAGAGAGCGTTACAGTAGTCAAGCCTCGAGGTGATGAGGGCGTGAGTGACTGTGAGCAGTGACTCCTGGTCCAGATAGGGCCGCAACTTGTTTTTGGTGCATATGCTCTCAGTGTACATAAAAGAAAGATACATTTGTCAAGAATCATGAAGTACAACACTTAATGATTGTCATAGGGGTCAAATCAGCCACATTTCTAGTGTCTTTCTCCCCACTTAGAACTGAACTCAGATGGACATTTCTTCCAACAACCTTTATTTTTTGACTTCAATATGCTGTCAAAGATGTTTTCCTAGTTTTCACTGACGAGGTAGGAATATCTCACAGCAAAGAGTTTATATGCTATGCTATATATCTAACAGTATTCAGTCCAGTTCCTAAAAAAATCAACAATGAAGGGCTGGGGGAAATAGCACTGAACAATAACATATTTACCTCAATCTTAACACAATCAAAAGTGATTTATAGCAAATCTCTATATCTCTTTTCTCAAATTTAAGTGCTAGTGCTGGGAGCTGTTCTTCAAGTTGCTACTATAAATTCAAAAGGACAGCAAGCTCCTTTAAAAGACTAGGAAATATACTCACTGTGCTAAAGTTGCTCAGATTCCAAATTGACACAATTTACATAAAATCAGGAGTTATTAATTGTACCGCTTTCTTAATGCTGATACTTTTCATGTTTAGAATATACTGTATTATATATATAAGAATGGCTATTTAATCAAAGTGTTTTGAGATATGCCTGTTACATGCTGGACATTAGTTTAAACAACATTTAGAATAATAGGATCCTGTAATGTAAGCAGGACAGATAATCTAAAAGGTATTTGAAAAGTAACACTGTTAAACAAATAGTCTTTCTAAATATTTGAGCCTTGTGGCTCCATATACAATAAAAACAAGATTTAGCTTTAACAGATTTTAGACTAAAAATTATGGAACCAGCAGTTCCACTGCGTTGCTACAGCAAAATCTATAGAGAAGGTGATAGAACTTTAGAGCTGTAAATTGTGTAGTTAAGACAATGAGTGTGCAATTTGTTCCACATTAGGTTCTAATTTGAATAAGGATTTGCACTCCAGCTATTCAATAATCAAAGCACTCTGCTTATTCCTTTAGCTTTCAAGAGGTGGGTTGTTGTTGTTTATATTGTACAACATTTAATGATATAACACTTAATGATAAGATACAACACTTAATGATAGTCTGGGTACAAATAAGCAATCAAATCATATTAGGAACCAGTCAATATAAATTGTAAGGATACAAGCAACCAAGTTACAATCATGTAGTCATTTGTGGGAGGAGATGGATTATGGCAAAGGACAGCTCCATCTCGCTAGTTTCTTCTTCTGATTAAGAGAGAGATTATACAAATAGGTAGAATAATCCAGACAGGAAACCAGCGATCAGTTGATGTAATCAGGAGTGATGTGATCAGAGGCGATTACGTGAGTCTTAAGCCTGCCCTCAAACCTCAAGGCCTTAAACTCATTGCAGGGATCATAGGAACCAGCCTTAGTTTTGGCTATTCCACATCTTCTATTCCACATCTTTTATCCTTTTACTCACACTAAAATAACATCTTAAAGTATGGCTATTTCCATAGAAAATTATGGCAACAGACAAGGATATTAAAAGTCCTTCCCCTTGGGCGGTGGCGGAGCGTGAGCGGTGGCGGGGATGTGGGAGCGGCGGCGCCCCGGAGGCGGCTGTCCTGGCAGGCCTGGAGGGGGCGCTGGCAGGCCTCTCTCTGGGGGCGGCGGAGGGGATGCAGCGGACGGGACACGGGGCCAGTGGGAGATGCAGGCTAAGGTTGCTGCCCAAAAGCTGGCTGAAAGGCTTGGGATTAAGACGGTTCGCTATGAGCCAGAAGGGCAGATGATGTCAGGCTACAGAGAAGTCCAGGATGAAGATGGCAACAGCTTAGCTGAGGATTGATTACGAAGAACACTGGCCTGCAGACGAGAGACAGGCTCACTGAAGAAGTCCTCCATGTTCAGAGCCCGTTGGGTGTGTGCTTTGCCTGGGGTGGCATCACTGTTGCCTAAAACTGCACAATGTTGGGCAGCCTGGCTGTAGTTTGTACTCAGCACAGCTCTGGAGCTGGACAGTCGCTTATCACAAGCGTTAGGAGAGGACAGCAGCACCTGACCAAACAGCTTCCAAGGTACTATGATTGAAGATCAGCTATGCAGGAGCAGCAGAAATTTTTTAGCTGCCTTGGAGGCTTCACTGGGGAGGGTTGCTCCAAGACAAGAGTTTATTTCTACATAATTTTTATTTACATTAAAATTTGGGGCCTTTGAAAAAAAAAAGTCCTTCCCCTTGCAAGCATCCATCCAACACTGGGATCCAAACTAAAGCATCCGCACAACTTGGCCATCCAACTTCTGCTTAAAGCTATCCAGTGGATTTAAGTTCCATAAAAGCAAATTCATCTGGTTTATCTGGCTACCTGCAAGCTAATTTAATTACCATCTCCTGACCTCTGGGATGACAGAAAACAGTTATTCGCCTTCTTTGGTCTGATATGTTTTCTACAGAGTTATCAATGAGGAAGACTCTTTTAGGAAGTACTTTTGTACCTATTTGTAGCTATTTATGCTATTGCTATTGGTCCAGTGCAAACATTAAACTTAAGGTATCCCAACAAATGTTTGTTTTGCCTCTGCCTGAACATCCTAAACGTAATATATTTGGACCCAGATTGTGCGCAGGCGGGGTGGGCGGGCAATATGCTGACTCTGTAAACTGCTTAGAGAGGGCTGTAAAGCACTGTGAAATGGTACGAGGGTCGTCCAGAAAATAATGCACCACATTTTTTTTCTTCGACAATTATTTATTGAACACAATGAAATTTACACACAAGAAAGAATGATCTTTCTTCGATACTCCCTATTTTTCCACGTAATCTCCATCCCATTCTATGGCCTTCCTCCAACGAGACCCAAGGGCATGTATGTCCTTGTTCTGGTCTGCAAATCTTGGAGCTCTGCCGAACTGTCTTCTAATGGCCTCACACTGTGTGCCCAGCGACTAACCGTACTTGTTAACTGCAGATTGTCCATAAAATGTACACAAACGTTTGTGAATGTTCCCAACAGTTTCTTTCTCCACAGTGAGAAATTCAATGATGACACACTGCTTTTAACGTAGAACACTTACAGGCGCCATTTCAAAACACGGCTGCAGCTACGCTATCTATC
The DNA here is from genome assembly GCF_031021105.1 of Erythrolamprus reginae. Lineage (NCBI taxonomy): Eukaryota > Metazoa > Chordata > Lepidosauria > Squamata > Dipsadidae > Erythrolamprus > Erythrolamprus reginae. The sequence goes on from NC_091950.1 coordinate 72,762,585, forward strand.
TGAAGAAACACAAAATTTACACACACACTCCTGACAATTCAAATAATGTATATTTAAAGTTTTGCATTTGTATCATTACTGTAGGCTGAGAAAAAAATGTGGTGCATTACTTTCTGGGTGACCCTCATATATAAGTTTAAGTGCTATTACTATTGTTATTAATTTAAAAAACAAAACAAAATGGCATAAAAGAGTGAGGTCTGCTGTTGAGGCTCATTCAAAATGGCATTTGTAAGTTTCAACAACTATTATTAGACAAAGAAATAATTTATTTTTTGAAAGTACAGGTATCAGCCCTTTCTTTGTTCTTGATGGATGCTAGATGAATGCTAAAGATAAGTTAAAAGCTAGCAAATAAATATGGGCTCACCAGATCCCCAAAGCTTCACATTCACAAAACCATCTCCATGTATTTTCAAGTTCATTGTTAAGCAAGACAGTTGAACCAACACTTAGGAATTGTACACAATGGATATTCATTAGGGCTAATTGAGCCACCTTAGCATAAAGTGTTGAAAGTGGCAATGACCTTAGGATTAAAAAAATCACGGTAGAAGCTCAAACCAAGATGAATTGGATGAAAGAGAATAGACTGCTGATGTCTGAAATAATTCTGGGGTTGAACTTGACAATTCAGATTGGTGTGCAGTCAGGTTTCTAAAAAACAGTCTGAAGAATATGATAGAGTTAGGTTCAGAAATAACTGCTGACACAGGATCAGGATCAGAACAAGAGTTATATTAAAATCTCAAAGATCTAATACAGGAATCTCACTTGCCCTTAATCTGGTTTTCCCAGTTCAGTTTTTAATGTTTGCCAATATTTCAGAAGGAAACTCCAAACTATTTTTTTTTTTTGCTAGATGAACTGAATGGCATGCATATTTGCCCTGATCTGGATAAAGAGATTGTGTGTGTGTGTGTGTGTGTGTGTCTAACTTCAAATTAGTTGTTGATTCCTGATGACTGCCTGGACAAGTCTCTGTAGTTTTTCAAGTTTTTCCAAACTGGTTTGCCATTGTCTGCTTCCTAGGGTTGAGGGAACGACTGGTTCAAGATCACCCAGCTAGTTTCACCCTAAACCAGGATTAGGACTGAAGTCTTCATATCTCTAACTTGCTGTCTCAACCATTACACCAAACCTGATCTCTCAAACTGGGCATTATCCACAGGAATTTATCTATCCTCGTAAACTGGACTTTAATGCAACCCAGTCATGCAAATATGCACACTCCTTATTATCTCCCAAGGCTTTCCTGGGACAGTATATTCTTGCTCTCGGTTTCAGCAGATTTCTTCAAGAGGGGATTATGAAAAATATTTACTGCCTGAAATGTTTGTGCTGCTATAACCCCGGCATTAATGCTCCATCCCACATTTTCATGATCGCTTGGGACAAAATGAAAGGAATGAGGGTATGGGGAATATATGTGTGTGTCTGTGTTTATGTATGCATGTAAGTATATGTATATATATCTATCTTATCAGAAAAAATATGTTGCATGTATGTATGTGTATATGTGTGTGTGTATACACACACACACATACACACTGCTAAAAAAAAATAAAGGGAACATTTAAACAACACAATGTAACTCTAAGTAAATCAAACTTCTGTGAAATCAAACTGTCCACTTAGGAAGCAACACTGATTGACAATCAATTTCACATGCTGTTGTGCACATTCAACTTTGTACAGAATAAAGTATTCAATGAGAATATTTCATTCATTCAGATCTAGAATGTGTTATTTGAGTGTTCCCTTTATTTTTTTGAGCAAGATAGATAGATAGACAGACAGACAGACAGACAGACAGACAGATCAATCTATCTATAATATCCCTTCATTTTCAAGTTCTGCAAAAATATGTTACACATACAAATATATATTATACACATATATATGCAACATATTTTGCTGGTACTAGGTAGGTAGGTAGGTAGGTAGGTAGGTAGGTAGGTAGACAGACAGACAGACAGACAGACAGACAGACAGACAGATAGACAGACAGACAGACAGACAGATAGATAAAGTCTCTGTAGTTTTTCAAGTTTTTCCAAACTGGCTTGCCATTGTCTGCTTCCTAGGGTTGAAGGGACGACTGGTCCAAGATCACCCAGCTAATTTCACCCTAAACCAGGATTAGGACTGAAGTCTTCCTATTTCTAACTTGCTGTCTCAACCATTACACCAAACCTGATCTCTCAAACTAGATAGACAGATATTCGGAGAAAGCCCGAGTCCATCCAGGTGAAGGGAAAAAGACAGCTCCGGCGCGCTTTCCAGTTTTTTGGGTGGCTGACGTCGGCCGTTCCCAACAAGAGAGGGCACGTACAAATCCCAGACTCCCTCCTCTCCCTTGCACGTCCAGCACTGCCCGGGAGTTTTCCGTGCGCTCCGTTGGATCTCGCGTGTTCCCAGCCCGTGTCCCCGAGGGATGGCGGGGGAGGCGGCGGCACGAGAAGGAGGCGGGACCGACGGAGGGCGGGAGGGCAATGTGCCGCTCGCTCCCATTGGTACGTGTGCACGCTCCCGAGCGGCTTGTCCTCTGGTATCCGGTAGTGTGCGGCGAAATATGACATTTCCCGCACGGGGCCGGCTCGGGCAGGGCCACACGCAAGAGCAGCTCTATGCCGTCGCCCTGATAAGGCGATGCCGGCCGCCAGGCGGATCTGACTTGCCCGCAAATGGCCTCGGGCAGGGAAGCAGCCGTGCAGCCTCCGACCGAGCTCAGTGGCGACTCAGTAGAAAGCATGAGGAAGATTTTCATCGGTCACCCTGAAAACGGCGAGGATGGGGACCGAAAGGAGCAGCCGGACGGGCCGGCGAAGGGCTCCCCGGGAGCTCTCCTCTCCCCCGGCCACTCGGGCGAAGTGCGAGTAGCCGAGGGCGCTTTGCCCTCCTCCGGCCCTCCGCCGCCTTCTAAGCGGGCGCCCGTCCGGGAGCACCGCCGAGATGCTCAGAGGCTAGTCTTACACTATATAGTGCCTTGCATGAACTCCTACGGGTTGTGCGTGGTAGACCATTTCCTGGGATCCCGGATAGGCGAGAAAATCTTCCAAGAAGTCCTGGCTTTGCACCTGAGTGACAAATTCCAGGACGGAGCCCTGGCGAGTCAGAAACTGGGCAGCAACAAAGCCATCCGCGGGGACAAGATCTTGTGGGTAGAGGGCAGTGAACCAGGCTGTGAGAACATAGGCTACCTCCTGAAAAAAATGGATAAGCTGATCGTGTACGCAGATGGGAAGCTGGGGCATTACAAAATTAGAGGAAGACACAAGGTTAGTAGTTTCAGTATCCAGGACTTTGGTTCTACACTTACTACCCACAACTTTCCCAAAGTTTCTAATCTCGCTGTCACTTGAGAATCTGAACTCTCTTTAGGCTGTGCCGTTCTGGTCACCCTTGTATGCTTGTTTGTCTTGGCATTATTTTTCTCTTTGAAATAATCCCCCAGCCGTTTCGCTTATTAAAATACAAGTTTAAAGGGTCGAATCCCCACAAGACGTAATACGAGTTAACACGCGATTTGATTTCCGAACCGGACACGGAAGGGGTTATCATCGCAACCATCAAGAGCGAAATTCTTCTGTCTTTCTTTCAATTTCACTTTCCCCCCTCCGGAAACGTACAAATAACACTTCATCGGAGGTACATCTCGGAAGATTTTCGTTCCAAAAGTTTCATCCTGTTGAATTTTTTTTAAAAAATATTGTTACGCAGCAAGAGCCGGGTGCGTTTGCTTTTTTTTTTAAAATTAACATTGCATAGGTGAGATGAGGGTTAAAAATCGTAGGAGCTTCTTTTGGACGCAGAATCTGCAACTTACAATGTTAAATACGACCAAAGTCGCTTATTAAAATAATCGTTGGGCGTCCGATAAAGGCATTGCCTGCAGAAAGTCAGGTATGTGTGTGCGGGGGGGGGGGAGACGCCTTCCGGGGGAAAAAATGCTGAGCACTTGCAAACTCTCGGTTAGGTTCAGTTCAGTTGCCAAAAAGAAAACTCCCCTGTCACTTGCGCGTTTTACACCCTTCGCCTCCCGTTTGTTTACATTGGCCTGTAGTATGTGACCCGCTGGAGAAGCGTACATGCTGAGGTAAAATTCCTCAATGGCGGAGGCCACGCCCCCCTCGGAGTGTGGTCTTCAGGCCTTGGCAAAGCCTCGAGCCACGCCTCCTAACAGCCACGCGGCCCTTCGGCTCTTCTCCCTCGTCCCCCACGCGGCAATTCCAAGCCGTATAATTTCGGCGGGCGGTGGGGGAGGGAGGGAAGGGTTGGCTGGGAGCGCCCGTCCGAAAGCCACGCCTCTCGTCTCTTCGTTGATTGGCTGCGTCCACGCTGCCTTTGGTTGGATGTGTGGGCGCGCGCGGCGGAGATTGTTTTCTGGGGCTTGGGGCTCCGCCCACACGTGCCGCCGGCTGTAGAAGTTGGGAACACATCCTGCACGTAGCAGACGTATTAAATCAGAGGGGCGGGGGGCGCCGTCGCATCTGCTTGCCTTGGTGTGAATAAATTGGAAAAGGAGTTTTTCCTGGACGTGTCCCCCCCTCCCAAAAGAGGGAGTGATCCCATCAGCCGAAAAAGGGGAGGTGGGGCGGGGGGAGTTGTTCACTTCTCACACTGATCTACACCGATAGCAAAGAGCTTCAGCAATTGTCCGTCGGCCAAGGTGTGACTCTCTACAATAGGTGGAGGGCAGCCCCAGGGAGGGAGGGGGGGAGTAGCGGAGTCGCCCTTCATTATTCCATCACCCAGCCTTGTTTGGGTCGCCGGGAGTGGGCGAGAAGCGGAGACGGCGACCGCTGGCTGCACGGAAGACCTGAGTATTAACTTCGGCAAAACTTTTTTTGAGCGCTCCGCTTTCGTCGCTTCCCTGACACGCATCGAACTCCTGCCTAGTTGCGGTTCTTTGACACCTAAGGGTTAAATATATGCTTTAAGTAGGGCCCCGGTTCGTTTTGTTAAGAATAACCCGATACCCGAACCGCCTCTGGGAACCAATCCGATGCACGATTGCTCTTTTTGGACCTTATTCTTTAGAGGTGAAACAAAAATCAGTCGCGCTACTGAAATGCTATTGGGCGATATTATGAGATTAGACTTGGAAAAAATCGCCCTGGACTACATTGTGCCTTGCTTGCGCGATATTGGCTTTTGCTACTTGGACAGTTTCTTGGGCGAGATCATAGGGGACTGCGTCTTGGAGTGTGTGAAACGGATGCATTATAGAGGGGAGTTGCAGGACGGTCAGCTGGCCGGCCAGCGCCAGGGCATCTCCAAAAGACACTTGCGAGGAGACCAGATAAAATGGATCGCAGGCACCGAGGAAGGATGCGAGGCCATCAGCTTTCTCTTGTCGCTGGTAGATCGGCTGGTGATGTTTTGTGGCAGTAGATTGGGGAAATACTATGTCAAGGAAAGGTCCAAGGTAAGAGCTTTAAAAATAAGATCGGTTGCTTGACTTGATTGATTTTATTACATCCATTCCACTATTGCTCCTGGAATTGTGATCTTAAAAGTGCCACATAGAGGGCCATTTCAGTCTCTCATTTTTAAAAAAATCTTGAACTTTATCATATAAATAAGATCCATTGTGATGTCTAAGTCAGTTTAACAACTTTGTATATCTAACTATTGCATGTGCTAATGAATGAATGAATGAATGAATGTATGTATGTACAATTTGTGAAGTTAAGTTTAGTAAGATTATTACAATTGTAATACCAGTCCTGTAATAAACCTGTAAAGGTTTTCTGGTGCTGCTTTAGACAGCACCCTTACTTTGTTAAAGTTTGCAAAAGTCTGCTTGAACTAAACTTGAGTTTGCTCACTGTGCTCAGATATCAAGTGTTTATCAAGATACTTTAGTTTTTCTTGCAGGATTAACTTTATTATCTTTCTAATTTATTCCAATACAATCCACTGCACAATACATAAATCCACTGAATACATAAACAAAATTCATAGTGATTAATAAATTAATTGATACAGCAGAAGGTTTGTGCCGGAGAGTTAATAATTCTTGGCGTTTGAAGTTTGCTTTAATGTTACTCTTATACCACTTCAAATTTTTATTAACCTGAACCAATGGATGTTTACTCATCATAAGTACCGCTTAGTAAATGTATTTAGAATTACTGACATAGAACACTCTTTGTCATAGAACACAGTGCTTAGAAAGGTTAATAATAATTTATTAAATTTATTACAATGATCATACTGGTGTAACAGAAAGGCCTGCCCTAGTAGCCATATGAGTATTTTTCCCCTTGTATCAAACTTTATTCATAAAGAATTTTTCAAAGCAAATTACTAGAAAAGTGAATTTTGTTACTTAAACCTTTAAACAAAATCAAAATAGTACTAAAAAGCTGTCTCTTTCTGCTAGACTGAATGAAACAGAATTTCTAAAGCGTTTTTTTCTGTTAGTGTTTTAATCTACAGAATATAAAATTTAACTTTTCTAAAGATTCATTATTTAGGGTCACAGATGGAACCCCTGATCAGAATTTTATCTACATGTATTTTTTCTTCTTGACAATTAATATTCCAAAGCGACAGGTGTAAGCACACTTATCGTGGACAATATCCCATTGAATTCAGTATGAAAGGTGCTTAGAAGTATTATGGACAGTATGTGCCTAAGTACTCAACCTATTATCTACAGTGTAAAGGTTTTCTAACCAACCAACCAACCAACCAACCAACCAACCAACCAACCAACCAACCAACCAACCAACCAACCAAAAAAAAAAAAAGTCTGCTTACATATAGTTGATTCCCCACAGGGAACCTTGAGAAAACTACTTGCCTTGAAAAAATGGTTGAATGTCTAGAAAGCCAAGTTCTTGTCATTTGGTTTTCAGGTTAATTGAGTTGGTTATTTGCAACAATTCACCCATCTGTCACAACACCTTGCCGATGAGAGGAGATTCAGTAAATCTTCATTATTTTAAAAGGTGCTGTATCATGCACACATCCTCCTCAGATCGCAGTGTTTACATTGGTGAAACGTGAATAAATATAATAATTCCAAATCCATTCTACATCTGGCTGGCTCTGGGACTAAGCAGTAATAATAATATATTAAACTTGTATTCTTCACAAATGGCAAGATGCAAAATAATAAAAAACGTAAAAAGGTTATCTACTTGCAATATTATAATGCCTAATACAGAAAAGACTCTCAATTTCATGTTCTTCAAATCACTTTCAAAATGTAAATATACGGTAGCTGTCATAGTATATAGCTGATCTTTGCCCTGTAGAAACTATACATTAATGTTCCATGATAGTAAATTCAAACTTCATCTATCCAATTGACCTAATTATAGCCTAAGGATAGTGCAGAGTTTGTCATGCTGGCTAGCCCTAAAAACGGAAGGGAAGAGAATGTCATTCAAGATGTAAATAATGCATATTACCACAGGGCGTTCCTGATTTCCTTAGCATGCTGACAAAATGGCATGGTCATATCCTCTGGTCACAGTGGTGCACTTTCTACCACCCAGTGCCTTCTTGTTGTGTTGGGATGACAACTAGAAGTCTCAGGCAGGATGGCAGAATATTAAATAGAATCTCAACTATAAAATGTAAGGGGTTATGACTTCATTTTAATCCAAGTATTTTTTAATGAACAACATTTGAAAGACATATCTAGGTTTTGCTTAAAGCTATTCCCAGGGGGTGAAATTTTAAGAAGAATCAAATGTACATTGCAACCGCAGGTTGTTTTATAGTTATATTAGAAATTTATTACATTTGCACTAGAAATATTTAACTACAAAATTTTGCAAATTTAAAACAATTGTTTTAAATGAGCTATGGTCTTGGGAACAAGCATCTTTGGACTTGGTAAGATTTAGTTCTGTCTAGATACACCTGGCATTTATTTATTTATTTGTCAAAACATGTACAAGATAGCAGGTATTGGTATGAACATAAACAAAAGCAGGTAGAGGTAAACTTGGACAATAGAGCAGTAAGACAGGGATGGTAGGCACAATGGTGCGCTTATGCACGCCTTTTAATGTTTTATAACATTGTATAGTTATAAAACTAATCTGGAGTGTTTATGTAAAACCAGTATTAGCAAGTAGCAATTATGGTAATTTTTTCTATTTCAAAAAACCAAGCATAAGCAAGTATAATATTTGTTACTAAGAAGCAAAGTTGAAAGCATGTGTCACATTGTTCTTAGTCTTAAACAGACTAAGATAACATTTTATGCAGGCACAGAAGTCAACATTTCCTATTAAAGTAACTAATAAAAACAAAATAATTGTGCCCTGATCACCTAATCTTAAATTTATAGTCCATTGGTTTTACATATTGCTATATGCTAGTTTAAAAAATGCTGGGCAGGTATATTTTATTTCTTTATTGCATTTATATCCCATCACAATCAAAAGTGAAACTTGGTGGATCAAATGCTTTTGGTTGGTTTTCCCTTGGCATTAACTGAAATAATGTTGGCATGTTAACAAATCCTAGGAGAACATTAAGACTTGCTTGCGTGCGTTTGTGAAGAAATCTAATTGTATTTTAGAAAGCTACACCATGTTTTTAAAACTTGGAGTGCACAAGGGTACAATTGCAGTACCTTTTAACTTTTCATCTAAAGAATTGCCAAATTCTAATATCTCACATAATAGCTAATAGTTTATCGTGCATTGATATAATACTACTTCTTTTGCCAAGTCAGAGGAAAAGTACAGTAGTCCTTGACGTTTGCCCACGATTGAGCCCATATTTCAGTTGCTAAGTGAGACAGCTGTTAACTGAGTTTTGCCCCATTTTACAGCCTTTCTTGCCACAGTTGTTAATTGAATCTTTGCAGTTTTTAAGTTAGTAACATGGTTGTTAAGTGAATCTGGCTTCCCCATTGACTATGCATGTGAGGAAGCTACAAAAGATGATCCCATGACCCTGGGACTGTAATAAATATGAACCATTTACCAAGCATTCAAATTTCGATCATGTGACCATGGGATGCTGCAACAGTCATAAGTGTGAAAAATGGTCATAAGTCACTTTTTTTGGTGCCATTGTAACTTTGAACGGTTACTAAACAAATGGTTCTAAATTGTGGACTACCTGTAGTAAATATAGATAAGGTCTGTAAGATGTAAGCAAGATTTTAAGACAACTCAGTTGCACTGAATCAAGTGAATGAGAGATTATCATAATTCTCATCTCAACTTCAGTACATCAATTTGTGGAAACCTTATTTTGAATCCAACTCATAATGACTGTTTCTCCTCAAAAGATCTATAATTTCAGAAGTATGAATGTGTTTCTCTTCTGGGCTTAAAATTTAGCAGCAATGTGAACAAGATTGCACTGCTGAAGACTTAACACCTTTGAAACTACTGTTGTTTATTATAAATCCCAAAAGGGTTTCCTATTTGGAAAGCAGCATTGCAAGTCATTTACAGTAGATGATCCTGGAAAAATATTCACAGTTTGTCTTTCTGTTTCTAACCAAGGACGTGTGTTATTGCCCCGTATTCATCAAACAGGATCAAAATCACTAGAATTGTAAATAGAACACAAAAATCATATCAGATGAATTCAGCTTTGGCAGAGATCCCGGAGCCGATGCTATAGCTTTGTATCAAAACTAATGTTTTTATTATATTTGTCAAGCAACTTTAGTTGATATTATTTTCAGGTACAGGTTTTTGAGTAATTTTATTTCTTGCTTCTTGTTTTGCCTTTTTTTTTTTTAAACAAAAATAAGGTGTTATACTTTTTCAGTTTGATGTACTTTCCCGCTTCTATGTTTTCTGGATTTTTTTTAATGGAAAACATGGTTTTCACATTATCTTTCTAACAGCATTTTTAAAAAGTGAAATACAGCATAGGTCAGTGATGGCGAACCTACATATATGGTTCTGCTTGCCGTCACGGACATAGGTGATTTATTTAGTTCATTGTGTCTGTATCATGCATTGTCCATATTTTGCCAAAGGTTGCAGTTTAAATATCACAGTGCTATTATATTTAATAATTGGGGCATCGGTTTTATTCCAAGGAATCTTCAAAAGAAATAGATTATGAAAAATATTCTCTCATCTTAAATCAACAATCTAATTTAACTTGATTTAAGCTATGCGAACAATAGAACATAACAGAATAGAATAGAATAGAATTTTATTGGCCAAGTGTGATTGGACACACAAGGAATTTGTCTTGGTGCATATGCTCTCAGCGTACATAAAAGAAAAAGATACATTTGTCAAGAATCATGTGGTACAACTTAATGATTGTCATAGGGGTCAAATAAGCAATGAAGAAACAATCAATATTAATAAAAATCTTAGGATACAAGCAACAAGTTGCAGTCATACAGTCCTAAGTGGGAGGAAAAGGATGATAGGAATGATGAGAAAAACTAGTAGAATAGAAGTGCAGATTTAGTAGAAAGTCTGACAGTGTTGAGGGAATTATTTGTTTAGTAGAGTGATGGTGTTCGGGAAAAAAACTGTTCTTGTGTCTAGGAGACCTAAGGAGACAAGGAGACCTAACTCTAGAATTCTATGGAAAAAATAAGAACACTGTTTTGAAAATGCTTTTATCTAGTTGTGTGGCAAAAGCAACATCCCATTCTGTTAATAACTTCATGCAAAAGTTAGAATAATTAATTTGGATTAAAGAACATCTATATAATGGTGTAAATTTTCAACTGCTCTTTCTTATATTTTAGTCATAATCAGTGGTGGGGTGCTCCTTATTTGGCCTGGTTCTAAGAACTGGTAGCGACGGTGGCGGGAGGCTCCACCCAGCCCCCTGGGGTGTTTTGGCGCATGTGTGCAAGCACTCACTACCCAGTAGCAAAGCGTTTTAGAACCACTACTTATCATAATGTTCTTGCGAAAGGCAGAGTTTAAAATATAATGTTATTGTAGAATGACATTTGCTATATAAATAATTGAACAATATAGGTCAGCAGTCTATATAGAAGCCTTGGCCTGAACTGTGATAGAGTACACATTTCTGAGAGTATGTATCTTCTGGCTGGGAAGTAGAAGAATCTTTATGAAGACTGAGAATCCATATTTTGTGGATATCATTTGAGGAGAGATGATATCCACAAATTTCCCACATTTTACATGTTTCTCATCTCATCTTTCTGCTCCATAAATGATTCTTTATCTATCATGCACTTAAATGCCCTATGGTTTTGTCTGGATTCTTGTATGCCAGGTATATCAGTCCTTTTAACATTATTTTTTCTTGAAATCAAAATATAGCTGCAGGTTTTCCTGGGTAGATCTGGGGTTTTCTTTTTCCCATTCTGGGGTTTCCAGTAATTTTTTGCACTTTGATGGAAATGGGCTTATCTCATATGGCATCTTTTTCCTACTGTGCTTAGCTCTTATCTTTGGTCTTTGCAATGCTTAGATGTTTTTTCCCCAGATAGTGAGTGACTTCCTGTCTCTGATTAGTCTGTCTGTCACCTCCAGCACACAGAATTTGCATCTTTTGGTCCATGAGGATGTCGGCATTAAAATGAAAAAAATTAAATTAAAATAAAGATAATTTGAAAAAAATCCCTATTGTATTCAGAAGAAAGTTCATCCAACTAATATGGGTAGGATTAGAGTCATTTTTGACACAATGGATTCATGAAAAGGATTCATATAATTGGGTTTATGGTATCTATATTAAAGTGGAATGAAATGAATGACATTCTGTCTGGGTGTCATTCCCTTCTGAAGTGATTTCTCTCCATTCCATAAAGGAAATTATGTATGTTCAGAGATGGCAAACCTTTTTTGGCTTGGGCGCCAAAAGGGTGCGCGTCCACACAATAGCCTGAACGCACGTGCCCACACACATAATGCAACGCCCTCCACCCACATTCATGTGCACAACCCCCGTGCTGCCCCACCGTGCATGTGTACAACCCTGTGCTGCCCCCATGCATGTGTACAACCTCTCTGCATGTGCACAGGCCTCACTGAAGCCTCTGGACTTCCGGTAGGCCTGTTGGGCCGTTTTTCACCATCTACAGCGGTGTTTCCCAACCTTGGCAACTTGAAGAGATCTGGACTTTAACTGCCAGAATGCTGGCTGGGGAATTCTGGGAGTTGAAGTCCAGATCACTTCAAGATGCCAAGGTTGGGAAACACTGATCTACATAGAAACATAGAAGACTGACGGCAGAAAAAGACCTCATGGTCCATCTAGTCTGACCTTATACTATTTCCTGTATTTTATCTTACAATGGATATATGTTTATCCCAGGCATGTTTAAATTCAGTTACTGTGGATTTACCAACCACGTCTGCTGGAAGTTTGTTCCAAAGATCTACTATTTCAGTGCTTTTGATCTTTCCCACAACTAATTTCAGATTGTGTCCCCTTGTTCTTGTGTTCAATTTCCTATTAAAAACACTTCCCTCTTGAACCTTATTTAACCCCTTAACATATTTAAATGTTTCGATCATGTCCTCCCTTTTCCTTCTGTCCTCCAGACTATACAGATTGAGTTCATTAAGTCTTTCCTGATACGTTTTATGCTTAAGACCTTCCACCATTCTTGTAGCCCATACAGGCTTCAGAAAAGCCTCCTGAAGCCTGGGCACGGCAAAAAAATGACCAAATGGGCCAACTGGAAGTTCAGAAATTAACTTCTGGTTGGCCCATTGGCCCATTTTTTGACATCCCCAGGCTTCAGGAGACTTTCTTGAAACCTGGAGATGTCGAAAACAGCCAAAAAGAAGGCTGAAAATCAGCTGGCCAGCACACGCATGCATGCTGCAACTGTCACAGGTCAATGCTTCATGTGCCATCAGATATGGCTCTGCGTGCCACCTGTGGTACATTTGCCATAGGTTCACTATCACTGCCATAGTTGGAATTGTAGTAAAATTGAGCATAGTGAACATTTCAGTATAACCCACATTTTGCTTAAACTATGGTTATTGGATAAATTGTAGGACGTGCATAATATATATAAAAAAAGCAAATGATGTTTACAGCATAGTACAGGCATAACTGAGCATGGTTTCTCAAAAGTCTGTGTCCATATAATGTATTCCTCTGAGCCTTAAAATTCTCCAAACCCAGACAAATCATTTTATAGTTTAGTTTGTGTGAACCTACAGTTCACATTCTCGCCCAATGCCTTGTGGTGCCTGATACTCTGGTGCCTAGAATTCCTCATCTATGTGCTGCACACTTACTACCTGGGAAATCTGGGAGTTACAATCTCCTTATATCTGGAGAATATTAGAGTGGATGGACATTGGTTGCCTAAGCATGGGATAATCTACTTATTATAATTCTTTTCAACCCCCCTCCCGAAATGCTTTCAAAATGAATAATGCATGAAAAATATCCCTAATGAATGGAAAGACATGGATGTTCATTATGCTGATTGATGTGAACAAGTGTATCTGCTGAAAGGCAAACCTGTTTGGTTGGAAAAGGAATTCCAGGTGTCTAATTGAGTTTACAAATTTCATTGGTATCTTTATTTCCTTCTTGAATCAGCTGCTTCAGTAAATGTCATTCTTCTTTCATAAGCTCATGGGCATAAGTAAATGAAAAAATCTGGAATGTGCTAAGGGGAAACAGTTTATGCAGAGATCTTTCATCTTAGGTCAGACAGCAGTTAATTGTGTCTTCATAGCAAGTGAAAATTAATAGTTCTGTTGTTTTACATTCTGGTTGTTTTGGGCATGTTATATACTGAATAAAAGATGGAATAACTTTCCATCTTCTTACATAGATATCCCTGTGTTTTTTCCCCATCACATGTCTTTGTTGGGCATTCTTAATTAAATGTGAACTGTTCTGCCTGCAATATTTGAGTGGTGAAAATAGTTAGCAGACTATCATTTGGTTACAATCTAGCAAGTAATCCCTGGTTTTCATGAATTTGAGAATTCAATTTACTGTCTGTTGTGGCTGGCTCGCTTCCGGCTGCTTTGGTCACGGACTTTGAGGAGAATGAACCTGGTCCATCTGTGTATCATAGGCCAATGTGTTTACCAGAGTAATCGGACAGTGAGAGTGAGGGAAAGTTAGGGTCTGAGGAACCTCCAGAGACTGCAGTACCCCAAACTGTGTTAATAAGGAAGTCAGATGAGGGGGATATTGTGGACCCAATATCAGACGCTAGGGTAAGAAGAATGCGTGGGAGACAATAATATCTCCAGAAACGTAGATCTAGGTGTTGAATACTTCTGTGCACAGCTTGTCATCAATGAGAGTATAAAAGGGAGGATAATGAGAAACCCGCAGGCAGAAGTTCAGCGTTCCTATATGGAGAGAGAACTAGCAGCCGAAGAGTCTCTCTTAAATCCTTCTGCAATCCTGAATGCCTGGTTTTTGCGGGCATTTGTGAGTACCTATCAATACTGAGAACTAATGACTTGAATTTATTACTTTATGGTGGATGCTTGTTTTGAACTGTGCTGATAACAGGGAACTTTTGGCAAGTCGGCCTGACTTTCCTATGATTTCATTGCTGTTTCTAGCACATTTCTTTATAAATAGACAAATATACATAGTGACTGTGCTTTCGAGTCTTCATTGGGGATAAATTATTTCTAATTAACAGGGCTGGACAGAACACCATCCAAGATAGCCAGTTGAATAGCATATGAAAAAATTGTCTCAGCACAGGTTTCATATGAGATGTTCATCTTGAAATCACTGAGCATATGTGGCATATATAATAGTGATTGAACAATTTTGTGTCATCTCATTTTTATAGGGGTTTGCATGAAATACAAGATTTTCTGCATATGGTAAAAATAAAACAACTAAAAAGCTATTTTATTGCATGCTGTCTATGCTACCTGAATATAGTAAAATAAAAATCTATTCATTCTTTATTTTTATATATATTTGAAATGAAACAATAAATTTTAATATAAAGCTTCTAGGCCTGACCCTGTTCTGTTCCAGCTATGGATTACAAAGAAAGCAACACATATAAAGTCTGTGCATACCTTAGTTTACTAATTAAGGACGACAAATGAGCTTTCTTAGTAGATGTCAAGCACAAATGCAGTTTAAAACAATCTTTTCTGAACACTGACTATTAACAGCCTCAAAATAATAACTCAATTCCACAAAATAATAACTCAATTCTGAGTAACAGCAATCTTACAGTGGTTGGCAAAATGCCCAGAAGCAATTTGCAGGAAAAATGCCAAGACAGAGAAAAAGACATAATCAGATGTTACTGGAATCAAGACATGAAGAAATATGAACATAGTTGTTTCCTGCAAATTGGCTCCTTCGTTGTCATCCCTTAAATACGCTAGTGTAGTGGCCGATTAACCCCAAGCTTTATTCCTGAGGAGACCTCCTCTTGAGGATCCCTATCCTGCCTTTTGGCAGCTCTGCGTGCCCATGCATTGAGAATAGGTCCGTCTTCTTCCTCTTCACTGATGGGAGCTTCTGAAGGTTCTAAAGGCCCTGGCTGAATCTCCACCTCTGGCACTGCATCCTCTCCAGCCTCCTCACTCTCCAACTTGGGTGCCAGTTGTATAGGCTGCTGGTGCATCATCTCATCAGCCTCTTTGCTGTCGGAATCAGCTACCAGCTGCACAGGCTGCTGGCAAGCCGTAACAGACCCTAAGGAAAGTAACTGTTTTTTATAGAGCATAATAGCAATAGTACTTAGACTTACATACTTCACAGTGCTTTTTTGCAACCCTCTCTGAGTGGTTTTCATACAGTCAGCATATTGCCCCCAACAACCTGGGTTCACATTTTAACAGCCTTGGAAGGATGGATCAACCTTGAGCTGGTCAGGATTGAACTCCTGGCAGTGGGCAGAGTTAGCCTGCAACACTGCATTCTACCAGTGCACCAATACAACTCTTATATGATTGTTTTAATATCATAACAATGTTTAAGTCGATGCTGAAAATTAAGAGAAAGAGTCCAGCTGCACCGAATGAACATTATTCAATTTTTTAAAAAATATGATATTTTCTTTGACTATTTACTTGGGATAATACATAAAAATGAATATTTGGTTTAACCTATCCCTTTCATCGCCATAAAAATTAATAGCAGAGGGATTATTACAAAAACAACATGATAAAACCAGTAAAGCCTCATTTTACTAGATTTAATGTATGAATTTATTAAATTTAATATTATTTTAAAAAAAACTATCTTCAAGAAGTAAATATCTGAGAATTTGTAAAAAATATTCTGAATGGTAAACCTTGGCTTATAATATTTTATATATGTATAGCAAAATAAGGCCTCCACATGTGTTTTTAGAATCTCAGGAAAATATCTTCCAGGTAGACAGGTCAAAAAACATATTCTTCAAGGATCAGTTGAAAGTATACTTTATTGAGATAAGCTTTAGTAATGGGTTCTTGAAAGCACTCTATGTTTTTCTTTCTCTCCCTCTTATATTATAGGGGGTTACGGCAAAGCCAATTTAAGTGTCTTTCTAATATATTCGTTTTTAGGGCTGAAAACATGCTTTTGTAACTGTTGCTGTGCAATTTCTTCAAGGTCATCTCTGAGAAACTCCACACTACCAGATTAAGGAGACCATCATAGGAAAAGTAAGGTGCTCATCTCAATCACCTAACTGTTGGGGTCAAGGAAAGTGGCTTTGTCATTATTTAATTAATGTTAGGGATTGACCATCAAGTGCCAAATCTTAGATACTTTGTACCTTTATGGGGAGTTTGCTTTTGATCTTTAGAGATTGAAATGTCTTGGGTCAACCCTATGATAATACCTGATATGTTAGGTTGACTTTTCACATGAAAAGGCAAAAGAAAATCTGCAGCGACACCCTTCACTATGATTTGTAGTCTGGGGCATTGAGTTACATTATTCATCATCCATTGTGCTTGCAGGTGTATGCAAGATCATTTTGTTTTTTATCTTTGAAGACTATATATATATATATATAGACCAATGGTGGGTTGTAAAATATTTTGCCACCTGTTTGTGTGCGCTCTCATGCGTGCAGGTGATGCTTCTGCACATGCACCAAAGCATCCAGGGCGGGTGGGCAGAGCCTCCCACCACTGGTGCTACCAGTTCTAAGAACCAGTCCGAACTGGGAGCAACCCCCACTGATGTAGTATGTGTCTTTCCCTCTCTCTGGAGGGAGCTGGGACCTTTGAGAGGGAGTTTCTAAGAGCCAGCTCTTTCTAACATTTGGAAAAAAAATCCTAACCTCAGAAAGCCCACAAAGGGAAGGTCAGGGTTGACTCAAGTTCCAAAGAATGCCAAACGCCCATTCCAGCCTTTTTTGTATTTGTTTGTGTAGGACACTTATTCCACATTCTGCTGTCTGAGAGACAATTCCCATTTGGAGGGGCAGAGCTATGCTTTCTTCTATTTCATTCCTCCTTTACCAACAACAAAACCAGAAAGGGTCTGTTCTTTTTAATCAATCAATTACTTTGACATCAACACACTCTGCTTCAGCTTTATAATTTTGCCCCCCTAGGCTCACCTTTCTCAGTTATAGTGACTTCCAAACAATAGCCAGCGTTGGCTGCTGCTTGTCTTCCTTATACCATTAGGAGTTATTTCTTCTCTAGTTTATAGCAATTTAAGGTTTAATACGTGTTGCTATTTTTCCCGTTAATGTTCACTGGACCAGCATATTAACTTACATAGGTTTCTATCTCATATAACATATTTGCTGCTCACATTCCTACCTTATCTTTATGATATTATATGAAATATAGGCAACAGATGCTGAATTCTTGAATTTTTGGCAATCTAAATTAGAAACTTTGCCAAAGGTCACATTCATTGTCCAGGACAGCTGTCTGTCGCCTTTGCACAATTTTCTGCCCCATCTACTTTAATAATTGGATGCAGCAATGATCTTAACTGGTTGACTGATCAGAAAATCATGACATTTGAATTCCACATTACTTTTACCTTTTGTTTTCTCAAAAGCATCAGCATGCAGAGTTTAATGGGCAATGAGAGCAAAGTTGCTGTAGTTTAGAGACTCAAGTCAATATCCTCTTTGTAGTTGGCCATCCTTCCTTTTAGCTGTCACAGGCATTGTTCCATAATAGGTTTCGCTGAAAAAAATTACCACTTGCTTCTGTAAGAGTGGGAGTAAATTCCTGCTGAACTTATACAGAATCAGAGTAATAATGTGTTGCAACAAAAGTAATTTTTGACAATAAAAATCAATTGCATTTACAGCAGTTAATACGGTCATTGAAATACCGTGGTTGTTTCACTAATTATAATGTTTAGCTACAACAGGGTGTTTGGCAGCATTAAGTTTAGATTAGGGACAATTTTATAGCTCCAAACAGGCCTGGTTTGATTTTTAGGAATATTGTATCTACGAGGTACGGTAGTATAGATTGTAGAAAGCACAGCACAAAGAGACATATAAATGCCTTGTGTTTGCTGACAGATTCTGGAAGCATATCAACAATTGTCAGATTCCTATATTACAGAGCAAGGTCTTCATGTGGTAGGCCCTTCTGCCCATGGGGAAACTTTTGCCTATCAAAAATTGGAGCTTTTTGAAAAGTCCCCTTTAGGCTTTCAAGGAGCTATTCTGTGAAATGAGGGCTTAAATAACTCTAGGAAACAGGGAGAACATCTTAAATGTGTGTTTTGTCCTTCTCTAAATGGTGACAGATTCTGGATGGCTTGGATGCTTTTGTGCTTTTAGTGCAATTATGAAAATCTGGTTTTAAAACAAAGAAGCAGTCAGTACAGTACAATTACAATACAATACACCCAGTTGTTTATTATCTGTAAAGTTTGGCCCCCATATATAGTCAGGAGCCAGGACGAGTCTTTTGTGTTGTCTTATTATGTCTTCACAGGAATATTTTCAACACTGAGGGTTGAATCGGTGTTTTTTTCCTCTTTTTTTTTTACTATAGTGTCACCTTGATATTTAAACAGAATGTAAGAAAGTCTTTGTAGACAGTTTAATATAACAATGCTGTGGTTGACTGCCTCTTCTAATGCATCCTGTTTTTAACCTAAACTGGAGGTAACTGTAGCTTAAATATCTAAAACACAGTTCTTATTGTCAGATGGTGGCAGCATCTCTCTAGGTTCCATATCCAAAGGACAAAACCATATATATTTATATATCTCCATTTGAGGAAAAAAGCTGTATCTGTTGAAGAGAAAAATAAGGTGTGGGGAGGGGGGGGGGTCATTGCTTCTTGGGTTAGGAGATTAATACTCTTGCTTTCTTCGTGTAGCAGTTTCCAGCATGATCGATGAACTAGGAAATAATCAGGGTTCCTCCAGGTAGGCTATACATTTTAAGGCATTTATTTCTCATTGATTACTTGGGTAACACCAATGAGCCATTGATATAAATCTCATTGCATTAGCAACAGACCTGACCCCCCTATCTGGTCTGTCTGCTGGTCTAGAGTCTGCTTTTATAGCACAGGTTTAGTACAGTTTGTAATTGAAGTAGAAGTTGATGATTAACTATCAATGTGCCCATTGTTCTGAAGTTTGTGTGTGTGTGTGTAGTGGAAAATCTTATATAGCTCTGAGAAATGCTTTTTCCTGATCCCATTAGGAAGGGCCAAGCCACCTAATATCAGGGTGAAGATCTGAAGTGCAACACTTTAATTTTTATCCTAGGAATGAATGACAATAAATCATTTACATAGAGGGAGATAAAGAGTTGTCACTGCAAGAATTGATATGTGTAGACATTGTTCCTTGTCTGCCTATGTTTATCCTGGATTTTTTTTTCTTGGCCCCTGTTGTGGTTAGCTCTGGCCCAGCTCCTGCCCCAAGGAATGTGGAGGTGGATGTGGGGAAGACATCCACATGCCGCAGGCCTGTTTTGCTCCCAGTGGAATCTGCCGACGAAGTCTCCTCTGACCAAGGAGGCATGAGTGACAGGGAGGAGGAGAGTTTGGCAGACATCCCAGGAGGAGATCAATCATCTGTATCATCCCTAGATTCTGAACAAGAATTAATGACACATCCACACATGCGTAGAGTGATGCATAGGAGACAACAACTGAAGGATTGTTACAAGAGAAAATGAGGCCACCTGTGGTTGGGTGGGGCTGCTGTAATTAGTGCTACAGATAAAAGTGCAGCCTGGTGTTTTAGCCTCATGGCAGTTTATCTGATTCATTGTTTCGTCAAGATCATGGTTTTTGTGCTGTTCAAGATTGTGTGTGAACTCTCTGGACTTTAGAATTGGACTCAATTTCCCAGTTATTGGGTGAGAAATTGGATTGCATTTAACCTGTGCCTTGTGTGTATCAGAAAATCCCTTTGACATTTAAAAAGGGAGCTTTTTCTGTTTTTCTGTTTATAAAAACTTTTGGGTTTTCTTTTTATCGTGTGGTGTGTGTCTTCCTGGATTAATTACCCTGTAATTACGGGCGGTTGAAGCACGCTGGCAGAACATCCCCATAAGATCAAGAGGGTGCCTTATGACTAAATTTAACAAAGTAGACCACACTCTACTTCTTGGTAAAATAGAAAAATGTAGAGCAGTACATAGCATCACCACCATATGGATTTATAACTGGCTGACCAATCGCCTTCAATGTGTAGTCCTAAATGGAATTGCATTGACATGGAGGCAAGCAAGCAGTGGGTTACCTCAAGGTTCTATTTTAGGTCTAGTACTCTTCAACATCTTCATAAATGATTTAGATGAAGGCGTAAAAGGAGACTCAGCAAATTTGCAAATAACACCAAGCAGTGTGCTGCAGCTGCAAAAGAGACCAATGCAGTTCAAGGCTGCATTAAGAGAATCAATATGATATGAAATGTTAGTACTGGTTTCTACTGCACTGGTAAGACCGCACTTGGAATACTGAATCTAATTTTTGTTACCACGATACAAAAAGTTGTTGAGATTCCAGAAAGAGTTCAAAGAAGAACAACAAAGATCATTGAGGGCTGGAGGCTAAACCATATGATGAATGGTGTGGGAAGTGGGTATGTGTGGTCTAACAAATAGAAGGACTGGGGGTGACATGATAACAGTCTTCCAGTATTTGAGTGGTTGTCACAGAAAGGAAGGGGTCAATCTATTCTGCAGAGTACCTGAGGGCAAGTCAAGAAGTAATGGAAGGAAGCTTAACAAGGAGATTCAGTCTAGAATTAAGGAAAAATTTCCTGTCTGTGAGAACAATTTATCAGTAGAACAGCTTATCTCCAGAAGATGTGAGTGCTCCGTCCACAGTGTCAGATGTTTTTAAGAAGAGATTGGACAGTCATTTGTCTTGAATGTTTGAACAGAGGGTTGGACTAGAAGAGCTACAGGGTCCTTTCTGTGTTATTCTGTGTTCTTTTAAACTTTTGATATTTTATCTCACTAAGCACCAGCAACTTGTGTATAATGCAGGTCAGATGAAATTGGTCCCTTCCTACGTACCCTTAAAAATTCTAAAACAAATCTATTTGAAATTTACTTTTTAATTGGGCTAGAAAACCTGAGTGGAATAAATATAAGAAATTGGGCAGGGGGCACGGGACGGGACCTGAGTTCTTCGGGATTGGGCAGCATATAAGTCGAATACAATAGATAGATAGATAGATAGATAGATAGATAGATAGATAGATAGATAGATAGATAGATAGATAGATAGATGATAGATAGATAGATAGATAGATAGATTGATAGATTGATAGATAAATAGATAAATAGATAAATAGATAAATAAATAGATAAATAAATAGATAAATAGATAGACAGATAGACAGATAGACAGACAATGAGCAGAATAATCAACAAAAAATGTAAGTAACTATTCTGAGTTTCAAAATGGGAAAAGAGCTTTTGGGAAAAAACAATAAGACTCCAGAAACTTTTATCATTAATATAAAAAATATGTAAATAGTGAGGTGTTCTGAAGGTGTTCTGAAGTTAAACAAGGGAAGGACAATCCACAGTTCCTTCCTAAAAGTTTCATATGTGTTATAGTTGTACCTTCCGGTATTGTATGTATACAGAATCTCATTTAGATGTTGCATCCCATTTTCAAAATGCTAATGAATGAGGGCGTGTATGCGTTCTGCCTTTCTATGGATAGAGTTGTTTGCAGAATATTTGTGTACATTGCAAACATAAAAGTTTTACAATTTTTAAAGGCTGTAATTATAGTGTGTAATTCGGTATCAGGCTTTGATAGATTCAGTAATCATGGCAATGGCTCAAATACTCTTTCCAGAATCCGTTTCTGATTTACTTTTAGGCTCCTGTTACCTACCTACTGAAAAACCACTTGGTTCTCACCTCTGAAGCAATTATATCGAGGAAACCTGTGAATCATGTTTTGTATTGATATTGTATCCGTATCTTGAAGATTTCTGATTTGAGCTTCTAGGATTGTCATTTTGTTACATTTTCATATTTGGGTGCTCTGTTTCTCTGTGCATCTGAATTGTGATGTCTGGGGGTATGATACTTCAGCATATCTGTATAATGCTACTCACTTCTATGTAGCAATCAATGAAGTGCTTCCTTCCTTTCTCACCATCTTGACTGGATGCTTATTGTTCATGTTGAGACTACTTTTGATTCCTCCTTGGGTGAACCACCGCAGCCACTGATCATGCTCATGTTACTTTTTAAACTACCATGGGTATGTCAGTAAATAAAAATCATTCTTATTGGCTAGGTGCATTCATACTAGCTATTATTGTCCCCATGAACGGTTAGTGTAATCTGTATTTAAGAGTTTAATACGGATTTCATATGAGGTGCTACCAAGTTTGAAGTATTTCAGAGATGTTCTCTGTCAGGAGCTCACAAGCTTCTCTTATGTTGAAAATCATTGTTTCCATGAGACTTCTGTTCATGAACCTCTTTCTTGTTTCTAATATTACTCAGAAGAACAAAGGTTGCCTATTGCAGTATCGAGCTGTGATGTCTGTAGGATTTGCATGTACCATTGGCCAGATGGTGGGTGAAGTGGTGCTCTACAAGCCCACTCCCTTTGAATCATTGACACACATGTACAAAAAGAGCAGTGTTTAAGACTCCATCCACCATCTTGCTGAGGTTAATGATCTTTGTAGGTATCATTGATCAGAGTAGAAATGAAAATCTGCCTGTAACAAGTAGGTTACCTTTTTCTACTGAATAGAAATTGGATGAAGAAGACATAATGTCCAGGCATCACAAAATGTATTTCTATTTCTGAGTAAGCCTACTGAGAAAATTGGTCTCAACTACAGGCTGCCAGAGCAAGTTTTCACCCACTAGCAGATTGAGTTAGAATGAAGGACTTGATCTGGAATTCTTCTGATATGGTAATAACAACCATTTCTCTCCTGAATTTTTGGGAGCAGAAGGAGAAGAGGGTTTTTTTTTTAAATTACAATATAGTAGCAACCAAAATAAGTAAAAGAAACAAAAGGAAGGAAGAAAGAAAGAAAGAAAGAATAGTCCAAACATATCCTCACTTTCTGAAAACAAGTAATACAGGGAGGGAGGGAGGGAGAGAGAGAGAGAGATTACATATATGAAAGATCCATGAAAAATTAGGCCTGGCTACAGTAGGACCAAGTCCAGGGATACTTATTTGTATGATATAAGCTATTTCCATTGATTTCAGCTAAGACAGAGAAATGGAGAAAGAGAGGAGGAATTTTTAAAAAATGTTGCCATTAGTTTTTTTGTACAAATTCAGAGGAAGCAAGTACATGTTTCCATGTTTCAATATTCTGCATTCAATTGGTGGGCTGCAAAAAAAAAAGAGGCCATCTTCTCTTAGAGGAGAGAGGTAGACTTCAGAATGAACTACCCATTCTCCTTTGTCATGCAGATGCATTTATTTGAAGCATTTATATTCCTTTTTTTTTTTAGACTGAAGGGCTTTTGGACTGACTTAAAGAAGATTAAAAACAAAGGCAGCCTTGCTTTAGGCTTTTAATTTAAAAAAAAAGATAAGAGGAAAGAAAACTGGATGGGAAGGAAACAGGAGAAAAAAGGACAAGAAGAATATTTGGTTGCAAATATTTCATAGTTTTTATCTAGATTAACTTGAAATGAAGCTCCTTGGGTTATTTTATGTTAACCAGGTGGTCAATTTCAGCCTGATGCTGAAAATGAGGAAGATGCTTCATATGGCTATACAGTATTGAGAATGCATTTTTAGATTCCTACAAGGCTGAGTATCCCATGCTGAGTATTAACACTGAGTACATTGGGCACTCTTTGGTGGATCTTGTCCTGAGTTTATACCTGGTCATAGTTTCCACCTGCTAATGCAGCAGAAGCTGCAAGTCCAGAGAATCTTTGGGTCACAATATATGCAAATAAATTAGTATAAACGACATGATTGGAGCTTGCTATTGGTGGTTGCTTATAAACTGCTGTATTATTTGTCAGTTTATAATGATGTCCTTAGATAAATGTTGCTTTTTTTGTCAATACAGTACTGGTCCCCAGATGTTCCTGTTGCTATAACCTGCTAGTGTTGCCACTAACTGTCCTTTACTGCTTATATCACAGCATGTATCACAACTAATTATATACTGTATATCTAATGGACATTCTGACATCTGTAACTTTATGGATATTCTTGTTGGACTATAGTTTGGCCCCAGAATGAGAACTAGTTGGAAGACCAGTATGCCCCATTACTCATAATGTATATTCCTTTAAAGCATCAATGTCTGCAGGATCCAATCTCAGTCGGTCACTGAGACAAGAGATTTAGTCTTCCAAGCTTTCGGACTTGTGCTGGAGCCAGTGATGGGCTCCTACGGGTATGGTCAGGTACGCAGAACCAGTGGGAAAATTTTGAATTTTTTTCTTTTTTTCCCCTTCTGGGTTCTGGGTTTGTTTTTCATATTGCAGTAAATGAGGTTGAATGAGTATAATTTTAGAACAGCTTGTGCGTGTGTGTTTGTACATACACATACAGTTTATTTAGTATATAATGTATATTTTTGTGTGCCTGTGTGTAATATGTATGTACACATATGGCATATATACATAGAATTAAATAGGGTTTTTTTTGGATGTCCAGTAATAGTAAATAGATAGGGAAATTGTATCTCTTTGAGGTGAGGAGAGGCCAGGCACCCTAACACTAACCCTTGACGTGAGTGACGTCCAGTTGGCCACCTTTAAGCCAGTCACATGACCTTTACGCTGCCCCCCGTCACATGATTGTCAAGCCACCCCCATCTGGTCATTTGGCCGGCAAGCCGCACCCACAAAATAAGCCACATCCACAGCGTGGTAGTAAAAATTTTTGCAGCCCTTCACTGGCTGGAGCCCATCCTCAGGGCAGATACCCCTACGTATGTTCTGTTGAGCTCTCTGGTAGAATCCTCCCAAAAATGCACAGATACAATTTCAGACACACACACATTTGAAAATTCAAAACAATGTTCTTTATAATGAAAATTCACTTAAAGCAAGCCCTCTTTTGGGATAGCAAAGAGCACTTGTCTCCAAACAAACTGGTAATTTGTACAAGTCCCTTATCAGTTCTGTGATATTTAGCTTGCAGCTGTGAGGCAATTCACAGTCCTTCTTTTTTCACAAAGTGAAACACACTTTGCCCTGGTTTAGTTTCAAAGTGGGGAAAAATCAGCACACAAAAGGTCCAAGTCAGTAAAGCAGTCATGAAACACAACGATCAGATAATCCTCCACAATGGCCAAACCCACAGGCTGCTCTTTATAGCAGCCTCACTAATTACCACAGTCCCACCCAACCACAGGTGGCCTCATTTTCTTTGATAATAATCTCTCAGTTGTTGTTGCCTTTGCATCGCTCTCCGCATGCGTGGCTGTATCATTAACTCTTGTTCTGAATCCAAGGAGGAGCTAGATAATTGATCTCCTTCTGAGCTGTCTGCCACACTCTCCTCCTCCCTGTCACTCATGTCTTCTTGGTCAGAGGAGCCTTCATCAGCAGATTCAACCGGGGGCAAAACAGGCCTGCAGCATGTGGATGTCTCCCCCACATCCACAGTCCTTGGGGCAGGAGCTGGGCCAGAGCTAACCACAACAACATATAATCTGGTTCAATTGCTGGTACAATGCTTAAGTTTCCTGACCCAACCCTCAAATAGCACAGTCACATCATCCACATTCCCTACGGTGACCTATCCACCCTGAATCCTGAAACCTTATCCTGAGACCAGTGGTGGGTTGCTGCCAGTTTGGCCCAGTTCATTTGAACTGGTGGTAGAAATTTGCCCCGCTCACCAAACCGGCAGCAATGGCTGGCTGTCCATGCCTCTGAATTGGTCCTCCGGTCGCTGCTCCTTGAAAGCAGCTGGCAAAGAATCCTCCGCGCATGCACAATGGCTTCTGCACATGCGCAGAGGGTCATTTTCCCAACCTGAGTGCAAAATGTGCACTTCCAATGTGATGTGAACCAAAAGTGAAGGTAGGTGGAACCCACCCCAGCCTGGGACACATATATTCACTTTCATTAGTAATATATGTGTTTAAACCAAAAGAAGTACACAATGCAACCCATCCTGTTGTCTTAGCTTTTTTTCCCAATTATCTTTGATTTTTTGTTGTTGTTGAATCCTTCTGCTATTCATTGTCCTTCATAGCTTTTTCATCATTGTTTGGGGTAATCTTTTGCTGATTACTGAGATATCTGACAGTTTATTTTTTCCAAGAAGGACCTTACCAAACTAGAGTAAATCCAAGGGATGGCCGACAGGATAAAGAGATGTCTGGAAAGCACATCTTAGAAGGAATGATTGAAAAAGCTGACTATCTTTAGCCTGAGGAGAAAAGATTAGGAAGAAACATAACAGCCTTTCAGATATCTGAGGCTGCCTAGTGGAAGATGAACAGATTTATTTGTTGATTCAGAGAAAAAGGTAGAACCTTTGCGTGGAAATAGCTGAGAAATAGAATTCTGCCAAACATTAGAGAAACTGACAATGGAACAGATTGTCTCAGAAGATAGTTGTCTCTCTTATGCTAGAAATATTGAAACAGCATCTATATGGCTGTCTGACAGGAATTCTAGAACCTTATCCTATGTAGTAGATCCTGAATTGACACTGCAGGAAGGATTATATTAGAGGATCTTTAAATTTCCTTTACATCTGCTCCTTAATTCTAGGATGCACAGGAATAAATTCTGCCACAAATCCTTCTCTATTTGTTATCTACCAGGAGTGCAGGACCTCATCTGCAGTGGCCACTGTTGGTTTTTTTTTTAATCAGATCAGAAGTATGCCTTCCCTTGTGAAACGGATGGGCTCATTTTTTAAAAATTCTGCTCACTTTTTAAATGCAAACGTGTTGTTTTAATTCTGTTGACTTACTTTAAAAAGATGAAAACAATCCTAAGATCAGTAACATTAAAAGGACATTGGAAAAACATAAATAAAACAATTCATCTTTAACTCAGCTATTTTCTCCCTGATGGGGGAAATAGCGTTTTATGTTCAGCTAAATAGTTTCCACCTACTGTCTTTCAAATTTTCTTTTAGGTCCTTCACAAGGAAGACATTCAGGGGGAGCTGATTCATTCTCTCCCACCCACCCCATCTTTGCTGGGAACCCCAGCAATAGTGAATGTGTTCTCTCTTACACAATTTATCTCATAGCCTTTAATGCACAGAAGAAATAAAACTGGCAGCAATTTTTTGAAAGCATAAAGGAACATTGAAGTTAGAAATTGTCAAAACAGGGCTTTAGGATTTTTTTTCAAAGAAAAGAAAAAGGGAAACAATAGCAAATTGCTATGCTTTTCCCTCTTGGCCCACACTCCTGAGCTGAGGTTTCAAAGAATAGTAGTATGTATGAGAGACAAACAACAAAATCAACAAAAGTTCTGAATATGTGTTGGTCATGAAAAGGAGCCGGGAAGACAAACAACCCCCATCCTAGCTCCCTCCTGATTTCTGAAAGAATTCAGCAAGAATCAATTCTGGATGTTTTGTATATGCTTTTCCCTTTCTTCAGCCGTTTCTCTGTGAAGTGTACTCAGGAGCGAAGTTAGTGTTTGATTGCTGATAGCCTCACGCACTGCACGTAGCACTGTCATTAAGCCATCATATGGCTGGCCAGGAGCCAGATCACACAGCAGTTCTGAGGAAGTCTTCCTAAACCGAAAGAGTTGATATATGTGTGTGTACATCAACGCAAGAAGAATGTTTATTTCTGCTAATTGGAAGCTAGCTTGGGTTGTCCTGACTTTAAAAAAAAAAACCCCACACACAGCCTTTTGCATTTGAAGTAAAGCTGGCATGGCTGCTCTCAGCAGGCAGTGCTTTGGTCTAGATGGTTCTTGAAATTACATGCGCTTCTGTAGACATAAAAGAGAACATCCGCTGGCAGCAATTTCAACTTTATAAAAGGAAAGAAAAAAGTGTAAGAGCCAGGACTGCAGGAAAGCTAAAATGAAAGCATATGAGCAATACGATGCTTACAGATAAATATTCATCACGGTATATACTGAAGTATGTGGGGCTAAAGAGCAAGGCAACACCCTGCTTATAAAAGAAAGATTAATTGTTTTGATAATGGGAAGAGACGAGGGTGTTCATTGCAAGCAGAATTATGATTCTCTATCTAGCGAATTCCCTTCAGCCTCAATGTTGTTGTCATAGCCTTTAGCGCTTTGCTTTGTCCTAAAAATGCAATGTGACAAAATGCAGCCTGTTTTGACAGAATGTTTTACATTGGGGATTGCAGGCTTTTATTTATGTATTTCATTAATTTATACCTTCAAAATTAACAATCAGTCTTGCAATGCAATTCTGCCAAACCGAGGAATAGAGTGGCTGGTAGGCAAATTTTGCAAGGGATTTCATCCCTCCCCTTCCATAATGTAAAATTTAATTTGATTTTGATCTGGCCCTTGTGATCAAGGGTGCCTTTGCTTCCAAACTAGTGTGACCAATGTCCTCTCCATCCATTACCCCCGCCCCAAGTCATGAGTTAATCTGGTACACATTGTGGGGTATGAGAAAATTCCTGTAGAGATTTATATTCTGTGATCAGCGTTAATAATTCACCAGTTGTAAATGTGTCTTTCCCAAGACCTTTTGTATTTCCTGGAGGCCACCTGGAACAACCATTAAAATATCTGTTCTCATGACTGGTGAACCAAATAAAATATTCTGCCACTTCATTCTGAATCAGATTGTTAGTCCTACCTAGTTTGTATGACAAGAATCAGAATGAAAAATACACAGTGATAATATCTTTATTTAGGCCAATTTGAATTTTAGAATAGTTGCATGTTTTAGAGTTTATTAAAATTCCTGTTTGAGCAATATGGTTGAAGGCAGAAAAAGCGTGAACAGCTATAACCATTTGTTATAGCTGTTATAGAGTAATGTTAAGTAATATAGAATTACAAGTAGATTGTTTTTCTTAGGGGCGCTAAGCTTTTTATTTCAAAGGCTCCGTTTTAAAAAAAATATAAATTCCATCAGCCAAAATCCACTGTTTTCATTCTAATGAATTTTCCATACCGCAACCTTCAATTGCTGGACTCTTACAAGTAGATCAACTGGAAATGAAGCTGGTTTCCAAAAATCATTTCTGATTTCAATAGCTTCCTACATTTTGGCCAGGTGATGGCCCATAGTTTTCTTTGAACTAGGTTCAACATGGTCCCTGACATTCTTCTTTTACCTGTAAAAAAAGAAAAAATATATATACAGCAGCTTGTTCTTTATTTTATGATGAAAGAGGAAAATGGCAGAACTCCATCAATTTCATTGGTTAAAAGCCAAGTAATGTGGTGGTGTAAGCCTATAATGAAATGAAGTATACTGCTGAATGCCACTGCTAGAACAAATACAAGACAGAAAAAGTTTTTTTATAGGTAGCAGGAAAAGGTGGGCAGAAGTTGCAATAGTTATTAGTGTGAAAAGACGGTCACAGATCCATTTTTTCAGTGCCGTTTTAACTTTGAATGGTCACTAAATGAACTGTTGTAAGTCGAGGACTACCTATAGTAGGGTTCCTCTTTGAGTGTGATAGCCAGATTGATGGGAAATGAAACAGAAATTGACTAATCGGTCTGTTTGTTCATAACACTGGAGGTTGTTTTTTTTTAAAAAAAAAAAAATTAGATATTAAAGAAAGTAGATAAACAATTCTAAAAAAAACCCCAAGGTATTGAAAAGGCAAAATACCTATGAATAAACAAGGCATTTTTAAAATGACACAGAGGTTGTCATTTTCCCCCTATAGGAGGTCTTTGATTTATGACCACAAATGGGACCAAAATTCCAGTTGCTAAGCAAGGTGGTTGTTAAATTAGTCATGTCCTATTTTATGACCTTTTTAGTTAAAGCTGTTAAAACTGTAGCCATTAAGTGAATCGTGCAATCATTAAACGAATCTGGCTTTCTTTAAAAAAAAATTATCCACAATTTCCATGTACACATCTATGCATATGCTGTACGACATATCAAAACATACATAATTATATATTTCTATCCAATCTATCATAAATCAGTATCCTATTTTTGCACCTATTTATACTACTATTTATTACTCTTTTACCTCATTTCTTTGTACTCCCCCCCCTCTATCTCCGTCTCCTCCTTCTACCTTCTTTCTCCTTCTCTCCCCCTTCCTAGTTCCCTCCCCTTCTTCTCTCCTCTTTTCCCTCTCTACTTCCTCTTTCTCCCTCTTGACCTTTTCCTGAGTGACGAATCTGTCTTTCCTTGTGGACTTTGCTTGTTGAAAGCTAGCTGGGTGGGTCACAGATGGAGATCACATGACTTCTGGGATGCCACAACTATTTTAAACACATGTCTCTTGCTAAGCATCTGAATTTTGATCACATGACCATGGGGATGCTGCTACGGTCATAAGTGTGTGTGGTGGTTTTAGGTCACTTTTTTAAGTGCTGAATGGTAACTAAATCAATGGTGATAAGTTGAGGATTACTTGTGTATCATTTGATAGTTCTGGATAACCAAATATATTATATTGTTTGAAAAGTCTAAAAATCACAAAACCAAGAATGAAGATCAAGAACCAGGGTCAACATAGTATAAATATCTGCAACTAATTTAAAACATTAGGCAGGTGGCAGTCAAGAAGTCTTTAAGACATCTGGCTTGGAGATGCTAAATCAGGAGAGGCTTTTTGGGTAACTACATGGGTGAGAATAAGAAGCTATAACAGTGATGGCGAACCTATGGAATGGGTGCCACAGGTGGCACACGGAGACATATCTGCCGGCACATGAGTCGTTGTCCTAGCTCAGCTCCAGCATGCACATGGGCACCGGCCAGTTGCTTTTTGGCTCGCATGGAGGCTCTGGAAGGACATTTTCGGCTTCTAGAGGACCTCCAGGGGATGGAGGAGGGTGTTTTTTCCCTCCCCAGGCTTTAGGGGAGCCTCTGGAGCCTGGGAGGGTGAAAAATGTGCCTACTGGGTACACCAGAAGTTGGGCAATGGGCTGTTTGTGGCTTCCAAAGGACTCCAGGGGGCAGGGAAGACAGTTTTCACCCTCCCCAGGCATTGAATTATGGGTGTAGGCACTCCCACAGGCGCGATAATTTGTGCACACGCGCTTTTGGCACCCAAGGGAAAAAAGTTTCACCATCACTAAGCTATAACATAAACTGTTATCCAGTATTAAGGGCACATCTGGGCCATTACGCTACAATTAGCTGACACTATTATTACATGGGAAAATTCAGATGCGCTGAAATGGAATTATTCCTTTGCATATACCTCTATCCATCCTCAGAGGAAGCAAGACTCAAAAGGTGAACTCAAAACTGTCCTGCTGCTTTGGAGATGAACTTCTCAATAGGGTGTTGCCTATCTGCAGCATTGAAACACTGCAGTTTTAAATACCTTGATTCTGTTGGTCTGAATCCAGAATGAGATGGATTGATAACTTCCAATTGATCTGGAAATAATCAGGTTCTCTTGTGCAAGCTGGCAATGAAAACCATTGTTTCTCAAGCCCAGAATCAGGCAATAAATATTTCCTATTTCGCCATCCATCCTAGGCTCATAAAAAAGGCATGTTTGAGAAAAGGTGCTATGAAAAGAAATCCCTCACTAAGCCACTTAAGATCATAGGTACTGTAGAATGCGCTTGGTGTGAAGAATTCTGCTACTGGTTTTGGAGACTGCCTTGACTTTGTGTTTGGCTGTTAAGATCCCAGGATTTCATTTCCAAGCCTGTTTCAAACAGACTTCCAACTTTCTAATTTACAGAAACCTATTGCAACAAAACACAGTTCAAGTAAATCCCACCCCCCTTTCAAAGAATAAACACTATTTAAAATAACATCTTCTTTGTCTTATAGGCTTGTTTCCAATATGTTTGCATCATTTGTCACCATTGAAAGTGGATTCCAAGAAGTGTTTCAGTAATAGAGTTAAGCAATTTTTAAAAAGCAGCATGAAGCATAGAAACAAGCACTTCAAATAAACTTGGTGTTTATATATCAATATCACAGCTATGAAAATGAAAAGTGTATAATGTTATTTTGTGGCATTGGTAGAGAAAGATTGATATCTGTTTTGATTTGGCCATTTTCAGTTATTTTAAGCTACCTTCTACAATTATTGTTATGACCCTTGGCTCCTCCTTCTGGTCTTTTTCCTTTTCTGCTTTTAGATTTATGCAAAAGAAGCCATCAACAACTGGTTTTCTACATGGAGGCCAACCCCATCTATGCTGGACTTATACCAACTGTAACTTTGATAATCTTTCTATAAGTCCTAGGAGATCCAGGAAAATTCTCTTCTTTAAACCTCCATCCAAATTGTTTACTGGTTTAAGGAAATTTATAATATTTCAGGACTCCTTTTGCTCTCATTTTTAAACCGAACTATACTTGGCGAAAGTATATCTTTCATGTGCAGAACATTTTTCTGTTTGGATGGGAAGTATTTCTTAAAGATGAGGAAACAGACTGAATAAAGTCCTTAAGTAGCTCTTCAGACTTTCAGATGCTTCAAATTTTCCCACTTCATAATGCCTGGGACTAAATTTCAGATTTAGAAGTGGGGGCCTCGTTCAGTCTAGATTAGCATTTGACTGCAACTAATCATCACTAGCGGATTTTAGATTTCTTACTCCTGCTTTAATAATTATACTACACCAGCTCCATTCAGCCTTCTAATCTTTAGATGGATTACGTCATTTTCAGAACGAACGAAAGTTTACATATTTATTTATTTATTTATTTATTTTATTTTGTCCAATACACAATGAGGGGTTTTAGTGGGTATATATCTATATACACATAGTAAAATACACGATGAAGGTTATAGAGGAGATACTCATAGTAAAATATATCTATGAAAGAATAGAAAAGAAGATATAGTAATAGAACATATCAATGAAAGAAGAGATATAGGAATAGAAGAAAGGTATAGGAGATATAGGAGAGCAATAGGACAGGGGACGGAAGGCACTCTAGTGCACTTGTACTCGCCCCTTATTCTAGCAGGACCAATCCCTGCCTTAAAACAGATATCTCTTATAGGTTACCTTTCTGATTTAACTTTTCCCGAGTTACCTATTGCATGCTAATCTAACCCAGACACATTTACAGTTGGTTGTGAGGTTAGAAGAAAAGTGACTTGAAGCCTCGTCCTTCCGATAAATATTTGGACCAGTAAAAATTTATAGAGCCAAGTATTTATTAATTTGGGAAAACGCACAAGGACATGTGGTAAATGGTGGATTGAAGTTCTTGTGAGGGAAAAAAAGGATGTGAATCAGATAATGAGCAATTGGATTTGTAATCTTTCTTTCCATTTTTAATTTCTAAGAGCTGTTAATTCTGTCTTGGTTTCCTTGAAAACAGGATCTTTCCTAGTTTGTTGCCCTACAGAGATGTAGCAATTCAGTTCTAGTAATTCTGAGCCATTGTGAGTAATGATTGCTTTGCTGTACCACCAAATATAACTTTTTCACAGCCTTGTCATCAGACTGTGGTTTTATGCTGTAATGCCATTTGTCTCTAAAAGAAAAATGAGTTCAGGAATATGCTGCTGTGACTACTAAAATCTGCCTCCTCAGGCCATAGAGCTTTGGGTTCCATTAAATGGTAATGGTGGTGATTACTATAATCAGAAATGGCAGCCCTAGGCCTCTGACATGGTTCTAGTTGTGTTTTTAAAAAAGCAGAATAAATGAGTACGTACTGTGAAGTACATTTCCTCCATAACCAGTACTGAATAGGCTTTCACTCATATCCTCTGTAGCATTCCCTTTTGATTCTTAAGGAGCGAAGCTTCATCTTTGGTCTTCTGATTAATTCCACAAAATGAATATATGAGCAGGCATGAAAATATTAAAACAAGAAATTACCTCTGAAACATGTTTGGCTAATTCTGTGGTTTAAGCACAGGGAGGAGATGTTGACAGGTTGACAGGGAGATTCCTACAGTCCCATATAGACAAGAAATAAAACATCTGTGCACAGTATCTAAGTTTTACTTTCATCGAGGCATTAGATATAAACATCCTGAAGGGTGGGAAATGGATTGTTTTATCACATTTATTTAGTGGGGGTATAGGGAGAAAGTTACGGTACCTGACAAAAGTGGTATTCATACTTTTCTTACAAACCTAAGGATACTTGCTTAAATCACATGTTCTCCTGTACAGGTTCAGTGAAAAGAAAGCTATACTGCTTGCTGTTTACAATTAATTTTACCAAAGCTTGCTCAGGAAAGTTTCCTAGTACTTGCTTCCCAAATTTCTAATCAGTGTAGGATCTGACAATTACAGGATTTGTAATACCAACACATTTCAAAGGTACCCAGTTGAAGCAGGGCCCTTTAGTGAGATACAATCTTTTCTACAAAATAATTTACATCTGAAATAAATGCAAAAATACCCAGGAAAGATAACTAGTATAGTAAAGGCTATTCCATTCAGATTCAAAACCATATGTGTAAAAGTGCTCATGTTTTGCGGTAGAGAGAAAATTTTTGAAGTTATACTACATATATTTCTCAGTTATGTCCAGTAGGAATGGAATGAACCTTAAGATCATGTTCCAACCATTTGCCCTTATGGTATACTCACTCACATCGTAATTGTTTCATTTCAGACTTGAGGTGGACCACTATTCTTAAATAGAGTTGTTAAGCTACAAAATGAGCAGCCATGTAAATTGTTCAAATAAGTTAGTACAATAAAGCAAAACCATGCTGCATTTTAAAAATTATTCATAGCCTCCACAATTCCTTTATCAACAATATCAACTTCTAACTTCCAGCCTGCATTTGCTAAGGAATCATGTCAAACATTTAATATCATCTTCACTCCTTAAAACATTGTTCTACAGGAGCAGAATTACTTTGAAGAATATAATATGTCTGACTAAACTTAACAGTATCTACAACTGTTCAGATTCTAAGACCGATAGTTTAAAATTGTATTTTGATTTTGTATCTGAAAAGCAAACAGATAAATTTTTAAAACTGCCAAACTAGTAGGGAGAAAAATACTAAGCATCTTTCTTTCTCTTCTTGTATCACCTTCCAGGCTATGGTAGCTTGTTATCCTGGGAATGGAACTGGCTACGTGCGTCATGTGGATAATCCCAATGGAGATGGGCGATGTATCACCTGCATTTATTACCTGAACAAGAACTGGGATTCAAAGGTATGTAGCTCCTCATATGTTGTTGAGAAGTGTAGACTCAAGAGGAACCTACTCCAGGAACAATGTTTCTCCACACCCCTGTTTTCTTGCTCTTCCATTTTTTATGAAGTACCGTGAAATTTCTGAATACAACGCTGGGTAGCTGAAATGTGAAGATAAATCCATTTCATGGTTGCATTATTTTTTAATTTCAATTGGATAGGCAGGCAGCTTATTGAAAATGGGGAGAGCTTAGAATTTTTGAGCCATTGGTGTGACTGTCACTATTTAAGGATACAGGTAACAAAGGGTTTAGTTTGATGAAAACAAATGGGTGCCTGAAAAGCAATAAATAAATGGATTCTGACAACTGAGGTAGTTTAACAGGTTGAGCCATGGTTGTCTTTTGTTTTTGTCCCATATAAAGCCGCCTTTGAAAAAGAATACTTGTTTGATTTTGCCCTATGTACAGTATAAGATCATGAAAACGTCTCCCTCTGTTTGCCCTGCCTTGGCCTCATAAAAAGGATTGTGTTTGCTAACACATGTGTGTGGGAGCTTAGAGGCTGTTTGCTGTGATATATTTAAAGAAAAACAAGTTGACATTCTGCCTTTAGGTTTGCTAACTGTCAAAAGCATCAGTTTTCAGCTACTCAAAGCCCTGTATCTAGAAGATTGCCCACTTCAAACCATGTCCAATTCTTGTGGATGCCTAGGAACACTTGAGCATTATTTTTTAATATGACACAGAGATTCCACTGACTTTTCTCAGAGTGGAAAATAAAAACAATCCTTTCCCTTTCTCTAAAAATTACACCAAAAGGAATAGATGGCATAAAGACATTCCTTATCATTTGGAGACATCCAAGTAAGTAAAGAAAATTATTTGCATGTTTAAAACTCTGTACATTAATGCCAATGTAATAAGCATGCTGGAAGAACTCTTTAACTGCAGCCCTCTAATGAATATATATTTAGTGGTAAACCAATGCTTACCTGTCATAAAAGACTACAGGTGTCATCTGGATAATAAAGATATAAATTTGATTATAATAACAATGGGGTGGTGATGGGTCTCCTGCCTGGACAGGGGGTTGGACTAGATGACCTGCAAGGTCCCTTCCAACTCTAATGATAAATAAAATAAAACAGCTGCAAACCTTGCTGTCATGGCATGCATAGAGTTGTGTTGCAGTAGTGTTCTATTAAGTTTGGGCACATGCAGCTTCTGGGTGAAGACTATGGCAAACTAGGACATCTCTGAGGAAGTCAAGACTCTGTTATAGTGCTGCCTGTGGCCAGTCCAGGCCAGTAGAGCCTCTCCAGATAAGGAGATTGCCCACCTGCACTCCTCTGGAGAAGTCCATAGGATTTGAAGATCCTGGTAGTCATGAGTTGAGCAGCTGAGAAATAAGAGAGAATTTCTGGCTCATAGCCACGTGGAGCTCTTAAGGACCCTGGATATGATTTAAATCTCACTTTCTTAAATACATTTGGATACAACTGTATGAAACTTTTAAAAAAACACATTTTTTTGAACAGCAAGAAAGAAAAAGAAACATTCAGTGAGGTATCCTTCATTCTGGATTAAGAAAGAAGAAAGGAGCAAAATAAAAGCGGCAGCTCAGAACTTAATAAGATTTTGATCTGAGAAAGTATAAATAGAAAAAAGGGAGAGTTAAATTTGAAATGTTAATATTTTGGTGAAAGTGCTTTTGGCATAATCTGAGATAAACATGGTAACCATGCCAGGTTTAAGATTTCCCTCAACCACTGAAGCTATGACTTGGAACGTGACATTCTCTCTCAATCAACATTGCAGACTGGATGGTGATGGCATATAAATATAACAATATGATTTCTTGTTGATTGTGCAGCATCCTTGCATACTGCTTTCCACCAGCGTTAAAAGTATCAAGAATCTTTCAACTTTTTGCTTTAAAAAAAAGATAAATGGCTAACTAAAGTGCTCTCTGAAGAATTGTCAAGGGATTCTGCACGTTTTTAATTGCTGTAACAGATTAAATGTTTACATTGAAATAAATTGGAACACACAGTTTTATATGAAGTTGGAGGGCGGTCCCTGCTTCTGAAAAGGCAGAACAAAATCCCAATTCCCTCATATCTCTTTGTGTTGCTTAAGAAATCAGACGGGTTTAAGAAATCAGACGGGTTTGAAGTGTGTGTGTGTGTTTGTATGTGGGGTTTTGTGTGTGTGTGTGTGCGTGTGCAACATATATTTTGACAGAAACATACATTTTGACAAAAAACATATTTTGACAGAATACACACACACAAGTTTGGAGATGAAAGTGATTCAGATTTTCCATCTTGATGTGATAGCAAGAAGTTTGTCAAAAAAAAAATGTACAACAAGTCTGTTGTGGAAAACTGGACAAAGTCAGGGTCAGAAAGCCTGAGAAAGGGAGCATTGTTTTCCCCACACACCTCAATAATACTTGATTCATTTAAAAATTTGTTCAATAAACACAAAGAACAAATTAATTTTCTAAATAAAAACAGTTTTAAATAATTACTTTATCTGTATATTACTTTTAACTTGCTTTATGTTTAACAACAGTCATGCCCTTAGATATGAGTCCCCCCCCCTTTTAAAAAAATGTATTCATTTACTTATATTTATTGGGATTTCAATAAATATAAGTACCGGGGATAAGAAGTGATCAGTGCTTCAATCTGACCCATTTATTACCCATTATTATTCCTATTAATATTTCACAAATGATGCAACTTGCCCCCCTACTGGAAGGATGATGGATGAGTTTCAGAAACTGTGCTTCTCAGCTGGCAGAGGTATATTTAAATTAGTGCTAGATGTCTCTAGGCACATCAATCAAAATGTCCACCATTACAATAGAGCAGACAGAATGTGATTTGGAAGGAGCTTAGACTACATTATATCCAAAGACCTTTGAGGAGCTACAACACAAATGGTACATACTTAGGTCAGCCTTGGGATTAAGCGTTAATGACATTCTTCCATTGAAGGAAGATGAGAGGAAGGGGCCTCAATTTTGGTGGTAGCAATTATTTTCATAATGAACCATGGTGGCGCAGTGGTTAGAATGTTGAATTGCAGACTAACTTATTGCTCACACCAGAAGTTTGATTCTGAGCAGCTCAAGGTTGACTCTGGTTCCATCCTTCCGAGGTCAGTAAAATTAGGACCCAGGTTGTGGGGGGCAATATGCTAACTCTGTAAACTGCTTAGAGAGGGCTTTAAAGCACTATGAATTGGTATATAGTATTTATTGGTCTTAAATGCTATTATTATGGCTATCAACAGATGAGTTCTTCATCGTCCCCATTTATGTCCAGTGGCTTCCTCAGTAAATTTCCCCATCTGGCTTATTTTTTTATGCATATATATACAAAATAAGATGTTTTAAGATCTGTTTATTCTGTCTAATCAAAAATGTTTTCTTTTTCTTTCTGTTTCAGCTGCATGGGGGGATCCTACGAATATTCCCAGAGGGCAGGTCCTATGTAGCTGATGTTGAGCCCATCTTTGATAGATTACTATTTTTCTGGTCAGATCGAAGAAACCCACATGAAGTGCAGCCTTCCTATGCAACAAGGTAAAGACCTTAGGTGTGGGTTTTAAAGATAATTATACAGAACAGCAGTCTGTTTCTCAATGTTGCATATGTAGTTAGATGTACAATTCCAGCATTGTCAATAAAATGATTTCAGTAGCAGATTCAAAAAGAATCCAGTAGACTTCTGAAAGATGAATTCTTAAACTTTCTGGATGAAAGAAAATATATTCTGGTTGTCATATAATTTGGGAATTATATTGGAGAAAACTATCTATTATATAGAAGCACTTTTGATGTGGAAGTGTGTTCTTTCAGTCTTGCATTTAAAAAAAATATTTTATTGAAAAGGAAATCATGACATTTTTCATTTTTAACTCTGCATCTTTTATTTATTTATTTATTTATTTATTTATTTATTAATTATTGTACCTATACAAATGCACTGAATATTTACCGATTGATATTTACTATGTATATATACATAGCATGCTGTTAAGAGCCAGTTTGATGCAGTGATTAAGGCTTCAGCCTAGGAACTGGTAGTCATTCACAGTTCTAATACAGCCGTGGGCACAAAGCCAATTGTGTGAATTTGAGCCAGGCATTTTCTCTTAGCCCTAGGAAGAAGGCAATGGCAAACCACTTCCAAAAACTCCTTGCCAGGAAAGCTGCAGGGACTTTCCCAGGCAATGTTCCAGAATCAAACATGACCGAACAGAAAGAAGGGAAAACAAGTACGCAGTTATGCAAATTAATGTTAACTTCCTGGCTCCGTAGGCATTTCTGCTCTCTAGTTCTATGTGCCAGATATTCAACCTCATTTAAAGGATCTACTTATATACACGTGCACGCACGCACAAACCATTTGAGATATTTTCTTCCCCCACTACCACCAATTCAAGTAAAATTGGTAAAATTTTGATAGGTGTGTTTTGATCCATATAGCTAATTGTGAATAATGGCCTTGTTGGAATTTAGGCATTTTTCTTCTTGTCACAAGCACCCATGACTGCATCTGTAATGCTGATGCTTTCTCAGTAATTGTTCTTGCCCTAGCTAGAGAATGTATTAAAATCTCTACCCATGTGCGTCTTTCTGATGATAACACTTTTCTTAATAATAAATAAGCAAGGCATGGAATTTTGGGAGAACTTACAAATTTCACAACAGTTTCTCTCAAACTAGTTGCCCTCCAGTTTTGGGGGGCTTGCGTTACTGGTTAGGGCTAATGGAAGTTGCAGTTCCAACACAGCTGAAGGTACCAGAATGAAGAAGATAGCTTAGTAACTATCTAACTGTCTTCATATTTGAAAGTATTGCCATGTAAAGTCACCATGCAGCATAATAAATTGTATATTCTCTGAGTTTCCAAAGATACAATGAAGCCTCAATGTAATAGATCATGGATTTTTTCCCCCTCCCCTTTGTAGGTATGCAATGACTGTGTGGTATTTCGATGCGGACGAAAGAGCAGAAGCCAAAAAGAAATTCAGGAATTTAGTTGGTATGAGAATTTATTTTTAACTCCCATATATATTCCAAGAACACATTGTGATGTCACAGAATTAATTACATAGAGAACACCTTGTCCAGTCCAGAAATAAAGCTACACATTGAAACAAGTTTCTGTGGGCTGTTCTATGCCTATGTCATATTTAAATGACTGGAACACAAATATTCATTTCTTTTATTTAAGAAAATGTATAGGGGCTACCCAACTCTCAGTGATTCCTGGTGGCTTACAAATATTTTAAAAAACCAATATAAAAATAATAAATAGCAATAATACCACCCCCTGGTGAGAACAATAAATTCCATATCTCAAATAATGTCTTTTATACCATCTTTCCTTTACCAAGAACTTCACAGGAAATTCTTCTCTGCGTATCTTTGTTCAGAGAAATGCTACATGTGTACAAAAATAAATCCTTTCTGTGGTGTCACCAAACTGAAGGGTATCTTCTCAACGATGATAAGATTGACCCTTTTCAGTCTTAAATTAAAATTCTCTTTGCTCAAGCACTCTGAAGAAAATTTGGAAGTGGAATTGAATGCACATTCTATGCGTAACTTAGTTAGATTTATTTTTCCTAATAGGGTTTTTTGTGTGTGTTTGTTTGTTAAAATTTCACATTTCCACTACAGTGTTCCCTCAATTTTCGCGGGGGATGCGTTCCGAGACCGCCCGCAAAAGTCGAATTTCCGTAAAGTAGAGATGCGGAAGTAATGGACAGCTATGTTCACTCTAAGGTGCGCGGCCAGGCGCCCAAAAACTACCACCCCCACGCACCCTTTTCCAAATTGGGGGCGGGGAGCGACGAAAGTGCAGAGGCCAGCGAAGGTTGTTTTGAATGTCGGCCCCCCCGCCCCCCCAGCGCCTCCGGCCCCCTTGTACCCCCGACTTCTCGCCGCTGCCACCCGCCCACCTGCCCGATCCGCCCCTTTCTCCGGCTTTCTTGGGGTGCGGCTCCTCCCGTAGCGGCGCTGCCAGCTACAGATTCTTGTCCTCCTCATCCGGCCGCTAGCCACTTCAAGCGCTTTGGGAACGCCCGCCCTGCCCCTCTAGCAGTCCCTTAGCTGAGAGCGCTTTCGTCCTGGCTATCAGCGAGGGGGCTGCAGGAGAGGCGGGGCAGGTGTACTTTTCACAGCGGAGGCCGGCGAAGGTTAGTTTGAATGTCGGGCACGCATGTGCGCGCACTTCCCATCCCCCTGCCAGCCCCCCCGGAACATTCAAAATAAGAAAAACCTTCATGGTCCTCCACAGAGAAGAAAGGAAGAGAGAGAAAGAGAAAACAAGAGAGGGAGACAGAGCCACAGACAGAGCGAGATAGAAAGTGAGAAAGAGAGAGAGAGAGAGAAAGAGGAGGGAGAGAAAGATAGCAAGAGAGAGAAAAACCATGGCATAGGCCATTCGCGAAGTTTGAACCCGCGAAAATCGAGGGAACACTGTATATTGTTTTTATAATTTTACATGTACAATTCTTCAACAAAAAATAGAAAAATAATCACAGAGCATATGAAATGTTAATGCTGATTAACTTTGTGCTGGGGCTGTGCATGAATTTGTTTATGTCTTTGTTGCTTTGCTATTTAACCATCTTTTCAATTATTCATTGCAGATGCAGGAAAGACAGAAGCAGTTCTCAGTGAAGACTGAATAACAAATGACTTGATACAGTTTTTGTATAATGATAATTTTTAAACTATTTGAAAGCAATAAGATCCAAAGATTACATGGTCTGTTTTTTTATGATTATTGGATATTCTTCAATGCACTATTTTTGACATTACCTAATGTTTGCATATTACCATGATGGTACTCATGACAGCTTCCAGTCTCTTCTGTTTGGCATAAGCATCCCTCTTCTCTTCTTGCCTTTGAATTGAAAAATACCACCAGAATGAAGAATATCACCAAGTCTCATACGATATCAAGTTGAAGATGGCAATATTAGTAATTTAAAAATAATACTAAACATTTGAAACAATTGGAGAAACCTGAGTCTATTTGCACTTTAGTTGCATTTTCTGGTTGAGTGGAAAGGAACTTTACGAAGGATCTTCACTGGCAGGTTGCAGATGAGCAACGCAAGCAAGCCAAGATGAAAACCAGAACTGCACACTCGTCAGGAGCCAAATTCATTGTGTCAGTGCAGAGCATTTGATGGTGTGCCTCATCATTTTGCTTACAGACTATTATTGGCTACTTTGGCCTGTCTCATTGCCAAATTGAAGCCTCTCACTTGCCATAAAATTGCCTGGATTTTATCCACATTGTTCAAGCCAAGCAACAGTAGTTCTATCACGTTGCCTTTTAGAGCCCCCAAATAGAAGTGGTAGCCATTGTGCACCTACTCGTAGTGTTCTTAAAAAAATAGTTCCTTTATGGGGTAGCTCTGGGAATTATTTTTTAATAATCTTTTAAAACTGTCTTGCAAAATAGCTAGCCAGCCTCACCAGCTCCTGCCCATTACAGACTTTGGGAAATGTTGATGGCAAGTTATGAGCAAGTATGCCAAGAAATCATCTAATCAAATTTCATTTTCATTTTAATATTTTTTTAACTGATCTTCCACTAGTCACATTTTGTGTGACAAAAACTGAACTCCAGCAATCGAGTGTATTGTTAAGATGGGCTTGATGACTAATTAGCTGTTGAAGAGACATAGAAAGCCATGCTAGCGGGCTCTTAACTGTTATACTTGGGAGCATTTGTAGTGGCCACTGAAAATGGCATATAAACTGGCATTTGATTGTTGTGTAAATTTCACATCTGTTATATAAATGGGGCTAAGATTGTACAAATGAATTTTGGACCTAATCACTGTTCTTTTGGAACTCGTAAGAAAGTGTGCTTTGAACTGTAGACTTAACAACTCAGTCTTAAGCAAAATAAATAATGTGTTAGATGGATATTCCAGTTACTATACATATGCAGTGCCATATAGCATGAATCTTGGATGCACTATGAAAATATTTAAGATAAGATTCATAGATCTGCACGAGGTCAGGATATAGGTTGCTATCATGATGTATTGTGTTGAGATTACAAATAGAGATATAAAATGTGGTCCCAAATGTCATTTTGCTACAGATAAATTCCAGCATTGAAGCCATGGGTTTTACAGAGAAATATTATGAAGCACATACTTCCTTCTAATGTCACTTTTTCAAAGAAAAGAACCTGTAATGAATAAACTTAGCAGCGAAGGCACTTAGACAAAAAGTAAAGTGTTTTGATCAAAATATGCAATGAATGAACGCAATGCAATTCTTTGAAGATAATTGTTCATTTCTCTGTAGTCTCTAACAATATTGAATATTGTGATGGAGACGTTATTTGTTTTTCCACTTGTCCATACTTTCCTCTGGGTTTCATTTTGATACTTCCTTTTCATTCCAATTAAACTTTTCAGTTGAGGTTTGGCTATTATGGCTTTAAAAAGGATGTTTAGTTCAATATCTCTTGTATTTCTGGAGACATGGATGACTTCCCCAAAACATGAGCCACAAAACAAGGCTAATATATTTAGGAATTGTGCAGACTAAGCCCAAATCCAAATGAAAGTATTTTTTCAGCAACACAGTATATATAATGCAATATAATTTCTAACAAAATGGCAATTGTTTACTTTAGGAAACAAGGCAGGGGTGAGTTCTAACTTACCTTGCCGCCAGTTCGCTTCCGCCGGTTCGCATCGGCCCATGCAGGCACAGTGGCAAAAAAATCCAAAACAATCCCTCCCCCCCCATGCCGATAACAAGATGATGATACATGCGCAATCCTGGAAACCCAGCTTCTGCGCATGCACAGAAGAAAAAAAACCCGGGAAAAATCCAAAAAAAACAAACCCAAGAAAGATGGTGGTGTCCACGGACCAGCATCAACAGAACCAGTTTCGTGACATCACCAGTGGTTTGCTTCCATAGAATCAGTATAAGCCAGAAGAACCCCACCTCTGAAACAAGGCTTGCTTTTGAACCTGAATTTTAAGTACTTTATGATGATTCCTTTTCTTCTTAAATATTCCTTTGAATGTTCCTCTTTGATCACATACTTTTATACATGGAGACTTTATCATGAGTTTTTCTTGTATAAAACATTTCAAAAAGAATGGTCATCTTAAATTTGACTTGTGCAAAATAGACTTA
Organism: Erythrolamprus reginae; assembly: GCF_031021105.1. Lineage (NCBI taxonomy): Eukaryota > Metazoa > Chordata > Lepidosauria > Squamata > Dipsadidae > Erythrolamprus > Erythrolamprus reginae. The sequence goes on from NC_091950.1 coordinate 72,807,330, forward strand.
AAAACTAATTGCTTTCATTTCTGCTAGTGAGTGATTTCCCCACCCCTTTCTTGTGCAAAGAGCTCATAATTTGAAGGAAAATTGTGACTATATACATTTGCAGGAGGAGAATTGTATAGGCATCAAAGTGAGACTTTACAAACCAAGAGACAATAGTATTTTTTTTAAAGAACATGTAATGCATCCGGCAGCATCTTAAGGATTGATAGGGATTATAGTTTACCTCTCCTAGACTACAGTTGACTATAATAGATTTTTGTTCCTTTTTGGCTGCCCTAGACCACGATAGCCAACCTTCTAGAAATCACTTGAAAGAGTAGATGGGCATCAGCCCAAAGATGCTTATTTCTATTCTGTGTCAGAATGTTTAAGTCTCAAGAACAGAAAAAGATATCTGCTCCAAAGCTACTCAGTACACCTTATTGGGAAGAAAACAGTTGGATCATGAAGTGGAAGGCAATTTGAGCAAACTATAGAGGGTCAGGAAATGGGTAAGGCCTGCCTTGCCAGTTGCCAAGTCTACTCAATCATAACCTTAAAGGAATCCATTATCTTCTCAATGATGCATCCTTGAAGAGACATAGTAAAATATACTGCTCAAAAAAAATAAAGGAACCCTCAAATAACATCCTAGCTCTGAATGAATGAAATATTCGCATTTAATACCTTGTTCTGTGCAAAGTTGAGTGTGCACAACAGCATGTGAAATTGATTGTCAATCAGTGTTGCTTCCTAAGTGGACAGTTTGATTTCACAGAAATTTGATTTACTTGGAGTTATATTGTGTTGTTTAAGTGTTCCCTTTATTTTTTTGAGAAGTGTATATAGGAATTGCTAGGAATTCAGTACTTCATTACTAGGAACAAGTAGGAATGCAGACTACTATGTCTGAAAAACAAAGATCTGTTTGCCTACGACAGGAAACTTGTATAGCATCCTTCAGTCTCCTTTCATTTGGAGAAAACTCTTTGGTCCACAGAAGCCTCTCCAAAGGAAAAAAAGTACACACACACCTCATAAACCCTTAAATTTCTTTTTCAAGAAATAGGTATTTACATGTGACAAAATAAACTCCAATCAGACCTATTTTTTCATTCACCTATTTTTTTCCCAATGTTATGTTTAGTATTGCTCCCACCTTGCTGTAGGCACATATAATAGAGGATTCCTTCATAGTGACTGCTTATGTCTTGAAAGAGAAGAAGTTGGGTAACAATTTCTGCGTAACATCCTTTGTAAAAGGTATCAGGTTTTTTTTAAAATATTTGAGGGGAATAGTCTATCAATGATAGCTGAACCCTTCAACTGCCTAAACAATTTAGAACTTGAAGAGCTAGTGTGATCATCAATTGGCTGTGATTATAGTGGTAGTGAAATGTTATTTACCTATTTTATTACAATGTTTCATTCGTGTTTTATTTATGCAGAATGATTAACTTCCAGATTATTGCAAAAACATTTCTTTTTAATGGTTCTGAGTGCATTTTCAATAAGTAGTCTCTTAAGAAATTGTCATAGGGGAGCTCCGATGAAGTTATTGAATCAACAGGAGAAATGTTGATTTCGTTATTTATAGTTGAAAAGCCAAGGGTACTTGTATTGCCTTTTTCTTGTCATACATAACTCAAGGCACCTCTTGGCCATTGGGCTTCAAAAGTGTGCTTGGGAAAAAGTAAGGAGTGAAATAATTTCATTGCATTTATAAATGAATAAACAAACTATTATGACTATATAGTTTAAAGTCACATCTAGGGCTACTGTTCAAATCTACATTTCATGGAGTGGCAAGATAATTCTTTCGATCTACAAAAAGTTGTCACATTGCACCCATTGTTAAATTTCTAGGATTAGTTTAATAGTCAATTTAAATGCAATCCAATAATTATCACACCAGACTGAGTCCTGTACAAAGTTATTTTAAATAAACTCTATTTACTCTAGAAAGAAGTTGGGGAAAAGGTCAATTTCACCACCTTAATATGAAGAGTCCATTTGTATTTTTAAACCTAACACACATTTTGGAAATAATATAATGAAAAACATTTTATCTCTTCTGGAACTTATGGAAAAACAAAATTTAGAAATGTCATTTTTGAAAACAATAATAATACTATGTTCTATGCCTGTATGATTTCTTTTGATGTAACTGTTTTTACTGCTGCTTGCTATGGAAAGTGCATTAATTTGCTGCCAATTTTAAATCATATTATGTGACTGGCTCCCCAACAGTCTCTCAGGAGGGCAAACCTTTTGCCAGGCTACATGCTGGTCATTGTTGCTGGCAGGTGGGCTGGATACTGATCTATACTGTGGAATGTTTCCATCATATCCACATTTGTGTTTGTGTTATTTAAAAAAATGTAGAATGAAATAAAATCGTGCAGGACTCAATAAACCAAGCTGTGGATTTTATTTATTTCTATATGGGACATTACTGTATCAAGACTTTCTAAAATTTCAGGAAAAGTGCCTTTGAACTACTGTGATAGGCAATTTATTGTTTATTTCTAAATAACAATAGCACTTAGACTAATATACCACTTTATAGTGCTTTACAGCCTTCTCTAAGCAGTTTGCAGAGTCTGCATATTGCCCCCAACAATTTGGGTCCTCATTTTAGCCACCTTAGAAAGATCGAAGGCTTGAGTCAACCTTGAGCCTGGTGAGATTTGAACTGCCAGATTGCAAGTAGCCTGCAGTACTGCATGGTAACCACTGTGCCATTGTGGCTCAAATATCAAGATCAGCCACTCCCTTAAGTATTCTCAGCAACTTACAAGTGACAATAAAAATACAATAGACTTAATGTTACCATGCAGCAACTGTTGGAAGTTATGACAGTCCTGAAAAATAATTTGGGCTAACAAAGCACATATTTGCAATCTTTACAGCATTCCTCCAGTCACATAATTGCCATTGTGGTCAGTACATATTATTCTATGGCTGGCCTCTTTCCCACATCTTGAAGAGTTAGACATTTTGGAGAGTAAAGGATTACAAGAGACTAGGCAGGCACACAATGGGGAACAATCAGTTGATTGCCAGTGGCTTGGAACTGCCAGCATTACTGCATTCCTTCAATATGTGTTTCCCACTGTGCCTGCTTACTCTCTTGCAATCCCTTCCTGATGAATGAAGAAAGATTTAATGAGAAGTGCCAAAGACAACAGTAAGGAGACCTCGGGAGTAGAACAACCATTCCATTTTAATAGCCACTTTATTGGGATTGCTTAACGTAGGTTGTAATAGCTTATTTTAGTTATAATGTTTATATGCCATGTTTTCAGTGTTTTAATCCCAAAATGGGGACCGGGAGTCACTTCTCACAGTCACTCATGCCCTTATCACCTCGAGGTTTGATTACTGCAATGCTTTCTACATGGGGCTGCCTTTGAAGAGTGTTTGGAGACTGCAAATTGTGCAAAATGCAGTTGCACAAGCTATTGTGGGGCTCCCAAGATCTGCCCGCATTTCAACATCACTCCATGAGCTGCACTGGTTGCCAATTGGTCTCCGGGCATAATTCAAAGTGCTGGTTATGACCTACAAATCCCTACATGGCTTAGGACAAGATTATCTATGGGACCGTCTTTTGCCTCATGCACTCCAGCAACCGGTCAGGTCCCACAGAGTCTGCCTTCTCCAGGTCCCTTTGGCCAGACAATGTCGTCTGGTGGGACTTAGGGGGAAGAGCCTTCTCTGTGGTGGGCCCGGCCCTCTGGAATGAACTCCCCTTGGAGTTCATCTCCTCCCTCCTGGTCTTTGTCTCCAGCCGATGTTGTAAATGCTTGAATTGAATGAATGGGAATGACTGAATATGGGGATGTTACAATTTTATTAATAATTCTCTTTTAAACAATAATTAGATTTCTTTTTACATATTGTTTTCATTATGTTGTATGCCGCCCTGAGTCACTTTGAGAAGGGCAGCATAGAAATCAAATGAGCAAGTAAGTAAATAAATGAATAAAAAAATAAATAAATAAAATTAAATTAAAAATAATACGTCTACGGAGAGGGGGGGGCATACAAATCCAATAAATAAATAAATAAATAAATAAACAAATAAATAAATAAATAAAATAAAATAAGGAGCTGTCAATTTACCTAGAGAGCATCCGGTTGAATAAGTAAGATGTAAACACACAGCATTTTGATAGATGTAGTTATAGCGTCCCCTGACTGAGGAGTTACACACTCCTGCAGATTGTCTTCTATTTCTTACTTGCTTCACTTTGTGACAGAAGACAGAATAAGGATTCTCTTAGAGCAGAGGAGAAGCTGCAGACTATAAGAAATATTACACCAACTAAACTAAAAGATCTCAGTACAGCAATTCTCTCACGCTGACAACTCTAGTTAATGCCAATATCTTATTTGGTTCCTCTGCTGGGTTTCCACAGAGGTAAATCTCCTCAATACAGCTATGAGATAAGAGATTTTGGTCCTTGATCCTAGCCAAGGGGCTTTTATACAATAGATTCAGATTTCTCTAGAGGAAAATGAGAGATGAAAGTGATTAGTTTATCTGGGAGTTGTTACATCCAGAGAAATTTATGTGCAATTGGGATTAAGGAAGGGGGAGCATCATCCCATGGAGGGGATTAGCTCAAATTGAAGCAGCGCAATGATCACTCCTATACTGCTCTTTCTAGTGCAATTCTTGATATTGTCAGCTCTGGAAGTTTTGCACTGGAATACACTTAACAAAACTGGCACATGGAGCATACAAAGCGTAAACCATGGGAAGAATTAATTATTAGAAACAACAAAATAATTGAAAAAATATATTGAAAAGTTTATGTAACTAGAAATCTGAAAGCATAGCAAGATGTATTGGACAATGAGGTCACAAATGCACTGAATAACATCTGGAAGGGACCTTGGAGGTCTTTTCAGTCCAAACGCCTGCTTGCCCAAACAGAAAAGCCCTTGAAACTGATGGCATGTCCATCCAACCGCTTGCATCAACAATTATGCAACTATGTCAAAAATAAGAGTTGCTGTTGAATGGCCAAAAGAGTGCAAAACTTCGGTGTTTATTCCAGTCCCAAAGAAAGGTAACACATGTCCACTCCAATTATGGCACAATAGTTCTAATGTGACATGCAGAAAAACAAAAATCATGTAACAATGACTGGGTTCAATCATGAGAAGAGAGCTATCCAAGATAGAACCCAAATTAGAAGAGGAAGAGGCATGTAAATCTACATTACTAATATTTTTGGATCATGGAACAAGCACATACATTTAAGTGGTGTGTGTGTGTGTGTAATCAGCAATAGCAAAGTATTTTAATTGTGTTGAACCTGAAAAATAGAGGTACCTGTAAGCAATAGGCATTTCGCTTGATTCATTTAACACAAGCATTGTGCAACAATCAAGAAGCCACTGTCAAAACAACTTTTGGAGAGACAGAGTGGGACAAAGACAAAGTAAGAAATGTGAACTTTTTAAATTGAGATTTATGGATAATGCATTACAGACGAACGGATTTTGTAGCAAGTTCAACAATGGAAGAACAATCAAATTCTCACAGTGAAGGAATGAATTGTAAAAATGTCAGAATCTGCTGAGATAACAAAGTAACCTGTTTGATCAGAGAAAACAACAATATTTTTTTTTGAAAGACTGGAAATCTTATACAGTATAGACTTTTTCCAGAAGAAGAAAAAAAATGATACAATGATTTATGGGTTTGAAAATTTAAAAATGTGTTGATTAAGTGAAATCCTGAGGCGATTTGCAAAACATCTAAGAGAGAGGAAGGATTATAAGATTGTAATTATCTGATGAAGAGAATGTCAGAAGTCATATTTCATTACTTTAGTTTCTTTTTTCTATTCTGCATTACTTGTTCCCCCATTTTCTTTAAATCTGTCTTATGCTATATAAAATTTCTAATTTTGTCATAACATAAATAAGAAAGATGGGAAAAGTTAAGAGGCAGGATTGAATTCTGGACAGTTTTCAGGCATCTTAATTTAGTATAAATCTGAATAAAATTTGGTGGCAGAAATGTTAACAATCTAAGATAAGCAGATGGCACCATGTCACTCACAGTAAATGAAGTGGATGTAAAACAGATAAAGTAATATTCTAAAAGTCAAGGCAGAAAGTGAAACATTGAACTACATTTAAACATCAAGAATATGAAAGTAAAGATAATGGCTGTAGTGACATCAGGATAAAAATTGTGAACCAAAACAAAATAATTACTGTGTTTCCCTGAAAATAAGACCCTGTCTTATATTTTTTTTGAACACTGAAATAAGTGCTTGGCCTTACTGCCAGGCATTCAAAAACTTGATTGGGCTTATTTTCAGTGGATGTGTTATTTGGGAGAAAACAGGGTAGTTCAGGACTTTATTTTCCTTTGTTCCAAAACTGGCCAAACAGAAGTCCCTAAATTAAATGCAGAATTTCACTAGGATATATTGCAATTATCAACTGGAGAAGATCTGAAAACCAGTTTAATACCAAATGCAGAATGGTAAATGGTATTGTTTTTCATTTAATCGCCCATAGTTGTGGAAGTTGGATAATAAAAAACATTTTTAAAAACCCTAGATTCCTTGAAATTTTGGGTTTGGATGTGGCTATTGCATGTACATGCAAATTGGACAGCAAAAATAAGTTGCAAAATTTAGACATCAAGCCAGAAATATTACTGGAAGTTACGTTTACCAAACTAAGGTGATCTTATTTTGGTCATATCTTGCAATGAAATTCCTTAGAAAAATCAATTATGTTTGCAAATGAGGCTGGCAAATAATGTACAGTATAGATACCATCAGGCTAATATAGGCTTAATCCTGGAAACATTAAATGGAGTCATAAAACATTGAAAGAATGAAAAGAGCTGTAAAGTCTCTGCAAGTCAGAGACAAGTAGAGGGAGGGAGGGAAGGGGAGAGAGGGCGGGGAGAGATATCTTGGCCTAGTTCTCCTTCATCATCAAATGATTTACCAAATGGAATTAGGTAAATAAGCAGTTCTGCACTGGGTGTTTTCCTGTCTCTTACATTAACCATTCAGAGACACTGGATTTGCAATCTGCACACATCTGAAGAACAGGAGGTTGGAGAGGTCTATCTAGTATTTCCAGGAGGATCAACAAGTATTAGAGTAATTATAAGGTATCATGAGCAAACTTGCCAGGTGGCACATTTTGACTGGATGCTCAATCTTCCCTTTTCAGTCACAAAAGTCTGTGCACTGCACAATTCCAACAGAATTTAATGATGGTTTTAAGCAAGTGTAGACTTGATCTCTCTGGAGACAGTGCCTGGGAGAGTCTCATGTTGCTACTTCTAATTTATAACTTGAAATGATCAGATCTATTAAAATCATAGATATTTAGTAGTATCAACTTCAAAATGCTTCCTTAGAGCAGTTAAAAACAATTTTATCCCCCTTTTATTAAATTATCAAACAATGTTCTGATGAGAAAAGAACAGTAACATAATTTTAAATGTTTTTTTACTATTATTTATTTTAAAAAGTAAAGTAATCATTTTAACATTTTAAAATTATTTTTAAAATAACAACTGCAAATGTTACACACGTATTATGTTTTTAAGATGAAAGTTTACACCATGAAAGCTACCAGGGCCAGTCACACTCTCTCACCTCACAAGGTTCCTGTTGTGGGGAAAATAGGAGGTGTGTGTTGGATACAGTATGTTTGCCACCTTGAGTTATTTGTAAAAATAATAAAGTCATTTGTAAGAACAATAAATAAATAAGCAAGCAAATACTAAAATGGGGCATAGTGCTGACTGTGGAGTCTGTGCAGGCCAGGGGAGGAAGGCACTCACAAAAACTCATGTGACATGACCAGAAAGAATAATTGTTCTGCATCGGAGTGTCAAACCCGTGGCCTGCGGGCCAGATGCATCACACACTGGCCACACCCATGCCCAGTTTAGTGAAGTGGGGAAAAGTCATGATGCATCACCATTTGGGAAATAGCTAACAAAATGGATCACCAAAAACAAACGCAGACAGCAGAGACAAAGAGGTAAAAGGGTGGGAATTTTAAATAGACTCCACTCCCTTCAATCTTTCTTACCAATTTGTGTTCACTTGCCAACAAGATGGATGAAATACTTCTTTTAAACAGATGCAATTCTGATTTTCACAACGCATCTTCCCTATGCTTTACTGAAACCTGGCTAAATGAGGAAATTGATGGTATGCACATACCGGGGTTTCAGATACTTCGTGCAAACAGGATTGCAGAAATTCAATGGTGAAAAAAGTTCTACATTTAGACAACAAAAACAAATGCATGTACGTGTGGTATCTTGCTCAATAATAGTAATGTGAGAGGGATCTTGGAGCCCTAGTGGATAGCCATTTAAATATAAGCCAGCAGTGTGCAGCAGCTGCCAAAAAAGCCAACACAGTTCTAGGCTGCATACACAGAGGGATAGAATCAAGATCACATGAAGTGTTAATACCACTTTATAATGCCTTGCTAAGGCCACACTTGGAATACTGCATCTAGTTTTGGTCACCATGTTGTAAAAAAAGATGTGGAGACTCTAAAAAGAGTGCAGAGAAGAGCAATAAAGATGATGAGGGGATTGGAGGCAAAAACATGAACAACGGTTGCAGGACCTGAGTATGTCTAGTTTAATGAAAGGAAGGAGTAGGAGTGACATAATTACTTATGAGACCGCCTTCTGCCACATGAATCCCAGCGACTGGTTAGGTTCCACAGAGTTGGCCTTCTCCAGGTCCCGTGGACCAGACAATGTTGTCTGGCGGGGCCCAGGGGAAGAGCCTTCTTTGCGGCGGCCCTGGCCCTCTGGAATTAGCTCCCTCCAGAGATTCGCACTGCCCCCACTCCTCCCCTTTCACAAGAGTCTCATGACTCATTTATGTCGCCAGGCATGGGGCAATTAGATTAAGCTCCCTTCCCCTGTCTATGAGATGTAATGTGTGGTTGTGAATGAGTTGGTTGACTGATTTCAATATATATGGGATTTTTAGTAGTAATTTTAATTAATTAGATTTGTTGTCGTGCTGTTTTTTGTATTCTGTGAACCACCCCAAGTTTTCGGAGAAGGGCGGCATACAAATCTAAATGATGATGATGATGATGATGATGATGATGATGATGATGATGTATGGAAAATCAGAAACTGAGATACAGTCACTAACCAGACTGACCCAATTCTGAAGCATAACACACCAGACATCCTGATTGTGGAGAAAAAGAAAATATGGATCATCGACATCGCAATCCCAGGAGACAGCAGAATTGAGGAGAAGCAGCTAGAGAAATTAGTGAAATACGAAGATCTAAAAATCGAGCTGCAACAACTCTGGCATAAGCCAGTGAAAGTGGTCCCAGTGGTACTTGGCACGCTGGGCGCAGTGCCAAAGGATCTCAGTAGACATTTGAAAACCATCGGAATTGACAAAATCTCCATCTGTCAATTGCAAAAGGCCGCTTTACTGGGATCGGCAAACATAATTTGCCGCTACATCACGCAGTCCTAGGTGCTTGGGAAGCGCCCAAGTGGTGATGAAATATGAAATCCAGCATGATGATCTCGTTTGCTGTGTTGTATTGAAATAATAATAATAATAATAATAATAATAATAATAATAATAATAATAATAATAATAATAATAATGGCAGTGTTCCAATATCATCTCGGGGGCTGCCACAAAGAGCATGGAGTCAAGCTGTTCCCCAAAGCACCTGAGCCATGACAAGAAGCAATGGGTGGAAACTAAGCAAGGAGAGAACCAATCTAGAATGAAGGAGAAATTTCCTGACAATTAAAACAATTAATCAATGGAACAACTTGCCTCCAGAAGTTGTGAGTGCTCCAATACAGAAGATATTGGATAATCATTTGTATGAAGTGGTGTAGGGTTTCCTGCCTAAGCAGGGGGTTGGACTAGAAGACCTCCAAGGTCCCTTTCAACTCTGTTATTCTGTTTTCTGTGTTGCTTTGGAAGCTTTGAAGTAAGAAGAAATATATTCATTATCTACATTGCAACACATTATGGATTGGGGTGAACAAGTATAGAAGCTTAATGCAGACTTGTCCTCTTGACATTCCAGTCAGCTGCTGAAATGAATTCTACCTTCACCTATATTTCTCATTTCAGCACTAAAACCTTTTGACTCTATGCTGGAATCCTTAAATAGCGCCTTCAGATATTTATACCTAAATTATCTCAAGGTATCCTTATTTTTGTCTTGAGAAATAAAAATAAACAGAAGACCTTTTTATTACCTTTCTTTCCACACAACAAAAGCCAAGAGGATGAGGCCAAAAAGCTACAGCAATACTGCTCCCTCAGTAGGCAGCCATTCTATATCCTAATTAGAGGTAGCAATAGCAAATTATTCACAAAGCAAGATGCAAACAATGGCAGTTAGTAATTTATGAGATCACTTTTCATTGTTAATAAAAGGGAGTTTTTAATGTTTTGTTCTTTGTGAATTCTAATTAAAATACTTGGCCATGTTTTTATTCTATCCTCATTGATATCTATACTAAAATTACTTCCTTGGGAGTATTCTTCCGCACACTTTTTTCTGGCACTGAGGAAGTTGTTCCCATTTAATTTCCTTAATTTCAACTTTTTTATATGGCTAACTTTGAAAATGCTATAATTTCAAGTCTCATCCAATCTAATAATACTTCTTTAAGCCTCAGGATAGAATTAGATATTTACTGCTATGCTTAATCTTAATTTTATAAACAGGAAAAAAAATTCTCCACAGATGTCCTAAGCATTTCAGGGGAATGATAACCAAAAATAATAATAAAAGAGAATATCCAAGGATTGGAGTGGGGCCTGCCTACATTGATTTGAATTTGGAAACAAGGGCTGGTTATATAGGCAGATGCAGTCACCAATAAAGTCCTTTATTGCACTGCTAAATCATGACAGCCAGGCCTCCAGGGCTGTTGGTAAACTTCCACTCCACTTTCCCCCACAAATCCACCACCCACAGTCAATGGAACTCAGTCCCACCAGCTTTGTGGACTCTGTAAGTTTACTATTCACCAGAACCAAGACCCCAAATAGAAAGAAAGTCTAAGCCCACAAACCAGGTGCAGAGTTTGCAAAACAAGGTCCATAAGCCACAATCCAGAGTCAGTGTCCACAAAGCTACATATGCAAATCCAAAGACACACCCTTCCTGGCTTGTTATATTACCCCAAATCCTTGTGAAGAGGGGGGTGCAGTCTCCTCAAAAGCATCATTGCCCACCTCCTCTGAGCTTCTCTCCAGTTCATTCTTTGTGCCTGGAGATCAAGTGAGGGAGGCAGCTGTTCCTTGTTAGAGGGGATCTGTTGACTCTTATCACAGCTGTCCATCTGCAGCCGATCCTCTACATTCATGAAGACAGGCAGCTCTCCATCTGGTCAACCACTTCCTCCAATTCTGGAGGATCCTGAGACAACACTGACCTCAGTCTCTGGACAGTCCTGATATTCCAGAGAAATCATGTCATTCTTATCCAATGATCCCAGTTTCTCCCCATCCTCTTCCTCCAAACCAGGATCCAACAGGGTTATGACACTTGGAGGTTTCTCACCTCCCATAATCCACTGGGCTGCTCTTCTGTCAGATACCTCTAGATGTGGAGGCTAGCTAGCTACCACCTTCGCTGGCTTCAAAAAAGTTTGAACCAATTAGTGGAAACCAAGGGAGACAATGTGTTGATAGTAAGGTGGCTGCCTCTGAAGGCCATCCTCTAGGAGATTAGTGGGCTGCCTTTGAATGCAACTGGTCAGTCATTGCAAGAAAAAACTCCTGGACCAAATGGGCAGGGTTCCATCAGGCCAGTGTTTAAGTTTTTATGATTTGAATCTTCTTGAAACTTCTGTTTGTTGCTGTCGCTTATCAGGAAAACACAAAGTCTGTAGAACTGAGGTCAATTTAAGATGACACGTGGGCTGAGAATGAAAGGAAGACAATGTCATGGAGGCATTGTGGAATAATGATATAGCCAGGAGATCAGAGGTGGGTTCCGACCAGGAAAATTATTACTGTACTGAGAATGATAATGGAAGATACTTTCAGTGAAAACTAAATAGAAAAATATGTTACACTATAATTATGATTTGCTAAATTAGAAATGATATATTTGTAAAATGAAAGGAATGATATAATGTTTAAGCGTAGAAAGAAGATATAATTTTAACTCTTAATAATAACCTTTTCCCGTTACTTGTCTTATAAAATGTAGGTACAACACTTAAACAAACAATTATATTGTACTGTCCTATTGTTTTTAATGTTTATATAATAAAAAACTATTTAAAATAATAATAATAATAATAATAATAATAATAATAATAATAATAATAATAATAACCTTTCCCTCTGTATTGTTATTGTTATAATTAGATTTAAGGTATGATATGAACTAATACGTTTTTTCCTTGTTGTATGAAGATGAGTAAATTTGGAACTTTCCTCATAAAGGGCAATTATATTAAAATGAGGGTTTAAAAAACATGAATGAGATAAGTAAGAATATAAGAAATGGAATGAAACATAGCATATTTTTAGTAGAAAAAAGCAAATAGCCAAGGGAAATTCTTGATAGCTTACAGCAGTGATTTTCAACCTTTTTTGAGCCGCGGCACATTTTTTTACATTTACAAAATCCTGGGGCACACCACCAACCAAAATGACACCCTAAGACACTTCTCTCTTTTTCCAACCCTGTCTCCTCCCCTCCTCTGTGTGTGTGTGTGTATACACACACTATGAACCATTTCCAAAAACAGGTGAGGGCTTGGGTTTTTTTCTCTCTTATTCTTTGGGTGCTTTTTATCATATGCTTTAAATCAAGAGTCACTTCTCTCTCTCCTTTGTTTCTCTCTCTTTCCTCTCATTCTCTGTCTCAATCATTTTCTCATTTCTCTTTTTTCCTTCCCTCTCTCTCCCTTCCTCTCCTTTTCTCTCTCTCTTTCCCTCTTTCTTTCTCTCTTGCTTTCTTTTCTCTCTCTTTTGCTCTCTCTCTTGCTTTCTTTCTCTCACTCTTTCTTTCTCTCTTTTCTTTCTCTCTCTTGCTTTCTCTCTCACTCTTTCTCTCTCTCTTGCTTTCTTTCTCTCTCTTTCTCTCTCTCTCTCAGCAAAAAGTTGTGAGACCGAAACCTGAGCTTCCTTCTTCGCGGCACACCTGACCATGTCCCGCAGCACACTAGTGTGCCACGGCACACTGGTTGAAAAACACTGGCTTACAGTATTTTGAACCCAAATGAGAACAGAAAACAATCTTTGAAATCCAGATGACAAAATTAGAAAAGAAGGTAGCACAAGATCAATGGTGTATACCAAACAAAACAGATAAAAAAATTAAGAATTTTGATTAAGAATTTGGCAATTGATACTATATTGTATTGTATTCTAATTTGAAGGTATGTGGATTTGTATTTCTGTAAGGTGCAGAGGGGGAAAAAAAAATCTACCCACCCCCACCCTCCCAAAAAAGGGGTGGGTTCCTACCATTGCGGTCTGATGAGGTAGTGTGGCAATGGCCTACCAATTGCATAATTTGCGTGCTACAGCTCCGGTGTTGTCTTGCTGGTCCATGTGTCATCATTTTTTTAAAAAAACTAATTTTTGGCTTTGTTTTGCTTTTACTCAAGCGTGGAAGAAAAATTGCATGAGGGGACGCTCACCCACATGCGATTTATGGCAATTTTTTGCTTCGATGCATGCGCTGAAGCAAAGTTGTACAAGGGGACGCTCGCATGTGCACAATTTTTGGCGATTTTTGTTTTTGCGCATAGGTGGAAGCAAAATCATGCAAGGCACATGCAAAATGTCATGGTGCACAGGCAACGCACAGGTATGGAGGTAAGAGGAATCTATTCCTGCAGGAGATGCATGACCCATAGTAAGATAGTAAGGAAGGACCCTTTGAGTGCTATCACACTATGAGAAAGCTGAGCTTCTGATCTGGAGACATCTCTGGATTCTATCATACCCAGCAGTGGGCTACACTAAATTGCCAGCATGATTTTGCTTCTGCACCTGTGGAAAATTGAGCGTGGAGCTGCAGGTGCACCCGTGTTTCAGTGAATTTTTTTTGCTTCCGTGCATGCCGAAACACGGGCGCACCTGTGGCTCCGTGCACAATTTTGCTACCTCCACAGGTGCAGAAGCAAAATCATGCTGGCCCTACAAACACTTACGAGCCGCGGCGGCCAGCACAATTTAGCATTCCAGCTAGCAGCCCACTGTTGATCATATCCTGCAGGATATCTGACCCCAGTTTATTGCAAATAATCACAAATACTGTGGCTTATCTTTTTATTTTTATACATATATAATAAACCAAACAACAAATAAACAAAACCCCCCCAATAAAATAAGTATAAGCCCCGAGTCTACAGAAAGGGGCAGCATACAAATCTAATAAATAAATAAATAAATAAATAACATAACATAACATAACATATAAATACAACATTTGTGAAACAAAAGTTTCCCCACTTCTTTTTTGAATGTTCGATCAGAGAATTTTCCCTTGTCACTAAATATTCTTTTATTTGACGTATTGCTTTGCTTAAATTTTAATTATATCTCCATTGTTCTTTTCTTTAGCCAATCGTAAAAATTTCCCCATATCTTATAATAATCGGAGTCTTCTTTTCCCTCTAATTTTTTAGACATCCTATCCATCTCTGCACAGTCTAGCATTTTTTTTTATTATTATTGTACTTTCTTCTGGTGTTTTATCTGTTTTCCATTGCTGGGCATATGCTATTTTAGCAGCTGTTAGTATGTGAATGGCTAAATATCTTACCTCTTTTTTCATTTTTTTTGTTGAAAATGCCCAATAAATATAATTCTGTTTTTTTTTTAAATTCTCCCTTTGTTATTTCTTTTAGCCAATCTGTTTTCTTATTCCAATAGTTTTGTGGCTTATCAGTATAGGAGCAATATAATGCCTAAGCTTGTTTCCCACCCTTTGTTTTCCTATTGGGGGAGGAAATCCTTCCTATATAGAGACTGATTCCCAATCTGCCCCTTAAACCCATGGATTTAGAAAGGCCAAAGTGGAAGGACATCCTGAGTCAAAAGGCGTGTTTTACCCTCATTTGCATGGTAAAGGGCCCATCTGTAGCCCTGCCTGACCTACCTATTAGTTTCAGCCCTAACAGCATTATGCTATGGTTTGTCACCGCCTGAAAATTGAGAAATAAATTGCTCACGTTTCAGAAGCTCTGGCATCTTCTATCATACTTTCTTCCCCCCCCCCCAAAAAAAAGTTCAAAAGCTGTTTAATAATTGGCAAAGGAAAAAGCTTAACTGACTTAAGCCCATCCTTTAGAGAGTTTTCGAAAGCTCACTGCAAACACTTCTGCTTCAAAGCTTCTGCTTCTTTATCTATGAGAAGCTAAACATTGGATAATTCTTTAATTAGTTCCCAACAAGATGCTTTCTCTGCAGCACAGGATCACAACAGGGTAATTATGTCCTTAGTTTTAAAACAAGTGTCAATACAAATGGTTTTCGGGCTTCCTCATTTTCCTCCCTCCACACTTTCCCCTTCCCTTGGCCTGCTTTTCCTTTAATTACCAAGCTGACAGCCACAAAGAGGAATTTACCAACGTACTCTGGGTAGAGAACAAGCTTGTGCAAAAAGGCAATTGCAAGATACTTCTTTGATTAAAAATACCTGAAGAGGCTGATTTAGGGTGCAGAGAATTGGAAACAGAGGGATTATTCAGCATTTCCTTTCTCCCTTCACCTCATATCTCCTTTTCCTACAAGTCTTTTCAGCCTCCTCATTTATGTGAATGGGCTCTAATATATTTTACTCAAATATAACCTTTATAACCTTCATTGTGTATCATTGTGCATTGGACTAAATGAATGAATGAATGAATGAATGAATGAATGAATGAATGAATGAATAAATAAATAAATAAATAAATAATGTTACACACACACCTTCCCTCTCCCCCCCCCCAAACCTCCTTGGGGATTGTGGGATTGTAGAGAAAAATGTATTTTATGTAAAATGACCAGATTTTAAGATTGGGAAAAAGGGACACCATTTTTTGGGGGGAGGGGGGGAAGTTTAGCCAAAAACAATTAGCAAAAAATTTCTCTCTATATCTATCTATCTGTCTGTCTGTCTGTCTGTCTGTCTGTCTGTCTGTCTGTCTGTCTATCTCTTCCTCCCTCCCTTTCTGTCTATTTCTCTTTCTTTCTCTCTCCCTCCCTTTTTTCCTCTTCCTTCCTTCCTTCCTTCCTCTTTCTTTCTTTCTTTCTTTCTCTCTCTCTCTCTCTCCGTCCCCCCCCCCTCTCTCTTCCTTCCTCCCTCTATCTGTCTTTCTCTTTCCCTCCTTCCCTCCCTCTTTCTTTCTCTCTATCTCTTCCTCCCATTCTCTTTCTCTTTCTCACTCCCTTTCTTTCTCTTTCTCTCTTCCTCTCTGTTCTCTCTCTCTTTCTCTCTCTTCCCTGCCCCAATGGTGCCTGGGTGGAGGCGAAAGCGGGAGAGGAGGTGGAAGGGTGAAGCTGGTCCAAAGGCTCAGCAGGTGCTTCCCTTCTCCCGCGGAGTCTCTGCCCAGTGGACCTGGACAGCCCCCTGACCCGCCCTCCAAGTTCCTCCGCTGCTCTTTCAAACCCTCTGCCTGGTCTGGTTTCAGTTTCTATGGCTACTAAATTAATTTCCAAAACAGAACACTACAACAAAAGAATAATCATAGAAGCCATCGAGATAGAAAAACATCCCCAAAATATGAACAAGCGGGATGATACCTCCCGCCTACCAGACATCTGGAAACCAGCCCTCAAACATATCCCAGCCATAGAAACTGAAACCAGACTCAGAACACACATTGCAAAACAATCAAGTAGCCTGCAAGCTCCAACTACTCAGGATATCACACCTAATCCACAACCATTAACTAATCAGCATACCTCAGTTACATCAACGACCCCAGGTGTTACCCCACTGACTGACCAGGAAGTTTGTACACAGCAGGCAATTGCTGAGCCATCAAACCACACCCAGCCACCAGTATTTATAGAAGGAAGGCAGCTCAGGTCTCGCTGTGTTCGCCCTAGAACAAGGACAGAAACACCAGCCTGAATATGACAAGTGGGACCTCGTCGAAATGTCGCCAGAAATTTCCAAATCCTACATGGGAAGAAATCCGAATATGCCAAGACCATCTTATATATATACACACACACATACACACACATTTATTTATTTATTTATTTATTTATTTATTTCTTTGATTTGTATGCCGCCCCTCTCCGTAGACTCATAGACTATATTTAATAATGTCAAACAGCAAAACAAATAAATAATTAAAAACAATAGATTTCATAAAATTTAAAATAGGTGAAACTTTCAGATTATTTTCCTAAACCATTTAGGATTTTAAAAGTAAGATCAGTATTGATGTGAATGATGTGAATGTGAAAGTAAATAGAGTGTCAATATATGTAATTTTGAACTATACAACAATCTTCCATTTTGATAAATAGGCTATCATTTTGAGAGATGAATTCTGTGCTACAGCAAGGTTTCCGAAAAATGTAAGGACATTTTTATAACATATAACAATCCAATTTATGTTTCCATGTAAGCTGACAACAAAAAATCCAAAGGATTTCCAAATCACATGGATTACAATGGTTTTTACTGAGAATAATGATTCTAGAAACATTCACAAGATACTAGTATATTCAATAAGAATGCCCATTAAGATCAGTTTTTCAGACTTGACAACATATTCACAATGCTCTTATTTTTTTCAGAATTAAAAATTAAGACCTGGAATTAGTTCTTGGAATATGATTTTTTTAAATCTTTGGGTAACCACCACAAGTATATTGACACAAATATATACATGTCTTAATAATGTGTTATTCCTGAAACTCCAAGTATCACTGATGACATTTCTTTTCACCTGGACCTGCAGAAAAGAATCTCTCATTATTCCATCATGACCTCATCAATTCCCATCACACCATCAATCTTAGACTTGATCTATATATAGATGTCACAGTGAAACAGCACAATAGACATATAAACCTACATTACACTGGAAAATCACAAACTACCTTGCATATCTACATGATTAAAGCTTCTGTCCAAAACATGCCTCCAAATCTATTACTGATAACTAGGTTTTATGCTCCAAGTACATTTTTTCCTTGACAGAAATGCTCAACTGATGGAATTAAGGCAGCCACCTAAGACACTTAACTATCCTACAAGATCAAATAGACAAACTAATAGGACATTTTAAATATATGACCACAAAAACAGAATAACAAAACCATGCTTGCCACCCCAGGGGTGGGCTACTGCTTGGACGGGGGGGGGGGGATACAGTAGGGTAGCGAAATGGAGCTCCACCCCAGAGCACCCAATTTGCACTGAAAGATATTGAAAGAAAATGCAAGGCATCCTGCATAAGCCAAGCCCACAGTATAGTAGTAAAAATTTTGGTAGCCCTTCACTGTTGCCACCTTTGCCAAAACTCAGCTAAAATGCATCATTAATATGCTACAATCCATAATGGACAAAGACACTGTATTTTCTCAAGCCTGGGGTGACAGGTCCATATTTGCATACAGACAACCCCATAACCTGAAGCAGATGCTCACAAGCAACAATAAACAATATAATGATATTGAAATGAGAACCAAACCCTGCTAAGAGCCTAGATTTCTACTTTATCCTCACATTTGCACCAACAGTACCTTATAGGGCCCCAATAAATATAACACAAGATTAAAAGTGATTTCACAATTCTTCTCCTCTATTTTAATATCTATGCCCTTCTGGATTCCACATAGGACAGAGGGGACAAGCATTTTATGCAAAAATTAAAGGATTCAGGTTTGACATCAGGACTCAAAGTACAAAGTACCATCAAAGCATTTCAATCTCGCAGGACACTATATGGCAGGTTTCAAAGTAACCCCCCGGGAAAACAAAACGCTAACAGTATCTTTAAATGGAAGATTGCTGAACTCACGTACATCACAAGATTTCAGCCCATCTCAAAAGATCTCCATAAACACGGTGGGTTTTTAACTGTTAAGGTTATATCAGTGGTAACCAGTCTCTCACGTAACCAGTATCACCATTTATTTATTATTTATAAAATGTATTGGCCGCCCATCTTATCATAAGCTAACTCTGGGTGGCTTACAATCATAAATATACATCTACATTAAAACATAAATAAATTAAACCCAAAGATTAAAATCTAAGGACTTGGGGGGGGGGGCGCAGAGAGCCAGAATCTGGAGAGGTGAAATCTGCTGTTATTTAATCAACCGGCTCCACTGTGCTATTCCCCCATTGGAGACCCAGGTCACCCTTACAAAAGAATTGCAGGGTTTATTTATTTTATTTTATTTATTTATTTTGTCCAATACACAATACATTGAAGAGGATAGACATTAGGTATTATATATAAAGAAAAGAAATAAAAGATATATAAAGAAAAGAAATAAAAGGAGAAGATATATGAAAGGAAGAAAAGATATATAATATATGAGATAAGGAGAGACAATTGGACAGGGGACGAAAGGCACACTGCACTTATGTACGCCCCTTACTGACCTCTAAGGAACCTGGAGAGATCAATCGTGGATAGTCTAAGGGAGAAATGTTGGGGGTTAGGGGTTGACACTACTGAGTCCCGTAATGAGTTCCACGCTTCGACAACTCGATTGCTAAAGTCATATTTTTTACAGTCAAGCTTGGAGCGATTAATATGAAGTTTGAATTTGTTGCGTGCTCTTGTGTTGTTGCGGTTGAAGCTGAAGTAGCCATTGACAGGCAGGACGTTGCAACATATGATTTTGTGGGCAATACTTAGATCGTGTTTTAGGCGTCATAGTTCTAAGCTTTCTAGGCCCAGGATTGAAAGTCTAGTCTCGTAGGGTATTCTGTTTTGAGTGGAGGAGTGAAGGGTTCTTCTGGTGAAGTATCTTTGTGGGTCTTAGCATCCTAGCTAGGAAGGATATCAAACCCTGGAGTGAGATCCCCCATATTGGAGGTGGTGGGCAATGTTCTAGAGGGTAGGCAGGAACAACAACAGAGAAGGCCCTCCTTCTGCACCCCACCAGTTGGAATAATCGGGATGACAAGAGCCATAGAAGGCCTCCCCTGCCAGCACACGTGGAGTATACAATGTCTGCATAGCCCTCCTGTCTTCCTCTTTCTCCTCTACCTCAATTTAAATCCTGCATATCAGTTTGTTTATTTGTTTGTTTGTTTGTTTAGTCTAATACATAATGTAGGTTTTAGAGGATATAATCATAGTAAAATACATCAATAGAAGAATAGAAGAAAAAAGACATTACAAATAATATAGAAGAAATAATCATTGGGAATAATAGAGTTCATATTCATGAAGCTAGTAGAAACATAAGAGAGACATGCTGGTGATTCCTACTGACCTCTTAGGAATCTGGAGTGGTCAACAGTGGACAGTCTAAGGGTAAAATTTTGGGGATTATGGGATGACATTACAGAGTCTGGTAAAAAGTTCCATGCTTCGACTTCTCAATTACTAAAGTTGTATTTTTTGCAGTCAGGTTTCGAGCGGTTTACATTAAGTTTGAATCTGTTGTGTGCTCGTGTGTTGTTGTGGTTGAAGCTGAAGTAGTCGTTGACGGGGAGGACATTGTAGCATATGATCTTGTGAGCGCTGCATAGATCATATTTAAGGCATTGTAGTTCTAAGCTTTCTAGATCCAGGATTGTAAGTCTAGTCTTGTAGGTTATTTGGTTTCGAGTGGAGGAGTGAAGTATCTTTGGACATTTTTGAGGGTGTTAATGTCTGAGATGCGATATGGGTTCCAAACAGATGAGCTGTATTCAAGGATCTGATGAAATAAACTGTAGCTCACAAAAAATGTTTGCCTTTTAATAGCATTTACTAGTCTGAAAAGGCGATGGCAGTCTCCTGATTTTTAACTATCATCGACTAACATGCCTTTCTTCCTACAAGGCCCGGAAGTGAGACCTTATACAATGAAAATATCATGAAAATGTTGGACAGCAGTCTTTCCTCCATAGCTCTGCAAAAGAATTCTGTGTGGGATTAAGACATTAAAAAAAAAAAAAACTAGTTTCACCAAATGTATTAATCATTTTGCCTTGGCTGCAGCATAAAAAGAAGGAATTAAATATCTTGAAAATATCTGAAGTTCCTACTTCTGAGGTGATGATGACCTAACAAACATTTTAATGATACTTCTATGGGAAGCAAAACATCTTATTAAAATATTCCAGGCAGCACAATGTTATAAGACATTATTTATTTCTCTTGGTGAATCGAAGGGTGGGGGAAAGACTGATGGTTAAGTGGAAGACTAATCATCATGATGGGATTGACATCTTTGATATCTGCTGTAATTAGTGGTACAGCACTTCATTCTTGGGACCGCATTCTTTTTTCAATTATCAGAACAGCAGCAATACTGACAAGATTCAATAAATCAAATATGAAAGTGTTGCCACCAAGTGGTGCGAGATGGGTTAGTCACCTTAATTTAGTGTTAAAAATACTCTTTAGGAATCTTAACCTCTTCGGATGCTAACCATCTTTTCATGTATTGATAGTGATATCTCCCTCCACACACTGAAATGTTTATTTTAGTGTATCATTTCATCTGCAAGCAGAAAAAGACTGAAGCAGCTCAGCACATCCCAGATGGCTGGGATGGTCAAAATGGGTAAAAAGGGAAGGAATAAGATGAATATTTCTGTTGAAAAATATAGATGCTACAGTAGCACATAATATGAATGGAGTTGCTTCTTATGGGCTCCATCTTGATTGTTCATCTTGCCCCAAAAACCCAATATGTGTTAGGGTGAAGAAGTCTGCAAAAATCCATGCAACTACATGTCTATTCTCTTCAATATGTATTGTGTATTGGACAAAACAAATAAATAAAATAAAAATAAATAAAATAAATTGCAATAAAAATATACTTCACCCTCTAACTCTGGGTTTTATCTGGTGATATCTGGATTTTTATAGCCCAGATGTAGTGGCATAGTCTATTGCAGACCTGGGCAAGATGCGGCCCGAGGGCCGGATGCGGCCGACCCACTGTCTGTGACCGACCCGCGGAGGTCAGTCCAACTTTTCTAGATAAGAATCAGGTGTTCAAGATATAATATATAATTACATATATAATATAATAATATCTAATAATATCTAATAATAATAATTTATAATTTATAATTATAATATAATTAACTTAGTTCTACCCTATAATATACAGTACAGTATTGGGTAGAACTGAGTTAATTATATTAGTCCGGCCCTCTAAAACCATCCCAATTTCTCATGCGGCCCTATGACAAAATTAATTGCCCACCCCATGTCTATTGCTTGATGGGAAGTGAAACAGACAGTTGCCCTTTCAGTTCAGCCTTACTATATTATCCAGCAAGGTTCTTTTAGGGTTTCAGGCAAATATTTCAGACATCCCCCCCCCCCAGGGGTACTTGGAGGGATTGAAGTCTGCATATTTATTTACTATGCAGTTCCACTATAAGTAAACACTGTTGGAGATTACCATATCTCTTTTCACCAATGAGCAGTTTTGGCCAGAAGGGTAAATGGCAAGAGATTGATAAGGGTCAGAAGATTTAGTTCCCTCCCTCTTCTCTCTCCCTCTCCTCCCCCTCTCCTCTCTTTCCCTCTCTTTCCCCTTGTCTCTCTGTCTCTCCTCAAGATATAGTTTAGGTAGATGACATGCTTTCCCAGCCTATATTTTTCTTTATAAATCAAACTTTTGATTTAAAAATAGCGTCTGCTGATATTCATTGATTGATGGACCAAGCCTACATACTTCCAAGACAACTATATGAACAGCATTTGATTTTATCCCTTTAAAATTTGGAGTAATGGTATTTCATTACTCAATGTTCTTTTAGCACTGTGCATATGTTTAGAAGCACATCCTTTACCAATGATTTCTGTTGAATTCAGAATTGTAGCATGGTTTTTATGAAAAATATAAGTTTGGGGAGGGGGATTTTTGATGGTTGGAGACTGTCCCCCTCTTCTTCTGCAAGTGAAAGATTACAGTAAGAAAATGAACAAGTACTTGGGAGAAGGTGGTGAGACAAGAAATTATTAACCTTTTTCTGAAGGTTAACAATTCTTCTGTTTTTTCAGTCACAAGTGAGTAAGCACGTTTTTCTGTGATTTAGCCCTAAATTTCAGGATTTGATTTTAAGGGGACTCTGGGATTATGAAATGAATAGTTCCAAGGTAGAAAGGTCCCATCTCAGCTGTAAAGGAAGTAAGGAAATGCTCCATTTAACATTTATATAGAATCTCTCTTTCTTGTCCATGTAAGAGGATTCTCCTTGTATAACACACAATGCCACTGCCTTGAAGCATCTTCGGAAAAGCAGGTGAAATGAACTGTCAGCTGTAATCCCAGGTAGCAAGAAAAACATTATCACCATCAGGGATAATGTTTATATAATACAGTAATTATAACCAGTCAGCTATTAATCTGAGATTAGTGTACATTGGAGGTTCCAGACAAGAGATATTCTGTTGTGCATATTTGGTCAGTACTAGTCTGCTTAGTTTAGGATGAGGGGGGTTCACATTAGTATGGTAGGAATACATGCGCCTTCCCAGGTCTTCAAAGCAGCATCACCTTTTCAGGCCTGTTAAAGTAAGTGCATAGGTTTGCCTGAATTGTTTGCCACCTTGATTTAACTCCTTTTCCTCCCTCCAAATCAGCAATTACAAATTGTAAGACAGTCCTGTTAAATCAGAATTGCACCTTGTTTTCTCCCTTTTGTAGTATCATTGGAAATAAAACCATGGAGGTAGCTTTACTTTCTTTTTAAACAATATTTTTCCTAACGTTCCTAGTAAATCCATAAATCTTTTTTTAAAAAAATACATTCTTTTTGGTTCTGGTGAAATCTGATTTTTGGTGTTCTACCATGTTTAGTACTTAGCAGAAGGAAGAAAGGGGGTTTGACATGCTTACCAGATTATAATAGGGAAGAAGCTACAATATCAGCAATATTTTGTCATTTACGTTAAACTATAAATATAATCTATCAGATGTAACTCAATGACAATATTTACAAATACAACATTGGTTAACAACATTGCTTGGACCAACAGCATTTTTCACAACATGTTGTATTCCATTGTTCTTTTTTTTTTTTTGATACATTTTCCTCTAATTTTTTTACACACTTGTTATGTATTTTTTGACAATGTATATATATTTGTGTTTTGTTCCTATTGTTTTTCCCCTCTGTTATGATTTTAAAAGCAACAAAAATAAATTTAAAAAACAAGCAAATTGAAGGAATGTGAAATGTTTTTTCTTTCTTTCTAGATACATTCATTGATGAAACAAAGCAACGATAAACTTTACTTGATTGTGTTTTTTTTAAACCAGATGAAATAGAACATAATCCTGTCTCTTTCATTTCTAGCCCTTCTATGGGGTAAATGGTGAAACTTTTCTTCTTTTCATTTACTAGTCCAGAAGGAGTAAAAATAAGTAGGGGAATGCGACCAATCAGAAACTCCGGTAAATGAACACCAGATGATCAAAAATGACCAAGGCAAAGGAAGGCCCTGAAAGTAGGAAAGGCATTTTAAAAGTCAGTTTCATTTTCAGCACGGGAGGCAGTGAGCTGAAAGAAGCCATGTGGAAAAGCCCTCAGAGAAGAGGGATTAATCCAGCAGAAGGAATAGAACAACCACAAAATGTTTTGTGTTTTAAGATGTTTTACTGCCAGAAAAAATATCCAACCTTGCCAAGCAAATGGCCAGAGAGAGATGTTAACAAAATATTTTTTAATGTACAACTTGACCGCCCCCCCTCCCATTTAAAAAGAACAATAAAAATATTGAAGTAAAAACATTATTTCAAGCTTCATTAAACTTTTAGAAAAATGTTCTAAATAAACCCACGGATCCAATTTGCTACAATTTTTGTTTTAAAGGAAATGTAAATTTTAATACCTCTACATTTTTTTACATCCAAGTGTTTCATGACTGCCTTACCCAACCTGGCATGTATCTGTTTCTACCTCTTTTGCCCCAGCATAACAGACTTTTGTTCCAGTGTTAGAGCTTCATCAACTCAAACTTTTTATTCATTGATTGTAGCAGGGCTGGGTTCCTCCCAGTTTGGACCTGATTGCCTGAACCGTTACTGACCTGTTGGTGATATAATTTTGGCATCACAGATCCGGTTCTGTCTGTGCTGGTCCATGCGTCCCACCATCTTAAAAAAAAAGTTCAGTGGTTTTTAAATTTTTTTTCTATGGCTTCTTCTCATCCTTTGCTATGAAAAAAGCCCTCCTGCCCACCTGCAGGTTAATACCAACCTTTATTTCTTCATTCGAAGCACAGATGAGCAACTCCACGGCTGTGTTTTGGCCTGAAACCACCTTCTGAGCATGCATGGAAGTGAATTTACAGGAAGGGATGTGCATGCACACCAAAACAGAACAAGCAAAACATCATGATGTCCACCAGTAGTGAAGGTAAGAGGAACCCACCCCTGGATTGTTTGTTTGTTTGTTTGTTTGTTTGTTTGTTTGTTTACTTACTTACTTACTTACTTACTTACTTACTTACTTACTTACTTACTTACTTACTTACTTACTTACTTACTTACTTACTTATTGGATATGTATGCTGCCCCTCTCAGAGAACTCGGGGTGGCTCACAACATATATTAAAAACATAGTGGTACATCTAGTCCAATTAATGCAATTAAAAACCCTAAAAATCCTAAAATAATTTAAACCAATTTATAATCACTCATTCCATAAAACACACTCAAAAACGCTCGTTGGTCGGGGGGAAAGATCTAATGATCCCAGGCCTGGCGAAGGAGGGTGGGGGCAGTGCGAATCTCTGGGGGGAGCTGATTCCAGAGGGCCGAGGGCCCCACAGAGAAGACTCTTCCCCTAGGTCCCACCAGCTAACATTGTCTGGCTGACAGGACCCAGAGGAGACCAACTCTGTGGGACCTGATCGGACGCTGGGATTCATGTGGCAGAAGGTGGTCTCGGAGGTAAACTGGTCCTATGCCAGGTAGGGCTTTATAGGTCATAACCAACACATTGAATTGTGTCCGGAAACCAATTGGCAGCCAATGCAGTCTGCAGAGTGATGGTGAGATATGGGCATGTCTTGGAAGGCCCAAAATTGCTTGTGCAGCTGCGTTTTGGACGATTTGAAGTTTCCAAACACTCTTCAAAGGTAGCCCCATGTAGAGAGCATTGCCGTAGTCAAACCTCGAGGTGATCAGGGCATGAATGACCATGAGCAAAGGCTCCCTGTCCAAATAAGGCCACAACTGGTCCACCAGGCGGACCTGAGCAAACGCCCCCCTTGCCACAGCCCAAAGATGGTGTTCTAAAGTCAGCTGTGGATAGAGGAGGGACACCCAAGTTGCAGACCCTCTCTGAGGGTGTCAGTAATTCCCCCCCAGGGTAATGGATGGACAGGTGTATGTGTCCTTGGGAGGCAGTACCCACAACCACCCCGTCTTGTCTGGATTGAGCCTGACCTTGTTCACACCCATCCAGCCCTGACGGCCTCCAGACACCGGCACATTACTTCCACTGCTTCACCGAGTGGACATAGGTACTAGATTGGGAACTACCAGTAATCTTGACTTCATGTTTTGTGATGATTCTTACATAAAAGTTGGATGCAGTAAAGAATACGTTCATGAAATGTTCCTCTTGCTGAAAAAATTCTGGAGACCTGGATGTTTTATGCTTACATAACTGAAGTAAAAATTGTATTAGTCTTCAGCACCTCCTTGTGCAACATCTGTATATGACTGTGATGGTAAATATTTTTTGGCTTGGGTGCATTCGTACTTTCCCCATCGGTTCACATTGTGATGGAAGTGTGCGTCTTGCATGTCCCTTCCAGGAAAATAGTCAAAGGTGCAGAAGCAAAAATTAGCTTCTGTACATATGAAGAAGCCAAAAACAAGATGGCGGTGCCCATGGACCCGCACCCACAGAAACGCTCCATGATGTCACCACCGGTTTACTAACGGTTCTAAAGAACCGGTTAGAAGTGGTAGGAACCCATCTCTGAGTGGATATCATGAATAAACATCATTAATATATATGGGAAAGATAAAACTAGTCCTCGGAGAGGGGCAGCATACAAATCCAATTAATTAACTAATTAATTAAATAAATAAATATGCTGTTAGGCAATAGGAAAAAAATATCATCTCTGAATGATAAATTTCATCACAATATTAATAAACTCTGTTCTATACTGAACAAGACACAGAAGAATTGTATCATTTTAAAAAACCAGACAGTAGAAACAAGAGTGTTATAACCTTTCTAACTGGAGGTGTGGTCTCTTCGCCCAGTATCTGAAGAATACTCCCATAATTTGGATGATTAACCGTGAAGTATGGAATTCATGCAAGTTATATGATGGAAAGTTGTGATTAGATTAAGTTCCTAAGTGGCAGCCCTCTTCAGAATGAATAAACATGACAGTTAGAACAATTAATCCATGGAACAGCAGGCCTCCAGAAGTTGTGAATGCTCCAGCACTGGAAGTCTTTAAGAAGATGTTGGATAACCATTTGTCTGAAGTAGGGTAGGGTTTCTTGCCTAAACAACGGGTTGGACTAGAAGACCTCCAAATCCCTTCCAACTCTGCTATTCTATTCTATTCTATTCTATTCTATTCTATTCTATTCTATTCTATTCCATCCCATCCCATCCCATCCCATCCCATCCTATCCCATCCCATTTCTATTTCTATTATTTCTATTTCTATTATTTCTAGTCTAGTCTAAAAAGTCCTGGTTGGGCCTAGAAGGAATGGCTTATTTTCTGTAGGATTATTTTGTATTAGGTAGAATGGAAATCAATAAGTCAGTGCATTGAAAATAGAGCTGTGAGCTGCTCAGTCTCTATCAATTATTCCCCTCTTCTAATTTTTTGTTGTTGAAAGAAGTCTCTGAAAATGCCAGGGAAGAGATTGGGGATCAGCAGGGAAAAATCAAGAGAAGAAAATCAAGTGAAAAGGGTCTAGTCACTTACAGATTCAAATTTTAGAACTTTGGATTCCAAGATATTGTCTGGACTGTACTAGCAATAACCTAACTTTTATTTGCATTTCCCCACCCCCACCCCCACTCTAAAACTCTATTGTAGAAATAATCTTGTAAAGCTGCACTGTGGATGGGATTCCTGGGAGATTTCTGTTGGAAGGCTCACAATGGTAAATAAAAACGAATTAATATAGCATTTGCCTTTTGTCAGCAAAGTATGCAAATAGCAGCTTGGCAGAGCCTTAGCTGTATTAAAGGCTTTCCTGTTGTATCCTCAAAGGCTTTGCTTCTGGAAGCAGAAGACTTTAGGCAACCTTTAGCTTCATTTAGGTGTAATGCACATTCCCCAGCTAATGTCCTCCTGGCTCAATTCCTTACAGCCTTGGTTCTGGCTTCACACTTCACGAATTTTATTTGCAATCAATAAATAAGCCCATTAACATCAGAGCTTTGCAATTTCATCATATATCATAATTTCTCATAAACCGTTTTCATTATACAGGTCAGGTTCACCAAGCGTGTCTCCCTCATCTTTATTTCTCAGTAGATATCTGAAGAATACAGAGAAAGTATGCATACAATGAATTATCTGGAAAGAGACGCAGGATTAGAGTAATGACTAAGTTATTAAATTGTCATCTTCATCATTTTTCTTTTGGGTATCCTTATAACTGCGTAATTCCAGGGTCCAACATGTTGGTTTAGCAATAGCATTAGCACTTATACAGTGATACCTCATCTTACGAACTTAATTGGTTCTGGGACGAGGTTTGTAAGGTGAAAGACGAAACAATGTTTCCCATAGGAATCAATGGAAAAGCAATTAATGCATGCAAGCCCAAAACTCACCCCTTTTGCCAGCTGAAGCGCCCATTTTTGCGCTGCTGGGATTCCCCCTGAGGCTCCCCTCCATGGGAAACCCCACCTCTGGACTTCCGTGTTTTTGAGATGCTGCAGGGGAATCCCAGCAGAGGAATCCCAGCAGTGCAAAAATGGGTGCTTTGCTAGCAACGAAAGTCCGGAGGTGGGGTTTCCCAGCGAGGGGAGCCTCAGTGAAATTGCAGCATCGCAAAACATGGAAGTCCTCAAAACCCCACCTCCGGACTTCTGTGTTTTTGTGATGCTGCGATTTTGCTGAGGCTCCCCTCGCTGGGAAACACCACCTCCGGACTTCCGTTGCTAGCGAAGCGCCCAGTTTTGCACTGCTGGGATTCTCCTGCAGCATCGCAAAAACACGGAAGTCCAGAGGTGATGTTTCCCATGGAGGGGAGTCTCAGAGAAATCCCAGCAGCGCAAAAACGGGTGCTTTGCTAGCAACAGAAGTCCAGAGGCGGGGCATCCCAGTGGCAGTGGCTTGGGTTTGTAAGGTGAAAATAGTTTATAAGAAGAGGCAAAAAAATCTTAAACCCCAGGTTTGTATCTCGAAAAGTTTGTATGACAAGGGGTTTGTAAGACAAGGTATCACTGTATCCCACTCACAGTGCTTTTACAGCCCTCTCTAAGCGGTTTACATAGTCAACATATTGGCCTCATTTTACCCATCTCAGAAGGATGGAAGGCTGAGTCAACCTTGAACCTGATGACATTTGAACTGCCAAATTGCAGGCAGCCAGCAGTCAGCAGAAGTAGCTTGCAATACTGCAATCTAACCATTGTGCCATCAAGGCTCATCAATCCTCCAAGTCTAGAAATACTTTATTGGAGTATAAGATGCATCTCTCCCCCCCAAAGAGGCTGATATTTTGTGGGTGTCTTATATTCCAAATGTAGCTTTTACTAAGCTTTTCTTTTCCTGAATGAGGTGCTAGGGCATCTTCCATACTTTGGTAGCTAAGCGATCTTCCCTTTGTCTGCTTCTTGCATTGCTACTCTCTTTGACCATCATCTGAGCCTTTTTTCAGCCCCAATGAGATCTGAACAGTAAAGCAATCTTCCCCACTTTGCTAGCAATCGATCTTCCGCCTTTTTTTCCAGCCCTCACAAGGTGTTAACAAGTGAAGCAATCGTCTCTGCTTTGCTAGCAAAGTGATCATACTCTGCCTGATTTTCTTGTTATTTCTCACTGAAGAAAGAGAGAAGTGAAGTGTTTTAGAAACTGTTTTTTATCCCCAACTAGGGAATAAAAAGCAAGTACATGGACTCAAAATCAGCAAACTAATGTGCTGAAACTGACCAGACTAAAGATTACCCAGATGAATACCCGGTAGGCAGATTATTTTTTCCCTATTTCCCTCCCCCCCCCAAACTATATTCCAGGGCCTCCTATACTCCAAAAAATACGGTAGTTAATAACAGAGTCTCATAAATTACCTGTGTCCTTTTTACCCTCTTATGCAGCAAGGAAGTCAGAGGAGCTGAGGGTGGCTGAAATGAACAATGTTTGTTCTGCTCTTATTATTTTCCTTCTGGATTCCTTTCCCAGGTCATTTCCCTGGCTCTCTACTAAAGGGAAAGCACTCTGCTCATCTATAAGTTCTTTGAAGCAATTGGAACGTCTGCTAGTATTGTCTCCTCAATTAGATGGAGGAGGAATTACCCTCAGGTGAGGAGTGCATTCTAACTTACCTTGCTGTTGGTTCTCTTCCTGTGGCTGCATTGCATAAGACAATGATGGCGAACCTATAGCACTGGTGCCACAGGTGGTACGCGGAGCCATAACTGCTGGCACGCAAGCTGTTGCCCTAGCTCAGCTCCAACGTGCATGTGTGCACCAGCCAGCTGATTTTTGGCTCACACAAAGGCTCTGGGAGATTGTTTTTGGCTTACAGAGAGCCTCCGGGGGGATGAGGGAGGACGATTTTACCTTCCCCTGTATCTAGGGAAGACTTTGGAGCCTGGGGAGGGCAAAACATGGGGGAGCTGTTTTCACCCTCCCCAGGCATTGAATTATGGTTGTGGGCACTTGTGCATGCAAGATATTGCGTGCACACGCTCTTTCGGCACCTGAGGAAAGAAAGGTATAATACATTACAGAAATGTTTGTTTGTCTGTCTATCAGCTTGCCTGTCTGCCTACTTCTCTTTCTCTCTCTCTCTTTATCTACCTATCTAGAGTTCTAGGCCGCCCTTCTCCAGGGGACTCAGATGGCTTACAATGAGAAGTTATTTGTATACAAGAGCTACTACATAACAGTCTGGTTGGAAAATTGTAGCTAGAATTAACGTCCTAGCACTAGGCTCCAATTGTTCCAGTTGATATCCTGGGTGAGTTTTCGGAGAGGGGCGGCATACAAATCCAAGTAATAAATAATAAATAAATAAATTACATAGCAGAAACTAACACATGGGATGAATATATGTTTATCCTTGGGTTACACATAACTGCTGTGGTTTTCATGGTTTATAACATATTGTTGCAATTATACGCTCCTGAGTACACACAGCTTCTGCATGGCCACAATGTTCTTAACCAAATCTTAGACATTATAGCATTGGCAACCATTACCTATTATCTAAGCATGTTTCTTAACACTGTCACTATGAATATTTAAGAAAAAACTATATAAAACAAGCTTGTTCATCTCCTCATTCAATTATTCATTTCTGAATTAGTTATTTTTTATTATTTAATTATTTATCAATAGATCTATTTTTCCAGGCGCATATCAACTGCTTGACAGAAAAGTTCAAGGTGTTGTTTCAGGTCAAACTGATTTAGGACCTATTTAAATTATTGCCATGGATTCTCTACCACCCCCTGTTTCCCAGGCACTATGATGCCAGACTCATTAAAACAACCAATTTATCAAATTTTGTTATTCTTCAAAGAAAAGCACATCAGGAATATGTTCACTTTTTATTTCTGTATATAAAACAGGAAGAAAATTAAAACTTTTAATCTTGCTATTGGACTGAACTGCAAGGCTATTAGCAAACTGCCACTGTCGCTGTGATCCCAATCTTAAATTTTAGATTTTAGATTAGCTTTCTCAAAGACTTTTTGAACCATTCTATATCTTAGACTTAGATACTTCTTTGTCGATGTTTATATTTAAAGTACAAAATTTCCCATGTATCTTAGTGGTTTTGTGATTATATTTCTTCCCAAAATGAAATGATATCAGCTTGGGAACAGATATCAACTTGTTAGGCAGTACTACAAGCACCTTTGAGGAGACATAGTGGAGACAATCATTTCAAAGAGCATTTCTCTTGTGCTGCTGTTTGTGTATCACCTGGTTTCACATAAGAATGAAGCTCAAATGACCCATGAGACCATATTAGTGCTTAAGTCTGATAATGGTTCCTATTTCTATCTCAGTTGCATAGTTATTGTTTAGGTTTTCCTTGTGACCTCTTTATAGATTGCTTAGCAGTGTGGGAGTTGCTTTTCTAAAGTTTCTCCTAGGTTGAAAGACTAGAATGATTAGTGTTGCTACTTTTGGGGACACTTTTTACTAATGTCGCATAGCTAGGAAACGAGCACAACAGTACAGTTGCCAGTGCATGATAAACTCCTTGTAATCTCAATAATTTAAACACTGGCATTACAGGGATAAAAATAAATATTTTATTTATTTATTTATTTATTTATTTATTTATTTATTTATTTATTTATTTATTTATTCATTTGTCCAATACACAAAAATAGGAAGCAGAAGAAAAATAGACATGTAGTAATATATATGGGTAAAAGTGAACTTAGATTAGAAGATATATGAAAGGAAGAAAATATATATGATATGTGAGAGAAAGGAAAGACAATTGGACAGTGGACAAAAGGCACACTAGTGCACTTATGCACGCCCATATCACTGTCCATAGTACCAATTTCAAATTCCAGCCAATCCTAAGAGTTAGATGTGTGAGTTGTTAAGTGAAACAAAGCAAAACACCAAAATTATCATCAGAAGATTCTGAAAGAACAGGTGATCTTTCTTAATCAAACTTATATATCACTAGCTGAATGCCCATGCTTTGCTATGAAACTATGTGAGTAGTTATGATCGGCCTCTCTTCTCCCTTTCTCTCCCTCAAGATTGCCTCACACAAGCCTCCTCTACCCTTTCCTCTTCTCTCCTTCAGCCTTGTCCCAAAGAAGCCTCCTCTGTTCTATCCCCCTTCTCTCCCTTAGCCTTGCCATGCAGAAACGTCTCCTATCTTATCCTCTTCTCTCCCTCAGGATTGCCTCACAGAAGCTTCCCCTATCCTATCCTTTCTTTCCCTCAGCCTTGTCCCAAAGAAGCCTTCTCTATCATATCCCCCTTCTCTCCCTTAGCCTTGCCATGCAGAAACGTCTCCTATCTTATCCGCTTCTCTCCCTCAGGATTGCCTCACAGAAACGTCTCCTATCTTATCCCCTTTATTCCCTCAGGACTGCCTCACAGAAGCTTCCTCTATCCTATCCTTTCTTTCCCTCAGCCTTGTCCCAAAGAAGCCTCCTCTATCCTATCCCCCTTCTCTCCCTAAGCCTTGCCATGCAGAAATGTCTCCTATCTTATCCCCTTCTCTCCCTCAGGATTGCCACACAGAAGCCTCTCCTATCCTATCCTGTCTTTCCCTCAGTCTTGATCCACAGAAGCCTATCCTATCACTCTCCTCTCCCTCAGGCTTGCCCCACTTAATCCTCCCCCACCCTATTCCTTTCCCTCCCTCAGCCTTGCACCAAAGAAGCCTCCTCTATCCTATCCCTCTTCTCTCCCTTAGATTTGCCACACAGAAACATCTCCTATCCTGTCCCCTTCTCTCCCTCGGGCTTGTCCCACAGAATCCTCCCCTATCCTATCTCCTCCTCTCTCTCAGGATTTCTAGCCCCTTCTCTCCCTCAGGCTCGCCCCACAGAAGCCTCATCCCATTCTTTCCAGATATATTTTCAGGTTGGGAGAGGAAGTAGAACATATAATTAGCAGAACATGTTCATAATAATATAAGAAATACTGATGATCTAATGGTCATTTTGAAACATCTTTTCTTAGCAAGTACCTAGAAGCTAAGATGTGCCAAAATTCTAGTTTGTAGGCTTTACAGTTCTGGAGATTTTGTGATTGTGGCATGAATGTTTTATGCTTTTATATATAGATAGTATATTTATGATTGATTGATTGATTGGACTTTTATGCACCCCTCTCCAAGGACTTGGGGTGGCTCACAACATACAATAAAACAATATGAAACATCTTAATCCAATTAATTACTTAATTTTTTTTTTTAAAAACCCCAAACCATAAAAACAGTCGCTTCATTCAATCCACTTTCTCTCAACATATTCATTGGCCAGGGGGCAAGGATCTAATAGCCCCAAGCCTAGCAGCATAAATGCACCAAAGACAAATTCCTTGGGTGTCCAATCATACTTAGCCAATAAAGAATTCTATTCTATTCTGTTCTGTTCCGTTCCGTTCTTTGCTGTTTCATTCTGTTCCATTCCATTTTAGTCTATTCTATTCTTTCTTCAAGCCATATACTTATTTAAACTTGCTCTTAAATGTCAGAGATTGGAGAGTAAATCATAAATTCAGGAACTCTGAAAATCATCACATACCGATATGTTACTTTACGATTGTAAGGTAGCAGTATTCCACAAACCTTCCATCCTGCATAGCTAGTAAAAATGATCACAAACTCATGAACATTTATATAGAAAATGAACAGCCTGCAAGCATGTTCTCCTTTTTTACATGTCAAAGCTTTTCCATTAGCTGATATAAAATCCATGACATTGCTCTTGTTATGAACTCTGATATCTTAATGTAAATGGCTAAGTCATCTTTGCAAAACTGTCAGGAAGTCTACTAACATAAGGCCAAAGTATATTTATCTGCACTTATGCAAAATTATTGGTTTGCTTTGGGCTGAAGACTATAATACAGCTTCTTTGAGTGTCTTTCCAAAATAATATTTGCTGTAAGAAAGTGGCAATGTAGGATTTAGATGCAAACACTAAAAATGCATTCTGAAAATGGATTAAGAAGGAAGCACTAAAAATTCATTGTTCGTTTAGCACTAAGAATTCATTGTGAAGCAATAGGATGCAATTCTAGTTCTTAAAGTAATTTTAAGTAGCTCCCCCCTTTCCCCTTTCCCAATACATGTAAATATTGAGTGAAAGGAAACCTATGTTTTCAAATTCTGTCTAAACTGCATTATGTTGAACAAGGAAAATGAGATATTATTCTCTTTATTGGTCTACTATGGCTAGGCACCAAGATGGCAATTTGTTTTTTTTTAATTAAAACAAGCACAACAGAAGATAAGAAAAGCAAATAATTACTACCAGTTAAATAAAGGAGTCCACATTACCCACCTTTATAGTTAGGAAAACACACCTCATGAGCCTTTTCAGCTTTCCAGATTTCCAAAGTTAATCGTTCTTTTCTCTCTCCTATTCCTCTAATTATTTCAGCTCCAGCTGAATTGGATTCCAAAAGCTTTGGAAAGCTTTTGCCACCTTGTGATTCGCTAAGGCAGCCATTAAAGCTTCACATATTTGTATTTCACAATACTGGAAAGCCTCACCCATCAAATTCTAACATTTTAGTTGCTGCAACTAAGAATAGAATAGAATAGAATAGAACAGAATAGAATAGAACAAAATAGATGAATTCCTTGTGTGTCCAATCATACTAGGCCAATAAAGAATAAAGAATTTGAATTCCCCCATCTGGATAATTGGGGGAAACCCCCCCCCTCTTTTTCCTTTTATATAACTTCAGTATCCTATAGTTTTCTTTGGTCTTAATTTTTTATAGTTGTGTTCAAGTAAATGCTTGAGGCTCTTTTCATATCAGGAAGCAAATGATGGGAAGTAAACTTTAGAGAATTTGGAGCCAGAAACTTTAAATAAAAATAATGATCTTAACTGCAGATGATCTATCAAACAGGTACAGATAGTCCTTGACATACAACCATAACTGAGCCCAACATTGCTGTTGCTGAGACATGTGCTAAGTGATTTTTGCCCCATTTTACAACCTTTCTTGCCACTGCTGTTACGTGAATCACTGCAGTTGTTAAATTAGTGACACGGTTGTTAGGTGAATCCGGCTTCCCCATTGACTTTGCTTGTCAGAAGGCCACAAAAGATGATCACATGACTATGAGATACTGCAACCATCATAAATATGAGCCCGTTGCTAAGCGTCTGGATTTGGATCAGATGACTATGGAGATGTTGCAAGGGTCATAAGCATAAACAATGGTTGTAAGACACTTTTTTCAGTCTCATTCTAACTTTTGAACAGTCGCTAAATGAACTGTGGTAAGTTAAGAACTACCTATATGACACCCAACACAGGTTCTGCTTTAATCCTGCAGAGAAAACAGGAACAGTTAAGTTCTTAAGGTGATATCAGGGGGTTCTTGGTTGTTAAAACAAATATTTAAACATTTATTTTACGGACTTTAAGATACCCCATCTTTATGAAAAATACAAGGATGTGGAATTACTGACCTTCCATTCAATCACATAATTGCTTTTAATTATTTATATTTAAATGTGAATTTTACTACAATATCTCCTATAACATTTAAAGGTAATATCTTTAATTCCTTTTTAATTCAATTTCCTTTTCTATTTAACATATTTTGTATCCTAATGTTACACCCAGTAATAAATATTAACCTCATAAACTTGGTTAAGGTACTAGTCAGACTAATGGAACATTGTTGTTCAGGCTGACACAAAAGTTATTCAGAACGAGAGTGTTTTGACCTAATTTCCTATGTGTATTGTAGGTCTCTGGGGAATCTGGATTTAGTAACAATCTAATACAGATTAATTTAGAGGCAGCTGACATAGATCCACAGAAGGATGCCTTTTCTTAATAAACGGGCCTCCTTTTTTCTGGAACTAGCAATAAAAGTGGACAAGTGAAGAAATAGACTATAATTTACTATAATTATTACTATAATTATAAATTATAAGTAAACTATAGTTTACTTGGACTTGAAAGAACTTTCAACATACTGCATCATATAATACAGCATTGATGGTGAAATTATTCAATTGGCTATCACATTGGTTCACCAACAGGCAGATGATCATAATGGTTACAAATCATGTAATGAAGAATACGTGGATACCAAAACTATTACCCTAAATATCAGAGGAAAATGTAAGAATATTCTGGATAACAAAATATTGCATTAAAATGTTTCTGATCTCCAAGCCTCACCATATCAATAACTAATTCATCTTCAGGTTCTTTCAAGTCCTATTTGCCGATGACTCTAAAGTGTGCAATAGGGTTGATATTCCTGGAGGTGTCTGTAATATGGTAAATGATTTAGCTTTACTAGATAAATGGTCAAAGCAATGGAAACTGCAGTTTAATGTTTCCAAATGTAAAATAATGCACTTGGGGAAAAGGAATCCTCAGTCTGAGTATTGTATTGGCAGTTCTGTGTTAGCAAAAATTTCAGAAGAGAAGGATTTAGGGTTGTGATTTCTGACAGTTTCAAAATGGGTGAGCAGTGTGGTCGGGCGGTAGGAAAAGCAAGTAGGATGCTTGGCTGCATAGCTAGAGGTATAACAAGCAGGAAGAGGGAGATTGTGATCCCGCTATATAGAGCGTTGGTGAGACCACATTTGGAATACTGTGTTCAGTTCTGGAGACCTCACCTACAAAAAGATATTGACAAAATTGAACAGGTCCAAAGACAGGCTACAAGAATGGTGGAAGGTCTTAAGCATAAAACATATCAGGAAAGACTCAATGAACTCAATCTGTATAGTCTGGAGGACAGAAGGAAAAGGGGGGGACATGATCGAAACATTTAAATATGTTAAAGGGTTAAATAAGGTTCAGGAGGGAAGTGTTTTTAATAGGAAAGTGAACACAAGAACAAGGAGCCACAATCTGAAGTTAGTTGGGGGAAAGATCAAAAGCAACATGAGAAAATATTATTTTACTGAAAGAGTAGTAGATCCTTGGAACAAAGTTCCAGCAGACGTGGTTGGTAAATCCACAGTAACTGAATTTAAATATGCCTGGGATAAACATAGATCCTTCCTAAGATAAAAATGCAAAAAAATAGTATAAGGGCAGACTAGATGGATCATGATGTCTTTTTCTGCCGTCAGTCTTCTATGTTTCTATGTTTCTATCTTACGCAGAGGTGGGTAGTCTTTAACAGCTAGCTGATATTTAATGTGCTTTGTGGAGTGGGGCTAATGTTTGCAATAGGCAGAGTAATTGTGCAAAATAGGCCAAGTTTATTCTGATGGAGTAATCTGAGTTATTCTGTGTTTTCCCCTTTTGCTGGGAGGTTTTTTCCCCATTTTCTTTTGATTTAACTGTGTTAAACCTAAAGTTCATAGTCCAGTTTTAGGGGTCCCTATCTCAAAACAGCAGGTATGTATCCTACCAATTTTCATCATGGTTTCGGATTCCAATGACATTCAAGGGTGATTCAAGCTGCAGTACCAAGGTTTTTGGGGCAACATATGGACAATCTCTGATTTAGATTAAATAATGTTGTTTATTCTAAAAGGAATGCCTTCATTGAGCTAAGCCTGAGATGGTACCATTTCAGAGAGCAGATAAATTCTACTCATTCCATTCTATTCTGTATCTTTTTATTTCCTGCTGAACTGCCAAATTATATGTTACTAAAAATGGCGAGTGTCCACGGTATTAGGTCCACCTCCATTGCTTTTGTACAATTTCAATCTTGTTCATATTATCTTATCACTCATGAATATATAACTGTCACTTTGACTATATAACTGTCAATGTTGACAGAGTAATGAAAAATAAAGGAAGTGAACCTCAACATTTTTGAATATCAGTAGCCACATATGTTTTGCAGCAGATGAGGTAACTAAAGAGGTAGACATTAGATTAAAGCTTATATCAAAATATAAAAGGACATTCATAACATAAGGCATTTTTGAAAATCCCAGAGTCTATTTCACTCATCTAAGTACCAAGAAAGACAAAGACACTAGAAAGAGAGAGGTTTATAGAAGCATGAAGGAGCATTCAATAATACACAGTTGGTTTTAGGATTCATTAGTGCCAGCGTGAAGTGTTGGTTTAACTGAAATCCACCTGGACTCCTGGAACAAATGCCATTTCATGATGATGTAGTTCATTGTCTCTGAATTGTAAATGATTTTTAACTTTGTAAATGTATAGTAACTTTCAGTTTGCATACTTCGTACTGAAACAACTTC
Organism: Erythrolamprus reginae; assembly: GCF_031021105.1. Taxonomy (NCBI): domain Eukaryota; kingdom Metazoa; phylum Chordata; class Lepidosauria; order Squamata; family Dipsadidae; genus Erythrolamprus; species Erythrolamprus reginae. The sequence continues at coordinate 72,846,551 of NC_091950.1, forward strand.
CTTGTTTAAAGCATAAATCTGAACGTGCCTGAAGAGTTTTACAGTATGAACTTTATTGAAAGTTACTTCTACTTCTTAGAGTTGATGTTGCATGTTTACATTTTTAAGTAAAATGTTAACAGAGTGAAATTGAGGACTGCATCAGCACTTAGAATACTATTGATTGATTTTAATATGTTGTAGTTATAATGCAGAACAAATAAACACCCAAATCAATAATCCAACAAGGAAATGTTAATTCTGCTCAGGAAATGCAACTTATTGTGTCCTGCTGCTGTCATTTCCTCCATATTTAGAAGGCAGCTAAAAGCCAAGTTGTATTCCTGTGCTTTCAGGAAACTAAAGCTAGCTTACAATGGTGTGTTGCTGATCAAATAGGTTGAGAAAATTGGGCGAAATGCTTATAATTATCTTGGGCAAACCTAGATTAAATATCAGAGGTGAACTATCCTCCTTGGAAATGGAAAGGCTTCTTCGTTCTTTGAGAAAGTTCAGGGCTTGGAAATAAGCTTTTCCTGAGAATATATTTCAGGACAATCTTAGCATGTCACTATAAACATATCACATTTTAAAACAAAGCTTTAATAGAGAGTAATGAGTTAAAATGCAATATGCTATTCAAGTTCAGTTGCCATATTGCATAGGTTGAGACCTGTATTCTTTGTGCTCAATATGTGCATTTTTGTTTCCCAGTTTTGGTTGTGCTCTTACTTTACAAATGTTGAGGTTCCCTTGGTATCCCACTTCCTTGCCAAAAATCAGGCTCTTCTGAGTGACATATTAGCCTTATCTTGGTACCTTTTAAATGACTTATGCTGATTTTAAGCCAGCCTCATTTTCCTCCCGTAAAAAAAAATGAAATGAGCAATAATGATGAAAACACTAGATATATTGCCTGTTAACCCACCACATAATAGATGGTCCCAATGCAATTGTTTTACAATTACTGCACTACATAATCACTATACTACACAATCACTTTGTAGTGACGGCAGCAAAAAGCTGGGTTTTAATCTTCTGATCCCCACTCTGTTTGATTGTTCAAAGATGTTGAGACGGGCCTGTCTTGTTTTTCTTGTATTACTTCAGAAAATAATATATCAGCAGCAGCACCCAACAACGATTCAAAATCAAGACTCAGATAACAGGAGATCTGAGCTTTCATCCAAAGTTAATTGTAGCTCAAATACCACAAATTATTTCTCCAGTGTTTTGGGGTTGTAACAGGTAGGAGTGGCTTTTGTAACATCTATATTCAGATGTCTGTCTGTCAACCTGTTGTTCCAAACCTATAACTTGCTTATGTGAATAATATCTACATGAAGTTGCTGGGTGAAATTATCCAATGACATGGGGTGAATAACCAACAGTATGTGGATGACACACAATTGTACATCTCCACCCCGTGTCCAGACAGTGAAGCACTGGAGGTGATGTGCCGGTGCCTGAATGCTGTGAGAGTCTAGATGGGTGTTAACAGGCTCAAGTTTAACCCTGACAAGATGTGGGTTTTGCCTCCCAAGGACAACTCCATCTGTCCTTCCATTACCTTTCGGGGTGGGGTGGGGGAATCCTTATCCCCCTCAGAGAGAGTCCACAACTTGGGAGTCCTTCTTGATCCACAGCTGAGCCTCGAACACCATCTCTCAGCTTTGGCAAGGAGGGCATTTGCACAGGTCCGCCTAGTGCACTAGTTGCGGCCCTATTTGGACAGGGAGTCTCTTTTCACAGTCACTCACACCCTCATCACCTCGCGGCTCAATTACTGCAATGCTCTCTACGTGGGGCAACCTTTAAAGAATGTTCAGAGACTGCAAGTAGTCCAAAATGCAGCCGCACAAGCAGTTATGGGCCTGCCTAGGTACACCAATGTCTCACCATCACTCTGTGAGTTGCATTGGCTACCGATTGGTGTCTGAACGCAATTTAATTTGGAGGTTATGACCTATAAAGCCCTACATGGCTTAGGACCAGGTTACTTACAGGACTGCATACTGCCTCATGTATCCCAGTGACTGGTTAGAGCCCTCAGAGTTGGCCTTCTTTGGGTCCTGTCAGCTAAGCAATGCTGCCTGGCGGGACCCAGGGGAAGGGCCTCTGTGGCAGCTCTGATCCTTTTGAATCAGCTCCCCCTGGAGATTCATGCCGCCCCCACCCTCCAGGCCTTTCATAAGGCCTTAAAAATACACCTTTGCCAGCAGACTTGGGGCCGTTGAGCATTGCCTCATGCTCTGGTTGATGCTATGAATGATTGATTGTGAACGAGAGTCTAATATTTTAATATGGTTTTCTTACATCTGGTTTTACACTATTTTTTAGGTTTATATTGGGTATTATATTGATTTCATTATGTAAGCCACCCTGAGTCCACATGAGAAGGGTGGCCTAGAAATCCAAATAAATAAGTAAGTAAGTAAGTAAGTAAGTAAGTAAGTAAGTAAGTAAGTAAGTAAGTAAGTAAGTAAGTAAGTAAGTAAGTAAGTAAGTAAGTAAATAAATAATCTATTAATAGAGTTCCCAAATAGGCAAGTGTTTTTCATAGTTTCTAATACTGTCCATTCAGTGAGTATAATCACTTGTATAGAAGCAAATGGAGACAGAGAGGGAGGGAGGGATGATGGGAGGGGAGGGGGAGGGAGAGAGAGAGAGAGATCAGACCAGACACAAGAAGACTATAACAATATTTATTAAAGTAGTTACAGTGAAAGAACCCTGTCCTTTTTATATTCCTGTGAGTCAGGGAAGAGCCAGCTCAAGCCTCTTTGTAATATTCTCTCTCTTCTCAGAAATTAAGGAATGCTTCTGTTCTTTTTCATGATGTTACAAATTCTGAGTAGTTGCTTCAAGATAATAACCCTGGGTGATTATTGCCGAGAGTAGTTTCTCTATAACCACGATAAAAAAAATTAGAGATTGGGAATAGGTGAGAAGATTGATATTCTTCTAGAAAGAACAGCAAAAGAATATTTTCTTCTGTTTCTATGTAAGAATATTTTTGATAAATAATATAGAACAGATTCAAAGGAAGAGATTTCCAAGGAACTGCAAATTTTGTTTATGACATATCTGTAGAAAGCAAGTTACAATTGATTCTAGCATTTTATTACTATCAAATGGATATGAAGTAGAGCAGGTCATGTGCAGATAGTTTGTGAATGGTCAAATATGTCAAATTTACTGTGATGAAGGCTCTATCTGCTTTATGTGTGCTTATGACTCTTGATGAATGTATCTTGTCTTTTTTTTATGCACACTGAGGACATATTCACCAAAGACAAATTCCTTGTGTGTCCAATCACACTTGGCCAATAACAAAGTCTTCTATTCTATTCTATTCTATTCTATTCTAAAGTAAAAGGAGCAGGGCATCAGTGCACATAATTAAGGCTGCCTTTTTGAACTTTCTTTTTTTAAAAAATATTTTATTACAAATATATACACATTTACATACAATATATGTTTTATATTAATACAAGGCTAAATCAACGCATAACAAATAAACAAACAAACAAACATGACAAACAAACAAACAAACAAACAAAAAGTATTCTTAAAAAAAAGATCTAATTGCTTATTTAAGTACATTAATAACAATAACTATTCACTTAGCATATTATTATAATATTTGTACTTGTATTCCCTTCAAGAGGTAAGTTTTGAATGATTTTTGATTTTAAATTATTTTCTGGTGAAGTATATTGTGTCCTCAGCGTATACCATTTTCTCTTGTAGGTTGTCACTGTTCTTTAAATCATTTAATTCTTTCTTATCCGCCTTCTTTTATTCGTATTCAATTTCTTTAATATCATACAGATCTTTCTTTATAAAAAGGTTTTTTTGTGTATATGTCTTTTGTATTTTTTTTTCTATGTAATAAAAAGGATATAAAGTATTGTTAATTTGGTTTTTTCTTTTGAGTTTTATTTCTTTTCTTAAACCAGTTATAAAGATGTATCCAGGTTTTATCATGTTCGGAATCTTCTTTATTTTTTAATTTAATTGTTAGTGCGTCAAATTCAGCACAGTCTAATATTTTTTTAATTATCAAATCGTCTTCAGGTGGTTCGGGTTGCTTCCAATTTTGAGCTATCGTTATTCTAATTGCTGTCAATATATGAATTAATAAGTAATGTTTGTTTTTTTCAATTTTTTGATCTATAATTCCCAGGAGAAAGGCTTCAGGTTTTTTATTTATCTTCATTTGTAAAATCTCTTCTATCCAATTCTGCATTTTATTCCAGAATTTTTTCATTTTTGGGCAGGTCCACCAAATGTGGTAGTAGGTCCCCATTTTTTTACACCTCCAACATTTTGGGCTTGTTCCTTTATACATTTTGGCTAACGTTGCCGGTGGAAAGTGCCACCTATAATACATTTTGTATATGTTTTCCTTATAAGCTGTAGATTTTGTTAATTTATAGTTTTTGATCCAAATTGATTCCCACTTATCTAAATTTATGCTATAACCAAAATTTTTGCCCCAACTATGTATACTATTTTTAACTATGTGTTCCTCCATTTTGTAGTGTAGCATATATCTATATATTTTGGAAATCATTTTCTTTTCTTGGCCTAAGATTATCTTATCTAATTCTATCTCTTTTATTTGTATTTCCTTCCTTTTCCCTTCTTGATATTTTGATTTAATTACGTTATACGCCCACCAATCAATTTTGATTCCAATTTTTTCTAATTGTTCCCTGGTTTTTAATTCCCCATTTTTTTCTAATGTTTGATAATAATTTAACATTTTGTTTAGTTCTCTTGAGTTTGGGTATACCGTCGCCTCTAAGCTCGAGTACCATTTGGGGATTTGGTGGTAGTACATTTTTTTGATTTTTTTCCAAGTTGTGTATAGCGAGTTTCTTATTATATGTTGTTTGAAATAACTATGTGTTTGTTCTTTATTTTCCCAGAGGATAGCATGCCACCCTGTTCTCATATCGTGTCCTTCCAGTATTAATAGTCTTTTATTTTCCAATTTAAACCAATCTTTCAACCAATCCATAATTGCTGCATTATAATATAATTCGAAATCTGGTAGTGCAAATCCTCCTTGTTTGATATTATCTTGTAGATATTGTATTCTAATTCTAGGTTTTTTTCCGGCCCAGACGAATTTTGTAATCATTCTATTTAATTTTTGAAAAAAGTCTTTTCTTAATATAATTGGAATCGTCCTAAATAGATATAGAATCTTGGGTAAGATGGACATTTTTATTGTTGAGATTCTACCTATGAGCGAGATAGGCAATTTGTTCCATTTTTCTAATTTCTTTTTTATTTCTTTTATTAAAACCGTATAATTATCTTCCTTTATTGTGATTGCTTTTGCTGTTAATTTTATTCCCAAATACTTAACTGTTTTTACTATTTGTAGGCCTAATCTGTCTTCTAATATTTTCTTCTCTGTATTTGTTAAATTTTTTGTCAGTATTTTGGTTTTTTGTTTATTAATTTTAAGTCCTGCTACTTTTCCGAATTCAGTAATCTCCTTTAATAAAACTTCCCCTGATTCAATTGGATCTTCTATATTGAATACTAGATCGTCGGCAAATGCCTGAATTTTGTATTCTTGTCCTTTCAAATTTAATCCTTTAACATTTTTATTTAACCTTATCTGATTTAATAAGATTTCTATGGCCAAAATAAATATTAATGGGGAAAGGGGGCATCCTTGCCGTACTCCCTTTTCTATTTTTATATTTTGCGTTAATTGGTTGTTTATTATAACTTTTGCCGATTGTGTAGAGTATATCGTCTTGATTGCTTTTATAAATTTTTCTTTAAATTTCATTTTGGTCAGTTGTTTAATAAAGAAATTCCAATTCAAATTATCGAATGCTTTTTCCGCATCTAAAAATATTAATGCCAAATTCTTTCCTGGGTTTGCCTCATAGTATTCTAAAATATTTATAATGTTTCTCAGATTATTTTTTATATTTCTGTTTGGTAAAAAACCGTTCTGGTCTGTATGTATGATTTCGTTAATTATCCCTTTAAACCTTTCTGCTAATATTGTTGTGAAAATTTTGTAATCTGAGTTTAGTAATGCAATTGGTCTGTATTGTTTTATTAAATATCTTTGTTCCAAATCTTTTGGTATTAGTGTTATTAACCCTTCCTTCCAGGATTCAGGCATTGCTCCTTTATCTAGCACCTCATTCAGCATCTGTAGTAATAATTTTTTGACTGGTTCGTATATTTCTTTGTAATATTCGGCTGGTATTCCATCTACTCCTGGGGTTTTGTTATTGTTTTGTTTTTTAATTGCTAGCTCTAATTCTGTCATAGTTATGGTTTTATCCATTCTATCTATGTTGGTCTCTGATATTTGGGGTAGTTCAATCTCGTTCAAATATTGATCTGTTTCTTCCTCTTTTATATCATCTTTCCTATATAGCTGTTGAAAATAGTTTTGTATTATCTTTTTTTCCCCTTCTATATCAATTTGTTTTTTCCCCTTTTCATCTTCCAGTTGTTGGATATATTTCTTCTCTTTCTGTTTTTTAATTTTATAGGCAAGCCACCTTCCCGGTTTGTTTGCATGTTCGAAGTAGTTTTGTTTTACACTTTTGATTTTTTGGGCTATTTCTTCCTGTGCTATCAAGTTAATCTTGTGTTTAATTACATCTCTTTTTTCTTTTAGTTTGATTTTTTTTGGATCTTTTATCCATTCGGCTTCTATTTGTTCTAATTCTTTTTTATTTTCTCTCATCTCCCTATTTTTATCCTTATTTTTTTTACTAGTGTATGCAATGGTTATCCCCCTTATATATGCTTTGGTTGTGTCCCATATGGTTGTGTCTTCATTCCAATTTTTTTCTAGAAAGATATCTAATTCTTTTTTTGAAAATTCTTTGTATTTGTTTTCTTGTATAATTTTTGTATTCATTGTCCATCTATTTTTTTGGTTTGGTTTCCTCTAATTACAATACTTACTGGATTGTGGTCTGCCCAAAAGTTAGGTTCTATTTCTGCTGATATTATCTCTTGTTGTAATTCTATGTTTGTCCATATCATGTCCAATCTAGACCATGAGTCGTGTGGGTGTGAATAATAAGTATATTTACATTCATCCCTGTGTCTTTCCCTCCATGTATCCTTTAATTTAAATTCTTCTATAATATCTTTGAGTTTTTCTGGTATAGTTTTTTTCTTTTTACTCTTTTCTTTACCTTTATAGTCTTTGTCGTAATCTATTATTATATTAAAGTCCCCAATCACACAAATGTTTCCTTTTTCAATTTTTATTATTTTTTGGTACAACTTTTTATAAAAAGATTTTTGGTCTTTATTGGGAGCTTAAATCACAATTAAATTTGTTTTTTTTAAATTAATTTCGATTTCTATTATAAGTATTCTACCCTCTTCATCACTGTCAATTACTTTTGGATTTAACCAGCTTTTAATATATAGTGCAATTCCTCTTTTTTTTTCATTTGCAAGTGATGTAAATAGTTTCCCCAATTTCGGGTATTCCAATACTTTCTTATCCTTTTTCTTTACATGGACTTCCTGAAGGCATATTACATCTAGATTTTGTTTTATTAGTTTTGTAAATGTTTGTCCTCTTTTTTGAGGAGAGTTCATTCCATTTATATTCACCGAAAATAATTTAATTTCTTTATTCATTCTTCGTCAACTATCTTGCCCTTTTGCTGCTTCTAAGCTCTCTATAGTTTTCTGTTTTCTCCCCTTTCCCCTTGCTTATCTTGTCTGTTCTCTCTTCCTCTATCTCTCCCTCCTCTTGGCTTGTTGTCTCCAGTTCCGTGATACTTTCCCCTTCTTTCTTCAGATGTTCTCGAATAAATTTGTCTGCTTGTTCTAGTGTTTCTATATTTATTTTCTTCCCCTTCCACGTTACCATTACCCCCTCTGGCACTAACCATCTAAATTGTATCTCGTTTTTTATTAATTTGTTTGTAAAGTAATGGTAATCCCTCCTTCGTTCCCTAATTCTTTTAGGTATTTGTTTCAATACAATGATGTCTTTTCCTTTATACGTTAAGACCCCTCTGGTGTTCCTATATATCTCATCCCTCAGGGTTTTTTTAGTGAATCTAAGGTGGACCTCTCTGGGGAGTTGATGGCGACGTGCGTAATTAGTTTGCACTCGATATACCTCGTCTACGTGGTTAATTAGTTCGTTTTCGTTTATTTTTAACTCTTCAGCAAAGAGTTCAACTACGGTCGCAAACAAGTTCTCCCCTTTTTCTTCTGGTATATTTTGTAGCCTAAGATAAAATGAGGCTTTTTCAAATTCTAATTGGGCAATGGCCCCTTCTAAATCTTTGTTTACCCTCCTGAGGTCTTCTTCGTTTTTAGTTAATCTTAACTTATTCGCCTCGGTTGTCTCTTCCACTTGCTGTATTTTAATTTCCTGTTGGTCTACTGCTTCTTTAACACTTTCTATTATATTATTAAATTTGGCAAAATTTTCATTTACTTCCTCGAATTTTTTGTGTGTCTCCTGATGGTTTTTAATTATAGTTTCTTGGGTTTGGTTAGAGGACTCCTGTTGTTTTATCATAAATTCTTGAATTTTGTCTAGGGAATTTTGTAAACTTTGAAGCGAGGGTGTCTGATCTTTAATCTCTCCTGCAACAATATCGGAGGTCGATGAGGATTTCTGCACAGCTGGTGATAGTAAGGTTAAATTACCCCTTCTCAACGACTTAGTTAATGTTTGTTGAGTTGCCATTTGTGATAAGTTTTAGTTTTCTAATGCTTAATTCAATACCTAATCAATCTATTCAATATCTAATCAATCAATCAAATTATTCTTTAAAGGTTAGTTCAATATGTAACAGTCGATCCAATCAATTTATACAACTTTTTTTTTTCAAAAGAGAAAAGAGGTAAGGTTAATGCTTTCAATTATTATCGGTGTTTCAATACTTAAACTATATTTAATCTATCTTAGCTTATCCTTTTCTAATTTATACTTGATATTCTAACTTAATTATTTAATCCTTAATATCTAATATCTTAATATCTAATATTTAATGCTGTAACATTTAATACTTAATACTTAATCAATATTTAATACTTAATACTTAATCAATATTAATCAATATTCAATATACAATGCACAATATATAGTATACAATTAATTAATCAATGGTTAGGAAATCAATAGTTATTAGTTGAATAATAGTTAGGTCAATTCTTCGGCCTTTTTGAACTTTCAATCTCTTTTCTTAATCTCCTTCTACTTTCAAACTCAGATCTGGGATATGCAGGGGTGGGCTACTGCCCTGACAGGGACACACACAGTGGAGTAGAAAAAATGGAGCTCCACTCCAGAGCACCCAATTTGCACTGAAATATGTTGAAAGAATAATAATAATCCCACACCCACAGTGTGGTAGTAAAAGTTTTTGTAGCCCGTCACTGGGGTTATGTCTAGATAATTTTTTTTTAAAAAAATATTATCTTTATTAATTATTTATATTAAAAGAAATACAGAAGAAAAAAAAAGAAACCACAAAAAGGACATAAAAAACAAAAACAAAACATGATCTATACAAACATACTGTATAAATAGCCTCATTCATAACCTCATTCAATTGTATCCTAACCTCATTCAATTGTATCTTGAACACTCAACGATTTACACATTTGCCAAACTACTTGCTGGTACAGCTTTCTAATTTTAGTTTTGTTTTATCAGCCTATTAATTTCACATTTACATTGACATTTTCTATATTATTATCTGAATCATTGATCGTTGTCAGTTTCACTCTTATCACTCAAATCATAAATCCAAAATTAATTGTTAAGCAACAATTTTATTTTATATATCTAATATATAAAAAGAAGTAACAAGGAATAACAAGATTGCTGACAATTTTCCCTCCAATATACTTTCTAATTTTGAAAGATTTGACTGCATTATAGATGTTTAAGATTTTAAATATTTTTTTGTTTGACCCAGTCATACCATCTACTCCAAATTTGGTAGAATTCAGTATCATCTTTTTGTTGAATTTCCAATGTCATTTTATTCATCTCTGCAATTTCGTAAATTTTGTTTATTAAATTTAGTGTTGATGGGACATCGTTTAGTTTCCAAGTCAGTGCAGAAGCAATTCTGGCAGCTGTAATTATGTGTATTATTAAATATCTATCCTCTTTAGATATTTTTTGTCTGATAATTCCGAGTAGGTAGGAATTTGTAGATCAGTTATTTGCTCTAAGTAATTTTTAATTTTATTCCAAACATTTTTGACCACTGGGCAGGTCCACCATGTGTGGTAATAGGTTCCAGTTTTCTTTTGGCATTTCCAACATTTTGGTGATATATTTGGATACATTTTGGATAAACCTGCTGGTGGCAATGTCTAGATAATTCATACACTTTCCAAAGGCTTATGTTCAATAGTGGGTTCTAAAACTCTTAATTACTTCTTAATTACTGGTTTGCATACACAGAAGTATCCTGGGAGGGTGGGCGGAGCCTCCCACCATTGGTGCTGTCAGTTCTTAGAACCGGGCAGAACCAGGAGCAGTGCTCCACTACTTATGTTCCTTTGCTTTTTCCTCAATAAGACTGTTGGCTATAACTTTTTGTTGTTGTTATTGTACTGCTACAAGGTACATTCATTTTAAGTATTATAAAGTATAAAAAGCAATAATACTTTATATAACTACATCATTGTTTTGAAATTTGGTTGTGATTACTGCACATCCTTTGCAGCAGTGGTGGAATTCAATTTTTTTTTACTACCAGTTCTATGGACATGTCTTGGGCATGACATGTCTTGGCTTGGTGGCTATGGCTTGGTGGGCGTGGCAGGGGAAGGATACTGCAAAATCTCCATTCCTCTCCTACTCCAGGGAAAGATTACTGCAAAATCTCCATTCCTTCCCCATTCCAGGGGAAAGTTACTGCAAAATCCCCATTTCCTCCCAATCAGCTGGGACTCAGGAGGCAGAGAATAGATGGGTCAGGGCCAGTCAGAAGTGGTTACCAGTTCTCTGAACTACTCAAAATTTCCACTACCGGTTCTCCAGAACTGGTCAGAAACTGCTGAATTCCACCTCTGCTTTGTCAACCTATGAAATTTAATGTACATTTCAGCACAATTTCATCTCAAATGTAGTTAATCTCTACATTTGGAATCAGATTATGCATTGAGAAAGAAATGAATTTAACCAGGAAATATAGCATCTAACTATAGAGTATTACATTGGCAAATCAAAAATGGAGATGTTGGTAGGCCTGAGATTGTGGCTTCACAATATTTCTCTGGCAATATGAACACTAATTGCAACCTAGGAAATTATCTAATGACTTAGAAGAACACAACAGGTTCTGGTAACAAATATAAGAATTGTTCCAGAACTCAATGCCCAGCATAAACAATCTATGAGAGTAGAAGGCAAACATACTTTGGCTTTGTCCTGCCTCTTCTGGAACTCTGATGATCAGTTGGTGCTAGACCTCATGATTCATTTTTGACAATGGAACTTCGACAAGCCTGAGTTTTAGATGTTTATATTTACATATTTAAAAATAATGTTTGATGAAGCTTGATGATGTAATGTTTGATGAAGCTCTTGGAGCTTCATTATTTGTAAGTGTTTAAATACCATACAGAATAGACAAACTAACCAATGTATTTCATATTTAGATAAATATTCATATTCATATTTATCTAAATACTAAAATTTAGAAAAAAATATAGGGAGTTCATAATTTAAAGTTGAAGTAATTACTGTGTTGCAAAAATATTTCTCTTAAAACTGGAACCCGAGCATTAAAAAGCTTGATCCTAGCCTAAATATTCCCCAAAAACCCAAACAAACCTTGATTTATAGGATAGTATTTACCATCAAGTAATTGTAGATGAGTTTATGGCCTTAAGTTTCTTTAGTACAGGGGTGTCAAATTCATAATGACATGTCATCAGATGACGTATCACAACTTTTCCCCTTTCCATTAAAACGGGGATGGGGGTGGTCAGCCCATGATGCATCCAGCCCACGGCCCACAAGTTTAACACCCTTGCTTTAGTACATTATAATTCTAATAACAGCTGGTTGAGCTGAAGATGATTAAAAAGTTCAGCCCATTAATGTAAATGCAAGGTTATCAGGACAGCATAAACAGAATTTATATAGTTCTTGAACACATACATTCGCATTATGGCACCCTAGAAAGCACATCAGATAAACAACCTCCCGATTTCCTTTTCCTAGGACATAATACTTTCATGAATAGCATAGGGGCCAGTCTCTTGTTTCAATAAACCTTAAAAATCAGCATGTTGAGAATTCAGTTTCAGTGGAAAATCAAAGAACTTTCCCTCTGAGCTTGTTTTTGTTTTCTTTCACATTCAAACTTGAAACTTCCATTGAGAACTTACTGCTAAAATTAAGCCTATTTTCAGATTAAATTTTAGATCCATTTCCTAGAGTTGCAAGGCTAATGGGAAAGGTTTACAGACTACGTTTGTCATGCAGTGTGTGTAAAATGCTACGTTTGTCATGCAGTGTGTGTAAACCAATATACCAGGAACGTTGACCAAATCTGTGGAATAGAATAGAATGTTTAATAGAGTTGGAAGGGACCTTGGAGGTATTGTAGTCTAACCCCCTGCTTAGGCAGGAAACCCTACACCACTTCAGACAAATGGTTATCCAATATCTTCTTAAAAACTTCCAGTGTTGGAGCATTTACAACTTCTGGAGATAAGTTGTTGCACTAATTAATTGTTCTAACTGTCAGGAAATTTCTCTTTATTTCTAGGTTGCTTCTCCCCATTTAGTTTCCACCGATTTTGTCCGACACTCAGGTGCTTTGGAGAATAGGTTGACGCCTTCTTCTTTGTGGCAAACCCTGAGATATTGGAACACTGCTATCATGTCTCCACTGGTCCTTCTCATCAAACTAGCCATGCCCAGTTCCTGCAACCGTTCTTCATATGTTTTAGCCTCCAGTCCCCTAATCACCTTTTTGTTCTTCTCTGCACTCTTTCTAGAGTCTCAACATCTTTTTACATCATTGTGCCCAAAACTGGGTGTAGTATTCCAAGTGTGGCCTTACCAAGACGTTAAAAACTAGTATCAACACTTTAGGTGATCTTGATTCTATCTCTCTGTTTATGCAGCCTAGAACTGTGTTGGCTGCAACACACTGCTGGCTAATATTTAAGTGATTGTCCACTAGGACTCCAAGATCCCTTTCACAGTTACTGCTGTTGAACAAGGCACCACATACACGGTAACTCTGTGTTGTGTTTCTTGCCTAAATGTAGAATCTTTCTGTTCGCCATTGAGTTTCATGCTGTTAGATAGCGACCAATGTTCAAGTTTAGGAATTCATGTGGACTGAAATCTTACATTCTACATATCGGTAGCAGCTCTTGATGTTACCATTTCAATCTGTTTCACTATCATCCAAAAATGTTATGATACAATCATGAATCTTGTTGAAGTTCCGATCAATTGTTCACTTTAAATGATAATACATATGTATGATTTTGAGCCCTATTTTTGTGTGTGCTTTTACTCTGAGGTCAAGTCACAGTTTTGTGTTCTGGCAAACTCTTCTGTTCTCCATTTCTTTGCTAGGAACCTGGCTAATGAGGTATTTGTCTTCCAATTTGCAGGGTGAGGTATAAAATCAAATGCCTAAATAGAATATGAGTGACAAAGAATTTGAGCATATTGATACTGTATATGAAAGAATAAATCTGCATTTTTGGTGATCAGCACAGAACAAGCTACTCTCTGAACTCACCCTTTTTGCCATGGTTAACATTTCAGCCCTATTATTCAGCTTTGATAATGTGCATAAAATGCTCAGTATGATAATGAGTTGTGGCACGTTTAATGTAGTATTTGGATTAGCATTGTTAGCCTGCTTCTACGTAGGTCACTTTGAAAAAGCTTATAAACTTTAAAAATAATCTAGTTACATCCTCTTTTTTTTTTAGATTTTAAAAGCTTTCAAACAAGGTACCCTGCTTAAACAAATACTACCAGCATTAATTAATCAGGATGATCGTATGTAAAAGAAATGATGCCAGATAGTAACAAATCCAAGAGAAGTTTATTATGAAAATGGCACCTGCAGGATGAAAAAAATTAAGTTACATAAAGACAACCATGTATGACATGTATGAGAATCTACAAAAGTATAAAAAGAACCCTGCTGTAAATGAAGTATGTACATTTCTGATTTGCAGCATTATCAATGATCAATGAAAAAAAAATGTTTCGAATAAGCCAGGCACTCAAGAAGTTAGATTCGGTTAGGTTAACACAAAATAAATGTACCATAGCTGTCATTTTTAAACATTTTAATTTTTTTTATATATATTGTAGAGTTGGTAACACTGCTAAGATTTATACGAACAGAATCCCTTTCCCCTTTATTCAGCTACTTGGCACCAGTCTCCTCATAAAAGATTTCATATATTTGTACAAGAAATAGTTAAAAACACAGACACAGTCTTTCACAGGTAATGAAGGTTTTTTTTTCCATTTTGTAATTTTAAACACTATGGATTTAGACAGCAGCTGTGATTATTTGTTAGGTTAAATCACCAGAAATCATTTTGACACAACACAGAAACATTTAGAAAAAATAAAATAAAATAAAGCAACAACAGCTGTCTAGCTGTCTTTGTAGCCGATAGGTGCACTCCTTTGATTGTTCAATAGCTAGAACTTCCAAAGCGAATCCCAAATTAGCTTCTCTTGGCCTTGGAATCCACCTAAAATCTTTCAAATTTACCCTTTACAAACTCATTATCAAATTTTGTGACATTCAGTGCCCTTTGTGGGCAACACTCTATCCCACTCTTTCTCATCTCTACTTCTCCAATTCAAACCCCACTGTTCTCGGCTTCATTTCAACACAAAGGGTCATCCACTATGTAGGGAACTGCTGAGCTAAAATACATCAGCAATACATTGCACAAGTATGCAAAAATATATATTTGACAACCCAAAGCTCAGCTTTGCTTTTGAACCACATTGGTTGAGCACTCCAATAATTTTCTATCTCTTTCTGTATTATTCCATTAACCAACTTGGGAGAACACCAAAGAAATGCACCCTCTACTTACAATTAGAGCACAAGGGACTCTGGAAATGTTAACAGCTGAGGCTATATGGCATCACTTCATTTAATATGTCTGAGTATCGTCCTTTAGTGCATTGTGTGATGCACACTGTACGAGCAAGACATACCCAGAACTCCTCTGTGGGGAAAAATGGCTCCATTACCTTGAGCTAGTTAAGAGTCTTTTATCTCTGAGAATGGAAAAAGAGAGAAAGAGTTAGAAGAAGAAATTGGGAAGAAAGGTGAAGGTTGGAAGTAAACAGAGGGAGAGAAAAGTCTGAAAATACACACCAGCAAAGCAACAGCAGAAATGAAAAGGTATACAGACAGTGGAAGGCCACCACACAAAAACCACTAACCCCCAAGAATCACTGGTTCACTAGGACTGTAGGAATGGGACTTTGCCACTCCAGACTAGAGATAAAGCACAGAGAAGACAAAGGACAAAACAACTACATTAGCTTAGTATATACTGCATATAGTAACACACATTGAAACTGCAATGAGACTGACAGCCAAGGACACTTACACATTGTACACATTACAGTTTTCACATCTGTTATTAGATGCCTTAACAAACAGCTGCCAAAGATGGAGTGGAAGAAGAATTTATACTTGACAGTCATTTGGAGTGTTTGACACTACATTGATTTCTGGCAACAAAGACAAAATAGACTTCTTTTCTTTTGTTTTTACTTAATGTGCAGTTTTTTTAGTTGCAGTTATCTGGTTCAAGCTTATTAACCCATTTGTTAAAACATATTGGCTTCAACACTAGAAGGAGGAGGAGGGGTGTTACAAAAGAGAAAACAATGAGCAAAACATAAAAATAAAGATACAACCTTCCCTCTATAACATTAGGCATACATGTATATATATGTGTGTGTGTGTGTGTGTGTACAGTACACACACACACACACATATCCATATATGCATACAGACAAACAAATCCATTCACTCGCTCACTCACTCATTCATATTCACTTATTTGGAAGTTGTAAAATTAGCCTCAGTTCTACTGAGAGTAAAAAAATAGAAAGAGAAACAATATATACCTTTAAAAAAAATCTGGTCTTTGAGTCAATTTCACTGCATTTTCTTGTTCTTTTTAGCACATTCGCTCAACTCTCCAAAAGAAAAGTCTTCCAGATCCATTTAAATTTAATATGAGGCTTGTTAGTTTGGAGGTAAACAAATTAAGTCCTGCAGCAAATGTTAATGAGGGCTTTTGTCTTAACTAACCAAGGAAACTGCAGCACCTGACTATGGACTAGCACAGAAGACATTCGTTTAAAAAAGCAAAACCCAGCCCACAAGCTGCATATTGTGTGAAGACATTACAGATTAATAAATGATAGCACCATGGTTTTAGAAATTAAGTTAATGTTTCTGTAGTTAACATTTAGTCCATCTTATTATTCTAATCACAGGCCAGAAATTAATTTTTTAAGAACCCAAATTATTGTATGTGCAAGTAAGAAAATCTTAACCATAAAAAGTGAATTAAACTCTGCATAAAATTCTAAAATACTATCCCCTATTTTTTTTTAAAGGAATTAGGAACAAATACCCCCCTTTTCATTTGACTTAGTCAAACAGGGCACATTGTTTAATGCTTGTTTCTTTTAACCTTGATCATATCAAGATCAATTTAAAGTAAACCCAATGGTTGTCATTCTTACAATCTCTTTACCACAACACTGAGTATTCTATGGCAGAGGCATACGCATATTAAAGGCATCTTAATAAAGATGCAAAAGGAAAAAAAAATACACATCTTGGAAGAAGACAAAATGGCAGGTCACTGAGACTTCAGTTCTCTGAAGGCCAAAATTAAACGGATCTTTCCCATTAAAGAATAAGTCAAGTTAAAGAGAAAGGGGATGAAATGGGGAGCATCATATGGAGAGAATAAGCTGACCTGCTCAAATTCAAAGTGCTAGGATTAAAGGTCTAAATTAAAACATAGTCTATGTCTCGGAATTTAACACTGAACACAGTATGTGGTCATATTTCAATCCTCCTTCCGTTCCAGTGTCTGTGCGGCATGGATGCCGTTGCTGTACACAGGAAACGGAAGAGTCGAGAACAGTCCTTCGGCAGTCGTGAACACATTCCCTGCAGGCATTTGGGTCAGGCTGGCTGCGCTCACAGCACTTCCAAACGGTCCTGACATATTGAGTCGGTGGACGTGGTGGTAGAGCATTTCCATTGGTGTTTTAGGATCTAAGCCAAAACCGGGACTGTTAACGTCCACAAAGTTAACAGCGTGAGTGTTGGGGAGGAGATTGCCCTGCATGGCTAAAGTCACTTCAGCTGGGGCATACCGGATCGTGCCAGTGGTATAGACCCTCTGAGCAGCCGTGCTGGTGGCAGCAAGGGTTCCAGTTACCCTGTGAACCAAAGGAAGGACAACATTGCCTGCTTGCAATCTCTGTAGGGCTTCCAGATCCCCCGTATACAGTAAAGAATTGGAAGTGCTGGGGCCACCCGGATGCTTGTCCCGTGGAGATGCTGACAGAGGTGGGGACAAAGGGTCAGAGGATACAGGAGCCAAGGCGGAGTTGGATGAGGTGCTGAACTGAGATTTGCGATTGGCAGGATTTTCAGTCCCTGGCGGGGTTAGAACAGAGTCTGGAATGGAGACATGTAAACTACTGCTGGTTTGGGGGGAGGGGAAGTGCTCTGAGTTGGGGGGCTTGGTCATACTGTAAGGTGATTCATTCCTTGAGATTTCCCTGTTGGGTGGGTAATTCCAAATACTGCTATCGTTATCAAAATTGATAGGTTCTGATATCTCTGTTTTGATTTTGAGCACTGAGGCACTGTTTGGCGGTGAGAGCAGCTGGGGCTGATCCACCAATGCTGAGTCAAGCCCATTCGGACTTGAGGTGCTTGAGAGCCTTCTCCTGGCCACGCTGCCTCCTTTCTGCTTTTTCCTTCTCTTCTTCCTTTTCTGATGCTTGCTGGAAGACTGGGCATTTACTTCTCCTGCACTGTCTGAGTCCTTGGCACTGTCCGAGGTCAATGACTCACAGTTCTGTAACCGCAAGTCTGACTCACTTTCCACATAGCGCTCCACCTTAATCTGCATCGAACCAAGAGTGCCAAAGCTATCTTCAGGGGCCTTTTGATTCTCAAAGTCAGAATTCTCAAAGCTGTCGTCACTGTCTCTGCTGTCCTGGTTGCTGGAGCTGTTCCCATCATCGTTACAGTTCATTTCATTATCTGACTGATTGCCAGACTTCTTCCTATCTGATTCGGGATCTTCGCTGTTTTCTGAATGGTTGCCTTTTTCATCCGACTTTGAATTCTCATTGTCCTCTGAGTAGAAAGAAAAGTGAAAAACATCATTAGGAATAAGAATGTAAGATTTAGAGCCCACTTAGACTCCTGGAGGCTGGTGAAATATCATTACTAGCAATATTGCTGGCAAAGGCATTTTCTTTTAGGTTCAAAATGTTTTGCCAAGTATGATTTGAGCAGCATTTGTCTGTCATTTAATTCCCTCCAGTTCGAGATTCTGCTGTTCAAAAAATGAAAACAACAACAACAACATACATTCTCAAACTAAGACTTTTGTTGTTGTTATTTCTCCAGTAATGACAGTTCTGTGGACAGGCTGCTAAATATGTATACAATTAGAAAAACTATACATAAAGAATAAAATGTCATGCATGAATAGCACCAGAAAGATTATCATCCATATAAAAGCCATTATTCCAGTTCAGGGCAGACAGTTAAAATTAAAAGGGCCTAGAGAAAAGAAAGGTCTTGCTCTGGAAACAATAATATTGCCCTGTGGATGCAAGACATGCCTTCACAGAAAAAGTCTTTTATAAGTGAAATGTTACAGGTAAGAAGGCTCCTTCTTCGTAAACACCTGCCCAATTTCAACACAAGAGGAAGTAGGATGTTCCTTGGGATACCCCGTACCTAAACCATCCAAGCAGTGCTAATATTTCAAATAAGACTTGGAATAGTTTCTGCAGATGACAAAACATTAGCATCATATTATTTGCCAGTCCTAGAGCTGCAGCTTTGCTTTAAACTAACTAAATATTCTGAACCATCTTCAAAGACATCCTCCCATAAAATGCTCTGCAGTAATCCAGCCAAGAGATTAACAGAGCACATATGCTGGGCTCTTGCTATGCAAATAGCGTCAGAGCTGCTGTATGAATCTGAGATGACAGTAGCTGCTCTTAAACGATGAGGTCATCTGGACCTCCAGCCAACAGTGATAGATGTAAGAATACGCCTTGATTTTCTCAGAGTGCAACAGCCCCAAACCAGCTCAGTGCTTCTTACCAGTTTTTATGAGAATTTATAAGCTCTACTTATAATTGCAGTTTCTACGTTGGCTGTAATGGTATGAATAAATTTAAAAATAAACCAAGAAGAACCAAGCTTCTGTGATGCCAAAAGGTTACATACAAGATGAGCATTTACGTACCCGAGTTATCCTTTGAATCTGATTCAGAATCAGAGGTCTCGGAGGATTCAGAGGTTTTTTCTGGCAAGTGTGGAAGTTGTGCAATATCCATTGGAGTGTCCTTATATTCTGGATCGCTAAAAGAGAATAGACAGCCCATGTACACATACATGATAATTTGGAGTATGATAATTCCTCCATTTTTCCAAAATTCTTTTGCATGCCTGAAACAATAGGAAGCATAGAAAGGCATTCCCACTCCCTCTCTCCATCCCATACCTTTCTTGGCAACTAAGTAATAAAAAACAATATAAAACAATAAATTGCTAACATTAATCAAATATAGCCATGTGATGAAATGTAATACAGTTTTTGAGGTTTTTGTTTGTGCGTTTTACTTAGAGATTTTTTATCTTGGTTTATCACTATTAAAAATAACCCTTATGTGTACACCTAAGCACAGCAACAGTAATTATATATCTTGGTTCTTCACTCTTGAAGCTTTGGGGAATTTTCATTAATATTACTTTTTAAAAATATGTCATTTTTGTTCTGGTATTATCTGTCAAAATAACAACGCTTTGTTGAGTAACCAACAAATACATAAGCCTTGTTTTCTGCTATTTCTATCTTATGAATGAATTGTTTTTTAACATCTTCAGTATATGATGACCTCATCATTTATTTTGCATAACTCACAGAGGAATTGTTATTTACACAAAATGTGTCATGATATATAGGTCCCTTCCAACTCTGTTATTCTGTATTTCTATTAATACCAGTCTGGTAATACTTCTCTACAAGCAAGCATGAAAACATGAACCAAGTATATGTAACAAGATAACCCCCCAACCCCCCCAAAAAACCATTACATATCCAGGAGGATGGTTTGAGAGAGTAGTGGGCTGCTTTTACAAGTCCCTCTTGTTTTTATTGGCATACAACTTTATAATTTGCAACTTGTATCTGAGGTTGATCCATGGAGGAGAGGAGACAGGATGCTGCTATGTTATCTGCAAATTCTCTGGAGACGTGTAATATGTAGGTGGGTTCCACAAGCTGGTGGCCTTTATGTGTTAGTCTTTAATTACTGGGAAACTGTTTCAACTCTGATTTTCATTTATCATAATGGCAGGAAAGAATTGGGCTCAAAAGCAGAATGCTTCTTGCTATGTTCAATTCTCTTCCAACAAGTGCTTGGGGCACTAAGTAAAATCTGATTCCTTCTTTATCTTCAATGAAATCACAGTGAGGGAAAAGAGGGTTTACAGTCCTTTCTCTGGGAATAAAGGAAATGTGAATTCTTTCTGAATTCACTCCTGACATAAGGACTCAGCCTTTGCAAGAGGAAAGAGTAAAAAAAAAAAAAAGGTGGGGGGAATCACATGGCCCATTTTCCCACCCCCCAACAATTGCTTGTAAGCTCCCACATGTTTTAGCCCCGTTTAATAGGAATAAGACTTACTTAAATCAACAAGAATTCTGAGGACACAGGCTTAGGATTGATAGTGCACAATATTTCCCATTTTCTTTACATAAACACATTTATTAAACTTAAATACCTCTTATTATTTAGAGGTATTTAAGCGATACTCTGACTATCATTGTGTTGTTTCTTATGATTTTGGATGAATGTATTTTTTATTTATTTATTTATTTTATTTATTATTTAGATTTGTATGCCGCCCCTCTCCTCAGACTTTTAAGGTACACTAAGAGTATATGCACGAAAGACAAATTCCTTGTGTGTCTAATCACACTTGGCCAATAAAGAATTGTATTGTATTGTATTGTATTGTATTGTATTGTCTCAGCGGCTTTTGATACCATTGACCATGGTATCCTTATAGGATGAATATGGGAGCTGAGGTTGGGAGGCGCTGAGCTGCGGTGGTTTTCCTCCTATCTCTCTGGTCGTTCACAATTAGTGTTGGCAGGAGGACAAAGGTTGACCCCTAGCCCCCTTGTTTGCAGGGTGCCTCAGGGCTCGGTCCTCTCGGAGTCCTCAGAGAGGGGCAGCATATAAATCCAATAAACCTAAACGTAAACTCTCTCCCCTCCTATTTAATATCTACATGAAACTACTGGGTGAGGTCATCCGCAATATGCTGATGATACCCAGTTGTATATATCCACCCCACATCAGTTCAATGAAGCAGTGGATGTGATGTGCCAGTGCCTGGAAGCTGTGAGGGTCTGGATGGGTGTCAACAAGCTCAGACAACCCAGGCAAGACCGAGTGGCTGTGGATATTGCCTCATAAAGACTGTATTGATTGTCCATCCTTGGCTCAGGGGGAGGGAGATTGTCCCCCTTAGAACAGGTCTGCAATTTGGGTGTCCTTCTAGACCCACAGCTAAGATTAGACCAACAT
The DNA here is from genome assembly GCF_031021105.1 of Erythrolamprus reginae. Lineage (NCBI taxonomy): Eukaryota > Metazoa > Chordata > Lepidosauria > Squamata > Dipsadidae > Erythrolamprus > Erythrolamprus reginae. The sequence continues at coordinate 72,868,440 of NC_091950.1, forward strand.
CTAACATGCTAGGGGGACCTTTGCACTCGTTCATCTGGTGCACCAATTGCAACCCTACTTGGATCAGGAGGCTCTCCTCACAGTCACTCACACCCTTATCACCTCATATTTGGATTATTGCAACATACTCTACATGGGACTTACCCCTGAAGATTGTTTGGACATTACAATTGGCCTAGAATGCAGCTGCGCAAGTGGTTGCAGATGCACCTAGGTGCACTCACATTACATCAATCCTCCACCAGCTGCACTGGCTCCCTATTGGTCTCCGGGCTCAATTCAAGGTATTGATTATTACCTTTAAATGCTCAGGGCCAGGTTATCTTCCAGACCTCCTTCTACCTCACAGTTCCCAGCGACCAGTAAGATCACATAGAGTTAGTCTTCTCCAGGTCCCATCAAATAAATAGTGTCAGCTGGCAGGCATGTGAAGAAGGGCCTTCTCTGTGGCTGCCCAGCTCTCTGGAATCAACTACCCAATGAGATCCAGACTGCCTCCACCCTATTGACCTTCTGGAAAGCATTGAAAACCTGGTTTTTATGGCAGGCTTGGAGCCATTGATCTTGCAGTTTGCGAGGTCTGGCCTGAATGATATGTATGTATGTATGTATGTATGTATGTATGTGATTTTTTAAAATTGTTTTTAATCTTTTATGATGTTTTAAAATGTATTTTCTATATCCTGTTGTAAGCCGTCCAGAATCCTTCAGGAGTTGGGCGGCACAGAAATACAATACAATAAATTAAATTAAATTAAACTATTATATCCCATTCTTATCCTATCCTATAATATGCTCTTTTTATTTCCATTATTCACATAACAGAAAAAAATCCAGGCCTTTCCATAAAGTATCCACATAAAATGAGAATAATCCATCTCTATTCGTCACAATATGCATTTACCAAGATCTAAGTTCAAAAAGGTCTTAATGCTATATTTCTCAAGGAACAGTACATCTAATATTTTCCTGTATACAATTCAGAGAGCTAAAACATTTGGCATTTAATCAACATCTAATATATCTGGAAAACAAAGGGCAGTGTATTTAAGAGTTTTACCATAAAAATTGCAATAAACAGAGTTTCTGAAACAATAAGGTCATTGGCTTCCTAGCACATAGGAACATTATCTCATGCCTTTTTAAAGAAGCCCCTGTCCGTTGTATCAACCTAACAAAGGTGGGCTATGAATCAACCCTGATTAAGCTAAAGCTTTACCTGGATTTAGGAGAATTCAGACTGGCAATCTATCCCATGATCATTCTGCTATTATTCATTAGTACACATTAATTATAAGCAGACTCACGTTGAATTCCTTGCATTTGTTGTTACACACTATCCCTTCAATATGTTTCCTGTAGTCACAACAAAAATGCCAATAACTGAAGTGGCAAAAAGATATACCTCAGTAGGTAATTAACCCAGATGACGTTCTTCTCATTTGCATTCTTGGTATTAATAGCGATAGTGGCACTAGACTGTATCCAAATATAGCCCCCACTTTTCTGCATCCAGCGGTAGTATTTTGTAACACACTGACCCTTGTTCAGCACTGAATGGAAGAAACAAAAGGCAAAAGGAAAATCAGTGGCATTGCACTTCTACACAATTGCTCTGCATTAAAGCACACACCACACCAGTACAAAGAAATGGGAGGATTTTTGTCCCCTACGTTTCAGAGAAACACAATTATAAGAACAATTAAATCATTTCTGGGAGGCCTGGAAGAGTTGAAGGCAGTGCCTTGATTTGTAGTCTTGATTTTAATCTGCTGTTGGCAGCTCGACTAAGCAAGGGAAAAGCAATCAGAAGCAGAATTTGATTTGGCTCATGAAGTACCAAATCTGTGAACAATTCTCTCTGTTTCATTCATTCATTCATGTGTGTGTGTGTATATCACACACGTGTTAAATTTCTATGTGATTTATTCATAGCTGCTAGGTAGTAAACCTCCCCGAGACTCTGGCTATTTGAAAGGTTTGGGAAGATACGGTACCCTAGTTCTTTGATCATTTCTCTTCATTGCAGGTGATATCAACTACTGAACTTACACATCTGTTTCTTTTGATCTTGTCAAACAGAATTTACAGTCTTCAGATGAACCAAATCTCCAGTGGTCATAGGAGGAATGTCTGCAGAGACTTGGCTTAATACCAGAGCAAAATAAATCAACCAATGAACTGCAGAGGAAACTGTGGCCTAAGGGAGTTGTAGAATCAAGCATGTTAAAGCAAGAGTTCTTAGCTTTATGTTTAATGTTGAAATAGAACCAGAAATGGAAGAACAAGCAAAATGTGTAAGTTCTGTGAAATTCTGCTTAAAAGATGTTTCGTAAAAGGATGTTAAAATTTGTTTCAAGCCAGTATTTCCAAGCCAAATATTGTAATGGAGTTTTAGCTAATTTAAAACTCTCGTACAGTAGCAGATATGCTGAAATAAGGAAGCAATGTGTCTTTGGCAGAAATACAGACAATGTGCGCAGTATTCTTATTATTCCAGCTAGCATTTTTTCTTCTGGGATATAGTTGTTCTCCATCCTGTAAATCTTGTGCGCTAGAGGGCAGTGTGCATTCACATACATCTCTGCTTTTGGCATGTCCTTGTCTCCGTCTGTTAAAATGAAAAACCTCTAACTGCTGTAATAAATTTGGCTAAATTAGCTGCTAAATGGTTATCTCAAGTAATATGTATTTGCATTAATCATCTTGCTCTAAACCAGAACAAGCCAGAGTCCTAAAGACGTAGTAAATTCATATTGTCCATTTAATTATGGCTAATAAGTGCTTCATATACAATAGCTTCATGAAGTACATTTTGATTTTTTTTGGGGGGGGAGGTGGGGAAAATAGAAGAAAAGAAGTCACTTAGAAGACAGAAAAAACTATGGTTAATACTGTTAAACTTTCAACTGAAAAGTTAGACTTTATCTTTACATTTTGGCTGTACCTTCAGTATATATAATGCCATCTAAAGCTTAAAGCCTTAAGGTACCTGAGAAGATACAAGTCTAAATCCATATTAGCATCACAATCTAGAAAACCTTTTCTTCTCTTTGTAAAAGGGTCACAGATGCAAATGCAAAAGTGCAGGATAGGTTTTTTTTCTGTCTTTCCTTTTTATATCTACATACTTTCTCTGTTGTCTCTGTGAAGCTTTGCCATAGCTATCTCTGCTGTTCAAGATGCACATCTTAAGCTGAAAGGCTGCAAAAGTTCTTAGGCTTAGCTCAAAAGAGTTCGTTCAGGGGACAGCTAAAACTTTAGCTGCTGTTCTATTTATCCAGAGACAGTGTGACACACTGTGTAACTACAATGGCAGTGAATCAACCCTTCTAGCAACCCAACCTACTAATTTCAGGGCCAGGCTGCAAAGCCACTCTCAGGATTTATGTTGGACTCAAACATGTATGTATGTATGTATGTATGTATGTATGTATGTACGTACGTACGTACGTATGTAAATATGTATCAGCGATGGATTACGAGCCGGAATGCTAAATTGTACTCGCCGACGTGGCTCGTAAGTTCTTACGGGACCAGAGCGATTTTGCTGCTGCACCTGTGGAGGTAGCAAAATTGCGCCCGTGTTTCGGCGAGGTTTTACCTGTGGCTCCATGCGTGATTTTGCTATCTCCACAGGTGCAGCAGCAAAATCGTGCCGGTCCCGCAAGAACTTACGAGCCGTGGCGGTGAACGCAATTTAGCGTTCCGTCTCGTAGCTGACCCCTGATATGTATGTATTTATTTTGTCACACATGTACAAGATAGTAGATATTGGTATAAACATAAACATTAGCAAAGTAGGTACAGGTAAAATAGGCAAATGGAACAGTAGGACAGGGACAGAAGGCACAATGGTGCACTTATGAACACCCCTTACAGACATTATAGGAATGGGATGAGATTGACTGTAGATAGTCCAAGGTTAAAGTTTTTGGCGTTTGGGGAAGAAACCACAGAGTCAGGTAGTGCATTCCAGGCTTCTGCAGTCAAGTTTGGAATGGTTTACATTAAGTCTGAATTGATTGTGTGCTCATGTTGCGGATTGAAGCTGAAGAAATCATTGACCGGTGGGACATTGTGGTAAATGAACTATATTTAGGTGGGATCGAAAGCAACAAAGTTCTAGGTTATCTAAGCCCAAAATTTTGCTTAAAGTCTGATGGAATAAAGTATTCTGTTGCAAGCAGAAGGATAATCGGCTCAGAGGATGCACTACTAATTGACAGTATTTCTTCACTGAGACTAGTAGCTTTACCCATTTTGAGGCTAAAGAAAAATAAGGTGGAGACCACTGGCTCCTGTTTAACTTTGACTAATAGTTGTTTTGCTAGGGGAAGTTTCTACCTATTCTATGTTATCTAAATAGTATGGCAGGATTTAGGGTTCACTGGAGGCCTAAAATATTTTGTTATTTAAAGTCTTATCTTCTCATCTGGCAATTCTTTTCAAGGGCCAACGTTTTCACTTTGGTACCTCAAGCAGATTTCCTTAATATGCTTGTAGAAGGGCCATTCTTTGGACTTGTTTGAAGTTGTTGAGGGTAGCCATTTTATCCTGTTTAAAAACAAGCTTATCTTAGAAATTTCAGGTATTGATCCCATGTTTTTCTCCTGCCCTTCTTTGGCATTCAGCATTTATGGCATACCACATTTATTAATAAGGATTACTTATTTTCCATATGCATATGTATGGAAGAGAAAGACAGATAGACATTCTATTTTTACTACAATGTTCTGACATTGCAATAAATTGACTGAAAGATTGAAAGCTTTGAAAATTCAGTCAGATCTTTTTTTTTTTGGGTAGAAGTGGCAGACATTTGAAATTTGGGTTATAGTGTTTTGTAAACAAGGTAAAGTTGATCAGATTGATGTATTAATCAAAATGGATCTCTGCTTTTGTGTATTCATATTTCAGATATAATTCAATGCTAAACTGATGGAAAATATGGACTTTTCCATCAAACAACTATGGTGTTGAGACTTCAGGTTTATGCAAATATTTTTGAATTTATAATTAGCTTGAGAATAAGGAAAAGCAAAAGAGGAATATTTCTATAAAGTTTTACTCTATTATAACACCTCAGTTTATAAATTTATTTAAAAAGTTTAACAATAAAGGATTTTATTATAATAATCTGTTCCTAATAGATTAGCTGACTGCCTGCATTTCTGAGGAAAAAATGAAGATGGAGGAATTGAGAAATATATTTCTTTCAATAAACTTAATATTTCTACATTTAAATTTATAGTTGCCATCTTTTTGGGTTAAGGCAAGGCATACTTAGAATTATATTATAAATAATTGATTCTCCTGCATTTTTTTTTTAAAATACAGTTTTAAGAAAAAGAAACAGAGGAAATATTAAAATAAGTACCCTGTCAGGGTTAACCAATTCTAAAAGGCATTGGTAAGAGATCTGAAGAAGGCAAAAGGTCCATGCAATAATAGCAAAACTGCATGAATTAAATATTCTTTTTTAGGATTCTTAAAGGCCTAATAACCTCTTCCTTCAGTAATGTACTTTTTGAAAATAAAGCAAATGAAAGAATGCAATTTGGTGGTTGTAAATTATTTTGCTTCACCTTGGTTAATATAATTATAAAAGAACATTTTGGCTTTTTATTCTACCTTAACACTTATGGAAAATAAGTTTTAGGGAAGGAAATCTCTCTCTAATGGCAATTTTTCAAAGTGGTATGATGAATTGTGAACACAGGTCAACCAACATCACACAGGAAGTCACATTAGTGCTGTAATTAAAGATAAAAAAGCTGACTGGGAATTATGCGAGTTTAGTGAAACACTTATGGAAGTGAATAGATTGGGGAAGATTCCTTTAGAGACTGGGGTAACCAATCTGATTTTACACTGAACCCATTCTGCCAAAGTAAAATATCTTTGCAAATAACCTTTTACATTATCTATACCTTGCAATTTCTAAAAGCAAACAGCTAGATTTTTTTTAGATGAATCCTTTTTATAGTTCTACTATTGTTTGGCCCATAGTTAGGCTACACAGTAATAAGATACGATTATAGGATACGATTATAACAATAGTACAAAACATATTCAATAGGTTGTTGTACATTGTATACCATTTCCAAAAGGAAAATCTAATTCTATTCTTGATTTTGTTTAGAGAGCTAATAGAAAGGGAAATGTAGAAGTTCTTTGAATAAAATAAAATGGATCAGTACAAGTTTCAAGATTTGTGTTTTTTGAGGGAAAAAAACATTACCCCCCTGGTAAAGCTGTTCTTAAAAATCAAAGAAAAACATCTAAACAGCGAGTTGTGTTTTATAAGAAGAAAGTAATTTAATTCAGTTTGAAGAGGAGATGAAAAAATCTTGTGACAAATTGTCTTTTTTTTTTAAAAAAAAAAGAAGCATTCCATACAATACAATGTTTCTCTAGGTTACAAATGACTTTGAAACTGAGCATATTGCACATTTTGGTTCAGTAGATAGTAAACATGAAAAAAATAGATCTGTTGATTTAAGGTATCACATAAACAGTGGCTTACAAAATCCCTCATTACACTAGGGGGAAAAAAGTAGGGATGCAGTATTTATAGCTTTCACAAAAATAAGGATGAGCCACAGTGACTCCCAGGCTGTCTTAATATGAAAGTACTATTAATTAAAAAGAAAGGGAGGGAGGGAGGGAGGGAGGGAGGGAGGGAGGGAGAGAGAGAGAGAGAGAGAGAGAGAGAGAGAGATCTGCATTTAGTACCACAGTTGAACACTTAGCTGTTAGTATCGTTTCTCTTTTTACATTCACAAAACTGGCAGAGGAAACATGAAAAGGAATACTGACTCTTTAATCTCTTCTTCTCCACCTAAAGCCCAAGGCAAGCTGACAGAGTAACTTCATTCTGGAAACAGTAGTGTGTTTTTTTTTTTAAAGAAAATTTCTGGATTACTTTTTCTTCTGCTTTTGAAAACTGTGGACTATAGGGGAATAAACCTGGCATTGACTTAAAACAAGAACAAGTATTTTTTATCTAAAAAGTTACAGTCCTTGATGCTTACAAGAAGGTCATTTTCAAAACCCATGGGGAAAATAGCATCACAGATAGAGTGCACTAAGTGCCTCACTTCTTTGAAATAGAGAGAGCATTTTAAAAATATCAGCTTTGATGGCATTTTTACTACAAATTCTGCAATTAAGTTAAATAGCAAAGACTACTGGGGATTATTTAGCAAACTTTTAGGATACATAATGTTTAAATAGAATTATGCATCCAAAATTCTCACTGCCTGTCTAAAAACAGATTAGATAAGTAGGGATGGATGAATTGATGGTGCGTGGATGGATGGAAGAAAGGAATTATAGTCCTTCCTCTGACCTATTCCCACAGAATCTTTGGTTTAAACATGGCTCCACTGAAGGAAATCAATCATTCCCACCAAAGAATATATATCTCTATTTTTGCATCGGTATTCATTCACATGTTTCTCAAGAAACCTTTGACCAAATGATACATTTTTGTACCATGGCTAAAATTTCCATTTTTAAAAGAAATCTTGCTAAATAATCATTTTTTAAAATTCAAAGTTTATTACTTTCTAATTTATATTTTAATGTAACTATGTGCAGAGTAGATATTTTTATGTATTTTTTGCACTTAATTTGATTTATACTTATAGATTATCCCTTTCTTCTTAATTGCTTCATAATTAACACATCATCCACCAGGTGAGACACATACAAACACACAGACACAAACACTTTAATACCATGTTTTTAAAATATTTTTAAAACACACACGTCTTGTTCAGAGTTCTTCATTTCATATGCTGCATTCATTATTATTAGTGATTTTACTATAGTTGTTCTCTTGATTTTATTAGTATTATACTTATTTCTATTTTCTATTTCTATATTTCTATTTTGTTATGAGGACATGTATGTACATATGTAAGTATAACAAAATGTAAATACCAGGTATTTGAGAGCATGCTATCAAATGAAATAATTAGATGTTGGAATATCTAAGGAAAAAAAAGAAGTGACATGTTTCCATTCAGCAATACTATGTGCATTAAATAATTCAGAATGGAACAGGCAGAATTGTAAATACAGGTATATGATTTTAGATCATGATTCTACACAGAAATTAATAGGGTTCACAATAAATCTTACATGAACTTGGCACCAGGATTTTATATATACATGTTTAAAAGTTCAAACAGATACTGCAACTATTGCACAGATATTCTAATATATTATATATAAAGATTTTCTTTATACATATATATGCATATACTGTAAAGCTAGGTGAGAATTTTAAATCAGGATATGTCTCTATAAAGTGCATTTTAAATATTCTAGAACATTTATATTTCCTCATGTTCAATGAGTCTCCTATCTTTCAGAGTGACACACCAATTACTTATGAATACGTTTCATTGATTTTTATGGGCCTGATCCAAGTAAGACTAATTCTAGATTCAACTTCAATTCCCTGATTTTAATGAAAGGGGTGTTGGACTTACCTGAAATGCACCTTCTCGTCAGGTGAAGCCATCATTCAGAATGGGTTGACCGAGTCTGTTACTTTTTGCTGGATATGCCCTCCTAGGATCCAGCTTCGATGAGATTGAAGAAACAGACTCGATGTGGCTAACAACAGGTACAATTAAATATATTAGGTTTTTCCTTCCTAAGACCCCAAAAAGGGGCAGATGCTGGCAAGCAAAAAGTCAGTCCAAGGAAATTACAATAGCCATCAGAGGAACATGGCAATAATGCCAGTCCAAGAAAATGGACTGTAGGAATATGTAGGAACGGACCCGTCAAGGGCAGGACTGAATAATAGCTTCAACTGATGAGAAGAGGCATATCAGGTAAGACCAACACCACTTCTCCATCATGAGTGGATCCATCATTCAGGATGGGACCTACTAAAGCCCCAAAGTCCCTAGGATGGACCAAGTCCAGGTCCGATTCAGTGAGACTCCTTGTGGGCTCTTTGTAGGACCCTACAGCCAAAGGCCGTGTCTGCCAATGCAGACTCGTCAATCTTTTAATGGCAGAGGAACAGAGGAGAAATTCAAGTTGCTGCTCAACAAATATCTGCCAGGGGCGCTTGGGTCGCCCAGGCTGCTGATGTTGCTGTGCTACATGTGGAATGGGCCATGATCCTCAATGGCCACAGCAGAGCCGAGAGTTCGTATGCCTTAGCAATAGTCCTGTGAATCCAACAGTCAATAGTCATGGAGAACACTTTCTGACCCAATAAATGAGGCAAGAAGGCCACCAGAAGTGCTTCAGTCTTGCAGAACAGGCATGTCCTATCAATGTATATGCATAGGGACCTATGGACGTCCATTGTGTGCCAAAGTCTCTCCGAAGGATGAGACAGGTTCAAGCAAAAATTGGGCAGGACCAGCTCCTGAACCCTATGAAAGATGGAATTAACCTTTGGAATAAACAAGGATCTAACCTAACAACAAAATGGTCCCAATAAAAGATATATGTCCTTCTGGATGGAAAGCGCAGAGAGCTTGGAGATCCTGCAAGCTGACATGATCACCACTAGGAAGGCAACCTTGTAGGAGAGATAACTGAGATAGTTAATCCAAGCAACTTGTGAGAAGGCCCTGATAGAGACTGCAACACCCAGGTCAAGTAGTGGTAGATAACTGGAGGACAAAGGTTGGAAGCCACCCGCAAAAACTGGCGAACTGTAAGAAATTGTGCCACAGAATCCACATAGTCAGATGAGAAGACAAAGGATAGGGCTGCCACCCTGCAGCAAAGAGTGTTAGGGAGAGACACATGGCCAACCGCTGAAAGAATTTGGAAGAGGGAATGTGTGTGGGCAAAAAACCCTCCGATGGACATCAGGAGCAGAAAGATTTCCACATCGCAGCATAAAGGGCTGACGAGACACCTGGATGGTGAGAATGACATAATCCTGCTACCTCAGAGTGCGCCACTCAACTGCCAGGTGGTTAGTTGGTACCATTGGGATCCGGGTATACCAATTTCCCCTGACTGAGCGATGACCTGTTCACTGGTATCTTCCACAGTGTGGCAGTAACATTTTTTGCAGCCCTTCAATGAGCCTACGGGTGTTGTCCCGTCTGGATAAGGATGGTAAAAATTTTCTTTTCTCCCGAGTCTTGATTACAATGAGGTCAAGAGTCTCCCCAAAGAGAATCTGTCCCTGGAAAGGAACTGATGCTAGCTGCCACTTGTGGCAAGTGTCGACCAGCCACTGTTGAACCTATTGCATGCACCTCACAATGACTGCTGTGGCCATGGCCTTAGAGGTGAAACGGGATGCATGGAGAGAGGCATCTGCTGCAAACCAGGAGGCAGCAAAGACTTTATTAAATCTTGCTCAGCTCACAGGCTGGACATTGGAATTTGCTCTTGTATCAGTCTCAACCAAATTAAGAAAGAGTGAGCAAAAAAGGAAGCCAAAGAAGATGCCTGGATTGCCCATGCAGCCGCCTGATGGGCCTTGATAAGGGCTTGCTCAGTTCTTTTGTCTTTAGGCCTGAGCAACTCCTCTGATTCGCCACGCATAGCTGTGGTAGTATGAAGGGCAAGTACTGGAATGTCAACCAAAGGGACGTTGAGAAGCGAAGCTAACTCCGGAGCGACATTAAAGTGCTTGCGGTCAAGTGAGGAAGCCATAGGGCCCAATGATGGGGACTTCCACTGTCTTTGGATGTTGTCCAAGAAAAGTTGTGGTGCTGGAATGAAGTCCACCTCTGGTGTGAAGTCAGAAAACAGCAGGTCGATGTGTGAGAATGATGAGTCCATGGCAGAGATTGACGGGCAGTCCAAACCCGCAGCAGACTGGGCCTTTAAAGTAGGGACTTGAAAAGTGCCAAGGGAAAGAGAGCCAAGGAGGGCTGCTGTTCCTGTAGCATGTCCTCATACTCCAAGAAGATAAAGTTCTCACCATCAAAGTCAAGCATGGTCTCCTGATCATCAAGATCTGATTCCCTGGAATAGCAATCAAGGCTATAATGACAACCATAGTCGTCAAGTCAGAGCAGGGAGCCAAGCAGAAGAGCCCAAAGATTGGAGACATGTGACTAGACCCTGCTGTACTGCTGCTGCCTTTAGGGTCTGCAAATTGGTCAGGTCTAAAGAGATCTGTGTGGAAAGTCTGGAGCCCCTGACAAGGAGTGAACTATCTAGACCCCAGGATCGAAGGGAGCCTCCAGGGCCAGAGAAATGGGGGACCTGGAGAGGCTGGCTGAAATCCAAGGGTCTGCAGAGCCCTGATATAGAGCTTGATTGTCCAGAGAAAGAAGGTCTGAATATGTGCAAGAGGCCACCTGGTCAGCCTCAGAACCCCTAGAAAGAAGACCCCTGTCCATGGAAGCCTGATCTGTAGTCCTATTGCAAATCTTCTTCAGGACTTTGTCCCTGCAGTGCTCTACCTGATCTGTGGACTTGGAGCTGTGAGGTTTTTGTGTGGAGATTTCCCCTAGATAGCTGGAAGTAGTGGGAATCCTCCTCTGGGGTGGGGCGATTGTTCTTATGCTGCCACTTGCCTGCAGTTTGTGAGAGGGATTTCTCTGTGCCATCTTATTTCAGGCCCCATGGTGGTATTGAAAACAAAATATATTCGAGGAGACACAAAAGGGCCAATGCAACAGAGCTCTGACGAGAGGAGGGCACAAAATGGCCACTGCAACTGTGATTTATGCAAAAGAGTTCAAAATGGCTGCCACTATTGAGCGAGGCAAAAATTGCTGGTGGTGCCGATTAGGGCCAGCCCTTTGAGATCGAGGCACTTGAAGCTGGCCAGAAATGTAAGGCTAAAAAAAGCCATTCCTGAGGCAAATAATTGAGGCTGTGGAAGCCGAGACTTCAGCATACTTTCAGACCTCTAGGTAAACTGACACCAGGAAATGGCACCCGAGCCAAATGTCATTGAAGCTGCACAAGCGAAAGCTCCAGTACCTTCTCTAGACCCTCAGAATTAGCCGAAATGGGTGGGAGTGGACTGACACCCCAGCAGCAGCAAGACAATTAAGAAATTATATAACATAATGGGAATTAACTAATTTTCACTTAAATAGAGAGGAGTTAAAATTATGCGATAGAGATTAAAACATCTAATACTATCTAAATAGCACTTCCAAATTGACTGACATTAGAAATTTACATAAACCAAACATAAACATTTTTATATTTTAACTGAGTTAGTTAGTTACTCTTTCATTGGTAAAGTTTAGGCTTAATTTATGTTTATTCATTATTCTGTTTGTGAATTCTGGCAACATTGTCGAATAGTGAATTGGGACAAGATAGTATCAAATTCAATTCCTCATTTTGCTGTGGAGGTCAGAGGGCAACTTTGGAACAATCCCTATTTAGAGTTATATTCAAAGGCTGCATGGCTGCAAGTTAGTTTTCACAGGTAAGCTTTGACTTCTCAGTCTGGCAGTCACCCATACCTTGGGAAATTCATGGACATTGCTTCAGATGGCAAAATCTCTGGAGCTGGAAGTGGTTTCAAGAACGTCTCATGATGCTTTTTGATTTTAGAGTGGAGTAACGCAGCATCTGGCATTATAGAACTATGTTAGAGCTGAAGATATGCAGGTTAATTGAACAGAGCAACTAATTTTTTTGCCAGCGCTCCTCCTGTCATGTATATTTGTTTTTTTCAATTGTTGGGCTGGCTTTAAAGTTAGCATGTTCAAACACCACCGAAACACAAGATACACTATCAAATAATATCAAAGCAATCTATTTTGCTTTGGTGATTATCATCAACTTGTACAACAGTTGACATTAATTTGTATATTTTAGCATTTCACAGAATGCTATACCTTGACTAGAATAAGTTTGATTTCTTTTATGATTGAGGATATTAAGCACTACAAAAGCACAGAAATTTCAGACTGATTAGGATTAGAATTCCTCTGTATCAAAAGGCTTTGTTTTTCTCCCTACAGTTTTACTAATTGTGTGCTACTTGACTTTGTGTAATTTTTCCCTATTATGATAGCAAAACTTGTGAAGTGAGATTTTGCCGTGGAGAATGATCAGCTATTCCATCTGTTTTAAACAGTAAATTGAAGATTATTAAAAGATATACATTCATTTAAATCTGTGTATCTGTGAGTGCCCATGTCTGTATCTATCCATGCACGGAGGTATAACTTAAAAAGGCTGGATTTTTATCTGGGAAATTGAACCAGAAAATAGTAATAACTGAATAGAAATTTTCAAATGAACGTACACAAAAGCCATTGTGTATTTGTAGCTGACTCTGGTGTGTGTGCGTGTCTCAATATTGAAGGGCAAAATTCTTTTGAAAATGGGAAGCAGCATGAATAAAGTGATAGTAAAGCTGCTTTTAAAAAAAAATTCTGGATTGTTTCAGCTATTGGAAACTAAATTAGAGCATATAAGAGAGAATGCTCCCAAACGTAGTCATCAGAGACCTTTGCTTTATGGAAAACAAACTGCTCGCGCTGCCATTCTTAAGGAATTGTATTTCTTATGGCTGTAAATCAAGTCCAGAAGAAATGGGATGACGTTTTCTAAGCAATAGCAGAGGGTGACAAGCATCTTTTTGTCAGTGTCAGGTTTATGAATTTAGACCTCAATTAAGATTCCAAAATGAAAAAGCACATACTATATCTGTAGCTACACAATCGAGTGACAGTTCCCAAAAGCAATATATATCCATTTTGAAAATCCTGGTATATCATCCTATATTTGTCCAGAAGTATATTCATGACATTCTCTAGAGGTCTTAACTCCTCTACATCCTGCTTAGATTTCCAGTCAGAAAACGTTTGATATTATTCTTCAGTGAATGTTACTATTTTTTTCCAATTAATTGAGGAGATATATGCTTCTATATTATGTGACAACCTTTTATTTTTTGAGTAGTAAATGGACTTGCTAAATCAAAACAACTGGCAACAATGTCACCCAATACCAAAACAGGGTTAGAATAGAGTTTTAGTGGAAAGAAATATGTTTATTACCTTTTTTTCATCTTTTACTGATATTGGTGTGCAGAATTAAAAAGAAGTTTAAATGAATTCTTTATACATGGAGTGGATGATAAGGCCCCAGTCTTCAAACAGCTTACTTCGGAGTAGTTTTTCAGAGCAAATCTCAATTTATTTTTGATTATCCAATCACAGCTCTTATTATTGAAATGAAACAACCAATGAAATGCACAACTACATTTATGTGAGAAAAAATTAAATCCAAATCAGTTCTATCATTTGTACAGATAAATGTGATGGTAAGAGCATACAAATTGTATTAGTGAAATGTCCCAAATGCTTAGCAAAACATTGAAGTTCCATCATCAGTAGCTACGTATACAGCAAAGGCTTAAGGTGTGCACTCTATCTAGAAAATCATACATCAAGCAATAATTAATACTGCAGTTTTTAAAACTATGCTATCACTTCTTTGAAAAGATAAGTATATTTATTTACACTCAGGATTTAAGATTGAGTGTCACTGGCAGATTGTATGTTGTTAGGGCTTTGCCAGTTACATAAAAGATGAACAATTAAAGTATATGATCATCAGCAGAATATAAGCCTTTAAAACACAGATTGAAAGAAAATTACTTAAAACATTATGTGCTAAATATATAGGAAATGAGACAATTTACCATTCCAGAAAAAAGATGTCAAAATAGTAATACCACCAGAAAAATGAATATTGGGAACATATGACAAGCAGTGAGAAATATAAATTGCTTCAATTAATTATAAAATTTAAAACAAATGCAGAGAAATGCAGAGTTGGAAGATAATGCATATACTGGCTGAAAAATCTAAATATGCAGTTCAGCAAAAATAGAATGTCTTTTTTCAGACAATAACAGGAAAAGAACAAATAATGTTGATTATTGACAATCTATAGTAGGAGAATGCTACTAAAAGATTAGATAGACAAACAGATACTATCCAGCTAACTATTTTATAGGCTTTCTGAACTAATTGGCATTTTTCTTTCTCAAATTGTTATCCTTATGATGTATTGCATTACAAATCCAAGAATTTCTAGATAATGTACCTGCTGATACTTTTTTCTGTAAATACATAGCCTTATTTTGAAGCAGACTCAAATGTCAGCCTGTTAAAATAATAAGGAGCAAGCAGATGAGTCCTTCTATTGCTTGCAAAAGGAAGGAATTAATTTAGATGATGTTAAAAGCTGATTTATATTTCCTTTGAGTTGAATTGGGCGTCTCTATGTGTGCAGAGGATCCTCCAAATCCATAGAGCCTTCTGGGACCTTTGTTCCTGGCACCCAATTTTCTTCTCACCCACCCTTTTTTCTAGCTGGAGACGAAAATGGACAGACTGCTGGGGAAAATGTTAGATTTCTACCCCTGGGTTTGAAGTCTATTTTCTTATTTCAAGGGAGGAAATCCATAAAATTAAAGTCCTATGATTTTTTAAAAAAATTTAATAAAGGAAAGGAAAGGAAATAAATCAGATAGCATTTAATGTAAGGATACTGCAAAGTGATCTGGATCCATCTTTTGAATGCTCTGCCAAGGAGTTTGATTCTTCTTCTGCTAGTGCTTAAAATCTTATTAAACTAGAAAATGTTATAGAAGACAAAAGAGGTCTTAGATCTGAATTCCTTCTAGCTTTATAATATTTTTTCTACTCTTTGTTTTTTGTTGTAATCAATGCATATTATTGAGGTACTCTAAACATAAATGCAGGACTATCAAACCCTTGGCCGGAGAACTGGAGGCATCACACACTGGTCACGCTCATGCCCGATTTAGCAAAGAGGAAAAAATGTCCTGATACATCATGTGACACTACTGTGATGACATCAGTTTGACATCCCTGCATTAATGTATTTTTTTAAATGTGATGATTAAAAAAACTTTGATCAAATGTGACTGTGAGCATTCATCTTACAATGCATATGTAAAATATGTGTTTTATTGTATTTTATTGTCCTTATTGTTTTCTTGTTTTGCTGTTTTGCTTTGAATATTTCAAGGTTGGGGTTGTTTAAATAAAGGAAATAAATAAAGGAAAGATAGGAATAGAAATACGAGCATAAATATTAGGGGTAGTGATTTCTGACAGTCTCAAAATGGGTGAGCAGTGTGGTCGGGCGGTAGGAAAAGCAAGTAGGATGCTTGGCTGCATAGCTAGAGGTATAACAAGCAGGAAGAGGGAGATTGTGATCCCACTATATAGAGCGCTGGTGGGACCACATTTGGAATACTGTGTTCAGTTCTGGAGACTTCACCTACAAAAAGATATTGACAAAATTGAACGGGTCCAAAGACGGGCTGCAAGAATGGTGGAAAGTCTTAAGCATAAAACGTATCAGGAAAAACTTAATGAACTCAATCTGTATAGTGTGGAGGACAGAAGGAAAAGGTGGGACATGATTGAAACATTTAAATATGTCAAAGGGTTAAATAAGGTTCAGGAGGGAAGTGTTTTTAATAGGAAAGTGAACAGAAGAACAAGGGGACACAATCTGAAGTTAGTTGGGGGAAAGATCAAAAGCAACATGAGGAAATATTATTTTACTGAAAGAGTAGTACGTAGATCCTTGGAACAAACTTCCAGCAGACGTGGTTGGTAAATCCACAGTAACTGAATTTAAACATGCCTGGGATAAACATATATCCATCCTAAGATAAAATACAAAAATAGTATAAGGGCAGACTAGATGGATCATGAGGTCTTTTTCTGCTGTCAGACTTCTATGTTTCTATAAGGAAGGTTAGAGAGAAATGGAGGCAAGATTATTGGCTGCAACAACTAGAGAATGGGCTTTTAAAAATGCAGAAAATATATGGAAAATGGCACCTCAGTACTCTGATAGAAAGCATCATGAAAGGGATTTAATGTAAACAGACCATTGTAGTACAATCATAGAAGACTATGATGTCATAATTATAACATCATAATTCAGTGAGGACTATACAAAAACAGACCATTAAATAAAACAGCAAGAAACAGTTTAACCTGAACATGGTTAAGTAAGAGTAACAGGAGAGGTCTCAGAGTATTAAGGAAGAACTTCCTGACGGTCAGAGCGATCAACCAATGGAACTGCCTGCCAGGGGAGGTGGTGAACTCCCCAACTCTGGACACCTTCAAGAGGAGATTGGACTTCCATTTGGCTGGGGTGCTGTAGGGTTTCCTGCTCAGGCAGGGGGTTGGACTCGATGACCTAACGGTCCCCTTCAACTCTATTAATAAACAAAATCAGGGATGGACTATTGCCTGGACAGGGGGGAAGGCAGTTGGGTAGCGAAAACGGAGCTCCACTCCAGAGCACCCAATTTCCACTGAAAGATGTTGAAAGAAAATGCAGGGCGTCCTGCATAAGCCATACCCACAGTGTGGTAGTAAAAAAATTGGTAGCCCTTCACATTAAAATTATGAGAAATTCTTCTAATACTAGAAACCAAAGTTCATTTATTTATTAATTAAACGTGTTTTCTGAAAATTGATTAGGAAGTACTGAAAAATTGATTAGGAAGTATTGCAGGTATTAACTAAGATAATTAGCTGTTAATTAGTCTGGTCAGAAACTGAGGTTATCAATTTCAATAATAAATCTTAATTCCATTAAAATCCTTTAAGTATATACACATGATTGATTCAGACACTAATTTGGCAATTCTGAAAACTTTTTGTTTTGCTAAATTCAGAAGCTGTATTGAAGTCTTTCTATTTCCCAGAGTCAGCAATGATTTCTTTTTTACTTTGACAGAATTGGATAAACTTTTCAGCAACAAGTTTCAGAGTGCATGATTAAACTATACTCAGATTCAACAAAGTGTGTGACTAGGGGTTGTTGTTTTTTTTAAAAAATAGGAAATTGCTGAATTGTTTTTTTAAAGGAAGATATTTATTACATTATTACATTAAAGTTGCCTTTCCTAATGGGATCATGCTTTCATATTCCTTAAAAGTATTTCTTGTTTCTAACAGATCCTAATATTTGTTAGGAAATTGGCCTAAATGGCAGAGTTAGCCTTATCAAACAAACTTTCAAGATTTCAGGTAGAAAGATCTAGGCTTAGTGGAAGTCAACTTTTTATTCAGTAAAGGAATATTTTGTTTTTTTTCTCTGCCTTGATGGGCTTCTTTCAAAAAAAATGTTTGAGTTAGAGTTATGATAACTAGAACATAGTATAACTTTTGTGTGCATGAATCAACTAGCATCAAAGCCATAGGAAGCATGCCAAAATAGAAGCAGCCAATACAACTGAGGAATACTTGAGGGCAGATGTAGAATGCTTTGTACTTTCATCATTTCCAGTCCATGTTAGATATGTTGATCTCCCATGAGCCTCAAGAAGCTGGCAATAAATAAATTCAGCACCCACCCCTGTTTCCCATGCTTAACAATAGCAGTAGCTCTTTCTTTCCTCAGTGGCCAGGTTGGATAGCTGAAGATGGTATCAAGGCAAACATATTTGTTGCCTAGTGATAGCTGGACCACTTATGATTGGCAAACAAGGTCAGCCATTCACTGTGACATCACAATGTTAACCCTGCCCCTTTGGTTTTTGCATCACAATGCTATATGCAGGTATATAAGAGGCAGTGCCTGCATCATGATTCATTTGCCTGCTTTGATACAAAACTGGGGACAGTTTTGCTGCACCCTCTCCATCCTTAGGTAGGACAATATTAAATATTGTTTTATTCTGCTGACCTGCTCTAACCACAATGAGTTTTTGGTCTATCCCACATTAAGGTAACTTTTAACATGTCAATGCAATTAATTGCTATACTTATATTATGCTTTGTCACATGAACAAATGGCTCTCCTGATTTCAATTTTTTATTTCAAAACTTCTCATGCACAAAAACCGTCTCTCCACATTGTGTGATCACAGTTACAGCTTGATTTGAATTTTTCATGCCTCACATTTGAACATTCACCTATTGCCTTTAGTGACAGAGGAAAATATTTATGTTATAACTAACCATCCACAAATAAAGTTAAAGAGAGAATACAGAGGTCCACAGACTGGAATAGACGAATTAGTTCAGCTGCACATTGTAGAAGTAAGGTGATATTTTTTATAAGAACAGAGTACTTACGATCCAAATGACTGTGCCTGATCCCTTCCACATCTTCAGCATGAATGAAGTGGTAACATCTTTTCCCTACAATATCTACAGGGGTCAGATCCATGTAATCGCTAATCCTGTAAAGGAAAAATAAAGCCTATAAACCGAGAAAGGAAGAAAATAGAACAATGAAATGCTTTCCATTCTGATCCCAAACTTGTATATCCATCCTGACAATTTTATGACAATTTTATGTTATTTTGTTGTGTGGTTTCATAAGGTAGAATTAACCCCAATCCATAATTTAGTTTCATCTACCAAGAATTAAAACCCTAAATTTAATTCTAAAAAGAGAGAACTGTTAGCCCATCTGTAACATTCTTGCAATTGGGGTTTTTTTTTTGTGTGTATGTGTGCGTGCACACATATATATATGATTAGGTCTTGACTCCTGATGATTATATGGACAAGCTGTAGTTGTTTTAAAACAATGCAGCTGTTTTAGAAGCATTTTTAGAAGTGGTTTACTGTTGCTTTTATTTTATTGTGTTTACTTCCTAGGACTGAGAGAGAATGACTGACCCAAAATTAGCCAGTAATCCTACTCTAGCACCTTTAATCTTAGGCCAATTTGGCTCCCTTTGTTCTCAAACACGTCTGTAATAAAACCCAAATCAAGCTAATATTTCCTTCCTTCCTTCCCTCCCTCCCTCCCTCCTTCCCTCTCACCTTCCTCCTTCTCTCCCTCCTTCTGCTGAAGTAAATTCATTTGTTTTAACAAATTCAATCCCAAACTATCTATAGGTCCACATTTAACAACATCCACAAAGATAAGAAGAATCCCTTAAAATACAAAGCTCCTCATTAAAAGAGCAAGATAATTCAAGGTTATACAATAAAATAAGAACATGTTATGCTTATGCAAAATGATTAGAGACATCTTTCATTTCAGCAGATTGGTCTTCTATTGAGCATATTCATGAAAAAAGGCTCTTCAACTGTTTCCTGGCACCGAGTCCAAACTGACATTTCAAGCAATATAATTTAAATGCTGAGACATACAGATGCCTGAGGGTGTTATCTTTTTTAGTCTTATTCAGCTGGGAGCTCTGCTTTCACTCCTAGCTCTTTTAACTGGGACTTTGTGGTTTACTCTGTGCAGAAACTTTAAAATCCTTTCAGTAGCCTTTCCTGCTCTATGCTCTGCTCTGCTTCTCTCTGTATGTGCGTTCCTCTTATTGATTGTCCAGATGTCAATGCCCTCAGGCATCTGTGTTAAAAAAAAAAGATCCTCTCAAATTGAAAATTGGGAGGGCGAATTAGCCCGGTCAGCTGGGTTCTTCCTTTTGTTTGGAAGATGTAACTCTTCGTTATGTTTTTAAAATGATGTTCTAAAGCTCGCAAAATGTATTGGGACTGTATGAGGACCTTTTGTCACTCAGGTTCTGGGAAAATTCTTTGCAAGTTCTTGAATGGTAGATGGAAAAATACTGGGGATGAATTGGAATTATCAGAGGACATGTAGGGTTCGCAGCTCAGAGTGATGGCATGGAGCTAGTCTCCAGAGTCACTCTGAGAGATAATAAGAAATTAATACGATTTTTAAAAAAATATAGCAAATTAGGGAACCATCTTGTCAGGTTCTCACTTCTCATCAAAATGTGCTACTGCTAGTTTCTTCCTCCAGAATAGATAAATGTAATTTTTCCAATTTGAAACTAAAGGTAAAATGGAGGTGTTGCAAACATGGAGAGACAAATATAAAATATCAGAAGTTGGGAACAATCTTCACAATATCCATGTAGGCTATACCTCCATCCTATTCCATATCATGGTACAGAGGCAAGACCTATTGTTTGTATCCTCTATTTTTTGCAATGCTCAAGATTACTCTGTATAGGGTAAAGTAGACTCCTCATATATACCAAAGTTTTTTAACCTGTGGTTCTTAAATAGGGGTTCCAAAGACAGACTTCAGAGGTCTGTAAATCAAGTACAAAAAAACCTGTTCCTTCCCTTCAATTTCCTTCCTATTACAGTACATGCAAATAGTTTCTGTGGAGAAAAATGCCAAATAATCCTTTTAGGAGACTACTTCTCCCCAAACAAGTGTAGGCAAAATACTGCTCATTGGCAGGTAAATAGTGGACATCGTTGTGGTGTTAGGACATCTGGAAGAACTGATGGTAGGAATTAAAGTTGATAGAAATTAAGGAAAATGTGTACTATCATTATAATTAGGGTAATCTGTTTTTGTTTTCACCAAATCAGACTAAATTTTAAGATGCCAATTTAATCTTCCCAAGTATTGATTATAATTGCATTCATCCAGACTGGCTATTATAATATGGTTTAATAATAATAGTTGATGTCAAGCAGGTGAGGATGTTGGGTATTTTTCAAGTATAGTATAAAGAAATCTATCTTGTATGTATGTTTATGTGCATTTTTCTAAGGTGGATGTCTCAAAGGAGCCCTTGATCTAAAAGAACTGCTTTTGCACAAATTTTCTTCTCTTTTTGTTGACTAAATAACAGTTTTCTAAGCGAGAAGGGCTGTGCTGTAATACTGTGATATTTTAGTATATATTTATATGATGTAAATACTTTCCATCATCCCTGTAAACCTGATGGTCATCTTTCTAGTACGTGAATTCAGGATATCCCTGCATTTGATTAATATATTAATTTAGATTCTACTGTGTGAAGGTATTGTGACTCTGTGCACTTAACTGAACCAGCTGAAGATTGATATGATAACACTGACAATTCATTACAAACAGAGCTCCTGAGCATGTGATTTCATTCATCACACTGAGTTCTGCTGATTCACCGCTCATCTGTTTTCAGCACAGCCACTTATCTGATCTGTTGCAAGCATGTAGAAAAGCCATTCATAAATGGTTGCATTGAATCTTTTAAGGCAAGTTGACACTTTTACAGATTGCATGCTGAAAGACTATGCTTGTATTTAGATAACATATTCATAAATAGGGAATTAGAAAGAGGGGAGCAGGATTGTTGTTCCTCAAGTGAATGCATCTTGTGCCAACTGGTAAAGGTGCCAAATGCGTATCTATTTTGAATGCACAGAATTGTTTACATGACCAAGTACATACATGTAAATCAGGGATTGGAACCAAAGATACAGCTTTCTCTTCTTTCCCCCAATAAGTATTCACTGTATTTGGGTGTTTATGAGAATAACAATGAGAGCATATGCACCAAAGACAAATTCCTTGTGTGTCCAATCACACTTGTGTGTCCAATCACTTGTGTGACCAATAAAGAATTCTATTCTGTTCTGTTCTGTTCTATTTTATAAGGTAACAGTTCATTTCACTGTCTTCAGATTCTCTTTAGATAGGGAACTCACCTTCCTAAAAGCTTTATTTGCATTGTTACCAAGAAATGGAAAATAATTATGATTTCTAAAAAAACTCAGATGTTATGCATTTTATTCTGGAAACCCTTTAATTGGTGGCCTTGTGCTAAATTCTGTTTTCTAGGCCTCTAACCTCTTGCCTGTTGACAAGTACTGTACATCTAAATTATCATTTTTAGATGTACTTTTCAACAGACAAGATGGGAGCTTAAAAACCACAGTTTTTAGGCCACCAGCACCTTACACTTTCTGAATTTCAACAGCAACCATCCAATTCACACAAAAAGAATTGCATCATAATACTAATAATACTATATTGTAGGGTGAGAACCCACTATAGTACCCAACAAGCTAAGCAGCTGGAGAGCAGGTACCTACATGAACAATTCAAACACAATCATTTGTCACGAGATGCCTGAGCAACACAGCGCAGAGAGAAAGGAAGACACAAGATACAAAACCAACCACATGGCACACCCTACCATTCATCAGAACATTTAAGAAGTTGTAGAATGCAGCTTCCGAGATCTGCATATGGGCATCACACACTGCTAAAGGCTACTGTACGACGACAATTTATTCATTGTGAAGATTGCTTGGAGTTGGGAGATACTTGCAATGTAATCTAATCCCCTTGCATGGATTGCCCCTGTGGCTAGGTAGGATAGATGGGGAGGAAGCTAACCACCAGATTGCAAGAATACATGTGAATGGTCAGACGAGGAGTCCCAAGCTCATTGGTAGTCTCACACTGCAATGAACAAGGACAGACATTCAATTTTACAGCTACCAACATTGTTGGACCAACAGGCACAAAAACAGCCAGGGAAGTGATTGAAGTCAAGGGGAGCAGGCACCTCATTAGTTAACAGGAGTGCTGATTTACCACCAGCCTATCAAGTATTTAGTAGGCAAGGCTTGGCAGCACAAGCTAACAGCAAATGACTTAAAAGCCAGACATCAACACATCCCAATCAACATCTAAAAAGCTACTTACAACAGTCACTATAAATACCACACACAAGGGCCCACACACTGCTAGAGAGAGACGTTCCCTGAAGACCCATCCTCAAATACAGCTGCTTGGAACCCATACCGCATCTCGGACATTAACACCCTCAAAAATGTCCAAAGATACTTCACCAGAAGAGCCCTTCACTCCTCCACTTGAAACAGAACACGCTAAGAAACTAGATTACAATCCTGGGTCTAGAAAGCTTAGAACTTCGACGCCTTAAACATGATCTAAGTATTGCCCACAAGATCATATGCTGCAATGTCCTTCCTGTCAACGACTACTTCAGCTTCAACCACAAGAACAAAAAGCACACAACAGATTCAACCTTATTATTAACCGCTCCAAACTTGACTGTAAAAAATACGACTTTAGTAATCAAGTTGTCAAAGCATGGAACTCATTACCGGACTCCGTAGTGCCACCCCCTAACACCCAACATTTTACCCTTAGACTATCCACGGTTGACCTCTCCAGATTCCTAAGAAGTCAGTAAGGGGCATGCATAAGTGCACTAGCGGGCCTTCCATCCCTTGTCCTATTGTGTCTCCTATATCTTCTATATCTTTTCTTCTATTCCTATATCTCTTCTTCTTCTATTCTTTCATTGATATATTTTATTGCTATATCTTCTCTTCTATTCTTTCATTGATATACTTACTAAGAGTATATCCTCTGTAACCTTCATTGTGTTTTGGACAAAATAAATAAAATAAATAAAAAAGATGGGTTCCAGCAGGAACCTGAAAGTTTGAAAGACAAACCCTCTGGTCCTGGTGGCTGACCCAGATTGGATCCTGCAACATTATCTGTGAAATGTATATTTGCCTTCATTCGTAAACAATTTCAAGGGCAATACTTCTGCTCTCCTCAATATGATCAAGTATACATATCCACTGATGTGAGACTGTTTCTTGAAAGGTTCAGTAAAGCAACAGATATAGAATTCATTGGGCTAAGCTGTTATTGCCAACATTTTCATTTTTAATAAGGAAAATAAAAGCAAACTAGTATAAAAAAAACCCTTAGTAATATTTTGCAACTGATTAAATACAATTTAAAACATCTGAAGTATATCCATATTCTCATTCTGTCCTGCCTGTTCCCATTTTAAAAAAATTAAACTGAGCTGCGAACAAGAAAAACAGTGTGGCTTTTCCAAATTTATAATCAGTACTAATATTTCTCACTGCCGCTTCTGAGAAGTGGCAGCGAGAAACAGAGGATGGTGTATTACTGAATCAGACAAAATTTAAGATACCGGAAACATTCTGCTGGCTCCAAGGAAAAGAATATTAGGACAACATTTAGTGCTTCAGGAGGAATTCTGAAATGATATACAGTATATGTTTGTCTGAATACAGGCTGCATCCACTGTAGGGTGGGAGAAATAGATTCCTTATTTTCCTCATTCACTCTCATCTCTACTCTCCAGAGTATTAGCATTCCATTGTGGGAAATGCTAATCCGAAGAGTATCAGAGGAGTTTTGCAGTCAGAAAACTGACATTTAAATTGTGATTTTTTTCTTTCTAGTTAACTCCCTAGGCAACTATCAGTCAATCAGATTCCAGTTCAGTTTTCCAAATCTCAAAATGAAGCTCTCACTTTCTGCGTATTGATCAGAGGGACACATACATTTGCATTATCATTATTGTTGTTTGAAACAAATCCTCTAGCCCATAATTCGGTGGAGCATTCTGGAAGAACAAAATAAAATAGCCGAAATGCAATACCTATTTTCACAGTAAATAATATTGAGGTCCATGTTTACTCGAATAACAAACATGTGGCAGTCAATTCTGACTTCATTGATTGTAGGAGGGGGCAGGGCATGAGCAACGACAACAAGCCCCATGATTTGGCTTGGGACGGTCCGACCGTGAGACAGCGACACTCTTAGCCGTAACCTTCCTGTTATATGGATCACCTGCAAAACAACAAAGAGTCAAAGCATTGTGTGAGACAAATATGAAAGCCATTCTTTCAGCAGACAGTATAATTTCAATACAGAGCACTTAACTCTGCCAGAATTGCATTTAGTCACTGCCAGTATTTGTCTTAAACATATTAATACTGTCTGTGAACATGTCCTGAATGTTCTCTCTCATGCTAATAAAGAAGAACATAATAGCTCAATGTTTCAAATGTAGCACGTCCAAAAGCCAGAGGAGTTTTTAGTTACTGATGGTTAATTTTCAGACGGACAAAATTGTAATCTGGAAAGTTGAAAGAAAGATCTACAGTGCAAAGGGAGGCTGGAAAAAATTGACCCTTATTTGGAAATTGTAACAGTAATTCTATTATGTTTAATAACAATAATTTCTAGGCTATATTTAATACACTAATAGCAAGTTGAATAAAATATTACTGGCATCTGTAAATACAAAAACGTATTTACAAATGTCAGTAATAATTTAAGTGCTTTTGACCCAGCACACAGAATAATCAGGAACAAATCAGTATGTGCAAGAGTCAAATCAGGTTGACGTTACAGAATTATAGCATGATATTTTTTGGACTGTGAGAACATAATTTTGTTTCACTCCCCTAAACTGAATATTAGGCAGAGGTATATGGTATGTTTATTTCCAGAGCAACCAATAGATCATAAACACACATTCCAATTTTTATCTTTGTATGTGCCTTCAGGTCAGTATTGACTCCTGGAGATTGCCAGGACTACTAGTCCCTGCAATTTTCTTGGTGAGATTTCAGAAGTTGTTTGCCCTTCTTGGGCTGAGAGGGTGCTTGATTCAAGGTCAAGGTTAAACCTGGTGCTTTAACTATTACACCAAACTTTTTCTTTTACCTTCATTATAAAAAAAATAAAGGAGGAATCACTATCCTGTTTCTTGCTGCCTTGATTTTATTACATATGAAAATACATAACATGAGCATGGAATCAGAAGTCATGCAAATGAAGTGTGGGAATCAAGGAAGGATAAGAGAACACCAGACTGGTACCATTCTCAAACAATTCGGTTTCAGTACATATCACCTGCTATCCTGCCCTTTTGTAGACCTACCCACTTTCACTGGGAGCTGTCAACTAATGAAAGATTCTTGGTGTTAATCATCGCATTGGAGAATTATTGCTGCCCTGGTATTCCTCCATCTGCATTTCTCCATCAGGCTTTTTCAGAACCATGGAATGGAAGAAGTATTTGCAAGCAATCTGGGTCAGTAGGGAAATGTACTGGGTTTAAAGCAGCTAAAAAGATCTGTAAATCATGGATGGAGGAGAGTTCTAAATAGGAATAAGGGGATGACTGCTATAATACGGGAAATTCTGAAAAAAGATTATTAATGGGATGAATAGTGACAACTAAGTCAGTGACTGGCCTTGATTAAAGAGCTTCTTTCTTACATAGCAGTTTGTCCCAATAACTACCTAATAAGCAGCAGGGTCAGAAACAGTGAGTATATCTGCAGCAAAAAAAGTCAGTGGAGGTAATAGCACTGTCTTCTAAACAGGTTTTTAAAAAACAATATTTAAATTTGTAATTTTGGAATAATATTCTGCATATCTGCCATTT
This sequence comes from Erythrolamprus reginae, assembly GCF_031021105.1. NCBI lineage: Eukaryota > Metazoa > Chordata > Lepidosauria > Squamata > Dipsadidae > Erythrolamprus > Erythrolamprus reginae. The sequence goes on from NC_091950.1 coordinate 72,895,420, forward strand.
TTATTACAGAGTGAAATGAATGCATACTTCCAGGTGAACATATGTCAGTTGAATGATGCATTTATTTTCTTAATGGTTGCTCCCTAACACTGACATTTGGATTATAAAATTTATTGGGCTTCTGTGAGATTCTGAACTGGCAAAGATTCTATTTAATAACCTGGTCTTGAAAAATGCTTTAAAGCCAAAGATCTTACTGAATTCTGTGTAAATGATACTGCCTTTAATAATTGTCCAGAAGGGCAACTTTTACCAATCTGGTTCTTATAAAGCATGTTGGAAATAGAGCCAATATTGGTAGGAAAAACTGTTCTACATAATTTTGTCAGGTTAATCTTTGCTCTTTCCCTAGTGCCAACATTTTATTGATTTTAACTACCATATTTTTTTGGACTATACGGCACTTTTGACCCATTCCAGGTGGTGGAAATAGGTGGCAGTGGTGATCCCTGACAAATGGAATGGGCTGAAAATGGGACACAAGTAGGTCAAAAATGAAACTGACCTGACTATTTGCTGCAAGCAGGCAAATTGCTGGGAGGCAGAGGCCAAAGGGTAGGGACTGGTGGGTGGGGCTTTGGCAACATTGTCTGTATAAGACACACAGACATTTCCACCCACTTTTTGAGGGGAAGTGCATCTTATACACAGGGCCGCCGAGGGACTGGCGTCAGGGGCCCGGGCAAATTGAAAAATGAGGGGGGGCCGGCAATTGAAGAGGACCGGTAACTTCTGCGTCGGAGTGCTAAGGAAGCTAATTGAATTCAGTTACAAAATTGTTACAATCGAGACCAGGCAAAGGGAACAGATCAGCAAAAATGCCTAATTTTTCTCTATTCCGCCTAAACAGCTTCATAGCTGTTAAACATGAAGTTTGGATCAGAGCCAATTTGGTATACATTTTGGTTATGGTGTTAGATTTTTTTCAAAATTGTGCCCTTCTAAGTGTGAGGAAAAGATGTGTTGCTTTGGAGTTGACATGTGTTTTGGAGCCGTCTCGCCATTTTAGATTTGGGAAGCAAACACCATCCTGGATTCCAGAAGCAAGCATTGTGGGAAGTGGGAAGATTTGAATATGCAAAGGAGAAGTTGGGTACAGCTACTAAAGACTTCAAAAAAAACAAACTACATCATATTTTGAGACTTGTACAGAGAAGATCTGAAGCAGGAGTTTGTTATTTTAAATTTCACATTCTAAATTATATTAAATACATACAAAGTAATATCTCACCGTATGTTTAATAGATATGATAACATCCTAGGAAAAGAAGAAGAAAGAATAAAGAGAAAAAAAGTTGCTCTTAGAGCCACGAACATGCTATTTGTTAAGAGACATTATACATTACACATTTAAAAGCTTAAGTATATTAAGTTATGGAACTCAATAGCAGGTACATGTATGAGAAAAAATCTTGGATTTTTTGCATATTTGCTTCATAATATGGATTTGATGATACATGAGGGTATGTTCTTTTTTATAAAGTACTGTAATTTAAAAAATTTGCGAACTTTGGGAAATGCTATAAGGAGATAGGTGGAGAGGTTAATGAGAAGAAGAGGGAAGGTTTTTTTGCTCTTCCCTCCTCTTTCTCTTTTTTCTTGCACTGTGCTTTTTACACCTATGGTGGAGTTTACGTATAGTTTTAAACATTATTGTGTATAATTTATCTTCAGGTTACCTGTTATTTATTGGTATTATTGTGAAAACCAATATTTTTGTAGTGTGATCCAGGAGTATTTTGTCTTTATCCTTTGTGCCATCTTATTGCTACTTTTAATATTGTTGATGGCAAAATTAATAATATTTTGTTAATTTGGTGTATTTGCACTGTTCTGGTTATTTATTTATATGTATGTAATATGTTGATGTCACTTGAATATATTTTCTGCGTTATTAACATATTAATCTGTCAAACAAGTGTACCTTGTTGTAGTGGCAGGGTTTAAATTTTTTTTTTGAAAGGTAAATTTAATACATAATTGGTATGTTGCAAAATAAAGTAGTTTTAAAATGGTGAGGGGGGGGCAGACACTTAGGCTGTATGGGGCCCCAAAATTCCTGATGGCGGCCCTGCTTATACACCAAAAAATATTGTATATTTGTCTTATATGATGAGATCAAATGGTGCCCACATTCAGATTCAGTTTTAGAGATAAACACTACATGATTGCAGCATAAATGTATCTTCTCATTTATAGCATAATATAAACTATGGAATGGTCACAATAATTAGTTCATAAGTAATGTAATGTGCTTTGCTGTATTTGATGAGGACATTGGGAGAATACAATAAAATTCAGGAATAAGCAAGCTGGAGCTACAGGTGTTCCAGACCAACATGGATAATGGAAGGGGTTGTGGGAGTTACAAACATTACTTTAAGGTTTTTACTACAGTTTGTCTTCACATAACTTTGTCACATGGCATGAAAAAGTTATAAAGTTTAAATAAACTGAATGTCAGTGCCTGTGGCAAAGTATAGTATAATTTAAGGCTAGTTTTGACTATCTTCAAATGTTCAAACTATTTTCAAATAAGATTACAATAATATCTCTACAATAATTACTGTACTGTATTAAGTATGATGTTAGCAGACCCTGGAGAAATTTGCTCAAGCTATTATTTCTATTCACATATTACCAAACTATTTATATGGCAAAACTGGTAATAAATACGTTAAGGTACATAGATGCTAGTTTATATCCTGCCTTCCGTTTAGGAACTCAAGCAAGTTTAAAGTTTGGAAAGACCTCTGCTCTCCAATACTCTCTATGTCTTCATGACTTCTGCTCTGATTTAGCAACATGGTATTTCCTGCTGCAACTTTCAAAGCATATGAGCCTGTTTATTAGTCAAAATATGATGATAAAAATATAAAAGGATGAAATAATTTATGTAATAAAACATCAATACTATGTAACTTAGAGGTAGGTCCTCAGAGATTCTCTTCTTTTTGGGAGATAGAACAATCCCATCAGAGATAAACAAAACCAAACGTTATTAAAAATAAATAAAAGTACCGGTATATTCCATTCTTTTTTACTTTAGATTTTAAGATACTGTGTTTTGGAAACAAATGAATAAATGCAGAGGAAGGAAATGTGGACTTGCTATATAATCAGAATTTTAGCTTAACAGAATAACAACAATACAGTACAACCAGTATTCCCTCTAATTTTTTTTTGGGGGGGGGGCGGAAAAGTATAGTGTCTGAGTGGCAGTCCCTTCGGGACTGGGCGGCACAGAAATAATAAACAAACAAACAAACAAATAAAAAACCCACCCTGTTTTGCCTCAGAGAATTTCAAAATAAAATACTGTACTGTGTGTCTATAACAGTGAGCTCATAATAGGGCAACTCTATCAATATCAAAATGCCACTTAAATAGTTGAGCTAGTTTCAAACTAGATTTTGATTTTCTTTCTCTCTTCCTTACTCCCATTCTTTTTCTTTCTCTTTTCCTTCCTCTCTTTTTTCTATCTGTTTCTCTCTCTCCCTCTCTCTCTCCTTCCCTCTCACTCTTTCCCTCTCGGCTTCTGGGCAGGTTTGGAAAACTCTGAGTTGAGGATGATTTTTAAGTGAGCGATTGCTCACTGCTCAGCTTAGAGGGAACTATGAGTACAACAGGACATGGAAAGGAGATGTTCCAGGAATAGCACAAGATGGCAATGTCTGCTACAAAAGGGAAAAAAGCCACTAAAAGAGATTGGAACAGAAGTTCAATCTGTTCAGAATGCAAATGTCTACTGTACAGAAATACTTTAGCTTAATACTAAGAGGCGTGGTGATACAGTGGTTAGAATGCAGTACTGCAGGATACTTCTGCTGACTGCTGGTTGCCAGCAGTTTGGTAGTTCGAGTCTCACCTACTCACAGTTGACTCAGCCTTCCATCCTTCTGAGGTTGGTAAAATGAGAACTGCCAAATGAGATTGTTGGGAGCTTTTTATGCTGAGTATGTAAAACCACTTAGAAAGGGCTGTAAAGCTCTGTGAAGCGGTAAGTAAATCTAAGTGCTATTGCTATTGCTATTAATGAATACACATTTCCTATCCTGTATAGATAATATGAAAAAGACAAACACTAATACAATTTAATAAAGCAATAATTAAACCTAGTATAACATCCAAGGTAAATATTTTCATCTCTTTCCACAGATACTAATTTTCTGAAACAGATTTTCTTTCTGTCTGAATTATTACTGGATTTCCCATTTTTTGATCACTACAATAAATGAATTCTAAGGCTGCTCTGGAGATGGAGAAGCCCAATCTTTACTGAACCTCAGTACTGTTCTGTCCCAACCGCCCGTAATTATGGGGTAATTAGTCCAAAAAGAAACACACCACATGATAGAAGGAAAACCAAAAGTCTGTATCAACAGAAAAGCAGAAAAAACTCCCTTTTTAAATGTCAAAGGGATTTTCTGGTACACACAAGGCACAGGTTAAATGCAATCCAATTTCTCACCCAGTAACTGGGAAATTGAGTCCAATTCCAAAGTCCAGAAAGGCCAAACACAGTCTTGAACAGGGAAACAGCAAAACCATGATCGTGACGAAACTATGAATCAGATAATCTTCCACAAGGCTAAACCAGCACATTGCTCTTTTTATCTGTAGCACTAATTACAGCAGCCCCACCCAACCAAAGGTGGCCTCACTTATCTCCTGTAATAATCCTTCAGTTGTTCTCTCCTATGCATCACTCTATGCATGCGTGGGTCCGTCATAAGTTCTTGTTCAGAATCCAGGGATGATAAGGATGATTGATCTCCTCCTGGGCTGTCTGCCAAACTCCCCTCTTCCCTGCTACTCACGCTTCCTTCGTCAGAGGAGCCTTCGTCAGGAAATTCTATCGGGAGCAAAACAGGCCTGTGGCATGTGGATGTTTCCCCCATATCCACCTCCACATTCCTTGGGGCAGGAGCTGGACCAGAGCCAATCACAACAAGTACTCAGTTTTTTTTTCTTTGTTGCTTCTTTCACTTCTACCTGAAGATTTCTTTATTTGTTTTAAAAGGATTCAAACTTTCTGTCTCTAAAAGAGAATGTCTAGGTATGTCTCTGTCTATATGACAAAGAGCATTTCTCTCTTCAGAAATTGTTGGCACTCTTTTTGCAGGTGGACCGGCTATCTGGGACCCTGAACTTACAGCTTATCATTTATAAATAACATATATACTGTATGAATGACTACAGACCGATTGCTCTAACATCTGTATGAAAACCTTTGAAAGGCTAGTAGTGATGTCCCACTTGAAAACCATCATGGACCCCCTATTAGACCCCCTGCAATTTGCATACTGAGCAAATAGATCCACTAATGATGCTGTTAATGTGGCTCTGCACTACATCCTACAACATCTTGAATCTACAAAGACCTACGCAAGGATCCTCTTTGTAGATTTTAGTTCAGCATTTAATACCATCATATCGGGCATTCTTCTAGTTAAACTAAATTACTGTATTTTTCGGTGTATAAGACAAACCTTTTTCCTCCCTAAAAGAGGCTAATAATCAGGGTGCGTCTTATACTCTGTGAAGAATGTTTTCCAAGCCCTAAGTCTTTGCAGGATTTTTTTCATTATTTTAACTTTTTCCGAATAAGTTTCTTTCCAGGTGCTAACAATATTCCCAGCTTTTACACACTTGCAAGCTCTTTTGCTGTTACTCTCTGAGAAGAATATCCATGAGGACGTCCATGTGCCCACCTCTATGTTGGTTGAGGCAGGCAGGATTTGAGTACCATTTGTTGGGGGTCAAGGGAAAGGGAGGATTTTGCCTTTTCTTTCTGCTCAAGATCCCCAAGGACAATTGGTGGGCCACTGTGTGACACAGAATGCTGGACTCGATGGGCTTTGGCCTAATTCAGCATGGCTCTTCTTATGTTCTTAAGAAGAATGTTTTCCAAACCCTGTCTTTGTAGGATGGTTTTTTCATTGCTTTACTTGCTCCAGATGTTTCTTTCCAGCCCTAACCAGGTGCTATTAATGTTCCCAAGCTATTTCATTGTTACTGTCTATGAAGAATGTGGCCAGAACAATCTGGAATTAAACACACTCAAAACCATAGAAATGGTGGTAGACTTTAGGAGAAACCCTCCCATTCTACTATTTCTTACAATACTAGACAACACAGTATCAACAGTACAGACCTTCACATTTCTAGGTTCTATCATATCTCAAGACCTAACATCAAAAACATCATCAACAATCAAAAAAGCACAACAAAGAACGTTCTTTCTGTGCCAACTCAGGAAGCTGAAACTGCCGAAGCAGCTGCTGATACAGTTCTACAGAGGAATCATTGAGTCTGTCATCTGCACCTCTATAATTGTCTGGTTTGGTTCTGCAACCCAACAAGACAGACACAGACTTCAAAGTATAATCGAAACTGCAGAAAAAACAATTACTGCCAACCTGCCTTTCATTGAGCTGTATACTGCATGAGTCAAAAAGAGAACTGTGAAAATATTTACAGACACCTCGCATCCTGGACATAAATTGTTTCAACTCTTACCCTCAAAACAACGCTATACAATACTGCACACCAAGACAACTATACACAACAGTTTTTTCTCGAAGTCTTCGGAGAGGGGCGGCATACAAGTCCAACAAATAAATAACCCTGCTAAACAAATAATTCTCTCACCCAGTGTAAAACTATTCACTGAGGCTGCATTACTATTACTATTAATCTTCTCATCATTCCTATCATCCATCCCCTCCCAGTTATGACTATATGATTGTAAGCTGCCCTGAGCTTTCGTAGAAGAGTGGCATACAAATAATAATAATAATAATAATAATAATAATAATAATAATAATAATAATAGTAGTAGTATTAGTAGTAGTAGTAGTAAACAACTTGTTGCTTGTATCCATACGATTTATATTAATATTGCTTCCTGTTCGCTTATTTGTATCCTATGGCAATCATTAAGTATTGTACCTCATGATTCTTGACAAATGTATCTTTTCTTTTGTGTACACTGAGAGCATTTGCACCAAAGACCAATTCCTCGTGTGCCCAATCACACTTCGCCAATAAAGAATTCTATTCTATTCTACATAATACTTTTTCCTTCTGTTTTATGTTACAACTGTAACTCTGCAAGGTAAGTAAGACATAATGATTGTCCAAAATCTTCCTTGCAGTTTCCATGCCTAAGTGAATTTGGGTCTAAGCCTTTGAGGTCCTACTCTAATACTCTGACCACTTAGAATTTGAAATAAATGCAGTCTGAGTTTCACAGATGGGAAATAAAGATTTATGGGAGAAAATGAAGTAATTTAAAACCTATATATTTTTTAATCAAGAAGCTTCATGGGCATGAAAAAGAAAGGGTGACATTTCACTTACTTCAATTGTTAAGAAATTCTCCGTATCTCTTTAATAGCTATGCTTACCATGAATAAATCAAGACAATAACAAACTAATATCATAATTCACAATCATTCAGTATCACTCATATAAATGTATGATTTTTGCATTTTTACTTAAATACCTTTTTCATTCTTAACTTTGCACTGAGTTGAAATCATTGGTTTATTTATTTTAGAAAATGGAATTTAATCTTTGTAGTTCATCCAATTAAAGACCTTTATGATGAGATGCTAATGCAGACGTTGTCAGCGCCATATTCAATAAAGATTTTTGGAGAGATAGACATTTCTTTCCCTGATATATTTTCAAAGTGGAATATGAATCAAGAGAAGTTGGTTGCAAATAGTCAGTGCAGATTATTAATGTTGACTAGAAGCTGCAAAACACCGCTTTCCATTAGCAAGTTCTTTAACAATCAGCTGCACAGAATGTCAAAGAGAATTCAAGCTATGAAAACCAGCTTGAAACTATTATTTTTCCATAATGTTTTTAAAAAGACACCTAAATTGTTAATTAAAAAAAAATAACAACAGCAACTGTGGCAGCAAGTCTACTGATAACCACAGTATTTGCATTTTCATCCATTTCACTTGTACAAATGAGATAATTCTTGGCTAACTTTATATAGAGTATAATGTATTTTCAATGACAAAGTTTCTTATAAGTACTTTTAACATATTTCTAGACACGAAACTGTAGGAATACCACTAAAACAGTCCATTTTAGTGAGTCCTTATTAAATAAGGAAGACATACCGGTAGTTAAAAGAAAAGAGGATTTACACATGGGACATTTATAATATATATTTCTTTCAGCTAGAGCTAGTCAGGAATATTTAGTTATCACTATTTATTTCAATTTTCTGGAAAACAAATTTTAAATCTCTAGATGCATGGAAACATACTGCTTTTTAGTGACTAACATGAAATAATAATTTAAAAACTATTGTAAGAATATACCATATTTTTCAGTATACTCTCTAAAATAGGCTGCAAATTTAGGTGTGTCTTATACTCTGAATGTAGCTTTTTGCCCCCAGCCCTAACTATCTGCTAATGATCTTCCCAGCTCTTACCTTGCAGGCTCTTTCATTGTTTCTCTCATCGAAAAATGTTTTCTAAGCCCTAAGTCTTTGCAGGGTTTTTTTCATTGCTCTAACTAGCTATGAATAAGTTTCTTTCTAGCCATAACCAGGTGCTAACGATGTTCCCAGCTTTTAGCAGCTTGCAAGCTTTCATTGTTACTCTCTGCCAATAATACTTTCCAAGCCTTAAGTCTGTGCAGGTTTTTTTCATTGCTTTATTTACTCAGAATGTTTCTTTCCAGTCCTAACAGGTGCTAATGATGTTCCCAGCTCTTACCCGCTTGCAAGCTCTTTCATTGCTACCCTCTCCGAATAAGTTTTTTTTTAAAGCCCTAACCAGGGAATAAAATAATGTGCTGAATCTGGCCAGATTAAGGATGCTAGCCAGATGAATATTTGGTAGGCAGATCCCCCACCACCATTTTCCTCCCCAAAAATTAAGGTGCAGCTTATACTTCGGTGCATCTTATACTCCAAAAAATATGATGCCTGTTTCATGGAAGATTCTATTAGCTTGAAATGTGTTAACATCAAAGGGTAAAACTTCAAAATGCCATTCTGCATTTAAAGTCTACTATTTACCTCTTGCAAATATGGCAATAATGCTGTTTGCAACTTAGAGTTTAATGGCAAACATATTTAGAACATTTATTTACTCAGGGTTAGATTTTTTTTCCTCTACTGAATCATCTCTATCTTTCTTTCTCTCATCTCCATCATCTGTCTGTCTGCCCACCCACCCATCCATCCATGGTGTAGCAATGGTTAGAATGCAGTACTGCAGACAGCTACTTCTGAGTTACAGCTGCCTGCAATTTGGCAGTTCAAATATCACCAGACTCAAGGTTGACTCAAACTTCCATCCTCCTGAGGTGGGACAAATTGTTGGGGGCAATATGCTGATTCTGTAAATTGCTTAGAGCAGTGTTTCCCAACCTTGGCAACTTGAAGATATCTGGACTTCAATTCCCAGAATTCCCCAGCATTCGCTGGCTGGGGAATTCTGGAAGTTGAAGTCCAAATATCTTCAAGTTGCCAAGGTTGGGAAACACTGGCTTAGAGAGCGCTGTAAAGTGATGTATAAATCTAAGCACTATTGTTTATTTATTTATTTATATTTATTTATTGGATTTATATGCCGCTCCTCTCCAAAGCCTCGTTATTGCTATTGCTGTCTCTGTCTATCTATTTATCAACTATCTATCTAAAACTTATACTCTGCTGCAAACCTGAAACATTATTTTATTGCTAGGTTCCATCCAAAATGATGAATGTTTATTTAATTATTCAGGATGCATTATGAACAATTTAAACATTAATAGTTCATTTAAAATAATAAATCTAAAATAAAATAAGCCTTGATTATACTGAAGTATCCCTCCCCCCTCCAAGAGTTCTGTTTTTAATTGCTTCTGGAAAGAAGTTAAAGTAGGAGCTTCAGCAAGTGTCATACTAAATATATCAGAGTCATTGAGAATCGGATGTCATACTTAATAATTTGGTTATTATTAACCAAAATAGTTAAATCACATGGGACTCAATGGAAATAAATAGGATGGAGAAACAATCATGTATCTCTCTTATGCTTTGATAAATGTTTATAAAAATGAAGCTAACAAAATGCATTAGTTAGAGTTGCTAACTCAGTCTCTCTTTCAATGATTTTTTGATGTGAAGATCTTTATATCCTGTTTATGAATATCTTTGTGATCACTGGTAAATATTTATCAATGAACAAGATGAACAATATTTTCAGTGATCCATACATTTGCCTCAGGCTGCTTGAAACATTTTATAATGGTGAATAAGGTAAATAAATTACTACAGTAGTACCTCTAGATATGAGCTGCTCCATATGTGAGTATTCCAAGTTACGAGCCATGACGCGAGCAAAATTTCTGTTCGACACCCAAGCTCAAATTCGGGATACGAGCTGAGCTTCCACTAGGTGGTGCAAGAATCCTTGCTTCTGGTTATCTCGGCACGAAGAACAAAGTCTAAAGGCATTCGTTCGAGATGCGAGTTGATCAACTTACGAGCTCGGGTCTGGAACAAATTAAACTCGTATCTAGAGGTACTACTGTATTCCAAATCTTAAATTATATTCAAAAATCAGTTGCACCAAGTTAGTCAATCCTTTATTGTCTCCATACAATCCTAATTTTATTCTTGAAGGACAGTATCTACTAGTTGCAATGTTCGCCTGTTTTAAAATGTTTCTTTTTCTATTTCATACAAATCAAATTTATATCAAATGAAATAAAGAAAAATTATCTCACTTTTTGAAAATAAACAATCAAATAAAATTTCTGTTACAAAAACTGAACCTATTTGCAAAAATTGGATTGATGGCAATCTAACAGGCATAATAGGTATTGCCATGGCATCACACATCATACTTTTTTTTATATAACTCATTACACATGATACTTGAGTAATAATGTTTCACCATCACTACATCACATCAGATCAGACTGCTTAAAGTTTTCCTTTCAGTATTTGTTAGTAATCTTACATGCCAATTTCTTTTTAAAAAAATCACATACCATATTTTTCTGTTTGACAACTTAAACAACAAATCTACTACCAATGCATTGATTTTTCATATTTAAAAATATGGCTGCAAACTTTTCTATACTGGCCACTCTTTGAAAATAGGTTAAGAGACATATTAAAATTGAACCCAGTCAACTTGCAGTAAACATTGGTATCGTTTTTTAAAGCACTGTTGGCACAAGAACTATTCTAATGGAAATTGCTTCAAGAAAGCTCTTGGCAAGTATATAATCACAAGGAGCAACACTTTAATATATGCCCAGGCAGTCAAATATAAAGTGACACCAGGAACCAAAGGGTAGCAACTACAAAGTAAAAATTATTTCTGTTTAACATAAGTCTCCATAACAAAGGAATCAGCATTAGGATTCATGGTTCATAGTAATACATAAGAAATTAAAATGATCTCAAGAATCTGTTTGATATAATACAGCAAATATAATGGTAGCTGAGACTGCAGTCCACCAAACATTTATTCCAAACTAGTATCACTGAAATGTACAGGTTTCTCCAAAATTATATATCACAGCTTTAAAAAAAATGAGACAACCTGGTGACAAGATACCAAGATACTAATATATATATATATAAGATTGGGTTAGATCAATTTAGAACTGATGGAAGAATCTCTTTGATATGACCTCCACAGCAGATCATGTGCAGAGAGATTTAAGAAGATGAGAGTTACAAATACAAACTGATATATCTAATGGCAAGTTATTAAGGTGTCATCTTAGGGTGACTGAAACTTGTGTCTGCAAACAGATTAAGAAATCTGATTTTCTTGCAATTTAAGTTATGGCACAAATGATTTGCATTAAAAATTACTACAGCCTCTTCACTCAAAGGCCAATGGCAAATCCTTGATTACATCATCCGGAATCCTTTTTGTTGCTATCATCTAGACGTTAACCTCAACATGCCAGAATTCGGCAGCTTTTTGATGATATTTTAGCATCGTCCATACTGTATATCTGCAGAAAATCATAAGTATAAAAATGTGCCATCATTTCCTTGGATTAATAGGTGCACAAATGCTGTCATATAATGCTTGTTCCTGAGTTGATCTTCTAATATGACTCCAGTAATATTATTGTAGATTTAATGTTTTATTTATTTTTATTGCTTTATAATTAATAGCAAAAAGAAAAAAGAGCAACCCCCCAAAATAATAGAGCTAGTGAAACACACAAAAGAGAAAGTGTATGTTTTATTCAGAATAAGAATTGGAGGTCTTGTAGTCGAACCTCCTGCTCAATTTATTCAGAAAACAGAGTTGGAAGGGATTAACATTAGAGAGCAGGGTGACATTTGGACATCTCTCTCTTTCTCTCTCACTCCCTGTCCCCCCGTTTTAAGAGATCATCCCCACCCATCTGCCAAAAGACAATAAAATCGGCCTATCTTTCAGGGTTCTTGGTTCTACCCAAGCATGCAGTACTTAGGAGGCAAACCATATGGTTTGTAGCCAGACCTATTTTTAGAGTAATTTTCAAAGTAAACGGTGAACTTTCGGAGATTTTAAATCATGAACAAAGGAACATTTACATTTTTATTTATGTAGATTGCAACAACTACATAATTATTCAGCCAGCAGATGGCAGTGTTTAGTTTAAAGCTATGGTTATAATCTATGGTTCCTTTATGTTCTGAGGAGAGTTTCCTGTGGTAGTTGAAACCATTAAGTAGCAAGGCCCATGGTGACTGTACACGGTACACTTTATTTGATTTGTCTGGCTATGTAACTATCCTGTGCTACCAAGCTATACGGCTATATAATAATCCTCTGCTACCATCTATCTATATAAATAAATTCCTCTTTTTTGGATCTCTCTCCTTTGCAAGGCCATGCCTATCTTCCCCTAAATGGACCATTCTCATTGGTTGAAAGTATCAGCAGCCAATCAAAACATGACTCCTATGTTTGTCACAAGTCTTCATACCAAACAACTCCCTGTTTCTTCATATAAATGGACCATTGTCATTGGTTCAAATTATCACCAATGCCTCCTATCTTTTAAACCAGCCAATCAAAACATGCCTCCTATGTTTTTTCACCAGCCAATCATATGCTTTTCACCAGTTTTTACCTGGCACAGGTGTGACATCTATATAATATTGGTATATAAAAAGACCTGTAATTGAATGCAATGCTGTATCAAAATTTTAAAGCAATTGGTGAAGAACTTTCAGAGATTTGAGGTCATGAACAAACGGACATTTACATTTTTATTGTAAATGTACATTTTTATAGATTTATAACTTATATTCTGACAGGAAATTTGGTTTATATATCTTCTTTGCTCGTATTCTCAAAGCACATTCTTTGTTTACAAAATCTCTATGGGGGTTCTTCAATTCTGAGAATATCTTTACAGAAAATGCAATTACCAATTGTACAGATTTAATTTAACTAAACTCTATAATGTGCAACATGTTTTTTTGCTTTAACTACTAAATTTTCAGCATTAAAACTCTGACATTTTCCATAGTCTACCTCAATTGAAGTTTGGCTCCCTAGTGACAATATGGTCATATTCATGTTAGTTAGCAACAATGTAAAAATTATTTATCACTGTCACCTTCTTATATATTTTTGAATCTAGTCTATAGTCCTGAATGGTGTCTCACTCTAGTACAAACCAGACTTGACATCGCTTAATTTTTTTAAGATCAGTCAAGATGACTTAAGTGCTGCCACCTGCTGTGACTTGCATTCTTGAATCATTTATGTCAATTAGATGGACACAGCCTCACTAAACAAAGCTTGTCTAATTGTAGATTGTGTCACAGATAATAGAGCTATGAATTATTCTAAATACAGCATTCTTTTAATCCCATTAAGTTCTCCATTGTTCTGTATCATATCAATCCATAAATTTGGGCTTCTCTAAGACTTTTTATTATTTCTTTGATCTTCATTGCCCCATACTATGAAAGTAATTGCCAACTCTCTATCTCTACACAACCTGTGTAGTGTTGTAATATTTACTTTTTCATTCCAGCCAAGTCAATAATATGGTCACAATGTGCATCATAATGCTTAGGAGTTTTCTGTACTTTGCTGCATTATAATGGTATACAAATATGTAATAAATCATAACATTAAAAAATAGAATTTCACCAGCCAGAAGATGACTTTTGACTACCATAGTTTCGTAGCACATCTACATTTTGATTTATCATATGTACAACTGTGTCTTAATTTCAGAACAGTTAAATTTTCCTAAAAGTAGCTTAATTCATGCAAGTAATAGGTAACTTTGAAAATGAATTTCCATATCATGTTTGAGGGTAGCATCCATCTACATGTTTCTTATTATTCCAGTGTATAACTTAGTGGCTGCTTTCTGATGCCAAGTCATTTTCTAAAGTATTTTCTATATGAATGCTGGCTCATTAACACAAATCATACTTAGTTCAGATCAACACTGAAATGCAAGGGAAAAGCCAACTTTTTGATAGGATACATTTCTCTTGCAAACCTCAATCTATATTTTACTTTTTATAGGAAAAGTTTGAAATTCTTTTTTAAAAATTCCTTTTAAATTTTTTTCAAGAAACCTGAAAGCTTTTGGTGCCTGAAAGTGATAGGATTCTAATAAACATCAGCTCTAACACTTGCCGGCTCACAACAATTGCTCCTGCTGTTAGATTCTTTAAAGTAAGCATAAGCTTTATGTAAAGGTCCTTTCTTTATCTTCAACAGTATAAACCTTTGCTGAATTGTCGTAAACATATTTGGGATAAACTGGAACAGAGTTCTCCAATCTTTGCAACTTTTAAGACTTGTGGACTTCAACTCCCAGAATTCCTCAGCCAGCTTTGGGAGTTGAAGTCCACAAGTCTTAAAGTTGCCAAGGTTGGAGACCCCTAAACGGGAATGTGTTTGTGTACATGCATATAAAAGAAACAATATAGCCTCATAAAAAACTTGCAGACTTTCAGACTGTGGGGAAAAAAAAGAGTAAATACCTAAATGAAAGGAATCAATACTAGATTTTCTGTGTGCTTAGGCAAAGATCTCTCCCAGAAAGATAACCAATATTAAGTATTTTTCTGAAGTGTAATATCTCCTATTATGGGAGTCAGAAATAAAAATCTTTTAACAGTTGTAGTTGATGTAGCCTTTCCCTACTCCCATTATCTTAGGTAGGGGTGTCAAACTTGATTTCATTTGAGGGCTGCATCAGGGCTGTTTTTGACCTCAGGGTGCCAGGGTGGGTGGGGCCAGTTTGGGTTTGACCTCAGGGGGCCAGGGTGGGTGTGGCCAGCTCCATGTTACTTATGTTGGGGGCAATGAAGGGTTACCAAAAATTTTACTACCACACAGTGGGCGTGGCTTATGTAGGATGCCCTGCATTTTCTTTCAACATCTTCAGTGCAAATTGGGTGCTCTGGGGTGGAGCTCCATTTTCGCTACCCCACTGTGTTCCCCCCCCCCAATCCGGGCAGCAGCCCACCCCTGGTTGGGGGTGCCTGTGATGGTCCAAATGCTCTGCTAGTGAAAAGGGGCTTCCAAGCTCTGTTTTTGGCTGCAATGTCTTCCTGAAATCTTCTGCCAGCAAAAATGGAGCTCAGTTTTTGCTGGCAGAGGCACCATGGGCCAGTCTTTTTCTGTTTCCAGAGCGGCTCTGCAGGCAACATCTAAGCAGCCTGTGGGCCAGATCTGTGCCCCAGGCCTTGAGTTTGACACCCTGATCTTAGGTAATTCTTATGGTGAGCAAAAGCTAGATAAAACAAGCCAACAAAAAAATTACACTAACGTGTTTTCTGTACAAAGAGATGAAAAAATGAAGTCATCTATATAATTATCTGCCATAGATTTAGGTTTTTTTACTGTTGTTCTAGATATTAAGATTTTTTTTTTAATGAAAGCCAAACTTTTATGTTATAATTATTCCAGCAGTGGCTCTAAAAGAAAAATGAAATTGTCAGGCTTAAGCCAAAAGACAACACAGCGAGATCCAACTGAAGCCAGTTCTTTACTTGCTTATACCTAATATACCTTATACCTCCACTCGAAACAGAATACCCTACGAAAGCAGACTATCAATCCTTGGTCTTGAAAGCTTAGAACTACGATGCCTAAAACACGATCTAAGTATTGCCCACAAGATCATATGCTGCAACGTTCTACCTCTCAATGACTACTTCAGCTTCAATCACAACAACACAAGAGCACGCAACAGATTCAAACTTAATATTAACTGCTCCAAACTTGACTGTAAAAAATATGACTTCAGCAACCGAGTTGTCGAAGCATGGAATTCATTACCTGACTCAGTAGTGTCAACCCCTAACCCCCAACATTTTTCCCTTAGACTATCCACGATTGACCTCTCCAGGTTCCTTAGAGGTCAATAAGGGGCGTGCATAAGTGCACCAGTGTGCCTTCCGTCCCCTGTCCAATTGTCTCTCTCTTCTAATAGACAGAATCTTGTCAGGCTAAAGCTATAACCTTCTCACCTAACTGATATATTGTACCTTGGGAGAGTCTATGATGTAGTTCTGCTGAACCTATTCCTTTCTCTCTCTCTGATCCAGTTTAGGACTGTGTAGTGTCTTGCCTTGGGCCTTTTTCTGGAGTGGGCTGTTTCCTCCATGGGAAGTCACAGTGCCATTGCTAACATTCCCCCCTCCCTCACTTTTGCAGCTGCTTATTCCATCACACACATTTCCTGGATTGTATCTGTCAAAGTTCATCTTTTGTTTTCCAGTGGTTTTGAAAGGCAAATAGATCTGCATCCCTGTCCTTGAATTGTAGCTTGACTTTTTTTAATGTACAGAAAGATTAAGAAGATGAATGAAAAGGAGATATCCTGCCATGATGGGTACTCTCGGAGAGTTATTACAACACTGGAAATAAAAACTAATTAAAACAAGATAAGAAGAAGAGAAAAAGAGACTCATCTGTACAACATTAAACAGATACTCCTTTATTTTTATGGATCTCTGTGTTGTGGGTGAGTTAAATGTTTCTTTTGTAGCAGTTTTAGGTTATACTTGGGTTAGACGAATACAAGATATCCACTATGCAAAAAAGATACAGGAAGGCCTTTAGTTGAGCATAATAGCAGATGCTGTAGTGTCATGAAGAAATGAATGATCAACAAAAGCAATATGTAGTCACCTAGTTTTGTTGTAATCTGTCTTTCCAAATAGCTTTAATTTCCAGAAATAAGAAATCAAGAAAGCCAGACTTTTGCACAGAGATATACAGACAGACAGACAGACATCTCAACCCTTTTCAAGAGGCAATTTCTTGAACAAATAACAGATGAGAGAAGCTATTTAATATGTGAAGAGCAATCACATTAGCTGCCTTAAATTAATGAAATGCTATTTACACTAAACTGAAGCAAATTTTGTTTCTGGCTGGTCCTGCCCACTTCTTTGTCTTAGCTAGGCAATGTCCACCTTTTGTATTGCATCTGAAAGCAAATAATTTAGACCAGGTATGAATCTTGGCCAGGAAAAACTTCTGCTTTTAGCCCAATCAAAATTCAGATATCAGTGCCATTATACCTTTGAATGATTACTACCTTTAGGGTGGCCATTAAATATTTGCATATTTGACTACATGTATATATGGATAAAAGTTTGATTAGCATAAGAGGAGATAATCCAATACTTAGATGCAAAACCAGGACAATCAAACAACTGGAGCAAAGTCAGAAAGAACCAGCCAAAGAAATTATTCTGGAAGAACTTCTTGACTTTTCTAGATTTTAAGGAAAGCAACATTTGAGAGTACGAGAGTTGGTATGTAGTATGGGTCTTGCAGATTTAAAATGATTGAAGAATTATCAATATTTAGGCTTTGAGGAAAGACACTGTTATATTATTTAAGTCTGTGTCTGGCAACCTACCAATATTGCCATCAACTGTTGACTAGTGCTTAACTACTCATGACCATTCCTTCTCTGGGGTTCTTAGGTTGCATTCTGGACTCCTCGCGGTCAATGGCTTGAAGTTGGATTACTCAGGGTCAATGGCTTGAAGCTGATGCCATGAAGTGCAGACTCTAGGCCTTGCTTTTATTTTGACTTACCCCTCCCTCTTCTCAGCTCTTTCTGATCATTAATTTATGACCCAAGTAAATTAAAGGGGACATGATTCCGTATGCACATAGTCCTGTCTACATATTTGAGCAATCTTGTATAGCTTTGCTCAGGGTCTCTAATAATGATTACCGAGCCCATTCATAAACAATATGTTCAAGCCAAGATGTATTCAAACAATTTAATGAACATCTGTAGGTCAGGGAAGAGGTCTGGCATTGCATTAGTGCATCAACTGTAATGGTGCAGTGATAAATTTTTAAAACCAAGATTCATGGGGACAGACTCCTAAGCCAAGTCCCAGTAATAGTGAAGAGTTCAAAAATAGCTGACAGCTTTGCTGATTATATTACTATTGATTTCTTTCTTTCTACATATGCACACAATTAGAAATGTGCATATGTGTTTATAATGGGTTTTAATTGCCTATTCAAGCCCAAGCCTCCAAACTACCAAAATACTTTAAAATACTTTGCACTATAACACAAGTAGAGTCAAAATTCTTTCCTATCCCTCTTCTGCTTTTTGAGAAAACCCATGTCACTCACCCTTTACCATTTCAACTCTCTGATTTTGGCAGCTAAGATACAAGGAATTAGGGAAGGGTAAAAGAGGATATGCTGATGCTGACCATAAGGATAAAAGTCCTGGTCTAGTGGAATTTGCTAGAGATGGGGGAATAAAAGGCAAGGTGGTGTCACAGCAATACAATCAGGGTTCTGCTGCTTTGTGTGCAATGTACAAAACCACCCATTATTGCTGGGAGTCAGGCAGCATATACATTTATTTATTGATGAGAATGAGGATGCCTTGTTTGCAGTGCCGTGACTGCCACTTTGCCTTTTTTGATTCACAGTAGATACTGATGACTCTATGCCTGCTGGTGTTGGTTCCCTTACTATTCATTTCTTCAATATAGTGACTGTGGAGGACATGCAACTAAGGTATTGCATTAGGCTACTGCTTCTTTCAAAAAGAGCATAAATGTAAACCATATAATGTAAAATTCTATCTGGAAAAACAGCCAAAAGTCCACATGCTTAGGTTTTTCAGTAAGTGATTGCTGGCGGAACTTACCGCTGGCGGCATTTGCAGGGAGAGGGACAAATGTGGCGGCTGCCATTTTGGGCAGCTTTCTTCAGGAAGTGGGCGATCTCATGAGGATTCGTGAGATTGCCCATAAGGCCTTTTGCCAAGGCACTCCCAGAGGCTGCTGGGAGAAGCAGGGCCAGCGAGGGGCTTTTAAGGCTGCCCTCGTTCATTGCTCCTTCCTTTCACAGCAGTCCAGGATCAAGGACACCCACCCACCCTTCCTCTTTTCTCAGTGTGATAAAAGTGGTCGCCCATGGGGCTGAATAGGAATTTTTTGCGGTCTAGCCTCATCACACCACATTTTGAAAAAGGGATGGGAATTGTTAGGGAGTGCGCTTGTTTCTTTAGTTGAATCCGGATTACAATCGGCTTTTGTCATGTTGGTAACTTTGCCGGGTGGGGTGGAAAAGGGGCATTAGTAGCAACTGTGTGATCTCCTTTTGGGCACTGTTTGGATGGTGATGGGCTGCCCCTTGCCAAAGACCTCTGTGCAGATTCCACCTGAGTAATGGAGGGAGGATGCCTTTGAGGTTTGCTGGCCAGGGCCTACCAGGGACTGGGGGCAAGCCTTCCCACATGCCAAATGGGGCATGGCAAAGGGGCAAGGGAACGGTGGGATCCATAACCTTGCCTTGCAAGGAGCTTTCGCCAATTAGCTGCGAAGAAATGTTATGGAAAGGGAAATTTCTGCCCCTCTGGCTTCACCTTTGCAGGTGCTTTGTTTTATTAATGGCAAATTAATAAAGTGACCCTAATAACCCACACTTGTGTATGTGTGTCATTCTGTCTTCACTGCAAAGCATTATAACACAGCCTTTTACTTTGCTTACTGTCAATCAATCTAATCACTTTTAAATTGACTAACTTTACTCTTGTTTACTTAACGTCTATCAACTGATTGTTATGCTCCATACAATTTATTCTAAAACAGGCATTTTTTTGGTCAGAGAGATTACTTTTCTTTTACCAAGTTTTCTTTCTACTACTGTATCTAAAATATGCTTCTCCCGAAATGCATTCTAAGTTTAATCACATTACAATTGAAACAGAATATGATATTCTAGGGCTATCGTCAATCAATTCATGTTCATGTATGTGTATACATACGCCTGACTAGATTTAGCTATTTAAAGGCAGAATAATACTCAGAATAATACTCACATTAAAAAATAAATAACAAGGATTTAGTACAATGCAATTAATAGTTTCAGTTTTGCATACCCTCTCCTGAGTTTCCGGAATTAGACTGAGCAGGAGTTATAGAACCACAGGTAGTCCTCAACTTATGACCACAATTTAGCCCAACATTTATATTGCTAAGTGAGAAATCTGTTAAGTGACTTTTGTTCCATTTTACAACTCTTCTTGTCTGAAGGTTCATTATTTGCAGTTTCTGCAGAATCAATTTGAACTGGCCAAAATCAGTGATAGAATTTACAGTATCATGCATACCCTGTCAATATAAGCATGCACACACACACACACACACAGACACACACACGGAAGAGAAGTGGAAGAGCTTTTCCAGTAATATTTATCTATATTAGCATGCAATGCAATGCCAGTACAATGGGATTGTCACATTCATATCATGAGAGATGTAATCGAAACATAGCGTGCTTTCTTGAAGATGACTTTCAGGTCGATAAAGCAATATTAGTAATAAAATTGTGCCATAGCAAACAGACAACATACATTAACTGTCTTTTAGTCTTTCTCAATGCCAAATCTTGCATAGAATTCTCCTGTAATAGAAACTATGTATTTTTGTTAAAGAGGAAACTATATATATAGATGAGTAAAATGTCTATGATTCATGATATGATAAATGAAAAAAGTAACATTCACAAATAATATATACACTTCAATTGTTCTATAGCTCTTAAAATTTGAAGAGATTTGCATTCCTGTTTATCCTGGTGGTAGAGTTTTGAAAAATACAATTTTGTAAAGTTAACATGTTGAAGTATAAAAGAAAAGAAAGAATCCTCAAGAAAAGACAGATGGCAGACTATCTTTTTCAAAATACATTTTCAGAGTAGCATACAATTGCTAATAGGGAGATTCTAAAATGTTTTTCCTTGACAGACAAGAGGTGATAAATTGTCAGCATAAACTTCATCTCAGGCTACTCCCGTGATCTAAAGCTTTTCTGTGAGTTTTGTACCATCAAAGTCAACTTCTTATAACTGTATAAAAATTTATGAATGCATTTGACTATAAAATGACTGAAGGCATCCCATAATGCCTGTAGTTTATTGTGCATCAACTCTCTCTTTTTAGTACAAGTAAAAGTTGCCTAGATCTTCATTCATCTTTTAAATCTATAAACAGATAGATTAAACACACACTAACAATTGTCATATTAACTGATTATATATGTATATATGTATGTATGTACAGTGATCCCCCGGTTATTGCGTCCCCGACCATTGCGAACAGGGTAATTCGCGATTTTTCAACCCGGAAGTCAAAACACCATCTGCCCATGCGTGCCCTTTTTTCTATGGGCACGCATGCGTAGATGGTGCCCGGCAGATCAGCTGCTGGGCGGCTTCCCTGGGTCTTCCCCCTCTTGCTGGCGAGAGGGCGAGCAGCGGGCATCAGCAAGGAGTTTCCCCACCGCCCACGCAAACTCCTCGCTGCCGCCCACCCTTCGCCCGCCCACACCGTTCATTCTTGCGGCCAGAGCGAGCGCGGACAAGCTGTTCGCTGGCGCTAGCTCTCGCCTGCCTGCCCGCTAGCGAGGAGCCGCCTGCCTGCCCGCTAGCGAGGAGCCGAAGATTGGGGGCGGCGCGACGTCGCCACCGGCATGGGGGGCTTACCAGCACCCCCCGGACCCCCAACCCGGGTTTGGGGGGCTGCTAGGAAGCCCCCCATGCCGGCGGGGACGTTTTAAAACACCCGCGCGACTTTCCAATGAGTCCCGAAGACAAACGCGTTGTCTTTGGGACTCATTGGAAAGTCGCGCGGGTGTTTTAAAACATCCCCGCCGACATGAGGGGCTCGCTAGCACACCCCCAAACCCGGGTTGGGGGTTCGGGGGTGTGCTAGCGAGCCTCCCATGTCGGCGGGGATGTTTTAAAACACCCGCGCGACTTTCCAATGAGTCCCGAAGACAAACGCGTTGTCTTCGGGACTCATTGGAAAGTCGCGCGGGTGTTTTAAAACATCCCCGCCGACATGGGGGGCTCGCTAGCACACCCCCGAACCCCCAACCCGGGTTAGGGGGGTGCTAGCGAGCCCCCCATGTCGGCGGGGACGTTTTAAAACACCCGCGCCGCCCCCAATCTTCGGCTCCTCGCTAGCGCTGCGGAAGTAAAAACACCATCTGCACATGCGCAGATGGTGTTTTTACTTCCGCAGCGCTACTTCGCGAAAACCCGCTCGTTGCGGGGGGTCCTGGAACGGAACCCTCGCAAAGAGCGGGGGATCACTGTACATACATATAACATATTTTTGCTGATAATGAAAATGAAAGGAGACTAGTATACATCTATTTCAAGTTATATATCTTATATCGATAATAGAACCAACCTAGAATTAAATAGAATTTTTCTGGCATTTAGAACAACAAATCAATGGAACAACCTGCCTCCAGAAGTTGTGGGTGCACCAACACTGGAGAGAAGAGATTGAACAATCATTTATCTGAAAGACCTCTAAAGCCCCTTTCAACTGTGTGATTCTGTTAGAACATAAGAAGAGCTATGCTGAATTGGGCCAAAGCCCATTGAGTCCAGCATTCTGTGTCACACAGTGGCCCACCAATTGTACATGGGGATCTTGAGCAGAAAGAGAAGGCAAAACCCTCCCTTTGGTTTGGGAAATTGGGAAAATTTTGGTCCCAACTGCTGTTGGGACAAAAACTACCCGTACTAGACTATCAATTGATATCTCACTTACAAAGCCATGATATTGTGATTTTCTTCTCAACTGAACAATGCAATTCATATATATACCCAGTGCAACACCAAGTGAGTGATTTGATTAAACAGGTTGATTGGATTATAAATTGATTGAATTTTTGACTTATGGATTAAAGTTTTTAGAAGAACTGTGATTACCTCATTCTATAGTCTATAATGTAAAATAGTCCTGGCAGAATAGCAATAGAACCATTAAACTGGGTATGTACCAAGTTTTTTTTGGTGAAAACATTATTGGAGATATATAATTTTTTCAATTTTTTCACTAGGTTATTTTAGTGGAAGGAGGTTGATTAGAGGAAATACATCCATCATTTTTCAATGTTCATTATAAATACTTGGGATGAATTCCAGTAATTAAATGTTTGCATATTATTTTTTATCTCAGTTATTGCATTGAACTACACATGATGTGCCTAAATGATAAAAATGGCTATTAAAAGAGATAAATATGAAGTTTTAATATTCACATTTCTGAGCTTCATCCAAATATAAGGAATGAGAAGTTCTTATAAACTGAATTCTTTACATTCTCACTGGGAGAAAGTTAACGTCTATATCACTGATGGTGAACCTATGGCACATGTGCTCCAGGTGGCACGCAGAGCCATATCTGCTGGCATGCGAATCATTGTCCTAGTTTAGCTCCAGTGCACACCAACCAGATGATTTTCAGCTACCACTGAGGCTTTGGGAGGGCATTCTCAGCTTCTGGAGGGCCTCAATGGAAGGTGGGGGGCATTTTCACTCTCCCTAGACTCTAGGGAAACCTCTGGAGCCTGGGGAGAGTGTAAAACAGACCTACTGGAACCACCGGAAGTTTCTGCCCTCTAGAGGGCCTCTGGGGTAGGCAGGAGAAGCCATTTTCACCCTTCCCAGACATTGAATTTTGGGTGTGGGCACTCACATGTGTGCAATAGCATGCACACATGCACTTTCAGCACCTGAGAAAAAAAAGCTCTGCCCTCACTGGTCTATATAGTATAACATAAATAAATAACACTCTCATGACACTTAGGAACCATTAAGGATGTTTTACTTTAATTCATATCCATAATATATAAAGTTTAGATATACAGAGATCTTCACTAAAGTTTGTGAAACCTTCAGTGCAAATCTATGTGTTGAGACCTTTTATATTATAGACAATTGTGTTAAATAAAGCCTCCTTAGTTTTTCCCAATAGGCTGCCTTCATAGGGACTAAACTTTGCAAGACATTTTCTATTCCCACCTGAAAACCAAGACAATTTCTGCATCACTGTAACCAATTTCTCTCTCAAGAACGTTCCCTCAGAAATGTCTGAGGTTATATGTAAGTTGATGTTGAGAATATAAAAGCAGACGTATATGTTACTCAAAAGAGTCAGTAGTCAAACAATTTATTTGGTCACTTCATTGGCTGAAATTCTGGTTTGAGAGTTTATTACACGGTTAACAATAGTTCAAGTTGTGAATGTACATTTATTCTTATTTATGAGGTTTATTTCTTGCTATTCTTCTGGAAATTCAAGGACAGTTAGTCCTAGACTTTAACCGCTATTCCACTCAAACATTCAAGTCTTTTTCAAACATTTTATCCCAATATTAACTCAGTGTTGTCATTTTGGAAAGTTTTTCTCTATTCCTACTGTCAGCTCTATGCGAAAAAACACTCTCTGTTATTACTGACACTCTTATCTTACATTTTTATAGAGCAATTAAATATTTAATTATGAAGCTTAAAATTTACCTCCAAGAAATAACACTAAATTGTATGTTTTGAACCAAATGAAAGCATACTGAGTTCAGTATTATAGCCAAAGCATTGAATCTTTAAAAAAATAATTTCTTA
This sequence comes from Erythrolamprus reginae, assembly GCF_031021105.1. Lineage (NCBI taxonomy): Eukaryota > Metazoa > Chordata > Lepidosauria > Squamata > Dipsadidae > Erythrolamprus > Erythrolamprus reginae. The sequence continues at coordinate 72,920,367 of NC_091950.1, forward strand.
AAAATATTCAAAAGTATCATTTACATTTATACCAAAAAGATATTCCAGAGCAAATGTTTTCCTAAGATGTTTCTTCTTCACAAAAATTTTTGTCTTAAATTTTTTCTAAAGCTGAAAAATCTTATTATTCCAGCATTTTCTATGTCTCCCTGTATTAGCATATTCTTCTTTATATATAGATATTTTGTAATAACTTAGTTCCTTAATTCCACAATGGAAAATCAATACCAAATGTATAGAGGGTAAAGATACCCTTGACCAAAGCATATAAGAGCCATTAAGAGAGCCATTAAGAAAGAGCAAGACTTATTATTATTGTTGTTGTTGTTGTTGTTGTTGTTGTTATTATTATTATTATTATTATTATTATTATTAATTAGATTTGTATGCCGCCCCTCTCCGTATACTAACAAGATATTGTTAGTATATTCTATAAGTTATACTTCTGCAGCCTTTAGGGGTGACGTAAGATTGATAAAAGATGCATAATAGACATATTTTATTTTGAAGACATATTCTATCATTTCCATCAAAGAGCAAGTCAAATTGTCTTAAATCTAATAGAAATAAGCAGAATCTATATAAGCAAAGGAAGAATTTGTGATTTTCATACTCTCAAGATCCTGGCACAGAAGTTCAGTTTTATATTTGCTCCTCATCTGAAATGCATCAGAATAACACAGTAAACCATTTTAGATTGTATTACTTTCAAAGTCTGATTGCTCCTAAATAACTTTGAGTAGGCTGGTTGTTTTAGATTCAGTGTTCTGCAACATAACCAAAATAACAAGAAGAGTAAAAACAGAATGGATGGCTTAAATAGGTAATAGATGGTTGTATAAAGCATGAAAAAAGTATTTATTTATTTACATATTCCATTGAATTATATGGCCACTCAACTCAAACAATGTCGGGGTGGCATGCAACAGAAAAGCTATATTCTGAGTATATTGGCAAATCTTTATCTCTTGTAAAACAAGAGAAAGCAGGATAGCAGCGGAACAAACAGGAAATCAAGTGCAAGGACTGAAAGTGAAATTTGGGGTTATTAATCACAAAGAAAGTTAAAGCAAGAAAAATAAAATTTAAAAAACTATATCCACAAATCACAACATCAGCAATGAATGTTGAAGAAAATGAACGTTGATCAGAATTCCCAATAGCTCAAAGTCAGCCTTGTTTATAAGAGTATTTAAGCATCATATATTCATAAAGTAAAATGAAAGGTCTTCCAGTGAAAATAATTTTTGATATAAAACATTTCCTCCAATTCATTGGCAGTGATAGAAAAAGAGTAGTAGACTCCCAATACAGCATTAAATCCATAGAACCCATGCTTTCTAAGAAGCATCTTCTGTTGTGTTAAATGAAGCTTTTAATTATTTTGTTCCACCTGAAGAATTTTTAAGGACTGCCCCAGATAGTCTGTGACACCAAAGGATGCTATTGATTTTTTTAACCTTGCTATGATACCTGATAAATATACTTCAAAAATATCTTTAGCCTTTCACTTTCTCAAATTGTGCAATATTTGTCAAACTATCCAGGCTCAATTGTTATGAATTTCTAGAGGAGATTCTGGGATCTGCTACAATTTATCAAATATCTTTTAAAAAAGATAGAGAATGTCTAACAATATTTAGGGAGACAAAAAAAATATAAGTTTACCTTATATCCTGAAGATTTTATGTGTACACCTCGCTTGGTCAGTGTTGATTTCATCCGAATGAAAAAAGAACGCTCTAGATTGTTGTCTATTGAAAGTAGGCTCGGGCTTGTAGTTTCCACTAAAATAGACATAACAAAATTATTTATTGGTCATTTAACTTTTAGAGAGCTCTTCTGAATTTCATAGGTGTAGCCATTGCGCTAACCTAGGGCCAAATGCAAGATGTGGAAGATTTTTTAAAAACTGAGCACAGTAGTTGCAGACATAAGTAATAAGCAAATAAATAATCTCACCTTGCTCATGATAAAAATAGGGAAAAAACCAAACTGCTTTGGAAGACAATTCATAGTCTTTTGTTAATACTCCGCAAGCAAAATTCCACAGCAGAAAAAAACTTGAAAAGACAAACTGATATTAGAAAAAGAGCCTATTTATTTTTCTGAGACTTATCCCACAAATTTTGTCAATTCAACGTGGCCTTCCTCAATGCCCTCACCAAAACCACCAGTTCATATATTATGGATAATTTTCAAACAATAAATTGTCATTTTCTCGCGTCAATTGGAAGTTTCCGTATTCCCTTTCTCTTTCCGTCAAATTGGAGCTGGCTTTTATCTGAGAGCAGGGAAGAGATAATTGTAACATTCGTCCACCTGAACATGAGTAAAAAGGTCACGTACTCGAGTGCTTTTATTTTCCTATCAAATGTTGTTCAGGACATTTAATTGAGAAGCAAACCTCTACGAATATATTGGCAAGAAAACATTTCAGTTTAAGCAGTTTAAAGGACACTAGTCAAGCAGTTTTCATCAAATTTAAAGGCTGTTGCTTTTATTCGAAAAGGGTTAGGCTGTTGATATTAACTTGCATATATTTACTTTCCTATAGCCATTTTTACTTTGGATTTCTACTTTGTTGTGATTAGCCTACTGACAATAATGCTTTTTTTCCCTTCAATGTGTCTCAAGACTGTTTTTTAAAGAGAGCATGAATTCCATGTCATTTTAAATGTACAGCTCTTTATCACTCGAGGGAAAAGCAGAGCCATGTTATATTTAGTACTTTCATTTCTTCTGATTAAATATGAATTACTATGAAATTTTTCTCATCATCTAACACGCCATAATACGCCAACAGCTTTTTAATACACTATATAAGCACAAACTTCTGCTCTAAGAGTTTAATTTGCCCCTCTAATCCAATCACATCAACCTTATTTCTCTTATCAGAGATTCCCATTTTGAATTAAATGAGCTCATTAGTTTTAATCAAAAGCAGAGAGATCAAAACTTAAATGTAAATGCTTTAGATCAGAACTGTCAGTCAGCCGTGCAGTTCTATTTTACTAAAACACAAGATCAGAGACCCTTAGAACCATTTTCCCCTCATAAGGGATGCTGAGAGCTCGAAGATGCTATATCCTATTTTTTTCTGTTTCCCAAGGACAGATTATACATTTAAGGTTAGACTTAATTTAGTGCATTTCTTCCTGCATTCTAGTGGAAACAGAAAAGTATGCCAATCTATTTTTGGCTTCTTTCACATTTATTGGTGATGTCCTCAGAGACCTAGTGAAGTGCTAAGCCGCCAGAAACCATGCCACAAATCTGGCCTTAGTGCTGGGTTTCATTTGGTAATATCATGTTTGCAGCATCTAAAAAACGAAACTTTCAAAGCAAGGTATAATCAAGGTGACCAGAACCCTGAAACCACACACACACACGAAAGACCCTAAGCAGTAATGGCATGAAGAGAGACTCACTATGAATTATTACTGCGAGTATACCGCACTCAATAGTGCAGTGGTTAAAGTGTACATTAAGGAACCACAGCATGTGTTCTTCCCGCTGAGTGAATAAATATTAAAATTGGCTTCACACACGCGGCAGCTACAGTCCAGCACATTATAATCTAACATAAGCAGAGAGCGAAATATGTTACAATGTATTGTTAAAAATTATGAACTAAACACATGGAAGTTGTGTTAATTAAGAACATAAGAAGGCTTCTGTTTGATATAAACAAAGGTCTTTAGACTCAGATACTTCCCAGAAGCATGGCATCAAAGCAGCATTCCCTTAATTGTTTTTTTTTTTATCACATCAACTTGTTTTCAGATGAACAGCACTTCTGAACGTGAAGTTCTGTTTTTTATGGCCATCAGCCATTAATCAAATTATGCTCTATGCATTAAATATACCGTATTTAATTGGTGAAGTATATTTAAATGTTTCATATAAACACTCTCCTTTAAAAACTACTCACTCTTAAGGTTTTCAGACTTCCCCCAGGCGGTTACTTGCATAATAGTGGAAGTTACTTGCATATTAATGGAAGTTTTGATTAAACAAAATAGTTTTAAAAATAAAAACTTTATTGTGTTTAAATTACTTTTTTTTTTCACCGTCCATTTGATATTTTGACATACCCAGAATCTTTCTAGTCCTGATTCCTGAGGCTTCTGAAGTCCCTTTTGCTTTTTAATGTGGGTAGGAAATGGTTTTCAACAGTTCTGCTGCCTTTTTATTAGCATAATACAAGTTAAATAATTGGACTTCATCTCGCCTACTCCTTCTTTCCACTACATGTTTTCGCAATGAATCCAGAAACCAAATTATTATTATTATTATTTATTAGACTTGTATGCCACCTCTCTCCGAGGACCGAGAGCAGCTCAAAACATGCAATACAAAACAATGTGTATACAAATCTAATAGTTAAAACAGTAAGCTAAAAATCCCATTATGTTAAAAAACAGTCAGTCTACTCAATCACATCCACACATAACATTTAACGGTCAGAGAATAAGGGAGCATGGTCTAGCTGCCCCATGCCTGGTGACATAGATGGGTCTTTAGGGTTTGAAAAGGGGTAGGAAAAGGGCAACAACATAATTTGGCCATTCCTTTTCTATGGCAATCTAACTGAAGTGCATAAGAAAACACAAGCAGTGATTTTGGGATTTGGAGTTAATAGGCTGATGGTGCAACTAATGATACTGTTTGGTGACAATAACAGACTCAAAACAGTTTTGGATCTTTTCCCATGTAGGAACTCTCCTGTCCCTCCTATGCCTACATTGCAGTTAGCCATGTTATTTGTTGTACAATGGATGCCATTACAATAATTTCTGCATTTTTGAATCAGCATTAATCGACTCTTCCCTTTTAAAGTATTTGCACTTCTATTCTGTGTCACACTCTTGTGCATGTGACAGAAAGAATGAGACAAATATTTTGAAGTATGAGGAAGGAAGGAAGGAAGGAAGGAAGGAAGGGAGGGAGGGAGGGAGGGAGGAAGAAAGGAAGGAAGGAAAGAAGGAAGGAGGGAGGGAGGGAGGGAGGAAGGAAGGAGGAAGGAAGAAGGAAGGAAGGAAAGAAGGAAGGAAGGAGAAGAAATGTTACATGCTACAGCAAGGTACTCGCAAGGCGATTGGGATTTCAATCAACCAGAAATTAAACCTCCAAGTAGATTTGAATAACTAAAGTCTGAAAACTCATATTGGTTTGAAAAGCAGGTTTGTCTAGGAACATGATTCATCTAGAAAGAAAATGTGTGCATGTATACATATTTATTATTTATTAATTGGACTTTTATGCTGCCCATATAATAAAACAATGCATAACATTTTAGATCCAATTAATTAAATATAAAATCTAAAAAACCCAAGCCATAAAAAGCAGTCATTCTCATTCAATCAACTTTCAGCACATTCATTGGCCAGGGGGAAAGAATCTAATAGCCCCAAGCCTGACGGCATAAATGAGACTTAAGACTCTTGCGGAAGGCAAGGAGGATGGGGGCAGTACGAATCTCCGGGGGGAGTTGATTTCAGAGGGCTGTGGGGCCCACAGAGAAGGTTCTTCCCCTAGGACCCACCAACCAACATTGTCTAGTTGATGGAGAAGGCCAACGCTGTGGGACCTGACCGGTTGCTGGGATTTGTGTGGCAGAAGGTGGTCTCGGAGGTATTCTGGCCCAATACCATGTAGGGCTTTATAGGTCATAACTGACACTTTGAATTGCATCTGAAAACCAATTGGCAGCCAATGCAGTCCGCGGAGATATGTACATGTCTGGGCAAGCCCATGACTGCTCGCACGGCTGTGTTCTGCACAATTTGTAGTTTCTGAACGGTCTTCAGAAGTAGCCCCATGTAGAGAGCATTGCAGTAGTCGAATCTCAGGCGATAAGAGCGTGAGTGACTGTGAGTAGAGACTCCCTGTCCAAATAGGGCTGCAACTGGTGCACCAGGCGAACCTGGACAAACACTCCCCTCACCACAGCCGAAAGATGATGGTCCAAAGTCAGCTCTGGATCGAGGAGGTTGCCCAAATTGCGAGCCCTCTCTCAGGGGGTCAGAAGTCCCCCCCCAGGTGATGGACAGACAGATGGAAGTGTCCTTGGGAGGCAGCACCCACAGCCACTCCGTCTTGTCGGGATTGAGTTTGAGCTGGTTAGCACCCATCCAGATCCTAACAGCCTCCAGACACTGGCACATCACTTCCACTGCTTCACTGAATGGACATAGGGTGGAGATGTATAGCTGAGTGTCATCAGAGATGCATATCTTTCACATATGAGAAAGAGATGCCAGGAAGAAATAAAGAATTGATTCCAGTGTCAGTTCTTAAACTTTCTACTATATAACTGTCCACAGCCTACCTCTGAAGGAACAGCTGACAATCTGGATCTATGATGAGAACTTAGTACACCCTCAATTGCCCAACTTGAACCTAGTTTGTTTTTCCCTATGAATTCTCGACTCTGTGCCATCAGAGTATTTATGGCATATTTTATATCAATCCTTCCAACCTTTCCTTCAAGCTTTATTGGTTACAAGCTTCAGATTTCCCAATCAATACCAAGCATATGAATAATATAAGTTCCAATAACATCCAACACATGTGTGGAGGATCAGCTTGGCTAGGAAAAAAAAATCTATGTTATAGCACCGATGTATTTTTAACTTATCACAACTGAAACTATTAGCCAAATATTTTCTTCTTCCTTCTACACTGAGAATTGACCTCTCTAACTCCAAATGATGGCTCATGGATCTCTTAGGAGACAAATATGAGTCACATCGCAAACATCAGAACTTCGTTAAGGCATCAGGACACAAATATGTAACCATGGCATTTATAACATAACTTTTAGGGATGGTCAGGATTTCTGAGAATGCCATTGAATTTGCCAGAGTTAAGGCATAAAAAGTAGAAAGCAGGAAAAGTGACTTATTCTAGAATGTATTTTAAGAGCTTATTTTCTACAATTAATTTAATAATGTTTCACTATTAGGACTAATAAGCTGTATAAAGTCAGGATGAATTACACCGTATATGCACACAGAATTTTGAAGGATTCAGAATTTACCACCTATCCCAGAAATAAATCATTTTGTAGGTTACTGCACACATGAGAAGCAATGCTGATCTCATAAATCAGACCATGAAAATCATACCTATTCCATAAAAATAACCATGACAATAAATACAGGCTGAGAAGCACAGCAGTTCTGAAATAATCCTACTAGCTAGAAGCAGCAGTTTAGAAACAGTTATACCACAGACTGTGAAGGGACTCAATATTTTATTTTAAATAAACAGATGCTGTAGCTTCAACACTGAAGTGGAGAATCAGTACCTTGGACAGTATCTGAGATCATTCCGATAATCTCAAAACAGACTGTATACCTATTGGATTTGTCAGATAGCATGATTAAGATACCCCCAAAAAAGTATTAATAATGTTTTCATATTCAGAAATTATTTTAATGAGGCTTATTTTTGAGTCAAGGGAGTCTATTGTATCTTATGGCAAGATATGAGGAGACTTGTAAACTTGATAGAACATCTTTTATTGTAAATTGGAATGTATTACTATTAATGTTGCTTATTCAACTTCTGCCTTACCAGAGGGCCATAAGAAGGGTAACAATGAAAAAACCCCCAGCAAAACAAAACAAACAAACCTTAACCTTGGACAAAAATGAATTAAAACTGAATTGGTTTAGGTTTATTGGATTTATATGCTGCCCCTCTCCGCAAACTCGGGGCGGAGAATTGGCTAAGAAGAAAGATCAAGATCATGCTTGTTTTCTAAAGGCAGAGAGATTTCAATACATTTCCTACATTAAGGGCAACACATGAGAAGGTTCTCTCCTATGTGTCCAATTTTGCTCTCACATGGTCCCATCACCTTCTTTTAATAACTCCATAATCCCCTGCGAGGTGGAGTATGAGCAACTGAATGGAGCTAGCAGAGTGTTTTAATGGCCAGATACCCTTCCTCTCACCAATGTGGAGTTTTCTTCAGCAGATATATTCTAAGTGTGGTCAAAGAGACAAATATCTCCCTCTACCTAGGATTGAACTGACAGCCTCCTGGTTGTAAGGCAAGAGCTCCACCTGTAGGCCACCACACCAGTCCTCTCACATGCTCTCACCAATGCGGTTACTAAGGTGTCCTTCCTAAACGTCTGCATAGCCCTAAGTATGTGGTGGTGAACCTATGGCATTGTGTGCCACAGGACGCCCGCAGAGCCCTTTCTGCAGGTACACTAGCTGTCACCCAGCTCAGCTCCACTGTACATGCCCACACGCTTCCTGCCATCCAGCTGATTTTTGGGTATCTGCCGTGCATGTGCCAAGGGCGGGACTCACGTGGGAGATGCGCACGCATGTGCATGGGTCACACAAGTATATGCCGGTGGAGCCTCCAGAGCTCAAAAAAAGCCTCCTGACACTGGGGAGGGCAAAAACCTGGCCTCCCAGAAGTTCAGGAATGATCCCGTTTCTGGCCTCCGGAGGGACTCTGGAGCCCAGGAAGGCTGTTTTTACCCTTCCAGAGGCTTGAGGAAAGTCTCCAGAGCCTGGAGAGGGTGAAAAACAGGCCTCTCAGAAGTTCTGGATTTTTAAATCCTACCTTTGGTCACGTATAAATGCATGCGGTGGGGAGCGCAGTACAGTGTCACACATGCATGCATGGGGGGCACGGGTGGTGTCGCATGTCCATTGCATTATGGATGTTGGCACGGGGTCGTGCGGTCACACATGCTTTCGCCACACAATGAGAAAAATGTTAGCCATCACTGCCCTAAGTCATAGATAAATGTTGGCAGGTCCAGTCAGTTCGCTTGTTTTGGAGCCGCTAAACACAAACTTTTTCAGTTCTGTCAGGACAGAGTTTTATACAGTTTGAGGTTGACAAACTGTATACAGTTGCAGAAAATTGCTTGTTGCTGCTATTTATCACCTGTGAATTCACCAACTGGGGAGTCAAAGAGCACATCCATATTGTCTTTTGGGGAGTATAATATGATTCCTAAACAGGTTAAACTCCAAGCTGAAAGCCCAGCTTTCTATAATCAATAGGCCTCTAGATTATTGTTTTCAATCTCAGCCCACATGGCCAGATGGAGAATTTTTGACATTGAGAAATGCTGAACTAGGTCAGTTCAGGTTTTCTTTGACATACAAATGCAATTGAGTCAGAAGTCAGAACAGTTGTAAAGTGGCTCACTAAGTGATCGCATCCAATTTTGTGACCTTTTTTTTTGCAGTGTTGTTAAGTAAATACCATGGTCATTAAGTGAACCCATTGCTAACTATGGGCAAGAGGCACGTGTATGTTTGAGTGAGTGTGTGTGTGTGTGTGCGTACCTGAATCCCCATAATGCAATGCATGCATGCCCCTCTGCACAGCCCCCTCCATGCCCCCATGCATGCACGCACCCTCCATGCACGTGCCCCTCTCCCCCACACATGCATGCATGCCTCTCCGCATATGCCCTGCCCCCGTGCATGTGTGGCAGAGACTCAAAGACCAGCTGGCCGGTAGGAGGTGTGCGCTCATGTGGCAGAGCTGAATTGGAGCGATGTGTCCAGAGAGAAGGCGCTGCACGCCACCTCTGGCACATGTGCCATAGGTTCACCATCACAGTTCTAGCTTTCTCCAGATTTCTGGTTAACACAAGCTAGAGCAGTGATTTTCAACCTTGTTTGAGCCGAGGCACATTTTTTACATTTACAAAATCCTCGGGCACACCACCAACCAAAATGACACATAATGAGACTCTAACACAGTACATATTATACATCGGGACCATGGGGAGGAGTAGCAGCTTCAACTACTCACTGCGGCCACATAATGACAAGTGCGTGGCAGCCCGAGCGGGGACCTTCCTGGGTGTGGATGAGAGGCGGCCTGCTATTGGTTCATCGCTAGTGGTCGGGATGAATCCTAGAAGATGATTGATCAGTGAGCGTTCCCTGTGCCTCCACTCTTCCTGTCGCTGATAGCTGGAGGGATTGTGAGGGGAATGTTTATGTTCAGATGGAGGCGGCTGGTGGCGGGCCGGATAAGTGGCCTCGGGGGGCTGTTTGGGGACCCATGTTTAATTTCCCCACGGCACACCTGACCATGTCTCATGACACCCTAGTGTGCCGCGGCACACTGGTTGAAAAACACTGAGCTAGAGATGGGATAGGATAGTCCTTCTGCTTATGGGACAAAAAGCCTCTCGCTCTCATGAAGATGTAGCTGTCTGAATTGAGAAATGAGATAATGTAGCTTCTGTATTATAAATACTACATCATATTATTTACTTATTTCCATGAAATATATATACAGAGAAAATTTGCCATATTTCATCAGATTTGAATTTCGATAATTTTGAAATTTGATAATTAACAAGAGCCAAAATATCACCTACACGTGGTAACAATTTGTATTCAATTCCAACCACCCAAATGTCCAAAATGAAATTAAATATAAGAAGAATTAATTTATTATACGTTTCTTGATACATCTTAATTGGAGGGGAAATAATCTCCTTTTTGAGCAAAGGAACTAAAATAATGGATTTGAAACCAAGGCATATAAATGGAAATTAATCCATCTCTTTCATAAAAAGTTCCAAATAATCACACTGAAAAGGTTTTTGCACATCTAACAATGTCACTAGAGTAGTTTCAGGCTTCTCAGATTCATTTGTTAAAATATCCACTAATTATCTCATCTCCACTAATCATATTATCCAAAACTTGATGTCCTTCCATAAAGCCAGATTGTGCAGCATGTATGATTGATGGTAGCATATTCTACAATCTGTGTGCTAAAGTTGCAGACAAGATTTTTGCATCTATATTTAACAAGGATATTGGATGATAATTTGCACAATTTGAAGGGTCTTTCTCAGCTGCAGTACAATTATTATATAGGACTCATCAAAAACATTAAAGCAGCAATAAAATAATATGTGATATATGGAAATAAAAATAATGACTCAGTTTGCGTATTGTATTCTCAGTGCTAAAACATTGGGCTCAACACTGCCTTAGGTACACTGTGCTTGAAACTCTTGAAATTCCCAATCCTGCATCCTGAAGTCAGCTTTAATTCTCAACATCTGGAAGCCAAGTTAGTTTGGGAAGACTGAGTTATTTTCTCCTCCTTCCTCACCAGCATGGCCTTAATACAATAGTTTTGCAGTTTGGTTTGGGACATTCCCTAAGTGGTTTGGGACATTCCCTAAAATGATTGGGGCAGGAAAAAGGAATAAGCCAGTCCAGGACAAAAGTAATTTAATTTAAAATTGATTAGAATGCAATGAATTAAATGTAGTCCATACTCATTTAATCTCCTTTTCTATCATATTAAAAATCACAATCTGGCAAGATTCATGACTCTTTAGACCGCATTCATCTATTGGGGTGCAGGCTAGACATTCTTTTCTAACATATTTTGTCACCTCACTGCATTAATATTCACACTGAGCTTTGTGTGAATTTAGTTCTTCTAGAAGAAATCTCCAGCTTAGGTTCTAAATAAATGCTTGGTATAAAATATGATATATCTTTCCTGGTCTTCAACATGATTGAAATTGTAACTGCTTCATGTTATAGTATATTATTCTGAAGATATATCAATGTGCTAATGTGCCAAAATACCTTGTTCTAAAGAAACAAAGTACAGTACTGCCCTTTCCACAATGAGAATTTGTTAGCCTTTTCCCAGTGTTGTGTGACTCAGTGTTGTGTGACAGCTTTAATACTCTAAAGTAGGAGTCCCCAAGCCCTGAGCTGTAGTCCGATACTGGGCTATGGTTCATTCAGAACCAGGTGCACAAGCAGGTGAGCATGCGTGCACACGCAGCTCCATTTACACAAGCAGCAGGTACTCTCACGCGCATATGTGAAGCTCCATTAGCACAAATTCGAGCTTCACATCTGCATGCAGGAGTGCCTACCACTCATGCAAATGGAGCTGTGCACAGGCCTGCCACTCACACTGAATCATTTCCTCTACCCATCCCCCCGATCCGCAAAGCCAAAAAGTTGGGAACCACTGCTCCAAAATAGTTTTTCTCAGGCTCTGTAACTTTAAAATGTGTGGACCTCAACTTTCTGAATCCCCTAACCAGCAAGCTAGAGAATTCTGGGAGTTGAAGTTCACACAGTTTAAAATTGCTGAGATTGAGGTGCATTGCTACAAATTACAGAAAAGCCATGGGGATAATTATAAGTTATTCCATCCCACTATGAGTACACCCCAACCATAACACATTTACTTCCTGTTGCTGCTCTCTTGATTTATTCAACAAGTTACCATTATCAACTGTCATATGTCAAGCAGGACTTTGTTTCTTGGTGTGGCCCTACCCCGAGAAAACAAAGGACCTTTAATTGGTCTTGCCCTGCTTAATTTCATAGTAAGATTGGTATTTGGAAAAAACACACACACACTCTAAGGAAATATTCACAATTTCAATATCACAAGATCAAAGACATAACAACGACAACGACAACAACAACAACAACAACAACAATAATAATAATAATAATTTATTAGACTTGTATGCCGCCCCTCTCTGGAGACTCGGTGTTAAGGTGGGTATTCCAGCCACCATACTGAGCTCATCATAAATATACACTTTGGATGTACAAGACATCCAAAATAAGAAATTATGCAGGAAACTAGGACTCCAGAAAGAAAAAGTAACATGAATTCTATAACAACAAAAAATCAACGTGTTAAATCTTATTGCCCTGCAGTTCTGAATGCAGCCACAACACATGTGCATCTAATGAGAACGGCATGCTCTATCACTCAGATGATGCTGGATCCCATCTCATCTGCCCCCATACTAGACCAAATATGGCAACCACTTTATCTTGACCATAAAATGATTATGAGCCAAATTCTTTTAATAATCCGCCCTTAAGAGCGAGATCCTTTTTTTATAACAACATGATGTCAAACAAAGGGCACTAGGACTTAGTCTCTGTACTACAGTACAAAATAACAATACATAAACACCTTTGTGAAGGCAGCTTGAAACCCCATGTTTTCTATTAAGAAGTCATGTTCAATCTTTACTGTTGATAGAACAGAATAGCTAACAGAGAGAACATGGTATATCAGAAAGGTCAATAGTTATTATGAGCTACAAATATATTTTTTTCCATCCTTCAGGCTGTTTAGCGCATATCACAGCACGAGCAGCTGTCTTCTTTAATGCTTTTAAAATTAGAATCACAAAGAAGAAGAGAAAAAAATACAGTTGCAATGATTGCTCTTTGCTTTTGTTAAGTTTACTTTAATATACTATTTTATATACACGAATAGTCTGCATAGCCCAACAAGGGGAGTAGCTGGCATTTCATATCCAAGCTAGATTCTTTATTTGTTTGTTGTTAAAAAATACCTTATCATAAATCGTGTTAACACAATGCATTATTTTAAAGTTATGTTATAATTCAATTGATGCAAATAACTTGATTATAAATGTGTGTGTGTGTGTGTGTATCATATAGATTATATCATATGATTAGAATGGATGCCATTGAACCATGTACATTTACCAGAAATTAATAAAACATAATGTCTGTGAGAGGAATGCCTAATATGTAAACAGAAAAAATACAAGACCATTCTGTATATTGTAATAATGCTATCATAGTGAATATTCCAATTAAAGATGTGAGTTTACGTATCTCTCCATCTCCTATCTTTCAAGGATGAAAAATGGTTCAAACTATTACAGCTCAAGCTAAAATTTTCAATCATGAAAAGTCTTTTGGCGTGTCAGCTGGGTACCAAAATAGCTCAGCAATTCTGAAATATGATGAGAAAGCAGAAGAAATAATTTATATTGATACTGATATATCTACACACAGAGACATATTAAATAAATATATTGAACACACATACACACAGAGCAAGAGTGAGGGAGAGAAAGTGAGGGAAGGAAAGGGGGAGAGAGGGGGAAGAGAGAGAGAGAGGTAGATAGACAGACTAGTTAGGTGTTTAAGTTCCAATCCTAAGTATATCTATTGTGGAATCAGCTCAATAGAATTTCAAGTGAATATGTATTTAAAGACTGCAGCTTCACTATCGAAGGCTAAATGTCAACATTCTGCTGAGTTCTATTTCTGCTGGTCCTTAAAAATTTCAGTGCCATGCTACATATGGAAATACATATAATGTAAATGTTCATGTTTTACTGGTACAATATTTTGTATTATCTATGGAGATTCGCAATCATCCAGGTAGCGGTTGTGTCAAGAAAATCCAGTTTTGTTTTTTGGGGAAAAGCATCTTTGTCACAATCTTTTGTGCTACTACTTTTTCTTGAACTAAGCCCATCTATTTTTTTTCAATAAAAGCTTCCTTAAAAATGAAAAATATTCAGCATTAATTTCTCATATCTGTCAATTTGGATTAGAATAATCACCATTTATGACTCTCAAATAAATATATGCATGTAGGTTTTTGATCTATTAATGACCCAGACCTGCTCTGTTCCATGTATAAGAAATCTTAATTCTAGCAAAGAAATTATATATATATTTACAAGGAAATATATATGTTGTGGGGAAAATAGGAAGGAGTATTATATATATTCACTGCCTTGAGTTACTTATAAAGTAATAAAGCTGGGATAAAAATCTAATAAATAAATAAGCATTTAATGAGACGAACAATGCTACAGTATAAAATGAGTTGGAACCAAAAATGAATAAGGAAGACAAACATGGAAAATGCAAAAATGCACATTGTGCAAAGCAATTTTCTCCATTGTTTTCATCAGCATAATTCATCTTTGTATATTCTAAATGTGAAATTGTATACGCCTGTGAGAAATTTTCCATAATTGAAATATTCGGCTTCTTGCTGAGAATTTATCTCCAGACTATGGTGTGATTAGGTGTAGAATTTTTCCGAGATTCTATTATCACAGATTTCCATGTAGGGGGGATGAAAGATCATTGTAGCAGTTCAGTAGTGGAAGCTGTGTAAGACAGTACACAGAGAGTACCATATTCAATTGCCATTATTTTCAGATACACAGGAATGTGATTAAATTACAATCCCCAACAATTATAACCAATACGAAAATTTGGGGTTATATTTCAGCAGTATCTACTGTACATGGTACTCAGTATTTAAATGACCAGTTTTGAGCTAGTTGGGACATTGATGAATTCATTATAAGACACTGTCATATATATATGTGTATACATATATACATACCGTGTTTCCCCGAAAGTAAGACAGTGTCTTACTTTCTTTTTATCCCCAAAAGCCCCACTATGTCTTACTTTCGGGGTATGTCTTATATTGGAAAAAACGGTGTGCGCTGGAGTCAGAAAAAGACATAGACAGACGGGGAGGGAGCCGGCCGGCCGGCGAGGCCCGGAGTGTGCTGCCAGCTGGGAAGGAAGGAGGGAGGCGGCCCCCTCCCCCGCTGCTTTCGCCACCGCGCCGCTCCCAAGCGCCTTCCTCGCCCTCGTCGCCGCCGCCTTCTCGCTCTCCAGGTCCAGCTAGATGAGAGGTGATGGCAATGGCGGCGGCTGCGCGGTGCCCGTTAAGTTACCTCGTTGAGCAGGAAGGTAGCGCTGGAGTTAGAAAAAGACATAGACAGATGGGGAGGGAGCCGGCCGGCAGGCGAGGCCCAGAGTGCACTGCCAGCTGGGAAGGAAGGAAGGAGGGAGGGAGGCGGCCCCCGCCCCCGCTGCTTTCCCCGCCGCGCCGCTCCCAAGCGCCTTCCTCGCCCTCGCCGCCTTCTCGCTCTCCAGATCCAGCTAGATGAGAGGGAGGCGGCAATACCCCGTGTTTCCCCGAAAGTAAGACATATGTCTTACTTTCGGGATATGGCTTATATTAGCCGACCCCCCTGAAACCCCCGATACGTCTTACAATCGGGGGTGTCTTACTATCGGGGAAACAAGGTACATATTACACACGCACACACTGGGAAAATGTTAATGGCATTAGGAATAGGATGTGATACAATAGAAGGGAAATTGCTGAAATTACACTGCTAAAATATTTATGTAAGATTTAAACTGGAAAGGGGATGTTTGATTTTTACTCAGAAAAAAAATCAGATAAACTGCTGTCTGTAAATACTAGCAAACTTGTCTTCAGAGAGGGGTGGCATACAAATCGAATATATTATTATTATTATTATTATTTAATTAGATTATTATTATTATTAGATTATTATTATTATTAGATTATTATTATTATTATTATTATTATTATTATTAAAGTTGGAAAATATGTGGATATTTTTCATGCTTTTCACAGATGTTTGTTCTGCCCACTTTCTGCACTAATCATTTTGAATTATTAAATACATATGGTGTGTCCCGTCTTATATTTTTTGACAACCCCCCCCCAAAAAATATGGCCTTGGCCTGTGTTTGTGTTTCTTATTATTTACGGGGTGCAAGAGGCAGGCTGGGGCGCAAGATGCACATCTTACTGGAATGTGGCAGCTCCATGGCATCTCTTGGCCAGTCTGTGCAGGGAAACACCTTGCAAAATACAGAAAAACCTCTCGCTACAAGAAGTTGTGAATTGTTTGCCCTCGCAAGAAGTTTTTCTGTACTTTGCAAGGTGTTTCCCTGCACAGATTGGCTGAGAGAGTTGCCATGGAGTTGCAGGACTTGGGTAAGATGTGTGTCTTGTGGTACGGTGGGGGATGGAACAGACTGGGCCATGAGACCTGTATCATACCTGAGTCTGTCAGGCTCTGTAGCTGTCATGGTGGGAGATGGAGAGTCTCACCCCCATCCACCAGCATGACATGGAGAGGCACGAAAGTGCCTTCCACCTACCTGCCCTAGGATCCACTTCCCTGCACCTCTGGCTCGGCAGGCGGCTCGCGGTGGGCTCCATAGCAGGGGCTGTCCAATTGATTGGAAAGTTAGAAAGCAGAACTTTATCTCTTGTTCTTCTACTGAGTCAGAATATGCCTGCACTTCTGACTGTTGCAATGCTCTACCCTGTGTTTCTGCTCTTGTTGATAGTATTTGCAGTGATCCTATGAAACCAGATTAGGTTAGGTTTATTGGATTTATATGCCGCCCCTCTCCGCAAACTCGGGGCGGCTCATAACAATAATAAAAAACAGTACAGTACACAATACCAAATCCAATGCCCACCCATCCAGTTCCAATTTAAATTAATAATCTCATAAAAAACAGTATATATAAAAAACAGGCACACAGTCAATCAATCAACAAAACAACATGGGCAAGGGGGAGGTGTTTTAGTTCCCCCATGCCTGACGGCAAAGGTGGGTCTTAAGGAGTTTACGAAAGGCAGGGAGGGTGGGGGCAATCCTAATCTCAGGGGGGAGCTGGTTCCAGAGGGTCGGGGCCCCCACAGAGAAGGCTCTTCCCCTGGGTCCCGCCAGACGACATTGTTTAGTCGACGGGACCCGGAGAAGGCCAACTCTGTGGGACCTAACCGGTCGCTGGGATTCGTGCGGCAGGAGGCGGTCCCGAAGATATTCTGGTCCGGTGCCATGAAGGGCTTTATAGGTCATAACCAACACTTTGAATTGTGACCGGAAACTGATCGGCAGCCAATGCAGACTGCGGAGTGTTGGAGTGAAACCAATTGTCATAATGGAGGACAATCTCTCCGTTACCTTTATATCTGAAACTGAATATGTGGGAGCGCGTTCACGACACATCGACATAAGATATAAGAATGCCAGACAATATGTGAAACAAGGATTCGTGAAACTACATTATGTGCCTACAACTGAACAAATTGCTGACGTGCTGAACAAACCACTGCCAGCTGACCAACATGAATACCTCTGCAAAAAAATGTGTCTCACGTGAACAACGTCACTGAAGACTGTCAAAGAAGGGGTGTCACGCTGTATATTGACAGCCCCTCAGAGACATTTGGTAATGAAACAGTTAACTAGTGTGCCTTATTGGATCCTCCTCTTGTGTCGTCACTTCCTTCTTTTTCTTAACCTCCATGAATGTCCATGATGTAAGAAGCATATATTCTCCTGTCCCTCGAGATAGTCTTTTATTTGTTTTATCTATGTTTTTAAAATAAATATCTTGTTTAAAA
Organism: Erythrolamprus reginae; assembly: GCF_031021105.1. Classification (NCBI taxonomy): domain Eukaryota; kingdom Metazoa; phylum Chordata; class Lepidosauria; order Squamata; family Dipsadidae; genus Erythrolamprus; species Erythrolamprus reginae. Next base: position 72,938,428 of record NC_091950.1, read on the forward strand.
AAATGATTAAGGCTTCTATCCATCGACCTCCGGAGTTAAGGTCCTAACAGACTTTAATTTCCGTGACAGGGGCCTCCTGCTGCCTTGGCTCTTTCCTGCTGCCAATCACCATACCGTGCTACAGGGCACAAGGTAAATCACAACATCAAACATTTTCTCCCGGTAGGTGAGTTGCTGCTGCCACCTTCTTTCCAAGATAAGGATGGAGAGCTTGGAACAAATGGGAACTCCGTGCACTACTGGGTGGAGGAGTGGCTGCCTCTGCTGCTCTTGAGTGGGCTCAGCCCAGGTGCATGGAACATGTTCCTCCCTTTCCCCAGAAAGTAGTTGGGAGACTTATTTGGGTGGGGGCTTATTTCAGCCCATGCCCTGAAAAGCCCGGTTGGGCTTAATATCAGGACATGTCATATTTTCAGAGAAACGGTATTTTATGGTAAGCATCTTTATATACATTTTATTGTCAACTATATGATTCATTAATTTTTATGCATTTATCGATATAGTTTGTGTAACTTTTAGTTGAAAAACTACCTAAAAGTTTACAGATTTGCAGTAGGGTATCTCTGTCCCAGACTCCATATTGTTTTAAGAGAAATAAAATGTATATTAACTTGCCTCCAAATCTGCATTCAATGAATCTTAGAATGTAAGAGGATAGAGTAGTAATTTTATACCTTCTGGGATGATGTGCAATAGAAATATACAGTACATTAAAGCTATACATATCCAATTAAAAACAGTACAGTAATACAGTGGTCCCTCGATTTTCGTGGGTTCGAACTTCGTGAAACGGCTATACCACGGTTTTTCAAAAATATTAATTAAAAATACTTTGCTGTTTTTTTCCCTTTACCAAGGTTTTTCCCGCCTGATGACATCATACGTCATCGCCAAACTTTAGTCCGCCTTTAATAAATATTTTTTTAATAAACTTTAATAAATAAACATGGTGAGTAATAATCTAAATGGTTGCTAAGGGAATGGGAAATTGCAGTTTAGCGGTTTAAAGTGTTAAGGGAAGGCTTGTGATACTGTTCATAGCCAAAAATAGTGTATTTACTTCCGCATCTCTACTTCACGGAAATTCGACTTCCGCGGGCAGTCTCGGAACGCATCCCCCACAAAAATCGAGGGAACACTGTACAAGAATTGGACAAGCTGAAACTTTTAAACAATGCAGGGAAACCTTGCTGGGTCAGACAACAGCCTTTGGAAGTTTTGCATCGCAGTGTCCAACCCATTTGGGAAGCTTGCAATCTGAAAATGTGTCTCCTTCCATTTTGCTTCTCTGCACATTTAGCCTGAATAGATGATCTAATTTCTAATATTGTAACAGAGAGAAAATGCTTCCCTCTATTTATTTTTCCTGTCATGCATAATTTAATATTCTTCTATGAACCTTTTTTATCCTAAGCAGTACTTTCTCATATTGAAACTGCTTTAGCTTACAAAAGCCATGCAATCATCCAGTCTAATTTCAAAAGCCTTCTGCAACCTAGTATATCAAAAGTCTAGGGGGAGGAAATGATCCTCCAAGTAGCCTTTTGTATATAAAAGATAAGAGAAATTGGAAAAGAAAGAAAGAAAAGGAAATGGGAAGGAAGAGAGAGAGAGAGGACAGAGAGAGAGGAAGGAAGGGAGGAAGGGAGGGAGGGAGGAAGGAAGGAAGGGAAGAAGGAAGGAAGAAAGAAAGAAAGAAAGAAAGAAAGAAAGAAAGAAAGAAAGGCAATATCCACTCCCTTTTAGGCTTAGCTTTGTCTAACCCTTATTTCAGTCCTGTTCATTCTGCCAATTGACATGCACCTTCTTCACATAGTAGATTACTAGCCAATCTGTTTGGATCATTCTTCCATAAATTTGTCCTTACTTAAAGAGAGAAACAGAACGATCGCAGGCTGACAAAAAAGCAGTGAGAATGGGAGTGACTACCAACTTCCTGCCAACGTTCCCATTGATATTACTTTTAGACAACCAAGTCTTTGATTTTTTCTTTATGTACACAACTTTTGTTATGGGTCTGTACATCTCCAAGTATAATAGAATCAGGCAACATATATGCCTGTACGTTTCTTGTTGACAGTGCACTTTTAGATTGAAATTAGGGAGGAAATGTGATAGATGATTATTATCTATTTTTCTTCTTGAATAGTGAAATTTCCCCATATCTATACGTAGATACAGCCTAATTAAGGGGGGGAAAGTATTTCAATATAGTACGTTTTGTAAAACTGCTACAACGCCATATTATTTTCTTTTCTCTCTCATATTTATCATTTTCTCGGCAGTACATTTTCACTACATAGCAGCTTGCACTGTTTTTCCCCCTTCCTCCAAGCCTGGAGTTCACCCCATGGATTAACAAATGATTGAGGATTCTCTCTTAAAAGACTCTTTAAAAACCTGTCAGAATCAGCCTGAGACACAGATTTATTATGAACTATTTAAAGGGCTTAATATATGTATCCCTAAAGAGCCCTTGGAGCAAACTAAAAAGGAAGAGTGGAGTTCTCAAAGAATGGGGGAAATTCTCCAATGCCCCACTTTCTTCACACCACGATTACTGTTTACTCAAAGGATAAAACGCCTAACCTGTCATAGGCAACCTTCAGAAGCCATATTGTCAGTGAAGTACAATCGAAAAAGAACCCAAACAATGGCACTCAACAGTAATACCTTGAAGGCAGCTGTAATTTATTTTCTATCCTCTTCGCTAATATACTAATGTGGCTTTGTCTTCTGGAAAAAAAGGACTTCTGTCCCATGCAGCAGTGGAAAAACTACCCGAGTGTCATCTGTATGCAGGCTCTGACGAGTCCCTTAATTATATGTTATTGTATTAAAAGAAACTTCCTAATGATTAGATCACCTTTCAAACGTGTGCCATCACCCATCTGTCCTTGAAAAAGAGAAACACTGCATATGAGTTAGTATTTTAAAGCATGTTAGAATTGAGTGTTAACATTGTAATGACATCTTACCTGCAAAATTGATTTCATGTGGATGCCAAGATATAATTACAGTATCAGCTTTAGACTACTGAAAAATATTTAGGAAGAAACCCTCGTCCTTTATAAAGTTATTTCAGATTGGCTCAGTCACTCTGGAAGTTCACTTTGGAATGAGTATTTTTCTGCAAATGCAGTGCAATTATGGTAAAAGTGAATTTATTAATTCTATATGTGCACATAATTACGATGTGCTTGGTTACTCAGTATTCCAGCCATTCCTCTTATGCTTGGCCAACCAATGCCATGAGATTTTACCAAATATTTGGGTACCACCACCACCCAAAAGAGAAAGAGGTGGAGGGAGGGAGGGAGGGAAGAAGGGAGGCTCAGTAAAGTTGGAACCATTGTGCACAGGGTAAAATTCCCCAGCCACAAATTTTAGCAGACAAGCAGATGCTAAAGATTATAAATAAACTCAGATAGATAGAGACTGATTTTGCAGGTCACAATCATTCACAATCTATCATTATGAAGTTAGTAATGATAAGTCTGGCTTTGGAAAATATGCATGGTTGGAGTTAAGATAAATTAATTTTTAAACGCTATGGGAATAAATTGTAACAAGACATTCTTACTTAACCATCACTTAATCTATGGTCTGGGTTCAGATGATAACAGAAAGCAAACCCTTTTTAGCTGTTTGTTAGCTGTGTTTTATGATTATATTCTAAAGTAATGTTTCAACTGTTATTGTTGTGTATCTCATAGTTAGTCAGAGAATAGAAAATCCATAAATAAATAATAGATATCATGGTTTTGTTTCCTAAATAGTATACTTACAGTTTTGCCATGAATAAATTATATATAATATTATAAAACTGATTAGTACCTAGCTTGATTTGTTGGATTATATTTTTTTTCCAGCAACACCTGCCAATCTGAACATGTGTTTGAATTGCTAATATATATTCTGTATTGGGAATAGAGAAATATGATATGTGGACAATAATATTCTGAACATTTGAAGTACATTTCCATAAATTGGAAATTTAGAGGGTTTTTCCCCAATTCCTGAGAATTTTCTTCAAAGTTTTTCAATAATTTCTCAACTGTCTTTTATCCATGTTTCCTGTTTTCATTATTGTAGAGAGATATCTTATACTCAGGTCAATGATATTCTTTAAAGTATATCTACATCTGAAGCAAATCTAACAATCTCTACAGTTCTTAAAAGGCAAGATGTATGTACTGATGTAGGTATGAAAACAATAATTAGCTGACTGTTCAGTTATTTTGCTTAAGAAATATAGGGAGCATATTTAATCAAATCAGGCATTTACATAATTATGATTTCCCTCCATTATAATTTTTGAATTCTGTTAGCAAATTTGGCTTTTGCTAACATGATGCAAAAGTTGTTAATGAGTCTCATTGTATTAGCAACTTTCAATGACATTAACAAAATTAAATTTGCTAATAGACTATGACAGTTACTAACATAAGATTAGTGCAAAGAGAGACCAAAATCTCAGTAGGCCATCAAAAGGTAATGATCAACATGTAAAGAATGCCTGGTTTGTTTTTTGTTCTTTGTTAAATACAAGGTGAATGTGTGTGCAATGCCATTCCCATTCACAGCTACAAAGGGCTCCCTAGGAAGGTCTCTTTTACACAACATCAACACAAGCACAACACAATGATTAATTTTGGATAGAAAATTATGAGCCAATTAAACTTTCCTCATTGGAAAAGAAGTAATTCGTTCAACACGATTGTTGAATTAAAATTAGATATTCACTATACAAATAAAATAATATTTTATTATATAACTTTTAAAGTATAATTATTAAGCAATTTCATTAGCCAGATATCAAGATAAGTAAAAAGTTTATAATGAGAAGGAAATAACTCAAAAAATCAGAGACGTTTAGTTTTTTAAGTCACAACAAAATTGATTTCCTATATTTTTTGCCACTCTGACAACTTGGAAACTTGAGAGACACAGTACTTTAAAGAAAAACTAAATCATTGATTCTAGTTAAAATATTTTCAGTTCATATGTCATCTAAATCATTAGAATATTATTTACTATCTAGAAAGAACAGCTGATATAATTTTAACAGAAACATAATTGAGACAGAGATATTGAATTCAAATTATCTCTAAACCTACCTTGGACAACCCCCCCAAAATATGATGTCTCCTTATTTCAGTTTAGAAACCTGAAGACCATTAATTCTACCTCCACCGTAGGCAAAAAGCCAATTGTGTGACTTTAGGTTAGTAGTTCCCCCTTAATCCTTTGGAAAAGGCAAAGATAAACTGTTTCCAAAACTTGAAGTCAGGAGTCAAAACTGACTTTAAAGCACAAATCACACTGAACAACAAAATAATTTATAGATAAGAGTGCCTCCTAGTGAATCACCTCCAACTGGATCTGGATACATGTAAGAAAAATAGTGTGGCGTGCCCCCCTGGGAGGGTATGGAGTTATGCTGGGGGGGGCGTGACCCTGGGGAATGTGCTTTTTTTGCCATAGGGAGTAGGATGCGCATCCTACCTGACACTTGTACCGGTACCTCCATCGCATTCCTTGACGTTGTGTCCAGGGCAGCCCATTCTAAAAGAAAATGTCTTGCGAGTTCAACTTAGAAACATAGAAACATAGAAGTCTGACGGCAGAAAAAGACCTCATGGTCCATCTAGTCTGCCCTTATACTATTTTCTGTATTTTATCTTAGGATGGATATATGTTTATCCCAGGCATGTTTAAATTCAGTTACTGTGGATTTATCTACCACGTCTGCTGGAAGTTTGTTCCAAGGATCTACTACTCTTTCAGTAAAATAATATTTTCTCATGTTGCTTTTGATCTTTCCCCCAACTAACTTCAGATTGTGTCCCCTTGTTCTTGTGTTCACTTTCCTATTAAAAACACTTCCCTCCTGAACCTTATTTAACCCTTTAATATATTTAAATGTTTTGATCATGTCCCCCCTTTTCCTTCTGTCCTCCAGACTATACAGATTGAGTTCATTAAGTCTTTCCTGATACGTTTTATGCTTAAGACCTTCCACCATTCTTGTAGCCCGTCTTTGGACCCGTTCAATTTTGTCAATATCTTTTTGTAGGTGAGGTCTCCAGAACTGAACACAGTATTCCAAATGTGGTCTCACCAGCATTCTATATAGCGGGATCATAATCTCCCTCTTCCTGCTTGTTATACCTCTAGCTATGCAGCCAAGCATCCTACTTGCTTTCCCTACCGCCTGACTGCACTGTTCACCCATTTTGAGACTGTCAGAAATCATTACCCCTAAATCCTTTTCTTTTGAAGTATTTGCTACTTGTACTTGTGAGACATTTTCTTTTAGAGCAGACTGCCCTGGACACAATGCCAAGGAATGCAACAGAGGTACCAGTATAAGTGTCAGGTAGGATGCAGGTCTTGTGGCGGGGGGCAATTTGGGAGTGGCAGGTCGGGTGGGCTGCGAAACATGCATCGGTGGAGAGTTGGGGGGATGCAAAATGTTTACTTCTTCCTGGGGGGAGCATAACAGAAAATAATTGAGAAGTACTGCTCTAAAGTATTTCTCATTTAATGACCACAATTGGAACAGGCAATTCAGTCATTAAACAAAACAGTGGCTTAGTGAAAAATCACATGATTATGGCTTCACATGATTTCATTTCAGCAGGGATTACAAAGAGAGTAAGCAGATATACAACAGAGAATATACATAGAAAAGAATGTGCTAGTACTGGCTGTTTGTGTTGCACAGTTCTGAGCCCAGAGCTATTTAGGAGACAAAGAAAAGTGGAAGGTGTGAAACTAATCAAAGTCTTGTCAGTTACAGGCAATATCTGCTAGCAGGTTAATTAAGGTCATTGAGTTGAGCTTGTTATGGTGTAGTTAGCACTTTTTAAGGATGCACTGCGGTGTGGAGAATAGCACTCCAGGAAGAAACAGCTTGCTTAGGTAATCTCTTTGCTCTATGAAGGAAAACAACAACAACAAAAGCACCCGGAACAAGATAATGTGTATTAACTATCATAGTGAACCGCAACTGTCTAAATGCAGGCACTAGTGGCAAAGTAACTTATCACTCTTGTAACTGCAAGTGGTCACTGTCTGAGGCAGTTACTAAATGAGCACTATGTGTACAACTTTTCATTTGCGAGTCATGTATAGCAGTGTTTCCCAACCTTGCAACTTGAAGATATCTGGACTTCAACTCCCAGAATTCCTCAGCCAGCAAATGCTGGCTGAGGAATTCTGGGAGTTGAAGTCCAGATATCTTCAAGTTGCCAAAGTTGGGAAACACTGATGTATATATCCATCCCAAGGTAAAATACAGGAAATAGTATAAGGGCAGACTAGATCAGTGATTTTCAACCTTTTTTGAGCCGCGGCACATTTTTTACATTTACAAAACCATGGGGCACATTGAGTGGGGAGGTGGGGGGCTAAAAAAAGTTTGGACAAAAAAAATTCTCTCTCTCTTTTCTTCCCTTTCGCTCTATTTCTCTCTCCCTCCCTCTTTCTCTCCCTCTTTATTCTCTCTCTCTCCATCCCTCTTTCTTTCTCTCTTCCTTCCTTCCTCTTTTTTGCTCTTTCTCTCTCCCTCCCTACCTCCCCTGTCTTTCTCTCTCCCACCTTCCCTCCCTTTTTCTCTCTCTCTCTTTCTTTCTTTTTCTTTCTTTCTTTCTCTCTCTCTCTTGCTCTCTCTCTTGCTTTCTCTCTCTCTCTTATTCTCCTCTCTCTCTCTTTCTTTCTTTCTCTCTCTCTCGTTCTCTTTCTTTTTCTCTCCCTTGCTTTCTTTCTCTTTCTCTCTCTTGCTTTCTTTCTCTCTCTCTTGTTTTCTTTCTCTCTTGCTTTCTTTCTTTCTCTCTCTCTTGCTCTTTCTTTCTCTCTTTTCCTCTCTTTCTCTTGCTTTCTCTCCCCCTCTCTTGTTTTTTTCCTCTCTCTGAGCTTCGCGGCACACCTGACCATGTCTCACGGCACACTAGTGTGCCGCGGCACACTGGTTGAAAAACACTGGACTAGATGGACCCTGAGGTCTTTTTCTGCTGTCAATTTTCTATGTTTCTATTTATTTTACCCAGTATATAAGATACATTTGACCAAATGACTCTTCTCTCCTTTGAAGGATAATCACAAATTAAATGCCTCATATCAGTTTAATTTTTAACTATCTGAATGATTACATTCATGGCCATTTGGCTTCGCTTGCATTTGATGAACTAGCCTTTGCTCCTATAACTGTCAATCCTTTTCAACCTGGCACCAATCCAAATAGATTTGGACTACAACTTCCACTAATGCCAGGCAGCAGGTACATAGGAATTCTGGGAACTGTAGTTCCAACTCATCTGAAGGGCAATAGGTTAAGCTATATAATATTTCTTATTATTTTCAAGGAATCAAGAGACACCGTTTCTTTTCAGATAACAGACCTATTAATGGTACCATTTGGGAAGTTCTTATGTACATAAACCTCGACCAATAATTAGCCCCATAAATATTCTCATAAAGAAAAACAGGACCCCTCCCCCCCAACCAAACAAACGGAAGAGCAATCAACAACATCCTTTATTATAAAAGAACTGGCTACTCTGCTCTTGACCTATTAAAACTTTGTTTGCTATTATGCTGGCGGGCAAGCTAGTCATGCAGAACACTGTGGAGGAAATGAGCCAGTGTGTTCCCCTGGTGATATAAATGCTTTATCAAGCTGATCCCTGCCTTGTTATGTAAACTATACCAGGTACTGTTCATTTTAAACACAGAGATAAACAGATCTAATATGCTTCAGGGCATCATGCTTTATGCATGAACTGCTTTTTATTTTTATATTAAAGATTTTCTTGACAGAACCCTTTGCAATGGAGTAAAGCAATATTCTAACATCTTAACTACAACCACAGCAGCACCTGTAAGTTCAAAGCAGTGAGAAAGATAGTCCCAATTCAATTAGACCAATGCAAACCTTTTTAATTAATTCTTAATAAACAATTAATTTTAGTGAATGTGTCTTGTAATAAGAATGTCTCTCTCAAAAGATAAATGAAAAAAAATCCTCAGAGACAAGTGTTATAAAAGTATAGCTCACGCTACCTGTTTAAAATATTTAGCTATTTTTTTTGCCTACCTTTTATTTTTAATTTCAATTTCTGTTTTGATTGATTTGAGATGTAATATTTTTAACCTTTTCATGCATTCCGTAATCCAGTTTTTATTAACTAAGAGAGAGGTAAAATTAACAGTAACTCCATACAATATTCCTGTTGAAAAAATGGGGGGGATTCTTTGTGCCACTTATATGAATTTGATTAAGTCAACTTAGAGATCCAGTTTGGTTTTAATCAGTGATGGCGAACCTTTTTTTCCTTTGGTGCCAAAAGAGCATGCATGCAAGCTATTGCACATGTGTGAGTGCCCACACCCATAATTTAATGCTTGGCGAGGGCGAAAACAGCTTCCCCACCTCCTGGAGGCCCTCTGGAGGCCGGAAACAGCCTCTTTCCCAACTTCTGGTGAGTCAAGTAGGATCGTATTTCACCCGCCCCAGGCTCCAAGGGCTTCCCTGGAGCTGGGGGAGGGTAAAAACGCCCCCCCGGAAGCTCTCTGGAAGCCAAAAACACCCTCCCAGAGCCTCTGGCTGGCACACACATGCATGTTGGAGCTGAAGTAGGGCAACTGAGCTGAGCTAGGGCTACAGTTCGTGTGCCAGCAGATATGGCTCCGCGTGCCACCTGTGGCACCCGTGCCATAGATTCGCCATCACTGGTTTTAATGATTAAGGCACCAGCCTAGAAACTGGAAGACTTAGAATTATAGTCCTGCCTTAGAATCAAAACAGCTGGGTCACCATGGGCTAGTCACTCTCTCAGCCTCAGTAAGAAGGCAATGGCAAACAACTTCTGAAAAACCTTGCCAAGAAAACTGCAGGGACTGGTCCAGTGTTGACTTCAAGGCTCATACACAAACACACACACAGCCAATAAAATTGACAGAAGATTCAAGGCAAATATGTCGTCGTCCCCCAAAAATAGTAATTTTGTCAACAAAGGATTTAGGCATGGTCCAAAACAGATTGCTAGACTACATGAACATTGGGGCTATCAACTTTTTAAAGATAATTGAAACTCATCTTTGTGATGTTCTTCCTAACAATGGAATCTGTAACTAATATCAATTAAAATTCCATGACTAGCGTATTTGTGTGTGTGTGTGCACATGTACATATATTCATATTAAATATAAACTAAATCAGGTGAAAAAGTAACCCCCACATTTATCAGTGTCATACATAGAGAGTACAAAATTGTGGCATTCATGTGATGACACAATGATATATGTGTTACAATTTGGGCACCATCACTTTGCTGTAGATGCTATTCAAACAAAATAATAAAACCTGTTTAGGGTTCTCCTAAAAAACAATAGAGGATATTTTATGAATCACCTTGTGAACCGAGTTCCAAAGACTCTCATTGAAGAGCCTGATTTGATTGCAAAGCTTAAATGAGAGAATATGGGAATTCTGAAAAGCTTAATTTTATACTATACGTCTTCAGTAGTGATGGGCGAACCCAATGGTGTTCGGGTTCGGCAAGTTCGGATGAACTTTACACAAAATTCGGCCGAACCCGAACCGAACCCGAACGGGGAATCCCTCCCATGAAGAGATTCCGGGGGCAGAGCTTTGACAGGTTGTTAAGGATGCCAAGGTGATCACTTCCTGGATTCCATAGAATGGGAGGGATTCCCCAGCTCCTTCAAAGGGAGGTCTTCATGTAAAAATAAACATTGTTATTTTTATGAAAAAGGACACCGCAGCGGTGCTGCAAGCAAAGGGCGGTCCTTTCATGTAAAAATAAACATGAATCCAGGAAGTGATCACCTTGGCATCCTTAGCAACCTGCCGGTGACGTCAAAGCTCTGAACGCCGAACACGACCCCGAACTTTGCCTGAAGTTTGAAAAAAAATTGTGTTTGTGTTCGGCATACCGAACACAGCAAAATTCGGTACGGACCCGAATTGTGTGGGTTCGGTTCGCCCATCACTAGTCTTCAGGATAAACTGTATATCTTGCTTTCGAATCAAATCTCTGTTACAGCATTGGAAGTCCAAAACATAAACACAACAATCAAATAAAACATCATCGAAGATCCAGATAAAGCTCAGGGCCTCAATAACTTGTCACTAACCCGATTCCTGAAGAGTCATTTGGTGGACTGGACAAGCCACAGCACAAAATTTGGCCACACTAAGTGTAACAGCTGTATCTGTATCTGCAAATAAAAGGAAGTATAAAATATATCAGATCTATATGTTCTATTAGTTTAAAAAGTGTGATGTAGCTGGCATGAAAACCATGATAAAATAAACACAACAGAAGAGTCGTGGTGTCAACCCCCCATGAGTTCTTTGAAAACTATGATAAGCTAAACTCCCAAGACTTGTGTTCCAACGTTTTACAATTATTTTTTGCCTTACCCTTCATTTCTAAGTTCATATGGAAGCTGGAATGGACCATGCCAATATGTGTTATCACCTTTTCTTAGAGCAGAAGAGAGAATAGGTGATTTTTGTTTACTATTGTTTACGTGAGACTTGTGGAACATCCTTTTAAATAACCAGAGAAAGAAGGCAGATTAACAGAATAACAGAGTTGGAAAGGACCTTGGAGGTCTTCTAGTCCAACCTCCTGCTCAATCCAGACAAGTGGTTGTCCAGTCTCTTCTTAAAAGCCTCCAATGATGGAGCTTCTGAAGGCAAGCCGTTCTACTGGTTAATTCTTCTCACTGCTCGGAAATTTCTCCTTAGCTTGGGTTGTTTCTCTCCTTGATTAGTTTCCATCCGTTGTTTCTTGTCTTGCCTTCTGGTGCTTTGGAAAATAGGTTGACCCCCTCTTCTTTCTGGCAAGCCCTTGATATGGGAACACTGCTATCAGGCATCCCCATTCCTTCTTTTTACTGGACAAGACATACTCAAATCCTGCAACCAGTGTTCATATTATTTAGCCTCCTGCCCCCTAATTATCTTTACTGCTCTCTTTCAGGAGTCCCTACATCTTTTTAATAATATGGTCAGGAAACCTGGATGTAGTATTCTAAGTGTGGTCTTACTAAGGCTTTAGAAAGTGGTATTAATGCTTCATGTGATCTTGATTCTATCCCTCTGCTAATGCAACCTAGTATCTTCTTTTGGCTGAAGCACCACATCACTGTCTCAAATTTAAGTGGTTGTCCACTAGGACTCCAAGTTCTCTCTCACAGCTATTGCTATTAAGCCAGGTTTCACCTAATCTATATCTGTACATTTGTTTTTTTCTGACCTAAGTGTAAAATTTTATTTTTCTAGACACTGAATTTCATTTTTTAGATAGGGCTCAGTGTTCGAGTATTTCGAGATCCATCTGGATCTTGGGCCTAAGAGGCAAAGACTTAGACAAGAGAGGAAGATAACCATGCACAGGTGAAGCCAAAATTTGTAACTGCTCTTTACAGCACTGTATGGTAAGTGAACTAAAGTAACTACAACTCCTTTGTGGTATTTATTTAAAACAACAATGGAATCTCTGTTACCACAGTTTATGCTGTGCCACCAAAAGACTATAATGAAATATGACCATTGTAAGGTGTCTCCTATTAATAAAGGCATGCCAAAATATAATACGTATACAGTGGTCCCTCGATTTTCGTGGATTCGAACTTCGCGAAACGGCTATACCACGGTTTTTCAAAAATATTAATTAATAAATACTTTGCTGGTTTTTTCCCTATACCACAGTTTTTCCCACCCGATGACGTCATACGTCATCGCCAAACTTTCGTCCACCTTTAATAAATATTTTTTTTAATAAACTTTAATAAATAAACATGGTGAGTAATAATCTAAATGGTTGCTAAGGGAATGAGAAATTGCAGTTTAGGGGTTTAAAGTGTTAAGGGAAGGCTTGTGATACTGTTCATAGCCAAAAATAGTGTATTTACTTCTGCATCTCTACTTCGCGGAAATTCGACTTTCGCGGGTAGTCTCGGAACGCATCCCCCGCGAAAATCAAGGGAACACCGTATTTCACTGCATAATATTTTTTAAAAGAGAGAGTTTACACATGTTCTTTGCAATATTGCTGAGTGCTAGTATTTCAATATCTCCTAAATCTAATGCACTGTATACAGGTGTTACTAGTTTGAACCTAAAAGTAGCCTAGTAGTAGTAAAATGTGTAGCTTCAAGTAGAACAAAACCGATTGGCTACCTCCTTTAGTGGCAAAGAAAAAACAACAACACCCACCACATAGGAAGTTTGTATGTAAAAAAAAGAAGAATCTCTCCCCTCCATCAGCCACCTACAAGTGCAGTAGAAATCATATAAACTGTAGACATCATATCACATCTGTATTGTTTTGTCTGAGAACTTATGTCAGGAAGGTGATCTGTATATAACATTCTAAAAAAGATAGATCTTGATTATAACCCTGAATTATAACTTCTTAATTTGGCAAGTGAAAATCTATTATTGTAGGACTCTAGGGCAAGAATGTGTTAAGAAAATTATTCTTCCTGTCTGCTCATTTAAAGTAATCCCTTTGGGTGATTAAATGAAATATTACTTGTTTAATAACCATCAGAACATTATTTTTAAGCAGAAATATTTTGCATATTTTCTCTTCCCGACTTTAACTCACTCATGTTGTGGGAAAGGCACAGACATCGCACAAAGGAAGTAGAGTTTAGCACCTGAATACTGTTTGTCCTGTCATCATGGCATCTATAATTTAGCGTAAAGCAGTGAGGTAGACAGAGCATATCATCTGAAATCACCCTGAACAGTGATATAAACCACACTCCCAATAACACTTGTCAGAAAGGTGACTGCATTCAAAACTACTATCCAAGAGTTTCAAGATAAATGCTGATAATGCAACCATCTTACAAGACTACTGTTGCTGCAAGAAATAAAAATAAAATGGGAAAAACCCCTCAGACTAAAGTATGAAGTTCCTTTGAAGGGAGCAATTTAATTTTTATTGGGGCATAGTAAATTCTCTATAAATTAATAGAAGTAAAGTTTTTTTTATAACTGGATAAGATTATTTTATGTTGCTACAGTCCCCCCCAATTCTAAATTAATCCAATTTCCTACATTTTATCTTTCTTTTCCTCTGATATTCTGGACTGTATGTATGAAATTCCCAAACTATATAATTAACTGCAGATTTTATAGATGCAGACTTTTTGCACAATCTATATGCTATTATTCCTCAGCCAGTATTTCTATTTTCATATACTTCACAATTGGTTTCCTGGAAAGTTAATATCAGTGTACTTCCTGCCACATAAACTATGAACCCACAGGGAAACAACAAACAAAATCTTGAATTACAGCCATTATGATTTACTTGGTCATGTGCAGTTTGTTCAGTCTGCTCATTTAACATACATGGCAAAATTTTAATATAAACAAAACAACAAGAAGATATGCCAGTTATATAAAATACATGTTATTCTACATTTTACTTTAGAGGAAACTCCATGGGCTGCTCCCGGTTCGGACCGGTTCTTAGAACTGGTAGCAGGGGGAGGCTCTGTTCACCTGCCTGGGCCACTTCAACACATGCGCAGAAGTATTGCACACATGCGCAAGTGTGCGCACGAACCGGTGGCAAAATAATTTGCAACCCACCACTGAGAAAATTATATTTTTTCTTTAAGATGTGGGTAAGGAAGATATTTGTTTTATTTTTGTTCTTCATAAAGGAAGTCTACAGTCTACGGAGAGGGGCGGCATACAAATCTAATAAATAAGTAAGTAAGTAAGTAAGTAAGTAAGTAAGTAAGTAAATAAATAAATAAATAAATAAAATTTTCTCACTAAACTTTTCATCCCAAAACTGAATTCTATGAATGGTATTAATAGTAAATAGTATAATTTACAAATAAACGCAGATTTCTTTTCAACAGCAACCAGCATGCTTATTTGTAAGGAGATAACATGTCCATTAATCTCCTCAAAAGGAAAAAAATATAATAAATTATTATTTCCCTTAATTTCTCAGGCTGTAGTCTTACTCATACCTGTTTAGGAATATATTCAATTAAATTCACTTAGGTTTACTTCTGAATAGGACATTAACATTAATGACAAAATACAATTTCATGTAATAAAATATTACTGCTGTCCAAATGAAATTATAATAGATCGATGTCAAACAATTAGACCAAGTGCCTCAAAGCAGATCCACTGATAAACCTCCAATTTAAAGCAGGGAACTCTTTCTTAATTGTTTATTAAAACTATATTTTTCCCCACAAGTGATCATTCTTGCCAATACATCACAATGAAGGAAATTGATCTAGATTCCAGGGCAGACACACTGCTACATGGCAATTTCAATCTCAAAAACAACTAAAGGAAGAGAGTGGAGAAAGGCATGAATTACATGGAATTACATAACATAATAAGAAATAGGTAGAGAAATTATAAAATATGTTAAGCCCCCTAATATTATATTGCAGGCAGTTAGAAGACAATAGTATTATCTTTGTAGCTGTGGATACACCAAACAATAGACCACGTGAAGTATCATTTGCTTCACAAGATCCAAATCCAAGTGCATAAACAAAAAAAGAAAAACTGCCATACTTAATCTCAAAGGACTGCGAACACCCTGTAATTTTTATGTGAAAGAAATAGAAAGGAAAAACCTTGCTTTACATGGAGAGTAATCACATTAGCTGTGTTTAATTAGTTTAATTCAAGTTTAATAAAATGTATACTTACGTTCAAATTAAATTACATAAAAATTAACTTTAAATAAATAATTCTGTCCTTGCTCAGACGATGTTCATCTTGGATTTGGCCACATTTTAGGACCTTGGCATGCCACTCACAGAGCAAGTAGACCTAACCATGAAAAAGGCAATGCAGCCATAGATTATATTTAATCAAATTAATTTCAAATGTTCTCGGTTTTGGTATATGCACATCCTGTGTAGATTGCACATGAAATGAGATTGGTTTTCTCTCCCTCCCACCTCAATATCTAAACCCTGCCAGAGATCAGAAGTGCACAATCTTTTTAGACCAACTGCCACAATAGGCTATAGAGCTCTATACTCAGTGCAAAACAAATTTTGGAAAAATTAGACGCAAGACCTTGGCAGCTGCAAATTGTACATCTGTCACAGATATACATATCTATTGTTTCTAAAATTGCTGGTGTAAAATAAGACATTCTGGAATTCTTTCCAGGGTATAAGGTAGATTTCTTTTCTTCCCCTGTTCTCAAGAAAGAAATATTAAATAAAACAAATTAATCTCATGTGATGGAAAGAAGGCTTGATTCATCAAAATATTGCTAAATTATCAAGAAGTAGCTGCTTTTGCTGAATAAATAAATAAAAGAGAAACAACTCATATATAATCAATGAAGTGATTTATTTATGTATTTAATTTATTTAGTAGATTTGTATGCCGCCTCTCTCCGAAGACTCGGGGCGGCTAACAACAATAAAAAAACCAATGTAACAAATCTAATATTAAAAAGTAATCTTAAAAAACCCCAATTTAAGAGACCAATCATACAAACAAGCATACCATGTATAAATTCTATAAGCCTAGGGGGAAGAGAAAAAAAAATCAATTCCTGGAGAGTTTAATTTTTGTGAACTTCCATGAGTTCTTACCTTGATATGCTCAATATTCACACTATTATCATGAGAAGCAAACACTTTGTTATCAGAGATCGTTCTAAGTTAAAGGAACAATTAACCCAAGTAATATAATGAATGCAAGAGTGGAGGAATCACTACATTGAATATATATATATATAAATATGTGTTTTGATTTGAGTGTTTAACACACAGACACACTGTATAGCAATAATCTTTAAAAAAAAACCTGCTTTGCTTTTAAAAATTGAATAGTGAGAAAATCATAAAAAATGCATCGGGAATTAAAATTCCCCATGTGACATTCTTCCTTTTGCATTATTAGCTGAAGCCCATAATTAATGGCTAATCAGCTATTAATATTTAATATTTTTAAATTTTAATTTATCTTGTCAATACATAATTTGAATACATGAAATGAATAAAAATGAACGGAACATTAGGAGAGGGATGGTAGGCATTTCGGTGCACTTATGCACGTCCCTTACAGACCTCTTAGGAATGGAGTGAGGTCAACAGTAGATAGTCTAAGGTTACAATTTTGTGGGTTTGGGGATGAAACCACATAGTCAGGTAGGGTGTTCCAGGAATTGACTACTCAGTTGCTAAAGTTGTGTTTTCTGCAATTGAGTTTGGAGCAGTTCGTTTTAAGTTTGTATCTACTGTGTGCTTGTGTATTGTCGTAGCTGAAGTAGTCATTGATAGGTAGGACATTGTAGCGGATAATTTTAAGAACTAAGCTTAGGTCATATCGAAGGTGGCTTAGCTCTAAGTTGTCTAAGCCCAAAATTTCAAGTCTGGTGGCATAAGATATTCTATTTCCAGCAGTGGAGTGGAGGACTCTTCTCATGAAATATCTCTGGACATATTCAATTGTATTAATGTCTGATATGCAGTGCTTTGGCACTTAAATCATTACATCATTTGTAGTCCATAAATTGAGTTTAAACTGTTGCAGATGATGAGATTCAGTCAGTTGTTGAGTCTAATGTTGTTAGTTAATCTAGTCTCAGATTGATAACAGTGTTGTACAGGGTTGCATGGATGGGTTCAGTTGCACGTTCATTTAGGGTCCAATTAATAAAAGGTAGATTGAGGTGACCAAAAAAGATAAGAGGATATGGGCAGGAGGCTTTCCACATTAGTAGTGAAATTAACTTGTTCACATGTGCAATGTCATAACCAGGGGCTCTGTAACATAGTAGGCAGCAAAGTGTGGTATTTAAGGACAATTTGCAAACAATGTTTTCAGGAAGAACACGTTGATGTGTAACTTGTATATTTTTTAGGTTTAGCGACTTTTTATAGAAAATAGCTACTCCACCACCTCTGTTTATTGCGTGGTTAGACATGATAATCTCTGACTGTGATAATGAAGCTGGAGGGGGATGTGTTTAGCCATGTTTCACAGACAAATATAACGTCGAATGTAAGTATTTAATAAGAGGAGGAGTTCAGGCATTCTGTTTATGATGCTTCTTATGTTAATTAGTTTGCATTTAAAGTTAGTAGTAAGGAAGTACCTAGTTTTGGATGATGGAGGGTTGGATGGTGGGGGATGGATTGTGGGTATTGCATGTTTCCTACTACTAGTTGCTATGTTGGGGGAGAATTCATGACCCAAGATTTTCCTGATGTGGGCAGTAGGCCATTGTTGGACTGTAATGTTGAACTATCTATCCCAATGATTTTATTATTTTCTTATTCAAATTCCACTTCTCATACTCAGGGCCATCCCAGGGAAACCTCAACCATGCAAAGTATTTCTCAAGACATGTTGTTTGAGAATTTGCTGCACTTAAAGGGGATCTGAATACTACTATGGAAAAGGGAATACAATTCTTCATCTACAAAGTTTTAGATCCCAGCGTATACTTCCGGTCATGAAATTTAATGCACTGGAATTTCTATAGTTACTTGTGCTGAAACTTCTATTATCCAAGTTTTAAAACCTTCATTCGCAGATGTTGTCTTTCTTGAGAAAGTAGTATATTCAATCTGTGGAAGAGAATATTTTGAGTGGAGTATCCAGACAATAGCTAATGATTATTTGAATACCGTAGTTGACACAAAAGTACCCATACGGACATTTTTTTTTAAAAAAGGACACTACAAAAAGGATAGAATAATAAAAAAGAATTTAAATATGCCACTAGGGCAAGGGTTTTCTAGGTTTATCCAAGCTTTATATAGGAGAAATAACCGAGCAATTATTATGTTAAATTAGATATTAGGAGATCTAAAAGGGCATCTGTGTTCATAGTTTGTTTAATAGAATAATAGCTATGCACAAATTTAAGGGCAGCAGTGCACTCCCCAATTTCTGTTTCAAGCACCTTATTGGTGCAGCAAAGGCCAATTTTTAGATTACACCCATTTCTGATTAGCATTATAACATGAAAACTGTGAGAGGCACATCTTATCCTCTTGTACATCTGCAAAGCAGAATTGTGTTTGGAAAAGCAAGAATGTGTTGCAGTGGAGACAAGGTTCATATGGATGAAATATTTCATGTAGACATTTCATAGTTTCATGTGAGTATTTCATGCAATAGTTAAAGCAGAGATGGTAACAGTCTCTCCTGGAACAGACTTCCTTGTTCAGCTTAGCTGAAAGCTTGAGTTGAGAGAGAAACCATTTCTTCCAGCCACATTATTGATAGTTATTCTGGTGATAATGTAACACGTTCTGGGCTGGCTTGGTTTTGAATGGGCAATTAAAACCCATTATAAACAAACACAGAGACATATAATGTATCAACACAGCTGCCTGCATTTTTGCACCAGCTCTGGGGATGTGAACAGGAAATTATCATGATGAATGCCTAGATTTCAAAATCTGCCATTATGTCAGTGATTTAAGATGGCCTTTGAAATAGCTGAACAGTGGAAATCTCTTCCTCTCTCTCTTGCCTGTATTGTAGACAAAACTAAAAATAGCTGAACATTATGTTAACTAACTATGGAAGTCTTAAAAAAAAAGTTTTTTACAACCCATGATAATGTTGAATTACATATAGTCTGATAAAGAAAAGTCAAAATGGATGGGTGGAGGATAGGAAAGTTGCAAGCTAAACTGAAATGCTCTGATTCACTATTATGTTAAACAAAGGAATAATACAATTTTTAATTATGAAGAATTTTATGAATTGAATAAAATGATTACATGAGACATCACAGTGTTTCCTTTTCTCTTCTCAATGAGTTCACTTTTTCAAAATATGAGAATTACATTTGCAGTCCAGTTTCTTTATACAATTTTACTCTATATATATCATATACAGTATACAGTGATACCTCATCTTACAAAAGCCTCATCATACAAACTTTTTGAGATACAAACCCGGGGTTTAAGATTTTTTTTGCCTCTTCTTACAAACCCACCGCCGCTGCTGGGATGCCCCACCTTCGGACTTCTGTTGCCAGCGAAGCACCCGTTTTTGTGCTGCTGGGATTTCCCTGAGGTTCCCCTCCATGGGAAACCCCACCTCCCGACTTCCGTTGCCAGCGAAGCACTAGTTTTTGCAATGCTGGGATTCCCCTGCTGGGATTCCCCTGCAGCATCGCAAAAACACAGAAGTCCGGAGGTGAGATTTGCCATGGGGAGCCTCAGGGGAATCCCAGCAGCGCAAAAACGGGCACATCGGCTGGCAAAAGGGGTGAATTTTGGGCTTGCACGCATTAATCGCTTTTCCATTGATTCCTATGGGAAACATTGTTTTGTCTTACAAACTTTTCACCTTAAGAACCTCATCCCGCAACCAATTAAGTTTGTAAGACAAGGTATCACTGTATTATATACACAATATACATTAATTATTTTATTTAATTTACAGTATATACTGCCCACCTCACTATTCAAAGTCTATAATTTGTTTTCAAATAAATTGATATTATGATGACATGTGCGAGAACACTGTTGCTGGTAGATGCAAACCAGGTTTTCAGGGAATTTGTCTGCCTCTTTTACTAATTGACATTGCAAATGTTAGCGTATAAGAAATTATTGTTCCTGTCTTTGAAAGAAAGTTGGGCATTTGAAAAAATTAAATCCAATCTACTTGAATTCCAGAAGTACCCTTTATCTATATCTTGAATTTTGTATGGTTTTGTGCCAGTTCAGTACTCATACTCATTCATCAAATCTGTCTTTAAAAGTACCACAATTTCAGCTTTTAAAATTTGAGTTGTTATATAAGTAGCCCACTTAAATTTCTAATAATCTGACAAATTCTATGGGGTACTTCATTTGCTCATAAATTTCTTCTGCGATTGTTCTATCCATACTGTAATACATTTTTCATAGCCATTTAGTTTTTGTTGTATGGATTATAACATATATATATGTTATTCAGCAAAAAACAACATGTGGTTGATATATATATATGTACGTACGTACGTACGTACGTATGTATGTATGTATGTATGTATGTATGTTTTTGTAGATTTTCACAGGTATAGGTATGAAGGATTTGGGTTTCTTCCCATGTAAGTTTCAAAGATTTCTGGCAACGTTTCGATGAGGTCCCACTCGTCATCTTTAGGCTGGTGCTTTTGTCCTTGTGCTAGGGCAAACACAGCACGACCTGAGCTGCCTTCTTTTTAAAAATACTGGTGGGTGGGTGTGGAGTGCTGGCTCAGCAGCTGCAAGCTGTGTTGAAACTTCCTGGTGAGTCAGTGGGATAACAGCTGGGGTCATTGAAGTAATTGATGTATGCTCATAAGTTGATTTTTGTGGATTTGAGGGTGATATCCTGAGTAGTTGGAGCTTGCAGACTACTTAGCTGTTTTGATGAAATACCATGTAAAATCTGCCCAGCCACATATATTGTACAAATTAATAGGAGAGTAAATGTATGTGTTGCAGAACATAAGAACGCATTAAGAAAAGAAGAAAAAACTTCCTCCCTTTTCCAACACTTCAAAACTACAGGACATGAAATTGATTTTGACAGTACTAAATTAATTTCTAAAACTGAACACTACAACAAAAGAATAATCATGGAAGCCATTGAAATAGAAAAACACCCCCACAATATGAACAAACGTGATGATAACTCCTGCCTACCAGACATCTGGAAACCAGCCTTCATTAACATATCCCAGCCATACAAACTGAAACCAGACCCAGAACAGTGAAGAACACTACCACCAATCACCTCCACCAGACCCAAACCCACACCCACCCTACAGACCAAATACAACCACCACCCAGAAGCCAAACTACAGCATTGCCCCCACAAACTCAAGGCCAAACCAAAATTGTTACACCCCAGACACACATGACAAAACAGCTAAGTAGTCTGCAAGCTTCAACTACTCAGGCTATCACCTCCAATCCACAAACATCAACTAATCAGCACACATCAATTACATCAATGATCCCAGGTGTTACCCCACTGATTCACCAGGAAGTTTCAACATAGCTTGCAGCTGCTGAGCCAGGACTCCACAGCTACCCACCAATATTTATAGAGGGAAGGCAGCTCAGGTCTCGCTGTGTTCGCGCTAGCACAAGGACAAAAACACCAGCCTGAAGATGACAAGTGGGATCTTGTCGAAAGTCACCAGAAATCTTTAAAACTTACACGGAAAGAAACCTGAATATGCCAAGACCTTCATATTATATCTCAGTAACTTATTCTCTTCCTCCTGCATTCTCTTCTACCAATTATGTGTAACATTTCCTCACCATTAAGCTCCAATGTTCCTGACATTAAGGACAGGAAGAGAAAAACCTTGTTACAGATTTTTTTATTTTGCTTACATGAATAATAAAGCCATGTTCCTTATCATTAAATCGAAGGCATTTTTTTAAATGTTCTGGAACAAAATCCCACCCCTTCATACTACATATAGGCAGTCTTTGACTTACAACCGCAATTGAGACTGGAATCTGAACTGTTGAACAAAACTGTCATTAAGTGAGATACTCATGTGACTGTTTTGCTCAACTACTACAATCCGGGGTCTCCCAATTGCAATTTTTAAGCTATCATGTGGGGAGACCAGTGTCCACAGGTGCATGGAAACCCGCCAGGGGCCGGGAGGCCTGGGCCATCTCTCTGTCCCACCAGGATCGGGTCTTCTTACTTTTGCCTTTTTATACAGCTGCTGAAAAGAGTGTTTCTAGCCTTCACAACAATCACCTTCACTAGCTTTCTGGCCAGAAAAAAGTCTGTCTACCCTACAGAACGATTGCTCGCCTAGCGAACCTTCTAGCTAGTAAATCAAGATACGGTGGTTCAAGTAGGGAGCCCAGCCGGCGCGGGTTGCTGCTACCACTGCTACCAGTACGATGTGTGTGCAGCTTTGCTTCTCCTGCGTGCATGCACACATGTCCCAGCAAGATTTTGCTTGTACACATGTGCAGGAAGCAAAACCTTGCAAGGGACGTGTGTGTGTGCGAGATTTTGGCAATTCTTTTGCTTCCGTGCATGCACAGAAGCAAAAAATCACCAAAATCTCTCTCATGTACGTGTCCCCTCACAAGATTTTGCTTCCTACCCTCCCATATAAGCCCTAATTAAGACACTGGCCACTCCAAGGTGCACTGGTAAAAATTAAGCTAGGGTGGGGATGTGGGGGTGGAGCTGCCCTACTATTACCTTTGGAGAGTTGCAGCCAGGCCTTGCACATCTCGGCGAATTTCTTCTACAGCTGGTAAGGCTTTCCTGTAGGCCTCTGTAGCTGATAACAGAGCTCTGGATCGATTTGGTGCTCTATTATCGGCTGCAGAGACCTTTCCTGACTGTCCCTCTCGCTGACAACAGAGCTCCAGATCGATCTGGAGCTTTGTTATCAGCTGCAGAGACCTTCAGGAAAGCCTTGTGGGGCTTGCTGGACAAAGAAGTTCCTGAAGGCCTCTGACAGCGAAAAGGAAGCCGAGGAGATAATAATAATAATTTATTAGATTTGTATGTCGCCCCTCTCTAAAGACTCGGGGCGGCTCACAAAGACTCGGGGTGGCTCACAATGAGTTAGTGGACAACATCCTTTCAAAAAATAAGACCCGTTACCTTTTTTGGTAGCAAAAATATATATAAGACAAGGTCTTATTTTCAGGAAAACATGGTATATACGGTCACAATAAGAAAGGCTGGTGTCAAAATAAATACACACATGAGCTGGATGATTCTGTTTGTCTTTGTAATATAGCATGTGACAGTTAACTGGTTATGGTTCATGTAAAAAATAGTTGTGTTTTTTATTTGACCCCTTTATTTTATTTTTAAAATGCAGAAATAGAAAACAAATTATAGTATACACGTGTACAGTATTTGACTAGTCATTGTAATTTAGTTTGAACAGAATCACTAATTGGATTTAAAGTTTAGAAGCTGATAACCATAGATTTGTAGTATTACAAGTATTGAACAATTGGACAGCTAGCAACTCATGAAATTAAAATTTTATAACCAAAAGTCGAAGACTGTGTTGCATGGTCTAAATATTTCATAACTGACATTTTCAAAGTGTACAATATAAAGCCAGATTTTGATTTTCCAATGCAATATTCTGTATATGTGCAGCTCTCCTTCTCCTTTTTTATATGTGAATGTAGGTGCAATTCAGATACTGTATTTGTTATTATGAAATAAAAATACTTCATAGTCAAATACTTAACAACTCTTTTTTAAAATTGTCTGGCATGAAAAACATTCATTTTTAAAATGCTCTACGCATGCAACTAACCTAGAAGAACAATCACACTCAAACTACTCTCTACTGCTAGGAGATCAAAACCAAAAACAAAAGTCCTGGGTGAACTATCATGGGTATTCTGAACTCTTGCAGGAAGTTCAAATGAGCCTAACAGACAAATAGCATTGGAAGATAATTATGGGATCCATGAAAACTCCTAAGCTTAATTGTTCAAATATATTAGTGAGGAAATGATGACTGATCTTTTCTCTACACACTGTTTCTCTATGACTAAGCTCATAGATTATGAATAGGACTAGCAACTGATTAATAATATGAATTTTTCTTGATTAATTGATTAATTCATCAATTGAATGTGTGTATGAGCATAAATAAGTGGATCTAATGTCATGCTGTCAGACTTCTATTAGTGTGAAGGGACTTTCGTTCTTTTCTATGCCTGTGGATTTTCCACTCATATCCTCAAATTTTTTACGGAAGACTGAGGAAACCTTTGGCAACAAATTTGGAATTTGTGGAGAGTTGCAGAATTAAGGCAAATCATTTAGTCGGTAAGGAAAAAGGCTTCTAAAGCCTTTTTACAATGACACTGAAGTTCGCCAGCAATGTACTTTTATTTCTGTATTTAGAGAAACTAAAAATTTATTAGATCTAACTTTACAAAAAAACAGTACTAGACAACACTTTAGAAACGGCTGTGAGAAAGAAATATTAAAAATCTATTATGTGTGTATGTGATTTTATATGTAGTAAATATAGTGTGTATAGTGTATAGCACTGTTATACATTCCAATTCAAAGCTATGAAATTCAGTGAAACTTACTCCCAGCTGATAGAAGATTGCAGCTTTAAAGCATTTAAAACCTGGCTCTAAAAAAAACAGGAAGCAAAAATAAAAATATTTTAATTCAACAAATTAATTGATTAACTTAAATCTACCAACGTAACCAGTTATTGTTTTAAACCCTATATTCCTAATCACTAGAAATATTTCTTTGTTTCAAACAAAGCTATGCTGATTTGCATCCATGCAGGAGGGGCAGTGGGCAGAAAATCAGCAGTAGCATATTGACTTTGTCCTCATTTGATTAAATTGAACATTAAAGTTCTAAAGAAATACTAACATAATGGAAAATCTTGGCTTACATAATGGCTTGCACAGAAACCAATAACAATGTAAGCAGGGGTGGGCTGCTGCTTGGATGGGGGGGAGCGCAGAGGTGTAGCGAAAATGGAGCTCCACCCCAGAGCACCCAATTTGTACTGAAAGATATTGAAAGAAAATGAAGGGCGTCCTGCATAAGCCACGCCCACAGTGTGGTAGTAAAAATTTTGGTAGCCCTTCACTGAATGTAAGGATATCAGTAGCTCAAAACCAAGAGCAGAAACTTTGATACACTGAAAAAAATAATATATTTGAAAACAATAATTTGCAATGTATTGCTATCCTGGTAACATCCACCTCACTCTGGAACATCTTTCCCCCCTATCCCCTTCATGGGAATCATCTCCATCCTTTAGATGGGGCTCTAAAATTGTGGTTCTCTGGGACCTATGGTGCTTTGACTTGAATTAGGAAGACAGTAGGAATGTAATTTTAACTGTTGCTTCAATTGATTACAATTATTATACAACTACATTTATAGTTGTAAGTCATCCAGAATCTTGAAACAAGTTCAAATAACAAAATATGGTTATATTTTAAAGAGATGAACTAATTCTTATAATTCAACACTGCTGTTTTAACAGTGAAAGCCACCCCTCCAAAGACATTAAACTCAGTGTAATATCCTCAAAGGTTTAGCAAGGTTATAAGTATTAACCTGGCTCAGGGCCAGACTATTTACAGGACCGTCTCTTGCCACATACCTCCCAGAGACCTACAGTATAAGAGCACACAGAGTTGGCCTCCTCCAGGTCCTGTCAACTAAGCAATGCAGGTTGGCAGGGCCGCGGGGGAGGGCCTTCTCTGTTGCCGCCCCGGATCTATGGAATCAACTCCCCCCCAATGTCCATACTGCTCCCACCCTACTGGCCTTTCGTAAGGCCACAAAGACTTGGCTTTGCCAGCAGGCCTTGGAGGCCATGAATTAACAAATGGCCAAATCGTATGAATGATTGGTATGCATGTTGTTGTGATTGCTTAATTTGTGGGGTTTTAATTAGGGTTTTATAGACTTTTAGAATTTAAATTTGACCTTTTTTATTGTTTTGTATTTACATTGTTGTTGTAAGCTGCCCTGAGTCCTTCAAGACTGGGTGGCATAGAACTCGAAATAAGTAAGTAAGTAAGTAAGTAAGTAAGTAAGTAAGTAAGTAAGTAAGTAAGTAAGTAAGTGTTGTGGTTAGCTCTGGCCCAGCCCCTGCCCCAAGCAATGTGGAGGTGGATGTGGGGGAGACATCCACATGCCACAGGCCTCTTTTGTTTCCAGTAGAATCTGTCTCCTCTGACCAAGGAAGCGTGAGTTACCGGAAGAGGGGAGTTTGGCAGACAGCCCAGGAGGAGATCAATCATCTGTATCATCCCTGGATTCTGAACAAGAATTAATGACACATCCACGCATGCGTAGAGTGATGCATAGGAGACAACAACTGAAGAATTATTACAAGAGAAAATGAGGCCACCTGTGGTTGGGTGGGGCTGCTATAATTAGTGCTACAGATAAAAGTGCAGCCTGGTGTGTTAGCCTCATGGCAGTTTATCTGATTCATTGTTTTGTCAAGATCGTGGTTTTTTGCTGTTCAGGATTATGTATGTGGACTCTGTGGACTTTAGAATTGGACTCAATTTTCCAGTTATTGGGTGAGCAATTGGATTGCATTTAACCTGTGCCTTGTGTGTACCAGAAAATCCCTTTGACATTTAAAAAGGGAGCTGTTTCTGTTTTTCTGTTTATAAAAACTTTTGGGTTTTCCTTTTATCGTGTGGTGTGTGTCTTCCTGGACTAATTACTCTGTAATTACGGGCAGTTGAAACACACCAGTAAGTAAGTAAGTAAGTAAGTAAGTAAGTAAGTAAGTAAGTAAGTAAGTAAGTAAGTAAGTAAGTAAGTGTTGTGGTTCAGTCTGGGACCCCTCCGGGAATGGCTGACCTTCTGTCGGTTTCCAGCTCAGAGGGAGAGGCTGAGGAACAGGAGGTGCAGACTGACGAGGAAGAGGAATCCCAGGCTGAAGAAGAAGGACAGCCAGAGTCCCACCAGGGGGAGCTCTCCCCAGCAAGCAGCCTGGATTCCTTAGGGGAAAATGCTCAAGACATCATAGATATGCGACAAAGGAGAGCTAATCAGAGACGGACTCAATTGGCTAAGTATTTCCAGCATTAGAGCTCACAGCTGGGTTTGGGTGTGGTGCTCTTGGGAAAGGATAAAAGGCGGACCCACCCTTCCTGGCTTGTGGAGTTTTATCTTGGAGATTCGTGAGACCTGTCTGTGAACTTTGGTGGCTTACAATCCTGGTTTGTGCCTTGGACTATTGAAACCTTGGGGGGGGGGGGTGCCAGCAAGAAGCTTGTGGTATTGACTGGACATCAGGACCCTGCTGTAACGTATTATAGCCTGTCTGTTGTGAAGACAGGTTTTCCTTTGTGCTTATTTTTTCCAGCTATAAAATACTTTTGGCTTTTACCAGAGTGTCTGGCTGTTTTTTCAGTTGGTGTTGAGGTCTGGGAAAACCCAGACAGAACAGTAAGTAAGTAAGTAAGTAAGTAAGTAAGTAAGTAAGTAAGTAAGTAAGTAAGTAAGTAAGTAAGTAAGTAAGTAAATAATACTTTTACAAAGACATTAAACTCCCTATAACATCATCAGAGTTTTGGCAAGATTAAAGATATTGCACTAAAAGTGTACTTGTGAATGCATGTTTAGCACATCTACTATGTATATAAACTAGCAAGAATCTAACTTTCCCTACTAGGGTTTAATTGTGATTGACAAGCTGACTAACTTTGTCCTCAAGGAGATATTTAGAACCATTATCAAATATATGACAGACTATATTGTTCTCACAAATGGCAACAATATCACATATCATTTTATAGATAATGTTTCAATATCTTTCATTGAATAACAGGTTTTTTTTTAATCAAGCTGCACTGGTAGCACTAAACTACACAAGAGGTTTGGAGGTTGCAGATGGCTGCATTACTCTAAATGTTCAAGCTTGACTGACCCATTTCATCAGCACTGTCAGAGCCTTGCACTGATACATGTTGACAACATTTAATCTTAAAAAATTGAAAGAAATGAATTAATATGCAAATTTCATCAGCTTTGTAATAAAAATGTCCTTGGAAAAAAACAGAGAACATGACCCCCAAGGAATAGTGTGAATTATCCCAGCTCAATTCTTTAAGTTAGTCAGAGGTATGTAAGTCCACAAGGAAATCAGCACAGATTTGACTTGGAAATAATTATGATGAAGAACAAAACACAAGCAGGTTGAATAAATGTAACAACTTGGGAAAAGTCTTAGTCCTGTTTGTTATTCACTTTGAATTAACAGGATTAGGTCTGGGTTTTTTTTTTTTAAAGAAAGGAACATAGCCATGCAATTTCCAACATTTAAGTAACATGAAAACAATTTTGGGGTAGAAAGGTATCATTTTTTTGTGGAAAATAAAAATTATCAAGAAAAAATACCTTTTAAAATTCATTATAACTTTTAGTATTCAAGGTTAGTGGCTGGGCGGCTGCATATTTTGTCCACATAAAAAGCATTTTGGTACTACAATAACTGCAAAATATATCTTGGGGTTGAGAAATCGCCACCAATAATTGTGTCCATATTATTTATTTACATATAAATGGGCGCTCAACAATACAGAAGCATCACTTCCCAGCACACTCTAAACAGTGACAATTTGCCTCTTTTAAATAGTTGAAAACTATAGGCCAGCTATGGTTCAGCATATACGATCGCACTTTTTGTATTTAGTTTGAATAATATTATTTACAACCAGAAGCTAAAATAATTAAGCTAATTTATGAGTAATCTTTCACATAATCTTTCACTTCCACATGTTCAGCTGGTGATTCATGTATGAAACACTGCATTTCCAACTACGTCAGACCTGTGGAATTAATTGGATATGTTTTTTGGTGTACATTAAGATATTTATCCCCTTCCAGTGCTTTCAATTGTTGTGATTGCTACTGGAAGAAAGCCAGTCTATTGAGAAACACTATACATTTGCATTAAACCTTCTCTAATGATTAGTGTTTATTATTTTATTATTATTATTTATTAGATTTGTATGCCGCCCCTCTCCATAGACTCGGGGCGGCTCACAACAGTGATAAAACAATACATGGTAACAAATCTAATAATTAAAATCTAAAATAACAATTTTACATTAAAAAGTCTAAAAAGTCCTCCTTGCCTTTCGTAAGCTGCTTAAAACCCACCTCTGCTGCCAGGCATGGGGGAATTGAGATACACTTTCCCCCTAGGCCTTCACAATTTTATGCATGGTATGTCTGTATGTATGATTGGTTTTTATAAAATGAGTTTTTAACTGTTTTTAGTATTGGATTATTGTCATACACTGTTTTATTACTGTTGTTAGCTGCCCCGAGTCTGCAGAGAGGGGCGGCATACAAATCCAATAAATAAATAAATAAAAAGTCTAAAAAGAAAAAAAAAACCCATAGATAAAATACATACACACAGTATGTGTGTATTGTACTGTATAAGAATTAAAGCAGGCTTGGTAATTAGTAAAATGGGGTCGATCCTTTCCTTTGATTCATGTTTAGAATATATGTCCACCCAAAATAGGGGCTACCCTCAGTGTTTTATTCAAATACTGCAATATAATCAAAGTGATTTTAACAGATTTGTAAGTTTGAATAATTGAGGTATTTTAAGTAGTGCTATTCAAGTTTAAGGAATGTCATCTGGCACATATTTCTAATTGCTCTTGTCAAAGACATTATTTAATGTGCTGTCTACATAAACTCAAAGCATTAGTCATCTGTAGATTAGGTTTGTATGATATGAATTCTCATCACAATAGCACCTTTTTTTCCCTTCTACAATTTCACCCTTTTGAAAAAAGAGAGATAAGACCGGTATAAATTAACTAAGTTCCACAAAACATTTTTTAATGAACAGACTAATCCAGATCAATACACTTTAGAAGTATGCTTTTAAAAAAATCAAAAACAAACTAGCCACTTCACATGAAAATTGAAAATGACAATTGTAATATCTTGGGGAACTCAGCATAATCTTTTAGCGCTTTTCAAATAAGCCTTCTGATTTTATATATCCCTGGAAGACAGACACACTATAATAGGGATGATTAACTAACCATATTAATCTAGTCTATAAGCTTTTGTGGTTGACTACAAAAGGCTTTTAAAGTTTCTCCTTTCTTTCTTAATCTACAATCAGTAGAACCCCACATTTATGATGCCCTTTGCACTTATATGGATAAAATGAATAACCTTTCAGTTTAATTATGCAATATCCATTCAGTTTGGAAATGATATAAAGTTTCAGGTAGAAAAAGAATAAAACCTGTTTAAGAATTCAAAATTAATATGTGTCAAACTCATGCTAAATCTTAATCTTCTAGAAACATTTCACTAAAATAGATGTTCTTTTATCACCTGGCACATTAAAACCCACTGGAAAAAAGAGGAAAAGAAAGAAAAGAAAACATTTGGTTAACATGCTGAAAAAGGGAACAGTTTTCCAAGACACTCCAGGCTATTCTTGCAAGGGCTGAACAGTTGTATAATAATGAAAAATGTGTAATACTTGTGGGGCATTGCTTGTGCACAAATACCTCCGCCCATGCATTCATCATTCTGCAGGTATTGTCAGTGAAAGTTTAATTGCATAAACACTCTGTAACTGTCCTGTCATATTTCTTGTCAGTCTGGATTCCCTCTCCGGGCTCACTATCTCACAAAACTATAATTGAATTGCTACCAAGTCACAAGAGAGCCCCCTCCCCAATAAAATCTTTATGAATAGAATTTGTTTCCTATCAGCAGATTTGACAAATTGTGGCAGAGGAAAGGCCTGTGTGATAATTTCTGAGTTTATTCTAAATCCAGTTATTTGCTGTTGGCTCTTATCTCTTCTTTAGAACTTTAAAGGCATGAGGGGGAAAAAATCCCAGCAGGTTTACTAATGTTTTCCCCCCTGCTTATATTAGAGGAAAGCCGGGAAAAGAAATAGCTGTGAGAATGCTCTTAGTCCTTTGTTGAGGGTGATCATGGCGGGACAGAGGTAGCTTAAATTAATAAAAACAAACGGTGAATTCTGCATTATGTGGAATTTCTCTGTAATTCATATGTAATAAAACATTTCTGTATAAAGACATGATGCTTCAGATATACAT
The DNA here is from genome assembly GCF_031021105.1 of Erythrolamprus reginae. Taxonomy (NCBI): domain Eukaryota; kingdom Metazoa; phylum Chordata; class Lepidosauria; order Squamata; family Dipsadidae; genus Erythrolamprus; species Erythrolamprus reginae. Next base: position 72,970,075 of record NC_091950.1, read on the forward strand.
TGCCTTGTTTTACAAACAAGAGACAATTTCAAGCCATTAAAAAACCCACAGAGGATTATTATTACAATAATAATAATAATAATAATAATAATAATAATAATAATAATAATTATTATTATTATTATTATTATTATTATTATTATTATTATTATTATTATTTAGATTTGTATGCCGCCCCTCTCCAGAGACTCAGGGATCCTAACACTGTACATTAAAGAAACTAATATATTTTGTGACACTCTAGAATATTCCATGGTTGTCCAGAACTGAAGTATTGATCATTATAGCCAGCTCTCATGGATTATTAAATCCATTACCTCAACAGAGCAGTAAACAGCTTTTTTGGAAATCAGAATAGAATTGCCAGTCATTTTGAAAGCTTTAAAATAGATGAGTTACAGTATATTTAATGTAGAATTAAGTGAAAACTTTCCACATTGCAACACATAAGATTTCAGAAAGAGTGGAGATTATACACAGTACGTGGCTACTATTATAAATAGCAGCCCTGAATATCCTTCCATTTTCTCTTAAAAGCAATATTTATAATAAGAAGATATAGGATGTGATATCAGTAGATGATCTGGCTTTCTTGTACATGTCCCAATCTATTGACTATTAGTTAACAAAAGTACAAATAGAACAATACGTTTTATATTCTATAAGGAACCAAATGGGAGGAAAATATTAGTCAAATATTCGGGAGGGGAAGAGAATAGGATATTAACATAGCTCTTGTTTCCAATCTGAGATTCAGTAATTATAATCTAAATCCAACCACAGTTACCACTTTGGTTTTTTTCCCTTTTCTATAGAAAGACTTTCTTTAGTGATTTAGCAGAAGTCAGGCTCTAAATAATTTGGGGGTTGTCCTATCTGTGCATGCCATCTTTGCTTTTTTCTTTGTTGTTATTGTTGTTGACCATGGCATTGGTTTCTGTGGATATGAAATTCCTGAGCAGATGATGAACTCAATAACCAAACAAAATTAAAACGAAGACACAATATAGGCTTCACTACACACATCATCATTAAACTTTAATGGAAACTAAACTATAATAAATTTTAATATTTTCAGAAAAACATATTAGAATAAAAACTGCTGGATCCAAATTGAGGATTATGTTTTTGCCTGATCTGCATTTTTATGTTACCCTTGATGAGCTGGAGCAAATGGGGGGGAAATAATTTCAATAAAAATATGAGATCATTGTATATCTTCCTTTAAAATTCTATTACCAGTGCACAGCTGAAACATGCTATTATTTCTAAGAGGGATGCAACTTCTTCAATACTGACAAAAGTATGCCAGTCAATGGTTTCTTAAATCTCTTCATCAAACTCATATGTGATTGATGGTTGTTTCTTGATTAAATTATATTTTTGTAGGATATTTAATTTAGGACTTAGGTTAAATATAGATTAGTACATTAGGTGATTAAAGAACATTTGTCTTGTAGGACACTTAAGTCATTTGTTTCTGACACTTGAGAACAAGCTAGCAAAAAGCCACATAATGTCTCAATTCTTAAAAACAATTGATACCAAAAATCATATTAATGAAATGTTAATGAAATTGGAATTTTATACTGATCTGTGCAAATTAAGAATTTGTAGCAAAATGGCAAAGTGTGCTACCGGTAGGTAATTTTATTTGTTTATTTTTAAGCCTCAGTTCTGATCTATCCTTCCTTAATCATAGTAACAGAGCTTAGATGTCTTGTAATAAATTCATTTAAAAATTCCTTATTTTGATGGAACAGATCCAACATATTAGAGCAACAGTTTTCCCATCAACTATAATTTATATACGGTATGCTGTGCATCTAAAGTATTCTATTGGTTAGATATCAGTCAGATACAATAGCTGGCATATGTCAACAGATTCACTGTATATAAATAAGCAAGAATGTTTTAAAAGAACTCATACATATTATATTACTGTATATGAAAATATATATTTGTTGAGTTCATATCAAATGAAATGAAAAAGTTCAGTTCTTGAGTTTAATGAGAAAAAATCTACAATTTGAAGGGAGCTAGAGTTACTTTTTCCCTATAGTGGGTAAAGTAACTTTTGTACTTCAACATTGAAATAACTTGGGGGAACATCAGGAGGAAATCTGCATTATTTCGTCTAATTTGTAGCATGTTGTAAAAATAAACAACTCAGATCCCCAGGGCTGTTCCCATCTGGAAATGTTCACAAGCACAAAATTTACATTAAGAAATGGAAGGATGCTGTCTCATACTGATTATAATAACACAGTTACATTTGATTCCATATTCTACCAAACTGCAAAGAATAATGCCCCGTGATTAAGCAAGAATGTTTTAAAAGACCTAATACATATTATATTATCTAGAGTAGTATTTTGATTTTGGGCACTTCCCCACTGCCTACTGTTAAATTATAAACCTTTTGGATAGGAGTCAACCTATTGCTGCTCTGGAGCAATTCCTCCAATTGATTAAGGTACATTGTTGATTACTTGCAATACAAGTCTCAACTGATTTGCCTATAGCAGACTAATATTAGTTATCCTGCTGGGGACAGTGATATTTAACTGAGAACACAGTTGACATATTCATCCATTTGAAAAGTCACTGCTATCAGAGAAAAAAGCCCTTAACCTATACCTGGACATTTAGTATAGCTACTTATAACACATTTAATTTGCAGTCTGTTCTATTATATTATTCTGTGCTGCTGGAAGAGGCTGCAGAACAAGGACAAAGCAACACATTATGCTTATAATATTCATTGGATGACAAACAGGACTGAGGGAGTGCTTTGTTTCTCCAAGAACCCAAAGCATTCATTTAAAGACTACACAGCCCAACTAAATAATAGAATCATATAACACAGAAACTGAAGGGACCTTGGAGACCGTCTACTATTAAAACATCTTTGATGAAAAGTAATCTGCTTTTTAGTTAAGCACTTTCAGGGGCCACATCCTGTAGGGTTTTAAAGGTCAAAACTAGCACTTGAATTGAATTAAACCTAGAAGTGAACTGGCAATCAATGCAGTTTGTGGACCACAGGCTGAAGCCAAAATTTACTTTTGGCATTGCATTTTTGGTTAAAATTGTAGTACAATGATACCTTGTCTTACGAACTTAATTGGTTCCTGGACGAGGTTTGCAAGATGAAAAGTTTGTAAGACAAAACAATATTTCCCATAGGAATCAATGGAAAAGCGATTAATGCGTGCAAGCCCAAAACTCACCCCTTATGCCAGCCGAAGCACCCATTTTTGCACTGTTGGGATTCCCCTGAGGCTCCCCTCCATGGGAAACCCCACCTCCAGACTTCCATGTTTTTGTGATGCTGCAGGGGAATCCCAGCAGCGCAAAAATGGGTGTTTCTCTGGCAACAGAAGTCTGGAGGTGGAGTTTCCCACCGAGGGGAGCCTCAGGGAAATCGCAGCATCACAAAAACATGGAAGTCCGAAGGTGGGGTTTCGAGGACTTCCGTGTTTTTGCGATGCTGCAATTTCACTGAGGCTCCCCTTGCTGGGAAACCCCACCTCCAGACTTCCGTTGCCAGTGAAGCGCCCGTTTTTGCTCTGCTGGGATTCCCCTGCAGCATTGCAAAAACACGGAAATCCAGAGGAAATCCAGGGGAATCCCAGCAGGCAAAAACAGGCGCTTTGCTGGCAACAGAAGTCCGGAGGTAGGGCATCCCAGTGGCGGTGGCTTGGGTTTGTAAGGTGAAAATAGTTCGGAAGAAGAGGCAAAAAAATCTTAAACCCCGGGTTTGTATCTCGAAAAGTTTGTATGATGAGGGGTTTGTAAAATGAGGTATCACTGTATTTAATCTGAAAGAATTGGTTCCCCATATTCTATTTGATAACTTTCCGTTTCATTAAAGAAGCACATGCAAAAAATGGACTTAAAGGAAAAATAGAAACTTCGTAAGTATCAAGAATTATTGTAAGATAAGCTTTATGTAATATCTAAATCATTAAATTAAGTACAGAATCATTGGAAATCCATATATTATATATGCATGTCTCTCAGACTATCATTTGCAACTTGAAATTACCCTTAGAGATATTTTAATAAATGCCTTAAAGTTGTTAATATCTTCACATTTAACTCAATAGACACCAAAATGACAAAATCAGAGGAATATGATCATGATTTTACATATCAGATTTTTATTTTTATTTTGCATTAGTGAACAAGCAGATTTGAGCTTCTTCTCCCATATAAAACTTCTGGGAGGGTTTTAAAAATGTTTCAAGACCAACAGTTACCTTGTGAAATTGAAACAGCGTTCTATGCAAAGGTTATCATCAAGATATTCCCTTTGGGAAGCATATTTGTGCATGTGGAATGGAGGAAACTGAAGCAGCGGGCCATGTCTTTTTCAGTGCTCATTCTATCAAGATACCAGTTCTAATCTCATTTCCCTCATTGCTCTCTGAACAATCACAAATAGACTTGTGGCTTCCATTAAGTCATTTAAGCAATTTTGTGCAGTCTGCATCAAGGTATTGCCATAGCTTGTCAACAATCTGCTGGCTCAGCAAAGTAGACCACACCAAGAATGTAGTCTTCTACCAGCTACTAGGGCAGGGATTGTATTTCACATGCTTCCCACGTCATGAGGTTTGTTGGGATTTGCTTAAAAATGCTGCAATGCTACTGATTCCTACTTCTACTTTCCTTTCCCATCATTCTCTTGAACTCCTCCTAGTAGCTGGGAATGCAAAGATGTCTTGCATGATGGCAACCATATCTTAATCATCTGCGAGTAGAAAGAAATTCTGGGACAGAGTTTAAAATCAACTGGAAGCAGGCAGGTGAGGTGGTAGTCCCTGCTCCCTAGCAATGACTATTGTATTTTTCAGAGTATAAGGTGCACCTTCCCCCTCCCCGCCAAAAATAGGGTGGAAGTGTCAAAGCAACTTATACACCAAATACAGCCATTTTGGATTTCCCAAAGCTCCGCCCCCACGTTCCACTTTGGACAGAGGGTCTGGGGAACCTGAAGAGAGCTCCTTGGGACTGGGGAAAAACAGGGACCATTTTTGCAATCCCCCAGCACCCAGGAGTTCTCTGCAGTCTTCCCAGACCCTTTTCCCACCCAATTTTTGTGAAAAAATGGGCAAAAAAAATCACCCAATTTCCACAAAAATGGGACCATTTTTGCCATCCCCAAGCATCCAGTAGCTCCCTGCTGGCTTGCCAGACCATTTGCCCACCCAAATTTTGTGGAAAAAATGGGGAAATGCCCTGTTTTTCCACAAAACTGAGGCTGGTTTTGCCTTCTAATTAACCCATCTAGCATGACTGAAGGAGGAATTCTGGGAGTTGAAGTCCACTAGTCTAAAGACTGTCAAGTTTGAAGACCCCTGGGTTAAGGATTAGGGGTGCAAGGGTATTCAAATGTGGCAAGTTTAAGACTTGTGGACTTCAACTCTCATTTGTGAGCTAGCATGACTGGAGGATAAATTCTGGGAGTTGAAGCCCACTAGTCTTAAAGCTGTCAAGTTTGAAGTTTGTAAAAAGTGTACATGGTTGTAAAAAGTATACATTCTACTACATTGCTATTTTATTAAATAATATATTACCACACCATCTTGTTCAGAATACTTTCCCCCTTGTTTTCCACCTCTAAAATCTAGGTGCATCTTATACTCTGGTGCGTCTTATATTCCAAAAAATACAGTAGTTCTCCTTTTCAACAGCTTCTCTTCATCCACTCCAGCCAACAGGAGGGCAGTAGCAAGAGTTAGGTGAATTCAGCATTGTTCAGGTTGATAGGACGAAAGCATATTCCAATAGAGGAGAGCAAAACTACCTGCTAAAGTAGGAGGAATAAAAGTGGTTGCCTGCTACAGTTTCCTGAACATGCTGTATGCTTTTGAAGTTGTGAGAAACTGCTAAATTCTCTACAGATTTCACTATCCAGGACTGTTCCTCATCCACGAGCTGTATTTGGATGAAGGTATAAGGATGGTCTTTTCCAGTGTTTTTTTCAAATTTGGCAACTCACAAGATGTGAGCAATTCACAGAATTCTGGGAGTTGAAGTACACACATCTTCAAGTTGCCATGTTTGAAAAGCGCCTAGTCTATTTCCTTCCATGCATTAAGGGCACCAAATTATGCCTTTACATCCCTAATACGGCTCATAATTAATAAATAATAATAATAATAATAATAATAATAATAATAATAATAATAATAATAATAATATTTGGGGCGGCTCACAACAACATAAACAGTGTAGAAATCTAATTTTAAAATGCAATTTAAAATCCTTATAATAAAATAAAATAATCACAGAACCAATCAAACCATACACCAGCCTTGACAATTGGGGTGTGTGTTAGTTTCCCCATGCTTGGCAGCAAAGATGAGTTTTTAATAACTTACGAAAGGCGAGGAGGGTGGGGGCAGTCCTAATCTGTGGGGGGAGTTGGTTCCAGAGGGCCAGAGCCGCCAGTTTTCCAGTTTTCCCCCTCAGACTGACCACTTTTCATTCATGATAGCCCTACCACTTAAGTGAGGCTTGGGCTGATATCTCAGATGTAGTGAGGAACCCCAAATCTCCATGTTTCCTATGAATCATTAACTGGAAAATAAATGGCAATTGCATTTTTTCTACGCAATGTATTTATTTAATCATTTTTAGCTTGCTTTTGATTATTGCTCATTTGAAAATGAGCTAAATTTGCAGGCATTATAACCTTTTATGGGAAGGTGGCACAAGCCAAATTAAAGACAAATTTTTTTTTTTCCATTACAAATTGTCAATGCTGTATCATTTCTCTTTCTTGGCAGAATTGGGAATAATTTTCAGGCATAGTTGCCTCCTCTTCTGAGGAGATAAATCCGCCAAGTTTCAGATGATTAAAGTTCAAAGATTTTATATTGGTATGCAGCAACAAAACAAAACAAAACAAAATATTGGTGTTCTGGTTAATAAAAAAAATAGTGAAAAAGTAGCCCGCTTTATAATAAATTTATATTTAATAAATTTACATTTAATGGCATAATGTGGTACAACTCATTTTCTTCATCTTTGACTCACTAGACACATCTTCATCTATTTTGAAAAAAAGATTGGGATGCAGCCCTTGGTCTAATGAACTAGGCCTCATATGACTCTCGTGATGGTCTGAGTTTGAGATTTTATGCCATGAGGCATGCTATTCTATACGCATTGAATCAGCAGTGGGTTGGTCCCAGTTCGGCCTTGTTCTGTGAACCAGTAGCAGTGGTGGTGGGAGTCTCCGCCCACCTGCCCAGGACACTACTGCACATGCACAAAAGCATTGTGCGCACGAGCAAACCAGTAGCAACGGGTTTTAGAATCCACTACTGCATTGAATGTGCTTATTATTTGCTTAACTGTGCTGTGTCTTTATGTTCTTGCATGATCAGAAATATAATCAGTCAGTGACATCAACCTTAGCATTTCCTCACCAAACAGCTAATTATGCTTTTGACATTTTGGACTAATTTGAGCCTCAGTTATATACCCTATGAGATCCACATTTGCTATGTATATTTCCTGGCTTTTCCTCAAAGAGCTTGAGAAAAGTGCTGTAGATTATGTGGAACGATTCCATGACATTAATATGCTAGTAAAATTATTCTTCAATTATGTAGTCTCTAATATATTTTGCAAGGTGGGAAATGTTGATTTGTAGTTTTAAGAGTTCTTACCCTTTTGATAAATTCCAACAATCCCTTGTCTTGATTCAGTTCAGACACAGATAAAATATATCATTCCTGACAAAAAAGCATATCCATCTACCATTCTACAAACTGTAGAAATTATATGTATATTATTTAGTATAAAATAAATAGTGATTTAATAATATTCAAATAAAAATGCTGCATTAAACTGCGTCTATTCCTCAGTAATATGGCATAGATTTCCTATTTTTTTTAGAATTCAGTGTCTTTGAAAATGGCTGGTTTTTCACTTACTGAGCACTTAACAACAGTTACAATGAATTTATTAAAAGGAGAGTACAGCAATCATAATCCCAAGCCTGCAGAACCATTAAAAGTAATGAAAAGACACAAGCAGATATGCGGAAAGTAAATTAACCATTCAGTCCGAATGGTCCAGAGGTTCCAAGCTTAAATTGTCCGGGGAAGTCTGCTGCAGAGATTCTACATTGGAATGTTCAAATATCATGCACTAAATGGGCAATCTTTTGTACTGTTCAGTTTTTAGATTAAAAGAAAACCTGTTTATTCGATAAAAAAATTACTTGATGATATGGAAGCTGACATTTCAAGTGCAGACTAGAAATTACATGCCTCACACCAATAATACTTTCTGTAAGTAAAGTTATTTGCATGCATGCCTACGTCTTCACCCAATTGAAACCCCATCTCAACATGGTTTTAGGTCTTTTCATTTTATATCTACCACATTTTTTTCTTTTTGGTAAAGCCTCTTTGGAGTGTCTCTCGGATGATTTAAAACAGGACAATAAGAGAATTGTCTGCTTGAAGAAACATAGTTCTTATTACAGTGCCGTACCAATGCTTCTTAGGTTAACTTAGTCACTTACTTCCTTCTATTACAATGCCAAATGTTATTTAGATTTCAGTCATTTAGTAATGCTACACTGAACACATCAAGCCTTCTGAAAAATTCCATACCTAGTAGTTATTTCATTTTCATAATAATATGGTGATATCCTTTCTCCCATCTTCTCAAATTACACACACATTTTTAAGTACTGTCTCTAACAGAGACAATTAAACAGTTAAAGAGATGATAACAGAAAATTTCAAAAAAACATATTTTTGTACTATTAAGATAAGAAATTCTAGTTAATCATTATTTAGGGATGTAAGAAACTTTTAAAAAGATGACAACTTTTTAACTGGTGATTTATATCAGGTATTAGCTAAATTAGTATCCTACTTTGTTCTTTGTCAATGCAATGTAAAATGAAACTTTCTCAATAATTTATATAAGGAGAATAATAGTCACAGTATTCACAAAGATTTAAAGATATATATGATGAAAGGAAGGAAGGAAGGGAGAGAGAGAGAGAGGGAGGAAGGAAAGATTGATTATTTGGAAAAGTGTTTCTAGGAGACATGCTTTGCATTTTCAGATTTAATTTCAGAGATATTTAATTTTTGTATTTTAGATAAATAGATTCAAAGATAGTTAAAGAACGAAATTCATTTTTAGGTTGTCCCAACAAAATTTGATGAGAGCTACTATTAAATGACCAAACTGGTATTCAAGTTAGGTGTTGAAGGTGTCACTCCCAGATTGTCAGATCAATGGAAAGTGATACATATTTCAATGCCAAATCCATAACATAACATAAAGAGTAGAAGAGGACTGGATTTGTTTGTTCATGGAATTCTATAACATAACCAGATGGAATGAACCAATATGACATTTGGGTAAGGAAACCAGGGAGTTTGAAGAAAAGTGAGAGAGGAAATAAGAAGGAATTTGCTTGAAAAATAGAAGCAAAGGAAAGATCAACTCAAGGATGAATGAGTTAACACTGTGCTAATCAAAAATAAATTGAGAAGGCTTGGCAGGAGACTAACCTAGTGGCATGATATGTGTGGAAATTGGGGTGACAGAATTTTCTGAAGATAAAATCCCGTGAATTGCAAAACTGCATGAAAGGCTAAATAGTTGAGATAACATGAAAATTCCCACTAGAGTAAAGTTTGAGCCCTTCATATTTATAAGAAACATTTTAATACTATCTTTATCAAGAATTACAATAATTACAGTTGTATTTCTGGTTCTGTGATGATTGTGGAGCTTCGTTAAAGTTTGTTTCATTTTAAAAACTATGACTGCATTTCCAATCCTTGTTTATGGAATGCAATTCCCACATATTATAGATCATATTTGTCATGTCTAGAACTTTAGTAACGGGAAAAATATCCATAAAATCCATAAAATGAAAGTGGAATTTTAGGGAGACAAGAAGCACACTTAAAAGACCATGTAAAATCTTATTCCCACTTATTCATAAAGAATTTATGGTACTCATGTAAATTCTGAAGATTGGAGCAAATATTTTTTAGATCCTGGCATAGATAAAGATGAATTTATATTCAGTAAGATGCTACACTCAAAAGATAATAAATGCTTTGAAAAATCTTCATCATATCAAATTACAGGGTTTTTTTGAATATGCACAGCATAGTCACTAGAGTAAAACCAGTTACTGTGATTTATCTTGTTTTTCAAATCAAATCTCAGTGAAAAAAGAGAATGTTAAGAAAAAACCACAATAAACAAGAACCTACTGCATTTTCTTCCATATAGTTTAGCAAATTAAATGCATTTTAAATATTTCATGCGGTTAAAACCTTATACCAATTATTTGAAAGTCAGCAACCATGAGTTCAGCGGGCTTGCTTCTGAGGATACATGCACATGGTTGAAAAACAAATTTATATCAATAAAGCAGAATATTTGTAGTTTGGGGTTGAAATGAGGGATCCTGGTTCTCTCTGAGTTTCTTGTTTTCCTGCAGACATTTCATTACCCAAACTAGGTAATATCATCAGTCTAGCACTGATAATGTTACCTAATTTGGATAATGAAATCTCTGCAAGAAAACAACCAAGTTCAGAGAGCACCAAGGACCCCTCAAACAAATTTGTTTTTAATCTGTCCTTATATCCTCATAATTATTGTGTGTATTACCCTGTTCCCAATATTTCCAGATTTCCACCTGGAAAGGCTTCTATTTAAAAATACACTGTTATTTTTCTGTTTGTTCTGATACTCAACATAGACACTCAGTTTACTGCTCTTTATGAAATGATCACTAATAAAATACTTTTGTCTTATGAGCTTGCTTCAAAACAACAGATCAAGTACAGTACAAACATATTTAAATAGTAGAAAAATAATTTCCCAAGTAAGCAAATAAAAGGCTTCAAATCAGCCTTTGTACTTCATTAAAAATCTTAAACTTCTCATGAGAAAAATTAACATTTAAACTACCGCTGCTTGGCCAAGCACTCCACCACACAAGAATATGAAATATCTCCTCTAAAAAAGTACAAAAAGGACAAAACCACAAATGTGGAACTTCAATTAATTTAAAGCCCCAATCAGCAAAGAATAAATCCTTCGCAGATCTAATTACCAGAGCTCTCGGAAGACCCAGACCGACCAGCCAATCTTCCTCGTGTTTGAACAGCTTGATGAACTAGGGGACTGATGGATATCAAGTCATTTTGTTTAATTTATAAATGGATTTTCCCCTAATACTTAAATTATCATCAGTACAACACAATGAAAATGGGAACATTCAGAATGCAAAGTCTATAAGAGGCCTGGGAGGAATTCCAATGAGGAATGTCACCTCTGTTCATTCCTCTATACAATTGATCTAATTAAATACTGAGGGTGGAAAGGCAGTTTAAAATGTAGCCATTACTGTTTTCTTTTTAGCCTTAATTTATCTGTTCACATCTTTCAAGTACCTTCTGATGTTAAAAAATAAGAACTAAGAACTCTACAAGTCCCCTAGACTTTTCATTCTTCACAAGCTCATATTCATAAAGCTTATTCAGTGATTTTCCTGAATAATAAATAAATGCATTACTTTTAATTCCTGCAACAATAAAAGAAAATGAGATACGAAACCTGAGCCTTTTCAATAATTTGAAAGAGAATCTACATCGACTGGTACTTTCAGTATGCTTTGTTCAACCAAAATTAGAGCTTTGCTATTACTGTATACTTATTAAAATGTCTCTTTATTTCCAAACCTCTTCCTTATTTAATTACTGCTTAGAACCGAAAGCTGCCTTGAATTGTTAAATACAATTAAACCTATTCATCGTCTTTTCACATCGTCAACATGAGCTCAATTATTTGGTTAAGGTCCTGCCCACCAACCTACTCATTCTGATTGTAATTCCCACCTGGCTCAGGGGTCTCAGACTGAGAAGATGAAGATGCTGAGCTAGCTCCATCCTCAGCTGTTCCCTGCGAGAGAAGGCCTCGTCCCGGGGGAAGTTTCATGCCCAGCTGCTCAGCCATCTCCACGTGGTCACCAGGATGGACATAGTCAAACACACTGCTGCCTGTCAGTTCCACCTATGGGGTAAAAGCACGAGAACAGGATACATTAATGTAAGTCTTTCTTTTTTCATCTGGAATCTATTATAAATGCATCACTTCCATCAGTTCTAAAAAGTTGGAAACTTGAGATTTATGTAATGAATATTAAAGCTCTGATATTGAAAATTGTTTGTATCTTTTATGCAACACATATATCAACTGACAAATAAAAACGGCATTTTCGTGAGATCATTTAGGCACGGAAGCAAAATTCATGTGATTAGAATATGTAGTTTAGCTGCAACTAGCTTTCCAAACCCCTATCCTTAATTGACCCCCAAAACTGATTTGCATTGAAGAAAAGTCAGCTGAAACACAAGCTCACAGTTCAAGCCTACAAAATGGTTTTTTCTTTAAGATGCAACTTTCTGAATATAATCCTGCATGAAATATGCACACCTTTTGAAATCAGCACAACCTTAACAGAATGCAATGGCATGTTGCCAGGCTCTGTGCTATTGGAAGACCCCCACCTACAATTAAGCAAGCACTTTGCTTTTCCCTGATTATTTATTTACTATATTTGTAAATTGCTCCAATCTTAGCACTCTGGGTAAAGTACAACATAGGAAAAACAAACCACAGACATATAAAGAGTAAAACAATAATGAGTAAAAAAGCAACAGAGAGAGGTGGGGAGAAGGAGAGTAATTACACCAATCAGCGGATCAGGAAATGTAGCCTCCCCCCTCCCTCCCCCAATGATATCTAATGCTTTAAAGATAAACATGTACTTATGAAGTTCTGATCTAATAAATTATTCTATCAATATTCTAAATCATGAAATAATTGCAATATAGGATAGCATTGCTGAAAGGTGTCAGGCACCCTTCAGTCACATGTAGAAATGGATAACAAGTTACATTTGAATACTTAGTAAACATAAAGTTGAAAAGTTATTAAATTACAGAAAATAGCTACAAAAAAACTATTCATTACATACAAATAATTAAAAATATAAATATTAAAAGATTGCAGTGACTTAATATTTAGAACAAATTGCCCCTGCCAAAATAAAGAATGAATGGGGGGAAAAGAAAGAAAAGAAAAAAGAAAAGAGGAAGGAAGGAAGGAAGGAGGGAGAGAGGGAAGGAAGGAAGGAAGTTGGGGGAAAGCTTAGAAGTAACGTGAGAAATATTATTTTACTGAAAGAGTAGTAGATGCTTGGAACTAACTTCCAGCAGACGTGGTTGGTCAATCCACAGTAACTGAATTTAAACATGCCTGGGATAACATATATCCATCCTAAGATAAAATACTGGAAATAGTATAAGGGCAGACTAGATGGACCATGAGGTCTTTTTCTGCCACCAATCTTCTATGATTCTATGTTTCTGTGTTTCTATGTTTCTATGACGGACGGACGAAAAGAAGGAAGGAAGGAAGGAAGGAAGGAAGGAAGGAAGGAAGGAATCTGAGTAAAATGTAAATGCTGTCATGTTAACTCAGAAGTCCTGCTATATACCATAAGGATAATTTCAAGTTAAACGTGGATATTTGGATTGCAACCAGACTTACAAATCACACATTTTCACTTGTTATTGTCTCTTTAATTATTCATTAAGACGAATTCAAAGATTTGTGATAGAAAACTATTAGTCACAAGGTTGAAGAAATCTTACAGTTTGAGGTAGAATCCTCATTTTACCATTAATTCCACTGATGACATGATTTTTAAGAAATTTGATACCTCATAAAGATTTAGCTGATACTCAAACTTTACTCTAATATGATAATTAACAACAACAACAAAGTACCACAGTGTCTTGGTTGTAGGCTATTTTTTCCTAATCTCTTTCTGGCTGTAGAGATCAAGTCAGGATTGGAGGATCTTTTAGAGTGAGCTGGGCCAGATAAGGCCTTTTCCTGAGTTGTTCTGGGACAAGCTTCTAAATGAGATATTGGGTAGTTCATAATGAATACACAAATATTGCCTATGCCGGTATACTCTTTTCCACTGCTTTCTATTAGATCAGTCTGTTTTTCAGTGAGCTCTATTTTTTTCTGACTGGCAGTAGCTCTCAGACCAAAGCCTTTCTTATCCTCTGATTCCCCCTCTCTCCCCAACACGGGTCAGAGATCAACTCTGACTTTCTGCATGCAAAGCATGTACACTCCTGTAGTCCCAGAAGAAGAGCAATGCTGCTATTAGGCATTGTTCAACTTTAAATGCGTGAAGATAGTCTCATTGCAGAGGCAAGTAGCACCCTCCACCTAGTGTGCATGTATTTGTGTGTAAGAAGCCCAATAATAAAGGGAAATTGAGGCTGACATATTGTCTCAAGTGGCAATGAGGTGATAAAACTCCCCAGAAGATAGAAGGTAGTTTTAATCTGCAGCAGGGTGATCATTTTTTCAGAATACTCCCTATGTAAAAACATTATTTCTAAGCATAAACAATCACAATAGAGATTGGGTCTGACTCTACCATCTTGGATTGCTAGATGAAGGCTTTTATGACCACTAACATTATTTCTCCTTTTATTTTACCTTTACCCAATTCCTAAGAGGTCAGTAAGGGGTGTGCATAAGTGTACCATCATGTCTATCATCCCTGTCCTAAGTTTCTCTCTTACTAAGATCATGTATATAAACAGTGTTATTTCTTTGTATACTACGATACCCACTTGACATAACTAACTAACTAACTAACTAACTAACTAAATAAATAAATAAATAAATAAATAAATTAAAAAAATTCAAATAATATTAAATCAATAACAATGCAATGGCTACTAAGAGCTAAGGTGTGTTGATTTAACAACAAATATTTATTTTATTATTTATTTATTTTATTTATTAGATTTGTATGCCGCCTCTCTCCGAAGACTCGGGGCGGCTAACAACAATATAAAAACAAATCTAATATTAAAACTCCAATTTAAAGAACCACTCATACATACAAGCATACCATGTATAAATTCTATACGCCTAGGGGGAAGGGAAATTTCAATTCCCCCATGCCTGACGACAGAGGTGGGTTTTAAGGAGCTTGAGAAAGGCAAGGAGGGTGGGGGCAACTCTGAGGGGGAGCTGGTTCCAGAGGGTCGGGGCTGCCACACAGAAGGCTCTTCTCCTGGGTCCCGCCAAATGATATTGCTTAGTCGACGGGAGCCGGAGAAGGCCCACTCTGTGGGACCTAACCGGTCGCTGGGATTTGTGCGGCAGAAGGAAATAATTATTACCTAAATTATCTGTGGCTTTCTAGGGGTCTTGTCATATTTTTGTTCTAAAAATTCTCCCAATGCTGAATGAAAACAAGTGTGCCTCTAATCTAGCAACCAATCAGACTCGTTTTACCCACAATGTAATTCATTTAATTGGTAACGAATCCAATGCACCATCCAAATCAAGGCAACATTAAAACAAAACCTGTAACAGGCAATTAAAATGATTTACTTAATTATTTGTTCAATTTCTTTATTATTTATATTCCATTTTTTTATGCCGCTCTTCTCCTTAGACTCAGGGCGGCTTACAACATGTTAGCAATAGCACTTTTTAACAGAGCCAGCATACTACCCCTACAATACGGGTCCTCATTTTACCCACTTCGGAAGGATAGAAGGCTGAGTCAACCTTGAGCCGGTGATGAGATTTGAACCGCTGACCTGCAGATCTAGAAGTCAGCTTTAGTGGCCTGCACTACTGCACTCTACCCACTGTGCCACCTCGGCTCAATCTTTAGCTGCCCATCTATGATTCTAGGTAGCTTACAATTCCAAAAGTATAAAATAATTAAAACAATAAAACATTTAAAAAATAATAAAAAACAATACTCATTTAAGGATACCAAATCTCCATATCTATCTCCTTAAAGTACAATTAGGCAAATAAGTAGGCCGTATCACATAGTCACCGATCAAACGCTAATCAAAACAATTCTGGTTTTTGTTTTCTGCTCTAGCTGAAGATTCTGCTGTAACCAAAGATTCAGAATAAACTTAAGAAGCATGTAGCACACGTGTCTTTTATTGTAGATTATATACAATATTTTATTGTATATTGTATATTATAAAGAATTGGCCTTCCTCCTTTCCTTCCATCCGAGACCGCCTTCTGCCGCACGAATCCCAGTGACCGATTAGGTCCCACAGAGTGGGCCTTCTCCAGATCCCGGCAACTAAATAATGTTGGTTGGCGGGCCCCAGGGAAAGAGCCTTCTCTGTGGCGGCCCCGACTCTCTGGAACCAGCTCCACCCAGAGATTAGAACTGCCCCTGCCCTCCTTGCTTTCGTAAACTCCTTAAAACCCACCTTTGTTGTCAGGCATGGGGGAACTGAGATATCTCCCCCGGGCCTATTCAATTCAATTTATGTATGGTATGCTTGTATGTATGTTTGTTTAATAATGGGGTTTTTTAATATTTTAAATTGTAAATTATTAGATTTGTCATGAACTGTTTTATTGTGTTGTGAGCTGCCCCAAGTCTACGGAAAGGGGCGGCATACAAATCTAATAAATAAAATAAATAAAAATCCATCCATCCATTTCTATAGCTGCCCATCTCAGACGGTGACTCTTACAATTGAAGAAAATATATTACAATTAAAATACCAATAGCAATTTAAAGCAATAAAAACAATGAAAACATCCCAATTAAATATACATAGCACGTATTACCACAGCGCAGACAGTTGGTTACTCCTCAACCTTACTCTGCAACAGACAACAAGGGATACCAACAGTATTGCCAGTGGTGTGCTGGTAAATGTATAACAACCTGCTCTGCTGTCTCCATAGCCCCTGCTGTTCCTTGCTGCAAGCCACCAGTCAATCAGCATGCTAAATGTCGCACCTCAGCTCTGCTCAACTGGCTTGCAAATCTCCACAAAGTTTAATAATCACATCTTTTAAACTGCCACTAGCACACCACTGTATATTATCGTACTGTATCTTTGATTGGGAATATATTATTAATGACACATACCAGGAGTGTCAAACACGTCATCAAAGCGGCATCACGTGATGTGACTTTTCTCCCTTCGCTAAACTGGGTGTGAATGTGGCCAGCACGCGACACATATGGGCTACGGACCGCGAGTTTGACACCCCTGACATATACTGATAGAGATTCTGCACAAATGGTTTGACTCTTTTTATATAATCAGGTCTTGAATATACGATCATGTGCAGGATATATTTTTGAAGCAGATTTTTGGGCTTCCATTCATTAAAATTAGGGTGAAGGCTTCCAAGTACAACAGGACTGGCTAAATTTGAGGAACAGCTCACCAAAGTGACCAGATATTATAACTTGAAGAAACACACAAATTATAATGCAGCGATTTCTTAAGAAGAATCTCCATCCAGAGGAAAAGGCTATTTACCAGAAAAAAGAATTGGAAGCTAATGGTCAGCAAAACAAAAGCTTTGAGCATAAAGCATATTTTCAACAATTCCTCTTTTCTCCTCAGAGTCCCCAAGGCCTTTTCTAAAAATGAAATGGAGTCGTAGTGTCTGCAGCTTAGCACTTTGCTTGTCTTCTGGTCCTTGGGTCTTATTAGATCCAGCCAACATGACCATCATTTGATAGGGATGCCCATAATATGCTGCCCCAATGGCCATCTGATACATACTTACTTGCCATAGAAAATATTATTATGGTTCTTACACATTTTTTCTTTATTGTTTGTCAAAATTTTGCTTGACGCGATTTATTCTTTGTAACATTAGATTGTTTAAGATTGTTTATTATCAGCCAGCAGGCAAATCTGAATAGAACCATAGGATAAAGGAACCATAGGACCCAGATATTAGAATTGCCCCCACCCTCCTCGCCTTTCGTAAACTTGTTAAAACCCACCTCTGCCATCAGGCATGGGGGAACTGAGATATTCTTTCCCCCTAGGCCTTTACAATTTACGCATGGTATGTCTGTCTGTCTGTCTGTATGTATGTATGTTTGGTTTTTATAATAAGGTTTTTTTTAGTTATTTTAGTATTGGATGGGATTGTTTACATGCTGTTTTTATCATTGTTGTTAGCCGCCCCGAATCTACGGAGAGGGGCGGCATACAAATCCAATAAATAAAATAAATGAATAAATGAATGAATGAATGAATGAATGAATGAATGAATGAATGAATGAATGAATGAATAAAGTTCAAATATGTGTGATTTGTGATAGTCTCCAGAATAGTCTTCAGATTAAAAGTCATTTATGGAATAAGTACCTTGACGACTCAAGAAGTATGGAAATATGTTTTTAATTTGTTGCAAATCTTTATGGCATATAACTTTGTGCTGCAGTCAGTATGGCAGCAGGCTTCATTGTTGACCAGTGTTAATAATACAGACTTAGCATACTTAGTTGACCATTGGAACATTTTAAGGAAGGAATTTTGAGAGAAAAACAATGGCCAGAAACGATCAAATAATTTACTGAACTGCTCCAATACATTTCTGTGCAAGGCAAATGTGCCTTTTTAATTATCACTAATTTCAAACAAACCATAATTATAAAGAAAAATTAAAAATAGTCATTTTATTAATTTCATTTGATATCTCAATTTCTCAAATTCAGTTTACCAAATTACTGCAGTGTGAAATGCTTAGCGGCCATGCTTACTATTAACAGGATTATTGACATATAATCCCTTCTTCCCACGGGGCAGGAATGAATTTGTGACCCTGATTTATGCTTTGTTATCATATTCAATGAAGGAAATGTCAGTGAAGAATAATCCTGTGAAAAATACATTTAGCAGTAAAATAAAACAATCTCTTTACATGCTAACTTTTCTAAAAATAAGCATGTCAATTTCAAATGACGGCTTACCGAAACTGTTTATTTTATAAGATTGTCTGCAACTGAAATATGCTTAAAATGCATTTGGGGGCTATTAATTTAAAATGCAATTCCCAATTTACACATACTAGAGACAATTTTTACTTGACACTGTATTTTATTTTAGGCTTGAATGAGTTAAATAACATGCTTTTTATTCATCATTCTTTCTATTGAATTGCTTTTATTTAGCAGCAGAAAGGCACATTGCTAAGGGAAAAGCAAGGTTATGAAATAAAGAATGCACTTGAATACATGGGGTTTGGCAGAATGGTCTGGTATTGATTCATTATTATTATAACATTTATATGTTGTAAGACACTTCTAGGCAAGTTTTTGAGGTAGTTTTCCTCCCCCCCCTCCTTCCTACGCCTATTGGTTTAGTTTGTTAGGATGGAGAAACTTTTAAAACAGATTGGAAAGAACTCTGCCTACATGTACACAAGAATCAGTTGTATAGCATACACATGTCTGTCTTCAGATTTGATGTTTAGCTTATTTGCTCCTGAAATTGGTTTATGAAAGGCAGGATACAAATAAATATTGTAACTATCTTTTTTCAGAATAGTATTTTTAGCTCTTTAATTATTAATACAAAAGTGTTGGAAATCAAGAGTTCAGTATTAATTAGCAAAAAGATAGCTATATGTATGCCTCATGCCAAATCAGTGTCGTTGACAGGATTTCCCCCTACTTTATTTTCAAATTAAAATGTATTTATATTCTACATTTGCCATTAAATTACGGTAAGCTGTTTCTAGTTAAATGTTGAAAAATACTTTGCAATGCAATCAATCCACTAAAATACATTGTAGTGAAAGAAAAAAAGTATTTGCATGATCTAGTACTATGCAGCAAATCCCGTATAACATTTCTATTAACAGGTAAGAAATAACAGTCTAGAGAATATGATTTGGCAGATAGAAGCCTCATATTGACATCTGCTGATTAATGTGTATGCTTTCCTGGATCCATAGATATAGGAGTACTGTATTAACTTTTCAACTCCTTAGTCACTGCATAGTTATTATTGGTTATTATTGAGTCTTCGGAGAGGGGCAGCATACAAATCTAATAAATTATTACTATTATTAATTATTATTATTATTATTTAAACATAACTGATCATTTCCCTGTCCAATTTGTATCAGGTCTGAGCAGAAGCCAGTTCCAACATCACTATAGGATCAGGATTGTGTAATAATTATTATAAGGATTCCAAATACTTGCTGTCAAATGAAAAGAAAAATATATTGAATTTTGGACCAAAACTAGATGCGTATAGGACACTGCTTAAGCTGAGCCAGGATACTAATTCCTCTAATCAATTATATGTTTGAATACAAGATTGGATTTGAAGACCTCCAAGGTCCCTTCCAGCTCTATTCTGATTCATTGACTGATATAATAGTAGTGGTTTTCCTAAATTTCAAGCTAGAGACTTTCCTATCCCATCTGGGGATGCCAAGGACTAAATGTAGAAACCTACTGCTTGTACAAAATGTGTCCTATCTATAAGTATAGACCTATCTGAGGAATTGACAAAATGACAGGGTAATATTCAACAAAGCTCTGCAGGGTAATAATTTAGAGGGTTCCCTCCTTCCCAATTAGTTTTAAGCCTCCTCATAATTCTGAGTCTTTATTAATAAACAAAAATGTATCCAAAAGAAATTGTGGACTTGCTTCTGGCTTATGGTACCCCACTATTGTACCCCATTGTTTATCTGCTTAAATCCATTGAGATATACTTTTGGAGAAGTCAGATATTACCGGTATGCACTCAGCTCCGTTGTTTTTTTTGTATCTAACACATGCCTGTGTTTGATTAAGAATTAATGAATATGTTGAAATTAAAATCAGAATGTCAATGGGAAGCATGGATTAATTATTGGAATTCAATGATTTCTGAAGCAATATGCTGTTCCTAAAATATCAAATTCACTGCTTGAATGTTTTGCTTAATGTCTTTTGTGATGGCAAGTAGTTGTTTGCTAAATTAAATTTAATACACCAGTTATCAATATTCTTGAAACAATATTCTGTCAAATATCCCTGAAATAGCTACATAACGCCCAGAGTGCGGCAACTCATTTATGTTGGGCCCACATTTGAAGATCATCCGTAATCATTAACAGTGCTAGGTTGTCAAGTGATACTGTGATATAGAAACATAGAAGATTGACGGCAGAAAAAGACCTCACGGTCCATCTAGTCTGCCCCTATACTAGTTCCTGTATTTTATCTTAGGATGGACATATGTTTATCCCAGGCATGTTTAAATTCAGTTACTGTGGATTTACCGACCACGTCTGCTGGAAGTTGTTCCAAGCATCTACTACTCTTTCAGTAAAATAATATTTTCTCACATTACTTCTAATCTTTCCCCCAACTAACCTCAGATTGTTCCCCCTTTTTCTTGTATTCACTTTCCTATTGAAAACACTTCCCTCCTGAACCTTATTTAACCCTTTAACATATTTAAATGTTTCGATCATGTCCCCCCTTTCCCTTCTGTCCCCCCTTTCCCTATACAGATTGAGTTTATTAAGTCTTTCCTGATAAGTTTTATGCTTAAGACCTTCCACCATTTTTGTAGCCTGTCTTATATTGTAAGCTGCCTCCTGAGAAAACTGAACAGAAGTAGCTATTCAAATGGTCAGCGACCTCCTTATTCCCATTAATGTATGTATTATCTCCAGTACTAAGCTTTGTGATGTTGTAGTTTTTCTTCTTCCTATCACTAATATATCTGAAAAAGGTTTTATCCCCTTTCTTCACAGATTTGGCAATTTCTTCCTCTTTTGAAGCTTTAGCAGCATATATTATCTGTTTCGCCTCCTTCTGTCTCATTTTATATACCTCTCTGTCAGCTATACTTCCAGACTCTTTATATCTCTTATAGGCAGACTTTTTTTCATTGACTATAGCCCTTACATCATTACTAAACCATAGCGGTTTCTTCTTCCTTTTACCTTTAGTTATTTGCCTTACAAACAGTCCAATGGCTTTTAAGATGGCCTTCTTTAATATAGTCCACTGGGCGCTTGCTCCTGCCATTTTATCCCTGCCCTTTAATTCATTATTTAAATATTTCCCCATTTTATTGAAATTTGTTTTTCTGAAATCCAATACTTTGGTTGTAGTATAGGATTGCTCACAATCAGTTTTTACATCAAACCACAAACATAGGTGGTCACTGCAACCTAGGTTTTCTCCCACCTCAACCTCTGAAATCCGGTTCCCATTCGTAAAAACTAAATCCAAAATATTCTCCCCTCTAGTTGGTGTCTTAACCAGCTATGCCAGAGCTGCTCCTGTAAGGGCCTCTACTATATTCATACTTTTGCATGTAAGGGCACTAGGGATATTCCAGTTAACATCAGGCATGTTGAAATCACCCATAATCACAATATCTCCCTTTACTGCCATTTGGGTAATTTCATCCACCATCTTTTTGTCATAATCCTCAGATTGCCCTGGAGGCCTATAGATCCCCCCAAATCTAATGACAGAACCCTCTTTAGTTTGCATGCACACCCAGAGAGTCTCCAGCTCTTTACATGTATTCTGAATTAGTGTTGCTTTTAGACTTTCCTTGACTGAACATATGACTGGTGCAATATAGAAAAAAATATGTTGTTTTCTATTTTCCTTCTGGCCGTTTTTTAAGTACTGAAGTCAAAAGACTCCTAGTGGTTCACAATATAACCATAAGAAACAATAATACAATACAATGTCTGTGGTAGAAACTTGAAATTATTGAATAATAAAATTCAACGCACTAGCTCCCACAACTCCCACCAGATAGACACTTCACCCTCCAACAAGTATAATGTACCAACAGGTCAATGTCTATTCCAAGTGACTACACAGATATATCTTTTAATAATCTGGCCCTTCAGAGTTTTCAATACAGTACCCATCAACATCCATTTTACTGCTAGTCATTCACTTATTTTATCTTTCTCAGCAGTATAGACTTTTCAAAATGCCTGGTCTTCACATACTACAATGTACTCAGAATATACTAATTTGAGACTGGTCATTTGTGTGACAAGCGAGAACCCTGGGTTGATTTGTGGTAGCTAAAAATTCTTAGACGCACACGTATTTTTAGCACCTCAAGTTTTCTTCCCTGAATAAAGGCACTAAAAACTATGAAGGACAAGGTGGAACCCAGAGGTGGGTTCCTCCCAGTTAAGACCTGTTCGCCTGAACTGATAAGGACCTGCTGGTGACATCACGATGATGTCACAAAACCAGTTCAGTTGATGCTGGTCTGTGGGTGCCACCATCTTTTTTTGAATTTTTTTGGATTATTTAAAGAATTTCTTTTTTTTTGGGGGGGGGGGGGGTCTGTTTTCTTCTTCTTCTGCACATGCTCAGAAGAAATGATATCCAAAAGAAAGAAATAACAGTTGGACTTGATTTGCAATTTGAGAATTACAATCTGATCTGTTACTGCCAGATGTGAAGAAAAAAGTAGTTGGTTTGAATATTATAGATCTGCCAGGAAAGATTGAAAATAATATGAATACAAGAAATTCTGGGATAATGGAGTTGATGAAAGATGAACTGGACTTTCTTCGCAAGACAAACACTCTATTGTTAAGGAGAAGTTTTCAACAATTGATTCTTCAGAAATATTTACAACAGAGACTTATAAAGTTTGGAAATGAGATGCAATTGTTGGGGAAATTCCTAATTAAATTTCCAAGAGAAGGTTTTATTATTAAGAGCTAAATAGGGATATTTGATCTTGAATGGATCAAAGATAAAAAATGGATTGATTTATATAGATAAGAAACTGTGGTACACTCTCTCTAAGTAAAGTACAATAACATATTGTTAACAGAGGGCTTTGAATTTTAATTTTGCTGTTTAATCTATTTTTTCTTCATATATATACAATGTATGCCAGGTCAAATTGGGTTGCAAATAGATGGAGAAGAATACAAATTATGGACCTGTTTTACAAGGTGGAGAAGCTATTATTGCTGAAATATATCTGTTAGTATTCAAATGTGAGGGATAAATATGTGGTTTTGGTTTTTGTCCTTTTAGTTCACATTTTTTGAAATGTTCCTGTCTAGATTTGTTTTGTTTAATCTTTTGTTTGGATTTTGAATTCTATTCTTTTGAATAAAATTATTTTTTTTAAAAAAGAAATATGTACACTATTTATTTAGAGAGGGACAACAACAAGGGGGGAAGAGAAAGGGAGAGGGGAGAGAGGAAAAGAGAGAGAGATTTTTTAAAACCTGGAACTTTACCCTCATACTCTATCTTTTTTCAAAGGAATCTAATTCTGATAACTAGGCAAAAAATAACCAATACAGTGGTACCTCATCTTATAAACGCCTCTTCTAATGAACTTTTCAAGATATGAACCCGGTGTTTAAGATTTTTTTGCCTCTTCTTCCGAACTATTTTCACCTTACGAACACAAGCAGCTGCTGCTGGGATGAAGGGGTTTCTTCCCCCCCTTTTTTTGAAGAAAGAAAAGGGAGGGGCTGCTTGGAGTAGGAAAGATTTTGCAGAGAACAACATGCTTGCAAAGGCACTGAAAGGGTGTCTTTTTAAGAAAGAAAAGGGAGGAGGGAGGGGCAGCTTGGGGGAGGAAAATTTTTGCAGAGAACAACGTGCTTGCAAAGGCACTGAAAGAGTGTCTTTTTAAGAAAGAAAAGGGAGGAGGGAGGGGCAGCTTGGGGGAGGAAAATTTTTGCAGAGAACAATGTGCTTGCAAAGGTACTGAAACGGTGTCTTTTTAAGAAAGTAAAGGGAGGGGCGCCCCCCTTGCCTTTCTTCCTTCCCACTCACCCTTTAGCCTAGCCTTGCTTCTTCCACCCGCCCCCTTTAGCTGCTCCTCCCTGTCCTCTGTTCACCTCCCTTCTAAAGTTTGGGATTTTCCTGAAGGATTTGCACACATTATTTGCTTTTACATTGATTCCTATGGAAAACATTGTTTCATCTTACGAACTTTTCACCTTACGAACCTCCTCCTGGAACCAATTAAGTTCGTATGATGAGGTACCACTGTATTTCTGAGTCTGGGGAATTTTTCTTCAGGAGGAGCTGCCCTATTTTTTTATTTAACGCAACAATGCATTTATTGTGGTCTTTTTGATGATCCACTCCATCAATTAGTTTGTTTTAATTATCCCTAATAGAACTAATTAGGGGTCATCCTTATAGCTGCTTCATATTAATTTTACAGATGTCCTCAATTGCAACAGCTGAAACTGATTTTATAAAATAGTTGAATCCTCCATTTCAGTTTTTCTAAAATCTGGCATCCAAATCAATGTGGAGGCAAGCTATTTTACTTTCAAAATATTCAACAAACTTGTGACAATGGATGATGGCTTAGGCAGCCCAGTCATTAGATAGGCATTCATGAACTCTGAACAATTCAGAATAGCTCAGCAGATGTAATGGAAGTACAATTAAAAACCTTTTAATTGTTTTTTAGTATAAAAAAGTTTCAGCATCCATGTGGCGTGTTCATTAGCTGCTAGAAATTTCATTCTACACAAGGATATATAAAGTCAAAGAGAGAATTAAGGAATAATTATGTTAATAAATTGCCTCATTTCACCATTCTAGCACACTGGCTTCAACAACTCAAATCATAGAGTATCAGAAATCTATTGGATTCCAGAGGCAAGGGAATTTCAGTAATCCTTCTTGTGGGAAGTAACAAGTAGCATGAAATTAACAGATAATCTACCCATTACCCAAAAGGTCATTTGAAACTCTATGTTCTGATTACCCCTCTCGCAAAAAGAAATATTTTGAGAATTTTCCCATTGTTAGGCAAATATCTAGTAACAAATTAGATTACCTTGATCATATTCATTGATACCCAAGATGATGGAATAACAGGCTGGGCAGAGGAATCTGCTACCATAATCACTAGCTTCATTAATATGATAGAAGCCATAATTCTTTTTTTAATATGTTTACAACTACACACAGTACACATTTAAAAGGCACTGTGGTTTGGCCACTTGAGTTGCACTCATCATTTTGGTGACAGTGAAGCCCCTGACTCCTGGCACCAAAGTTGACTCATACATATTTTTCTTTATGTGTGCACAGTATTTGGACACCAGGAAGAAACCCATGGGGGATAATAGATATTAAAGAGAAACTACATCATTTTCCCAATTCCACCTCTTAGTGTATACACAGATAATGAAACAAAATACAGTGGTACTTCTACCTAAGAACGCCTCTACTTACGAACTTTTCTAGATCAGAACCGGGTGTTCAAGATTTTTTGCTTACAAACCTGAGCCTCTGAAACTAACAGGAAAAGGCAGGAGAAGCTTACGTGGGGCCTTTCTAGGAATCTCCTGGGAGGAAACAGGGCCTTCACCCTCCCTGTGGTTTGCCCAATCGCACACATTATTTGCTTTTACATTGATTCCTATGGGAAAAATTGCTTCTTCTTACAAACTTTTCTACTTAAGAACCTGGTCATGAAACAAATTAAGTTCGTAAGTAGAGGTACCACTGTATTAAAAGACTAAAATAATAAGCTGAACTTCACACCTTATCTTGTAATTTGCAAAGTATCATACAAAGTTTAGTTGCACATCTATGGAGATTTTCAGTCATCTGGGCCATGGCTGCCCCAAAGGTGCTTTTTCAAGAGGCAACTGGACTTTCTGGTTTTTCTTTCAAGTTGTTTCGCTTCTCATCTAAGAAGCTTCTTCAGCTCTGACTGGATGATGGGGAATTGAAGGATTTCAATAGTTCCAAGAAAGCTCCACACCCATTTGCACTACTTGAGTGATCCTGACAACACAGATAAACCAGTGGCCTCCATGACTCATTAAAATAATGCAAATGACCAGATGTCTGCAAGGAGTATAAATCCTTTCATCTTCAAAGACAGCTTCACTGTGGATACCCATTGCATGGACCGATGTTTCAGTCATCCAAGTAAGTTGAAAAGAGAATGAATGGTGAATATTTTGGTAAATATTAAGAGTACAGGAACTAGTGAATTTACTATTTCAGAATCACATGGGAAGACTCTGACACTATTTTAAAAAAAAATCTGTATAGCATTGCAAGCTTTTGGTATTGTAATGGATAATATATGTATGATTATAAAATTACTTTCGTGTGTTAACTATTCCAATTTCTGTGTTTCAACCCCACAAAAATGATGTTCCAAGTATACTGTGAAGATTTTTTTTCTTCTCATGATCTAGAAGTTTACTTCTGTCTAGAATTGTATTACAATGTCAGTCACTGAATCATATAAATGTGTAAATTTAAAAATTTTGAACCCATTTGTCTTCTAATTTTTAGTTGATTTTTGATAGTTAAATATGAAGTAATATGTTCCATAAATGGCAGCATATTCTGAGCTTGCTCAAATGCAGGTCACCTTGACTTGGTTGGTTTCTCTCAACAAATTAATCCTGCCAGGCCAGTTTGCTGACAGCGCAATTATATACTCCTTTACTTCTCTGTCTTCTGTTCTTGCCTAAGAAGTCCACAAGATTCCTGTAAGGAAGCCTGTATAAAAGAAACCCCCACTCAGGGTCAAACTATGCTGCTGCTTCCATGGGCAAAGTAGAGTTGGTTCCTCAGTCTCTTTGTTAGAACCTGGAAGAACTAATGAACTGTACATTACATTACCTTTCAAATTCTAGTCCTTTTATATCCCAATGGTGCTTTTTTCAGGAGGCAAGTGGACTTCCTTGTTTTCTTTGAAGACATTTCACTTCTCATTCAAGAGGTATCTTCAGCTCTGAGAGCTGAAAAGTCTTCAAAGAAAAAAAAAAACCAAGTCCAGTTGCCTCCTGTAAAAAGCACCTTTGGGACAACCATGACCTGGATGATTGAGAAACTCCATAGAATTTTAGTCCTTTTGTACTAATATATATACTAATATATATTTATTAATTAGATTTGTATGCCGCTCCTCTCCATAGACTCGGGGCGGCTCACAATAACAATAAAACCATTCAAGACAAATCTAATAATTTAAAAACATTAAAAAAAACCACGTTATTAAAGCAGACATACACACAAACATACCATACATGAATTATATAGGCCCAGGGGAGATGTCTCAATTCCCCCATGCCTGATGGCAGAGGTGGGTTTTAAGGAGTTTACGAAAGGCAAGGTGGGTGGGGGCAGTTCTAATCTCAGGGAGGAGCTGGTTCCAGAGGGTCGGGGCTGCCACAGGGAAGGCTCTTCCCCTGGGACCCGCCAAACGACATTGTTTAGTCGACGGGACCCAGTGAGCTGGTGCAATTATATAAAGGCCAAATCACACTTGGCAAATAAATAATTCTATTCTATTCTATTCTATTCTCTTAAGCCCTCAATCACCCACCGTATTGCAAGAATTGCCATTACATCCATATACATTGGAAATAATCTAGCACAAAATAAAAGAATGGCAGTGTTGATATTTGATTGATTTCATCTAACTAGCTGATTTTTATCTTTCATCTGCAGATACTATGATGCAAAAGAAAAAAGCCTACTGGTACTTCAAATTTCTATGGTTTCATGAGCCAACAGATAAGCAAAACCACTATGAAAAGGTGAAATATATTATACCTAAAATTGGATTAAAAGCAAATCAAAATCTAACCATGAATTTGTCATTTCAATGAATTTCAATGCATGCTTCAAAATCTGCTCAAGATCTATTTGAAAATGAATATGTAATCATACAGACACATCTTTTTTATAAAGCGAGTATTGTTGGATGTGTTCTGTGCATTATAATTCATGAGCAGAATAGATGACTATTTGAGCTGACTTTTCAATGTAAGTATCTTGACGATAAGTTTTCCTATTCTTGCCAATTGAAAAATGTAGACAATTGTGCTGAAAAAATAATATGTATTGTAATATTCATTGTACAGTAGAAGTATAGTAAGTGGCAATTCTGGACATTACAAGAGACACAAGGATTATTTTCTGTGATTGCACAGAGAATACTTGGATTTCTTGCGAAGCCTTTGCATTGGAAATGAGATTCATCAGTCTGAACAGGGCAGGGTTAGAGCCCTTAGCAACATGCTTATTTTGTAGAAGGTCACTCAATAATAACTTCCTCTGCCCTCCAAGCTTATTAAGACTGACTGGCATATATTAATGAAAACACCTGATTCTCCAACCATAAAACCCAGACAAAGACTTTATTTTAATATTAAGGAAGGAACCCTTAATTAGCAGGGTTTCAAAAATGTCAGCTTCTTCTATTAGCTGTTCTGGTCCATCAAAGCTATAATCCCTACTGTCAAATTTCATCATATGATGGACAGTTTGCTAGCTGTCTTTTTTTTCAAACGCTGACCATACTGAGGGAAACTGTTCTTATTTTGAAATTGCATTTAACAACTTTGCACGCATTTCTGTGTTGAACTACTGATTTTTCTTCTTTCAAAAGTTCACCTTTGTCAGCTAAAAAGGCAGAAGAATCTAGGGAAACAAAATAGTACAAGCTAATACACGGAGGCATAAAACCCACAAATGTTTGAAACACAGATACTTTTAAAATGCAGAATGTTTATGATAAGCTCTTTCTGCGAACAATCTTTTCAACTGGGCAGTCAGAGTATTGTTCCCCAAATTCAACACAGAATTTTTGCTTCCACTGATCATTTGAAATGTGTTTATATATGAGGTTGTGCTCCAGCATTTCTCCCCCACCCACCCCAAAAATAATGCACAGATACAAAGATTTCTGGAAAAATTCACAAGAGGGATAAAAGGGCAAACTAGCTTTCCCTGCTGTGCTCAAGGTTTCCAATCTGCTGTCCTTGAACTTAGATTGAGTATAAGATATGTCCATCACAGTAAGTATCAATTTGGTCCTCCATGAATAGGTTATTTTTTAAAAAACTAACTTGTTTACATTCAGCACATTTACTTCTTTTTTTTACACCTTTTCATAAAGTATACACAGCAACCTCTGTCTACAGGTTTTATATAAGCATATAAAATTATCCTATACGCATTTGAATTACTGTACATCTAGATCAGGATTGCTGCCATTAATGGCCACAGACTTCCAACTACCAGAATGAACTTTTCTTGGGCTTTCTGGAAATATCAGGAAATTGATATGTTTATTATCTGTTTTGAAGCTGGCCAGAGTCCTTAGAGAGTTGGGTGGCATATCAATCAATCAATCAATCAATCAATCAATCAATCAATCAATCAATCAATCAATCAAACAAACAAACGAACAAACATTATAAACTATTATTATAAACTATTATGTTCATTTAATTATAAACTATTATAAACTTGTTTAATACAAAATAGATTTCCTAGCATGGTATTTTAGAATACCACGATAAGGCATAGATGCCTATAGAATTGCAGTAGTTTAAATATAACATATTTGGAGAGTATGGTAAACGGGTATCTGGGATGGGAATGGGGATCAAAAGAGTCAAAACGGTTCTATTCCTTTTTTATGGGCGTCATAATAGAAGCAGGGCTTCAATCAATTTTTGGCCTGTGGATTAGAAGAAAGCTTCTCTGATAGGCATGAAGGAAAGTTCCTGGGCCAGGGGCCTTTGCTCATAGTCATTCTTGCCCTCATTACTGCTTGATTGGACTACTGTAATGCACTCTAAATGGGTCTGCCTTGGAAAAGCATTTTGGAACATGCAATTGCATGGTTAGTTAATGATGCCAATCATACAGCACATACTACATCATTATTGCAGGAGTTGCATTGGTTCCTGGGTGTTTCCAGATGCAGTTCAAGGTGCTGGTTGTTACCTTTAAAGCTCTACATGGCTTGGGACCAGTTTAAATAAGATATCATCTTCTCCCAATAATTTATATCTGTCCAAATCAGTCTAATAGATTGGGAATGCTGCGGGCCCTTTCAGCCAAGAAATGTTGGCTAATGGGGAACCAGGATACGTGCTTTTTCAGCACTTGCCCTCAGCAACATTCTACCTTCAGATCTCGGGATGACCCCGGCCCTGTTAGTTTTTTGTAAGGCTCCGAAGACCTTGTTATGTGCATGGGTCTGGGGTTCTGGAAGTGTTAAGAGCCCCACTACCTGATTGCACTGTTAATTTTTATGTAATTATCATGATTTTCAGTTGCTTATATGTATACTTTTAATTATCTTTATGTTTCTATGTTTTTAGTTATTGTGACATTGTTCACCACCCAGAATCAATTGGATAGGAGATGGGTGCTTATAAAAATTAAATAAATAAAGTAATATAAAATAAAATAAAGCCCAGGCTTTCTAAATCCACAGTTTTAATAAAAAGCAAAACATTAAGCAAATTCAAAAGTTCACCATTAGGATAGAAGTTTTAGAAATGGGGCATCTGTTTCAGTTCAAAATTGGTTCCGACAAAGCCTGCCCTTGCTCTTGATAACATTATAATGGGGCAAGTCCTTTTACAAAAACTCTAAAAAATTTCCTTCCTCTACCATTATCCTATGAATCTTTCACATTTTTTCTTCCATCAGCAATTTCTCCTTTTTTTCAACTCCTTAACTCAGGAGTATCAAACCTTAGTGACTTTTAAAACTTGTGGACTTCAACTCCCAGAATTCTCCCCCTACCTAGCAGTTCTGGAAATTAAAGTACCTAAGTCTTAAAGTTGCCAAGATTGGGCCACCCCTTGTAGCTGGTTGCTACAATAATCTTGATCAATGGGATCCTTCATCTTCTCCTTCATATCAGCCATTATGCCTATGATAATTTTGGGTTTTGTAATATTGTAATTTTGATTCCCGAGTTTAGTTTGCACACTATCCCAGAGATTCCTTTGTTAATGTTTTAATAACTAAATCATTTGCTGACAATTATACTCTGAACTGAGTGCAAATTTCAGTTGAAGCTATAGTATTTTGTACAAAAGAGGTCAAGACATTTTAAAGGCAGAGAAAAGCTATGAAGCTTCTTACATCAGATCTGATTAGTTTATTTTTTTGGATGCACCTTTTTCCTCCACAAAATCTAGCTTTTTTTTCAGCCCTGACTAGCTGCTAACAATCTTTCCAGCTCTTGCCTTGCAAGCTCTTTCATTGTTTCTCTCTGCAAAGAATATTTTCCAAGCCCCAAGTCTTTGCAGGGGGTTTTCATTGCTCTAACTTGCTCTGAATAAGTCTCTTTCCAGCCCTAGCCAGTTGCTAACAATGTTCCCAGCTCTTACCTTGCAAGCTATAAGTTTGACTTCATACCAATGCAGTGAGATTTGTGATTATGAATACACTGAACAAATTTTTAGGACCCAAATATTTGAAATAGGCCTCACATCTTAATATTATATTGACTGAAAAATTGGATGACACAGAAATGTTATTAGAAAATGGTATGTCTGTGCTTAATCAAGTAAAGGCCACGTAGATTAAAGATGGGTAACCTTGCTGAAATACTTAGGCTATGCTGCTCAAGGCTCCTGGGAACTGAAATGGAACAAAGTTGAACTTTTCAGGTTCCCATCCGAAGTGTAATTACAGAACAGTAATAATGGTAATAGGTGAAAAATTAATAATTTTTAATGAGACACAAAAGAAGAAGGAATATTTGTAATTATGACCAAAAGTTAGCTTCATCTTACAGTATACAGAGCAGAAGAAGTGAACTCAAAAAAGACAGCTCAGATCTGTTTTTTAATTTGTAGAAACGTGAATCATTTTGTGACATCTAAATGCAATTGTTATTCATCAATGTTTCTATAGCACAAAGCTAGAATCTGTATGCGAATTCTTTGACGGCTGTACTATTATGTCAAACAATTATGTCAAAACAACATAACATGGGCTAAAAATGTAGAAGCTAGGGATGCCAACCTGCCATCTCCCTCCCCCAAAACCCGGCTGCCCAACCTTCTGCTTTAGAACCTCACAGTCTGGCAAAGAAGGTAATTAGATTTGCATGTGGATTGTCTACCCCAGTTTATATTTGGTAAATAACAAAATACTTTCCTTGAAAAGGAAATCAGTTTAGTCCTTTCATAATAGAATTTCTCTGTGTTATACTGGCTGTAATACTACCTCTGTTAAAGTCAGATTGGCTAATGTTCCTTGACATCAATAGAGTCTGGACTATTCTTTAGATCTTTTTGATAGATTGAGCTACCAGTCTTGTCCTCGTATATTATTTGTACAGCGTCTATATATCATGAATAAATAAAATAACATTATGGGATGCAGCAAACTGTTGGGATGCTTTATTTTTGAAGCAAATCAGTGATTTCAAAAATGGTGAAATAGTCAGTAAATAAACTGAGCACGTCTTGTTTCATGATTGGTTTTACAATAATTCATGGTTAATATTTCTAGAATCTGCTATTATCATTAAGGAAAAACAACTTTTTCCGCTCTTGTGAGCTAATATGTTTTTATATACCTGCATTTAAAAATAATATTTAGAATTTAAAATTATTGCTCTATGTTAAACAAGTGATGAAAATTAAAATCTGATTGTAAGAAATATTTTTCCTGAGTTTCAATGGTCTTTTGATAGAATCACTGAAATTTGGGAGGTAGAAATTTAAAAAAAAGAACAGAAACTATCAGGGAAGTCAGCTTCCTATTTAGCTAAAAGTTTAAAGTAGAATTTATCTCATAATATGCATTTTATTATGAAGAAAACAATGCAGATGGATAAATAATTATGTATGGGTTTACATATGGCAACTTAACCAGCTGAATTTCCCTAAACTGGCTACAAAAATACAAATGGCCACTAGATGGCATCAATGTGAACCGGTTTTCTGTAATTCTTTGCTGCCATCTAATGGTCATCTGCATCTGTGTTATCCAAATACAATAATTATACCAGTTTAATATAGATATTGAGGTAGCAGGGGGTATATTGGAAAAATGGGTGTGTAAAGATGTGCATCTATGAATGAATGTATTGTTTTTAACATCTCTTCAGTGTTGCATAATGGTTCTGAATGTTAACGTGATATGTATTTGCAAGGATGAACACTATCAGTGCACCAACATTCATCCTGTGTCCTTCCATTATCTGAACATCTTGGGGAAGCTTGACAAGTGAACATAGTTATCATACTGCATTAGCAAAATTAGTCTAGCAGAGTGTGTTATACACCAGTCAACTCTGGACTGAGTTGTAAAATGAAAGCTCATCCACAAAACAAGAGTGAATTCATCTAATTTTTAACCCATACCAACTACACAACTTTTAAAACAAAAGCTGTTTGCATTTTCAAAAAGGCATTAGATTTATAGATTCAGAGACGTATCACATTTTACTAAAACTGGAGTTTACTTAGTTCAACATGGGTATCCCTGAAAAGAGAGTCAGAGAGTAGATGGGGGCAATTCACAAAACGTGCATCATGACATCATTATGGAAATCCTGTGAGCTATGCATTTGGGTCATGGAGGATATAAGTATATCAGGGCTGTATTTGCACCATGATATTATCATATATGTGTTGTTATTTATTTCATCATGGTTTGCTATGGTGCTGCTGTAGTCACTCATGTTATTGAGTCCAAACTTTCATATTAAACTGACAATTGACAGAGCATAGAAAATAATCTGTTTTACTTCTGTCATTCATTAGAATGCTTAATTCTAGCAAATGGCAAAGAGATGGACATTGTTATAAACGCGGTTATAATGTATTCCTCCAAACCCAAACTGTTACTCAAAACACGTTTTTTTACTTTTCTAGGGAAGTAAATGAAATGACAGCCACTCTGGTTCTAGTCTTCAAAGAATTTTATCCCTCTCCCTCAATAGAGCTGAATAAATACTACTGATGGGGTGAAAGATAAACATAGAAACATAGAAACATAGAAGTCTGACGGCAGAAAAAGACCTCCTGGTCCATCTAGTCTGCCCTTATACTATTTTCTGTATTTTATCTTAGGATGGATATATGTTTATCCCAGGCATGTTTAAATTCAGTTACTGTGGATTTATCTACCACGTCTGCTGGAAGTTTGTTCCAAGGATCTACTACTCTTTCAGTAAAATAATATTTTCTCATGTTGCTTTTGATCCTTCCCCCCAACTAACTTCAGATTGTGCCCCCTTGTTCTTGTGTTCACTTTCCTATTAAAAACACTTCCCTCCTGGACCTTATTTAACCCTTTAACATATTTAAATGTTTCTATCATGTCCCCCCCTTTCCTTCTGTCCTCCAGACTATACAGATTGAGTTCATTAAGTCTTTCCTGATACATTTTATGCTTAAGATCTTCCACCATTCTTGTAGCCCGTCTTTGGACCCGTTCAATTTTGTCAATATCTTTTTGTAGGTGAGGTCTCCAGAACTGAACACAGTATTCCAAATGTCTGTCTATCTATTTAGTGCCGTCCTTTTTTCGATGTTGATACAAAAATTTTAGGGGCTCGAACATGAGAAGAACCCAGTTCTTTTTCATAGAACTATATTGAGCAAAATACAGCTGATATGAGGGACCCACTGAACAAGGGGAAGCAAGATATATAAAAAACAAGACTCGTCAACAAATAGAATCGAAATGAGAATAAAGGCAGTTTTTGTTTTGACTTTTTGGCAATGTAATTTTGTTAGAGTGGTCAGGGTTGCTGTCACCTACAGGGAAAAGAATTCAATCTGTCACTGCGGGAGAGGGATGCTATTTACTGACTAGAAATCTGCCTGCTGGCAAGGTTAGAAGCATTATTTTTCTACATAATATACATAATTAATACCTGTATGTTTGGACAATTTTGTGCGTCACAAAAATGCGGGTTTTTTCTTGCCAGAAATCATAATGGTAAGTATAGCTAGTCAACTGAGAGGAGTGAGTTGGACAGCCGTATAAATTTTCTTAAATAAATAAATCTCAGGAGACAATGAGAAGATAAAATGAAATATTGTATAAAATGAAGCACCAGAAAAGGATCTAATATTTTTCAAGGAGAAGATTTGGATTCTAAAACCCACAAATCGTTTCGTTTTTGTAGAATAAAAGAATAGCATAGTATCTTAAATAATATGGGACCTTCAGCAGTAGCAATGAGTTAACATAGTTTTTTCTTGTGTATATTCTTAAATTTCAAGAGTATTCTCAAAATTTAAGATTTAATTTCAGATGTAACAAAAGTGCTCTATTCTCCATAGGCTAAAGTTTCATACATGCTTACCTATGATATTGCAATATATCTTAGCGCAAATTTATCTTAAGATATACTTTAATAGAAGAACCTGATATTAAATATCCCCTAGGAGTAAACTCAGTTGAATTCAATAATACTAATTCTCTATTTAGTTATTTAGAAGTAAACCCATGAGATTTATTTATCTACTGAGTTCCATGAGGCTCTTTTTCCGAAGTCAATAAAGTCTTTTATCTAATTTGATGTCCTATTTTTTCAAACTCCTGAATGTTTAAATTATATTTTGTAGTCATGTTTCCTTTACATACATCTCTGCAAAATATTTCACAGAAACACACAGAAATAGACACATTTTTAAATTCAGGAAAAATATTACTAAAACACTATTTACAGAAATGATGATCATTTATTTCTCTATTTGTTATTTTTAATAATATTTTTTCTAAAGAGACACAGCTTTAAAAATAGGGGTTCTGATTATATTTTCAGAAATACAAATTCATCACATTAATTACAACTCCTAGCAGTTAGCAAGGAAACATTGACATACAAACATACATACTGGTACTTTGTTTCTTCCTAATTTTTATTTATTTGCAGGATTCAAATACCACATTAATTCATTAGAATTCTTGATCTAATATCAAAGATTATTATTATTATTATTATTATTATTATTATTATTATTATTATTATTATTTATTAGATTTGTATGCCGCCCCTCTCTGAAGACTCGGGGCGGCTCACAACAATAAAAACAATATTATAACAAAACAAATCTAATATTAAAAGAAGCATATAAAACCCTATCATATATTTAAAAAAACCAAACAGCACAAAGATGTTTTAAATGCCTCGCACAACATATTTAAAATTATTGTATTTCATATAATAAAATTATAAGAATAAAATTATAAAAATAATAAAATTATTATACTTCATAACTAACACAAACATATATAAAAGTGAACTGTACGTTCTAAGAGACATACTATATTTGTCAAAGCTACAAAAGTTCCTTATTTAAAGTTGTTGGTTTCTGTGCTAGCCTTAATGCACTTTCACTTTTTCTTAGTATCTGTAATAGTTTTCCATTATCCTAACTGGGCAGTCATCCTACTTCTTCTTTTATTGATATAGCTGCAAAGACAAATTAGATTTCACCATTTATGTAACAGAGATTAATTGATTAGATTATTAATTAAATATTCCATTAAATACTCTTTCCCTCTCTGTCTCTCAATGCAAATGAATTTAACCCCTTGGGATCTTCCCTCTACTTTTGAAATAATAAATAAGATAATGCATACCTAAACATTGTATCTAATCTGACAAGGGACAATAGATCAACTAGATGCACCGTTAAGGAAGGCGTAATCATAATTCACATCCTTCAGCATTATTTTTTTAATTTCCTCTTTCATTTTCTTTCAGAATCATAGTCAAAAGATTTGTATTAACTTCAAAATGTAAAGTTAACTTTAGCTGTTATTTAAGCAAATTATACAAACATATAAACAGATTTTCATATGAGCTTAATCAGTGCTGCCTTAGATATGAACTGAGTTGAAAATAAAAACAGAAAATAGCCTTTCAGATAACCCATAATTAAAAGTAATTTTGAGCCATCTTTTCAGGGAAACTGCCCATGGGGTATATTTGCTACCTGTCTGACCTTCACGATTGTGAGTCCTTGGCAGTGTCAATGACCCTCTGAACTGAATTCAAAACTAATCTCTAGCAGAAAAAGAGAAACAGAATTCATGCAAATCATATTAATTCCAACATTTCCCCAGTGAGATGGGTATAAACTACAGCCTAATTAAATATTTTTTAACGATGTGAGTAATTTTTGCCAAGGGGCGGATTCAGGGGAAAATTTAATATGAGATCACAAAAGCTGTTCCCAGCGTTGATTCTGTAAATTAATGACTATCTGCCTTATGATAAAAACATGCTGCCAAGAATAAAAATGAAGTCAGCAAAGCTTGCTCTATTTGTCTAACAACCAAATAGACAGCATTAGCATGCAGAAGTTTAAAGGATATGGAAAATTTCCATTGGGTGTGAAGTGTTTGTGATAGAGATGCATGATGCTAACAGCACAAAGCAGAGTTACTTTTTAAGATTATAGACTTTATTAATTATTATTGTCATTGTGCAAGTACATATTATGAACTTCAATATTCTATGCCTGTTTGAAATATCTGCATCCAACCTTAATAATCATTTGATTATTTTGATAGCTCTGTAGCAATGTGCTGCTTTAGACTGCACAACAGCAAACTTTGGACACTGAGATTTGTTCCACTGATTTCTAAGTACCATATTAAGCAATTCAAGAAATGAGTTCTAATTTCCATTTTTGTTAATATAGTTGTTTATTCTTACTCTAAGCACTTTTATAGTTTCTTCTCTCATAGTGTCTAAATATTTAAAATACTAGTTTGAAAGGAAGCCTTTTGCTATTTTATCTTTCAGATGGTAACATGATGAGCAAAGTGAAAACTGGCATAAAATGCCTGACAAAGTGCTTTGCTTATATCTTCATTTTATTATAACCAAGAAAATAAATGACATATGGAATGTGGCTCATTTTAATAATATACAGTAGATTCATTTGAGCTGTGTTTTAGCCCACTCAGATTCTTATTATTATTTTAGGAAGACTTCTTTAAGGGACAGCATGCCAGAAGCTTTATTTTTAATCCAACATTGATCATTTCCCACTTAATCAGTAAAAGTCTAGTCTTTCCCTGATGTGTACATAATTAGAGTAAATAATGATCCCTGTATGCTTTTAAAAAATACAAAAATAAACAGCTAAGGCAGTGATGGCGAACCTTTTTTTAATCGGGTGCCAAAAGAGTATATGTGTGTGTGATAGTACGCATGTGTGTGCCTACACCCATGCTCTCCTCCCTGCGTATGTGTGCACAACCCCTCCCACTGCCCCCCCACGAATGTGCGCAGACCTCAGTGAAGCCTTTGGACTCATTTCTGACTTTCTGGTTGGCCCATTGTCTCTGTTTTTTGCCATCCCCAGGCTCTGGAAGCTTTCCTGAAGCCAGGGGAGGGTAAAAAAGGCCTCCCCCCTACCCTCTGGAATGCCAAAAATCAGCTGGCCATGTGTAAATACATGGTGGAGTGGACATAGGCAATGCCTCGCGTGCCCTCAGATATGGCTCCGCGTGCTGCCTGTGGCACACGTGCCTTAGGTTCGTCATCACAGAGCTAAGGTATTGGTAATGGCTTGATCAGATTGGAAATGCAACATAAAAAGGCTTGCTCCTATGTTTATTTTAATTTGCTTCGGTGTAAACTGTAGAGAATGAATTTACAGCCTTTCAATTAAAAGGTCATTCTTCATTAAGCGACATCCGTTGGCTCATTATTATCATAAAATTAGCAAGAAAAGATTGGAGTAAGAAACATAGAAAACCCAGAAGGTACTTGTAATAAATGGGAACGGTGATTTTTGAATGAAAACAATTTTAATTATTGATGCAGGTTATGTAAGCACACAACTGCATCTCAAACTTTCACTCAGAAATACCAGTGAACTGAATGTGGCTTGCTTCTAACTAGCTTTATGCATTTTCAAGATTTTTCCCCTCTTCATTAGCCTATGGTCATATTAGGTTTCTTCATAGCTATTATGTTTGGCAAACAACCCAACCATATTTTCTCTATGCAAATGTCTTGGCTATTTTTAAATTTCATACATATTTTCATTTTTATAGTGCGAAAATAATCCACTGTCAGATATGTGATTTTTATCTAGAAAAACTATGGAGATGAGCGCTTTTTATCCCTTTTTGCAAATACAGCATGAACGAGCACATCACCTCCTATCCTATGGATAGTGATGAGATATTTTGTTGCCTCTACTCCAGAGTAATAGACCAAACTATGCAATCCTCCTCTCAAGTTTAACACCTGAAAACCTTGAAAGACTGAGATATTCCTAATTTACCTCAGAAGTGGGTGGTTTACTCTGCTGAGTGGCAAGAATGCTCCTCACTGCTGTTATAGAATTAATCATGCTTTCCTCAGCTTCATTTAAAAGTCTATGGCGCTATGAAAGAAAATTATTATTTACTGTTTGGAAAAGTATTTTACAATACAGGGCAAGAACAAAGAAGATAAAAGGCTTTCTTAGCTATTACTACATATTATAAACTACAACTATTATTTTCTTTCAAAATTCTACCTATCATTTTACAACTCCTGTAAAATGATTAGAAAATCAATATATGTGAAGAATCATAATAAAACCTATCCCTGATTTTTTTAAGAGCCAATGGGGAAAATTTTCATATGAAACACTAAAAATAGGTTAAAACATGTAAGTTAAATATATAATCTTGCCAATTAAAATATTAATGATGTTTCAAGTTCTGTTTTTCATATTGAAAAACACAATCTGTTCTAAGGAGATATTAATGAATCTGCTAACAACATCCATTTAGCAAGTGCAAGGAAGAAAGAGTTCTGAAGAAAATAAGGCAGGTTAATATTTGCAAATATTCATCTAAGATTGAAATGATACTGCTGCTTGTGATCATGCTATCATTGGTACCTGAACTTAATGCAGTTAGACAATCTTTTACAACATTGTCTCTTCTTAACTTATTTTGGATTAAGCATTCATTATAAAATAGTGAAACATTTTATATTATTATAAAATAATGAAGTAAGACCTAATATAGCTTCCAAGCTATTTCATCAGGACTGCATTTCCTACACCAATAATGTGAGAGACACAGAACTCATAATAGTAAATGTGTAGGCATCTAATGCAAACAAAACCATGACAAGAAAGATGTATTCCTCATTATTATTATGAAACTGGAAGAAATGTTCTACATTTAAAAATATTTCATTAATTACATAGCTATAATCATTATGAGCTTTTGGCATACAAAGTCAACAAAATGAGAAACCCAAATCTTTAAAACCTATTTTCCATTAAAAAGACTTTTAACAGAGAGATGGTAGAAAGCAGAAAATTGAGTGAGTGAGGAAATAGCAGAGTTCTATTGTCTAGCCAGAAAGCACATTGTCAAAAAGTACATGACCATGACCAGCTTCAAAATCTCCTGGGCCTGTCAAAACTAGATGTATGTCGATAAATTGAAGCGATAGACAGTAAAAGATTAAGAGACAAGGGTGACTGATTATCAGCAAAGATTAAAATCTCCATTGCAACTTAAATATCTACCTAATGACAAACACAAAAATAGATGTAGAGGTACGTCCACCGTTTTAAAAATGTACAAACTTGCCTCTTTGAATAAGCTTTTTCTGTGAACATTCTCTTATTGCTAAAAGCACG
Source organism: Erythrolamprus reginae (assembly GCF_031021105.1). NCBI lineage: Eukaryota > Metazoa > Chordata > Lepidosauria > Squamata > Dipsadidae > Erythrolamprus > Erythrolamprus reginae. The sequence continues at coordinate 73,011,415 of NC_091950.1, forward strand.
TAAAAGAGTTAGAATTACGTGCAAATGGCTTAAATAATAAATAACAGATTTTATTTCCCCTTTAAAAGATTTTTTTTTAAAAAAATAAATAGGTAGAAATATAGCATTCTCTTTCAATGCTTATAGATAATTTTTTATAGCCCAGGGCAACAAATACTGAAAATTTGTAGCAACTTTTCTGAAAAACATGGAGAACTGACTCCTAGTATCTTTTAAAGACATCTCTAGCTTGTATTGTGCACCGCATAAATCCCAGAAAAAAGCAAGTTTTGTATATTTTGAGTCATTCAATCTTCTTGGAAAATTCTAAAGAATATTTTACAGCAAAGCCCTTACTCATCAGTTCTGCCTGTACTTTGAGAAAAACTGCATAAAAGAATGCTGGAGTACTGACCCTTTAAAACATGATACCAGAACTTCTGGGCTGCTAGGCTTTTCCTGATCAGCATATAAAATCTTGCCAGTTGTTTTTTCTGATATTTAGTTGTAGAATTGCTCTCCAAGGTACTCAATTCAGAACCTAAGGCCTCTCTAGATAAATATCTATTATAACTATCCAAGGTCCTGAAATGACAAGCTCTAGTGTTTCTGCCTTTAGGTATTTGTCTTCACCTGTTCTTATTTAACAGTCATGATTGAAATAAAATTTGGGAACTGAGACATTTGCACAGTCTGTCTGAAAACTGAAAGATTCACACTTACCATTCGTACTGTAACATCCATAATTGTTCATATATTGATATTTTTAAAGATGGTAATCAAACTACAGTTTTGCTTTCCTCTTAAAATTCTAATTTCAATTTCAACACCATCTACTAACTTTAATGCTTTAGAGCTGGGTTGTCAAATTCTCGGCCGGCAATCTGGATACGTCACACACCGGCTATGCCCACATCCGGTTAAATGAAGTGGGGAAAAGTTGTGATATGTCACATGACGCCATGGTGATGACATGAGTTTGACAACCCTGCTTTAGAGTAATAGTTCTGCTGATTCCTATTTCAGCCCATTTCTTTAGTCCTTACAGCAAATAGTTCTTCAAATAAAACATCCTAATCCAGGGAGTCAATGAAAAGGATGGGGAAAAGCCAACACACGCAAACATACATACAAATTATGCATATTCTGTAGAGTGTTAAGGACAGGAACCATTTTTTAATCAGTCTTTACATATGAAAAGTTCATGTCGCTAGAAAATTTAACATGAACATAGTAAATAGAAAAAGCACTGATTGGAGGATATGAATATCTAATATCTTCTATAAACTGAGAGTTCTATAAATTGTCCAAATTGAAAAATGTACAAATCTAAAGCCTTAACAGGAGGAGTGAAAGAAACCATCAAAATTTACTGAAAACAGATCATCGGGTTCTTTTAAAATTAATGAACAAAAATAAATTGGGACAATTAACCAAATTAACTAATATTACTTATAAAGGTGGAAAAAAACAAAACAAAAGAAGAAAATGTGTATAATTTGACTTGTTAAAGTGGATGAATTAATTAAATGATCCCCCCACCCACCAAACATCCTTAATCTTTCTCCAAACCACCTCCAAGCACATTCTGCCAGAGGTTATATGAACATATGGAAGTGCATTGTTTAGATAAGACTGTTGCTACATCTTATTTAATAGTCTTTAATCTAATTTGTGAATTTAGAAGTTTTTGCATCACTTCTCACTGATTCATCATGAAATACATTTGACTTTATAATAATAATTTGATATCTTTTTTTGGGGGGGTAGATTTTTTTAAAAAAAATTCCTCCACCTTACAGAAATACAAATTCACATACCTTCAAATTAGAATACAATGCAATGTAGTATCAATTGTCACAAACTTAATCAAAATTCTTAATTTTTTTATCTGTTTTGTTTGGTATGCATCATTGATCTTGTGCTACCTCCATAATTTGATATCTTCAGCTCCTATGACAAAAGGTAAGGCATGAATCTAAATAAATAATTAAATATTTTCCCAGTTTAGCAACCATTTGTTCATTATTATTTCAGCCATCTTAAATTATTTGGCACCATGGACAATTAATTAATTAATTAGTTTGTTTGTTTGTTGGACTTTTATGCTGCCCCTCTCCGAGGACTCTTTTGGCTTCTTCTTGCTTGTCTTTCAAAATTAAAAAGCACTATAACTTATTTAGTTTGTATTGGTTTCTCCTACTATGATTACTCTTGTTTTTTCATCTTTCCCCTTTTCATAAAAATATCTCTTAAGCCACTGCTATGCTGTTTGTTCAGAAGCTTTGGTGAGGAAAACTGTTTAAATCCTTTTCAAAATCCAATTGACCAATACTTTCAACAAGACTTTGATCCACAAGGATTTTTGATACAGGACTTACTTTTCCAGAAGCTATATTGATTCTTCTTCAGCAAAAGCTTATCATATGCCTGAGCATTTTATTTTGAGCAATATTTTTTGCATCCGGAGTATATGATCAATAAACGATGCCTATGTATTTGGTGGGATGCTTACAACATCATGTTAGTTTGTAAAATAATCTTTACATTAAAAATCCTGGTTTGCACAGAATAAATACAACTAGTCTATATAGACAAAAGAAAATGTACATTTGATTATGAAAGACTAAAATATATGGTATAAATTTGGTGATTTGGCGCTGTACAGGCCACTGAGTTTAATGTATATGTATAGCTCATAGTATATGAAGTATAACTATGAAGTATAACTTCATTGGTTGGTCAAAATTATGTGTTCAGTGAAGAATGGAAGAACCATCGATATGAGATTTGGGCGGGGGGGGGGGTATATAACCTTCTATCTTAATGTAATCTAGAGGAAAACATTATTAAGATAGGTGACTGAAATGGTTTCCTGGAAAGAAGATAATATAGCAGAGAAAAGTGATTAAGATATTTGGAAATGCAAGAGTGAATGAGAATGATGACAGCATTCTAAGCAATTTTTAGGAAAAAAAGTTATGTTCGTTTTGAATATGAGGTTTAAACATACGTTTATTCAAAATATACACATGGGAAAAATGAACACAAAAGGATGCAACAATTAGTCAAGGATCAAAGGTAGATGAGAATTTTTTTAAATGTAAGACAGTCCATTACTTGGTAATGTTAATAGGGGAGCCAGGGGGAAAATGGGAATGGAAGAAAAAGGAAAGAAGTAGAAGAAACGAGAGTGAAACTAAAATAACTGCGGAAAGAAAATGTTCAATATCAAAAGTCAATATCAAAAAGGGACTCTGAAATAAAAGATTGCAACAGCGATAATAGAATTATTATTACAGAATGCCAAAAATGCTAATAAAAACCTGCAAATGGTGCTGGTAGAAAGGTGGAATGGAAGCAACTATGGACGAGGGAGGGAAAGCGCAAATGGGAATGACTGCTTTAAAAATAAAGATGAGAAGATACTGCACGCTGTGCTGAGAAAGAAAAAGACCACTGGAAGAAATGCATTTTAAAAAACAAAAACAAAGAACAATTAAGATTTATAAATGGGACAGGGATATACATTGTTTCAGAAGTGGAAACATTCTCTAGCAGAATGAACAGAATTTAAAATAAAAATGATGAATGATTTGAGATGAAGATGAAGTGAGGTCCTGCTGCAAGGTATATGTTGTATGGCATGGCTAGTGATCTGTAGATCAGTGATTTTCAACCTTTTTTGAGCCGCGGCACATTTTTTACATTTACGAAACCCTGGGGCACATTGAGCGGGGGGGGGTGTTAAAAAAAGTTTGGACAAAAAAATTCTCTCTCTCTTCCTCCCCTTCGCTCTATTTCTTTCTCCCTCCTTTCTCTCCTGTCCTTCCTCTTTCTTTCTTTCTTTCTCTCTCTCTCCATCCCTCTTTCTCCTCCTTTCTTCCTCTCTTTTTTGCTCTCTTTCTCTCTCCCTCCCTCTATGTCTCTCTCTCTGTCCTTCCCTCTCTCTCTTTCTCTCTCTCTTTCTCCTGTTCTCTTTCTTGCTCTCTTGCTTTCTTTCTCTCTTGTTTTTTTCTCTCTTGTTCTCTTTCTCTCTCTTTTTCTTTCTTTCTCTCTCTTGCTTTCTCTCTTGTTCTCTTTCTCTCTCTCTTGCTTGCTTCTCTCTTGTTCTCTCTCTCTCTCGCTCTTTCTCTCTCTTGCTTTCTTTATCTCTTGTTCTTTCTCTCTTGTTCTTTTTCTCTCTCTCTCTCACTCTCTCTCTCTCTTGCTTTCTCTCTCTCTTGCTTTCTTTCTCTCTCTTTTGCTTTCTTTCTCTCTGAGCTTCACGGCACACCTGACCATGTCTCGCGGCACACTGGTTGAAAAACACTGCTGTAGATGAACAGAATCAAAAGAAATACTACAAATCCAAGTGCCCAGGAAAACATGGATGCTATGAGAATATTAAAAAATCATAAGGCTGTAGATCCAACAATGTTAATGGAAAAATGGTAAAATATGGAATTGCTTTACTTTTGAAGTAACAATAGGCATACGAAGGTGGCAATTGAGAGAATGTCACTTGATTGATTGATTGATTAATTAATTGACCTGCCACTCACCTTGTAGTTTGAGTGACTTTGCATGGCTTAGATCAAGATAAAACAACATATAACAACAATAAGTATAAAATGAATTTAAATTACAAAAAAATTAAACTTACTAAAAAAAACCCAAGAGTTTGGAGGAGATACAGGGGCCTTCTGCATTATGGAGCAATTGCAGCTTCCAAATTCTCTTCAAGGGTGTGCCCATGTAGCGTGCATTGCAATTATCCAATTTTTCTCCATAGGAGAGGAAAGATAGCAAAAACATAGGATTCGTTTTTAAGCATGATTATGAAGGTGTTTGACAGAATTCTAACTGAAAGTGTAGAACAGAACACAATAAGTGAAATTTGGGGAATGTATTGTGGCTTTATTTCAGCAGGTCACTGAGAAATGAAAGAAAGTGGGAGATTCTACTGAATGTTTGTTATTTAAAGAATGTGTAAGCTAAAGAGAATGCTTGAATTATGGAATGCTTTGTGTAAATGTGGAGTTGAAGATTGATGGCTGAATGTGATAAGAGCAGAAAATGTTGGAATTAAAGCATCTATGAGAATAAACGGACTGTTTAGCAAATAGCTCAACACTGAACAAACACTAAGCCAAAGATATCTGATGTCTCCATGGTTAACATATTTATGGATAAATACATAAAAATGCTTGTAGTAATGTCAAGAGATGTGTTGTTTGAGGCATGAATATCCATATTGTTTTCTATGCAGATAATGCTGTGTTGTTGGCTGAAATCCTGAATGATTTGCAGCAGATATTAGATGGTTTATATGATTCAAGAAGAGCATGGATCTGAAACTTAATGTACAAAAGCTCAAAGTAGTTGTGTTTGACAGACAAAATGGAATTATGATTGCAAGTTATGTATATATATGGCAAAAACAAACAAAAAGCTCACCCCTGAGCATGTACCTGAATATGTGTAGAGTATTTACTAAAGAAGGGAAAATAGATGAAAAAAATTAAAGATGTTCAAATGCATAGATTTTGTTGCAAGGAATGAATGTTTGTGGAAATGGTTGTGTAAAAGAGGTTTTGTTATATGGAAATAATATATTCCAGAAGAAGTGGTATTCCAGGAGCAATGTAAAAGTTGAATGCCATAGGAATAGGGTAGCTTAGAACTGTGTGATGTAAAACAAGAAGAGTTTAATGTCAAGAATAAATAAGCACTCAATTAATGTGGACTGAATACAAAAGTGAGTTTGGAGTATGAAAGCAGCCTGTTGAATTGACTGAGACCATGCAGGTAAATCCTTGGATTATGACAATTAGGACTGGAATTTCTGTTTGTTAAGTAAACACTCATAAAATGCAATGGTACAAACCACCCTTGCTTAATGATTGGCAGTCCCCATTGCCATTGTTAAGCAAGGACCACATAGATCATTAATCAAGAATGTACAGTGGTAATTCTACCTACAAACGCCTCCACTTACAAACTTTTCTAGATAAGAATCGGGTGTTTGAGATTTTTTTTGCCTCTTCTCAGGAACCATTTTCCACCAGAGCCTCCAAAACTGTAACCAGAAAAGGTGGGGAGAAGCCTCCATGGGGCCTCTCTAGGAATCTCCTGGGGAGAAACAGGGCTGGAAAAGGTTTGGAGAAGTCTCCATGAGGTGTCTCTAGCAATCTCCTGGAGGAAACAGGGCTGGAAAAGGCAGGGAGAAGCCTCCATGGGGCCTCTCTAGGAATCTCCTGGGAGGAAACAGGGCCTCCACCCTCCTTGTGGTTTCCTTAATTGCACGCATTATTTGTTTTTACATTGATTCCTATGGGAAAAATTTCTTCTTTTTACAAACTTTTCTACTGGTCATGGAACGAATTAAGTTCGTAAGTAGAGGTACCACCGTAATTATGACCTGGGAAGAAGTGCTGGAACTGCATCTAAGGGGAGCATCCTGGCAGGTGGGCATGCAATGGACTACAGGAAGGTGGATGCCACAGGCCAGCACTACAGAGTGTGGGTAGCTGGTTGCTGTGGGTGAGTGCTACAGAGTATAGGTGGGTGCTATGGAGTTTGAGATGCTATGCCGGAGTTCTTGAGAGAAAAAGCAGTTTTTAACCAGTTGCCAAATACACAAACTGTGATCATGTAACCATGGGGAGGTTGTGATGACCGAGAAGGAAGGATTGATTTAGAAAACAAAGAGAACAAAGGAACCAATGGGCCAGAAAGAAGGGGAAATACTAAACACACACACACACACACACACACACACACACACACACACACATATATATCAGTACTGGGTTGCTACCAGTACAGATAAGGATGGTGTACCAGTAGTGAAAATTGCGCTACCCATGCAGCTTCGCTTTGCTTCTTCGTGCATGTGTCCCAGCTTGTTTTTGTTTCTGCGCATGCGCTGGAAGCAAAATCTCACAATTTCTGCATATTTTTTTTGCTTCTATGCATGTGCAAAAGCGAAAAAGTTGCTGAAATTTCATGCATGCGCACTTCCCTTTGCAAGATACTGCTTGCGCAGAAGCAAAAACACTCTGAGACACACATGCATGCCCAGTGCACTGATAGCAGCAGGAACGGGAAACTGCCCCTGATATCTATACTTCTTTCTCTCTATCTCTCTATCTAGTAGTCTCCCTTCCTTTTCATAATCAGCAAAATATGTTGCACTTACTCCCCCTGCCTTTCCCGGTTACAGTTTCGGAGACTTGGGTTTGTAAGTGGAAAATGGTTCTTGAGAAGAGGCAAAAAAACCTTGAATACCTGGTTCTTATCTAGAAAACTTCGTAAGTAGAGTCGCTCTTAGGTAGAGATACCACTGTACATTCTTGATTAGAGGTACCACTGTATATATCTAAAAGGATATAAGGTATGTATGTTCCAGCATAACTCTGGAATGGGTCAAACAATTTCAACCAAACTTGGTACACAGATGACTTACCCGCTGGAAACAAATACTGTGGGGGTAAGACATCCATAGGTGTGTGTGTGTGTGTTCCTGCATAATTCTTGAAGGCCTGGGCCATTAAGGAGAGTGAGTGTGGTGTCATAGAGTGCAGGGGGGAAGCCAGAGACGTGGGGCATGGGAATAGGGGAAAGAAAGGCTCCTCCCAATGGCTCCCTGTCAGAGGCAGATGGCACCCCCTAGTGGATTTGGTACAAAGTGACAGGATCATAGAAATTGCGGTGGAAAAGGAGCGCGTGGGAGGGGGAAGGGGTGATGGTCATGGGAGTAGGGCAAAGAAAGGCCCCTCCCAATGGTTCCTGAATACTCAGGTAATGCCAGGTTATCAGCTAGTAGCCAGATAAAAGCCAACTTAGTCCTTAGCAGGAATATGGACAGGGCAAGAGACTTAGAAGAGACCACCCCTAGTTTCTTGGGCTGTAAAAGGAGATGGAGGGAGAGAGAAGAATTTTCAGACTTGCAAGATTCTATTAATGTAACCTTGCAAATAAAGTAGAATTAGCTCATCTGGTCATGTTTTCTGCCTAGTCTATTTAATAAGGCTGACAGCAATACTGAGTTAAAAACTGGGTTGCAAGCCGAGGCACATAATCACAATATATAACAATGATCTATGATGCATTTAAATATTTCCTGATAGTACAGTTATAAAGTATAAAATCTCTTGAAATAGTAAATTAAGCGGAACAGTAGCTGGTTCTGCAGTAGCTCATACACTTCAAAAATACCATTCTCTAAGTGTTAATTGTGGTTAGTGGTATTTTCCACAAAGAAGAAAGTATTCAGCATGTCCTATTTCTATTTGCTTTATGAAGTAGAGTTTAGAAACATCATTAGCATACTTATTTATTAGCCAGAATGGGCTGCCAGAGTTGTAAAGATATGCAATAAGCTTTGTTAAATATTCACTTCTCAGCCATAGATTAACGCAAAATTGCTGTAGATTTCAGTCATGAACCCGGAGATGAAGCAATGTGCTGCTTTTCTATTTGTTGTGTAGAGTCAGAATACATTATTTTAAACTGGTAGTAATGGTATGGAGGGTGGGAACCCGGTATGACTTTTTAAACGAGCTTTGTTTCTCTTTCATCATATTAAATGTGGCAATCACCTACATATAATAATAAAATTAAAAAGGTGTGTTTCAAATCCTACTTGATCAACAAACAGAAAGAAACAGGGGTAACCACAAGGTATGGTCAAAAAGTCAAGATGGCAACTGTGATAGTTAGAAAAAATTGCTGCCCCCCCATTTATCTATCTATCTATCTATCTATCTATCTATCTATCTATCTATCTATCTATCTATCTATCTATCTATCTATCTATCTATCTATTGGATTTATATGCCGCCCCTCTCCGCAGACTCGGGGTGGCTAACAACAGTAATAAAACAGCACATAATAATAATAATAATAATAATAATAATAATAATAATAATAATAATCCAATACTAAAAACAGTTAAAAACCCATTATTATAAAAACCAAACATACATATAGATATACCATGCATAAAATTGTATACAATTTAATTGTACCCTGTGGACATTAACTGATAGAAAAAACAAATTCTTAATGGTTTTACTTTCCTTTCCTTTTCTTTTCTAACTAATGCAGAATAAATGTATTAATGTTCTCTTTATGCTGCTACAAAACTATATAATAACATCTACATTAGACATATGCAATATAAAACATGCTGGTCTTCTTTCTTTTCCTTTAAGTTTTACAGTCTTAAGGCAATGAGTACTCATGGAATACATAACATGTATACAGTACATCCTTTATACCATATTTTTCCACATTATCAAAATATCACATTCGTTTTAAATGGAGCCAGGATTCCATAATAATAAAGTGAATGGACTATTGCAATTTTGTTAAATGTGAATATTTTTATTTAAAGGATGACAAATAGAGATTTTAGAGTTGTGGATGAATTTCACAGAAACCTACCCGTAGTCAGTACATCATTCTTAGCACTCTTTATATAATAACTGAATATAAATATCGTGCACAAAATGGTTATGCTGAGGGAACAGAGTCTTTTCAAGTAACAGTATTCTGCTCTGAAGATATAAACCAATCTAGGTGTTACAGATGTTAAAATGCTTCTACATAACTCTTTAAAAAGCTACTAGTGACACAAAGCTCCTGGATCAAGCTAAAAAAACCCCCATCTAGCTAGCATTCTCGTGCTACAAAATAGTGCATTGGTTGCATTCAGGAGTTCATGAATATACTGTATATAAGTAGCCCTTCCTAAATGACCAGTTGCTTAATGGCTGTTTGAATTGGACAGCACTGCCAACCATTGAAAAATGTTGCACCAATCCTTGCTGGCATGTGATTGCCATTTGGTGCTCGGTAGCCTGTTTTCACTTACGATCAGTTGCCAAACACCCCATGATTATGCAATCACTATTTGCAATCTATGTGATTTCTCCAAAAAGTCAATGGGAAAGCTGGTAGGGAAAATTGTGAGTGCACAGGATTAAAGGAAGCTGAAATTCTTTGTGAGGGTGCAGGAATGGAGCTAATATAATAATAATAATAATAATAATAATAATAATAATAATAATAATAATAATAATAATTTATTAGATTTGTATGTCGCCCTCTACCTAAGAACGCCTCTACTTACGAACTTTTCTAGATAAGAACCGGGTTTTCAAGATTTTTTTGCCTCTTCTCAAGAACCATTTTCCACTTATAAACCCAAGCCTCCGAAACTGTAACCAGAAAAGGCAGGGAGAAGCCTCTGTGGGGCCTCTCTAGGAATCCCCTGGGAGGAAACAACCGGAAAAGGCAGGGGGGGGGAAGCCTCCATGGGGTCTCTCTAGGAATCTCCTGGGAGGAAACAGGGCCTCCACCCTCCCTGTGGTTTCCCCAATCGTGTACATTATTTGCTTTTACACTGATTCCCCGGGGCTTTTTCTATTTAAGAACCTGGTCATCAAACAAATTAAGTTCGTAAGTAGAGGTACCACTGTATGTCTTTAAATATATGGGTGACCACTGGATGAAAGTGAAAGGGATTTTTGCAGCCCAAATTTTAAATTTTAAATAGTGACTCTATATTCTGCCAAAAAAAGATGGCAAAACTGATAATTTGAACAGTCACAAAAAGAACAATTCTACAGTAGTCCCATCGTTCCCACTTTTCATCATACATTAAGGTTATTGAGGGACAAAATAAATTATACAAAAATTGTTTTCTATGAGAATGCATTTGGCAAGAGCCCCAAACTTTTCCAGCTCCGTGGACCAGCAGAGGCAGGGGGAGGGGATAGTTTCGTGTGTGCACCTGCTGCTTGCAAAAATGGTGCTTCACACACTCACTTGCTTATGTGCACCAGTTGCTAATGGCCTGTGTCCCACTACCAGCCCATGGACCGGGGCTTGGGAACCCTCTGGCATCTGGGATTCCAGCAGCAGTGGTTACTGAATTAGTTTGCTACCATTTCGCATGTGCACATCTGTCCAGGTGGGTGGGTGGAAACTGCCGCTGCCACTACTGGTTCTAAGAACTGGATTCCAGATGTGTGCCTTAATCTCTGGCGTGCCATCAGGCCTGCTATTATTCCTGTACATCTTGAAATGATTAGTCAAGAGTATAACAGCAAGTTCTCACAGGCTCTCTCTTTCTCTCACACACACAAACACAGACCAAACCTTGACATCAGATCTGCCCATTGCTGAAACAAGGTGGAAACACCCCCTTCTAGCTAAAGAGAACGGCTCCTGATTCATTATAGTTATAAAGGTAGGAGAATGGCACACAAGAATGTGAAGGTTGATTTTACCATAAATAGAGCTTGCATTTGATATACATCAATTGCTGGGATCCTTTCATAATAGCTTCATTATCTTTGCTACAATAAAGCTTATTTATCTGACCTATGTGTCCTTGGAAGTCTATTTCTTGCATTGCCAGCCAAGAGAAATCTGACACAGTTCTGTTTAATAAATCTCCATCTCTCCATCCCATAAATGCTATGTAACTAATGTAAAGGACAAGTAGGAAATTAAACTCTTTTCGGGATGCTGCTTCAGTTTCTAGATTAAATTAGAGCTACCACAGTCAGGATTAAGCAGTAATCTGAAATAAATATGAGTGAGTTTAACAGGAAGTTCTGTATTTGTAATCTGAAATAAATATGAGTGAGTTTAACAGGAAGTTCTGTATTTGTAATCTGAAATAAATATGAGTGAGTTTAACAGGAAGTTCTGTATTTGTAATCTGAAATAAATATGAGTGAGTTTAACAGGAAGTTCTGTATTCATAATCTGAAATAAATATGAGTGAGTTTAACAGGAAGTTCTGTATTCGTAATCTGAAATAAATATGAGTGAGTTTAACAGGAAGTTCTGTATTCGTATTTGAAAAATGAAAAGAGAGAGAACTGGCTGGCAGCACCGCGAATGATGAAAATCTGGGTGTCCTTGTTGATAAACATGAACCAAGAGTGTGTTGAAGCTGCTAAAACAGTAAATGCTAATTCGAGAAGCATTAACTGGAACACAGAGTCCATATCATAGGAAATGTCGACCTGCCCCACATATAGGACAAATTCCAGGGGGTTCAAAACACACAGTTGTAGATTCAGTAGAAAGATGATTGGTTGATCTTCCTGATATTATCAGCTACTATGTGATGGATTAAGTCCTCCTGTGCAGCAGGTCTTCCAACAGAGGCTGGATGTTCATCTGTCAGAGATTCTCTGCTAGGATTTTACCTGAGTAGGTTATTCGACTAGGTAAATTTGAATGGCCCTTTTAATTCTAGGTTTCAATTTCCAGAGCATCGGGTTTTTTTCTGTCACATAGTGGTAATTTGGATTTTTGCAGCTTGGACATAGCAGCCCAACTTAAATGAGACTTCATTTCTCACCTACAAAAAGATATTGACAAAATTGAACGGGTCCAAACATGGGCTACAAGAATGGTGGAAGGTCTTAAGCATAAAACGTATCAGGAAAGACTTAATGAACTCAATCTGTATAGTCTGGAGGACAGAAGGAAAAGGGGGGACATGATCAAAACATTTAAATATGTTAAAGGGTTAAATAAGGTTCAGGAGGGAAGTGTTTTTAATAGGAAAGTGAACACAAGAACAAGGGGACACAATCTGAAGTTAGTTGGGGGAAAGATCAAAAACAACATGAGGAAATATTATTTCACTGAAAGAGTAGTAGATGCTTGGAACAAACTTCCAGCAGACGTGGTTGGTAAATCCACAGTAACTGAATTTAAACGTGCCTGGGATAAACATATATCCATCCTAAGATAAAACACAGGAAATAGTATAAGGGCAGACTAGATGGACCATGAGGTCTTTTTCTGCCGTCAGTCTTCTATGTTTCTATGTTTCTAAGATACTGAATTCTATGATATGCTATAATGTCTTGAAGTCATTTAGTTTAATTATACATTTGCCTGAAGGTTCACCATATTGATTTCCGGATTGGCTAGGATTTCTTTCTACTTTTATTTATATGCATTATTTTTTATCTATCAATGAGTTGTCAAGTCTTGAAACTGGACAAAAAAGCAAAATAAATAATTGAATACTGTGCATCCTATATTTGGGCTGGAGCAGAAAGAGCTGCCTATATCTCTTTCCTGTTCTCTAATGGCTATATGGATTTTTGCAGCCGACATTGAGAGGTAAAGTGTCAGAAAGGAGGAGAAACCTTATTTCAGTCCTCTGCCTCTCTACAGTTGGCCATTGCAAAGTGGAACTTTGTGCTTAGTTATAAATCCCTTGGGAATGAGACGGTTGAGGAATTTGACCATCTCTTTCTATGATTGCTAATTGCTGATGGAAGGCATATGTAGTCTGGAGCTGCTTGCTGTTATTCTTAAATGAAGATATGGTATTTCAATTGCTGATCAACACCTTAAAAATATAATGAGCCATAGCATTCACAATTACTCAGCTAGAAGATCAGAAATTTCATTTTATCTTTGATCACTTAGAACAGTGTTTCTCAAACTTAACAACTTTAAGGTGTGGACCTCAAGTAGGTAACAGTGCTAGAGTCTAATTACAACACAAGGTCTAATTAACTTTTATTTCAGATAAGCTTTTACTGTAAAAACTGTAGACTATCAAAAGATGAAAAAGTGTACTGCTGGAAACTATGTTCAATTAATAGAGGTTTTTAAAGTACACGTAAATACTAAATCTGGTTTTAAATCCTAAAACTATTAATAATCTAGTTTGTAAAAATATCAAAATGTAATTATTTGTCAGGTGCAAGCAACCAGAGCCACACGAATAAGGTTCAAACTGATTGTTTTATTATATTCTTCCTATAATATAGAAATCTATAGACTGCTTGCTTTCCTTTGGGGACAAACATATAAGGTCCCATAGAACTGAGGGTGTGTGTGTCAGGCCTAGATCTCTTGTGGTTGTGCAACAACTCAGGGATAATTCTCTGCTTGACGTATCCTCATTGCCTGGCTGGCAATTTCCCAAAATAGTAACTAGACACATTTTTTATTGATCAACAGCTGGAAATAATAGCAAATCTGTTTGATATTCAACCTTCTCCCTACCCACCAACTGCTGCAATCATCAACAGGATATAAGAAGGAATCAGAGGGTTAATTTTCCTTTTGGATATTGATTTTAAAAATATTATAGAACAGACCCCAGTATCTCATGAGAAATAAAGTTTCCCTCAGGATACTTACAGTGATAAGAGACTTATTCCTTTACTCCCATAACATAATTGCCTCCATTCATTCATGTAGATCAATGGTTCTCAACCCTTTGGGGGTCGAATGGCCATTTCACAGAGGTTGCCTAAGACCATGGGAAAAGACAAATTTCCCATGAAAATTTCCCAGGGCATTAGGAACTAAAGCTTCTATTCTGGTGCATTGGAACATATTTTTACAATCCGACCAATCAGGCATTTACAGTGGGGGTGTCCCTCTGAATTTCCTGCCAATCAGCTTAAAGCTCTGTTGGGAGAATTGGTGCTAGACTTATGGTTGGGGATTACCAAAACATGAGGAACTGTATTAAGGGGCCGCGGCATTAGGAAGGTTGAGAACCACTGCTGTAGAGAATAATAAAATGATGCTTTTCTTATTTTGGAATAGGACCAAGATGAGGATACTTGCTCAGCCATATACAGTCATCAAAGGCTATGTTTAGATGGAAAACATGATATCCTTACATCATATTATATTTTGTTATGAATACAACTCACTCAGTCCGGCTCCTTGATGGGGAAATGAAAGGAGTCCCCATGGGTGTCCCCAAGGGCAGTGGTGATGTCACTGGCTAAGCCTTTCATCCCAGAAGTGCCTTATGAGCAAGACGGGATGAATTTACAACAACCTAAATGTAATACTAAATCTAACTTCCATATCTCCACGAATTTGAACGAACACATGAATCATACCATCTGCTTTAATATATTTTCAGAATGTTTTCATTATCTACATTTTCCCACTATGGTGATTGAGATGAGCGGGAAATCATGGGAACAATACTGTGTTTCCCCCAAAATAAGACCGGGTCTTATATTTATTTTTGGTCCAAAAAACCCATTGGTGGGGGAGGGTTGTCAACCTCATGACCTACAGGGTGCATGCATCACACACTGGTCGCACATAACCCCATTTTAGCGTAGGGGGGGAAAGTTGCCATACATCACATGAAGATAATGTGTCATCATGAGTTTGACGCCGCTGAGTTAGTGCTTATTTTCTGATAAGGTGAGGCAGGTGGCAGGGTAGGGGGGGCGCCATGCCACGCCATGCCACCCCACATTGCCTCCTGAGCTGGCCATGCCCCCTCCCCCCAGGGCTGATACTCTTAACTGGGGCTTATATTTGGAATAGAGTTTGTTTGTTTGTTTGTTTGTTTGTTTGTTTGTATATTTATTTATTTATTTATCTATTTATTTATTTATTGGATTTATATGCCGCCCCTCTCCGCAGACTCGGGGCGGCTAACAACAGTAATAAAACAGCATATAATAATAATCCAATACTAAAAACAGTTAAAAACCCATTATTATAAAAACCAAACATACATACAGATATACCATGCATAAAATTGTAGAGGCCTAGGGGAAAGAGTATCTCAATTCCCCCATGCCTGGCGGCAGAGGTGGGTTTTAAGCAGCTTACAAAAGGCAAGGAGGGTGGGGGCAATTCTAATCTCTGGGGGGAGTTGGTTCCAGAGGGCCGGGGCCGCCACAGAGAAGGCTCTTCCCCTGGGTCCCGCCAAGCGACATTGTTTAGTTGACGGGACCCGGAGAAGATCCACTCTGTGGGACCTAACTGGTCGCTGGGATTCGTGCAGCAGAAGGCGGTCCCTGAGATAATCTGGTCCGGTGCCATAAAGGGCTTTATAGGTCATAACCAACACTTTGAATTGTGACCGGAAACTGATCGGCAACCAATGCAGACTGCGGAGTGTTGGTGTAACATGGGCATATTTGGGAAAGCCCATGACTGCTCTCACAGCTGCATTCTGCATGATCTGAAGTTTCCGAACACTTTTCAAAGGTAGCCCCATGTAGAGAGCGTTACAGTTATAATAGGAACATTCTAACAAATCATGTTAGGGCTTGTTTTCTCGTCGACATTTATTTTCAGGAAAATACAATATCTGGAAAGGTAGCTTTATGTATCGAGAATCTGATTTTTATGCATCCAACTGTTGTTCCTCAAAAAACAACTAAATAGTCCAGAATGTGAGACATTTCTATGAAATAATTCACAGGCAGCAAAAAAGTTCTTAGCTATTTCACACTAGGTGAATCCCTTTGAGAAGTCTTCACCTAAGGCCATTTGTCACTCACCAGGCTTACTGAACAAGCCTAACTGGAAATGAAGTGAAAAATAACAGGTGGGAGTACATGCTAATTATTCCCTAACTGCTGATTCTCTCCTACAGAGGTCGAGAACCCCATGTTCATCTTTAATGTGTAGTTCCACTCTCAAAACCCAATGCTAAAAGTTCTTTGCAAGTAGAAGTGTTTTCCTATTCAATTCAGTAGTATAACTAGAATGTTTGAAGAACCATCTGTCCATTTTTATAACCTGATCTACAACCCCAGTTAAGATAAAGCGTTTGAGTTTAAGCCAATTTGACATAATTGGCTTCAATGGGACTGGGGGAAAAAAAAACCCAACTGGATTGTGAACCGAGCTATCAAACAGTCAATTGAATTCTGTCACATCCAGTACAATTTATTGGGATTTAATTTTCAACAAGCATATTATATTTGTAATTTTTCAAGTATTAATTTGAAATTGTTGGATAACAACTGTGCCAAAACCATCACTTTCTTGAGGCCGTTATATTTTTATTCCATACTTTTGAGCATATGCTGTATAGCTCATATGCCAAAAAAATATGAGATTTCAGCTGATATTCAAAGAACACGTTCATATTTCCACTGACAAAAGCTACATTTTGATCAGTACATTATAAATTATGCAAATATTACCTACATGTAAGTAATTTTAATAAGATTGTGCAAGCAAGCCTGCAATGGCACACTAAACGAGTACGAATGACACTAGATTCCCATTGCTATCTCTTTCACCTTCCAGTTTCTATAAAGCATTTGCATACAGCAGAAAATACATCATAAAGATCAAGTATCTCCAGTGAAAATTAAATAAACCTTTGTCAAACTTGACAGAACCAATCACATACAAGTAACATGACAAGACAAGCAATCTTTAGGTTAAAAAATATTCCCTCCAATTTGCATGTTTTCAAAAATCTACATACATTATTTAAAAACAATGGACTGAGGCTACAAAATTCTAAA